>NC_141694.1:905074077-905674077 GCF_964263255.1 Lissotriton vulgaris
TGATAGTTCTACCAAAAGGCGTGCATTCTCAAATTCTCAACCTGTCCACGATTAGTGTTTCCATATGCACATCAGTCAGGTTCTAAGGAAGGTTTGAATGTGTTGACAACAGAAGGTTACGTTTCTATTTTGCTAGAAGTGAGAACTCTTCGGAGAGTTCGACATCGTACTCATTCGGAGCCCCGCCCCTCCCAAAAAACTTCAAAGATCTTTCACTTTCTGCAGATATTACTTCAGATGGGAAAGGTGAGTGAAGGTGTGGCGTAACAGCCAGAAGAGTTGAATTTTGAACTGTGAAAACAGATCCGAGTATAGGCATGGGGTCCAACATCCTGTGATTCTGGGCAAATCACTTAATCTCCCCTTATCTACCAAAATGAATGTGTCCTTGCATAATGTAACTGGCGCTTATGTAAAGCGCTACAGTACCTTCGGGATGAGTTCCTGCCATATAACAAGGACAACGCAATTGCTTAAAGCGACACAATATGAATTATGCTTTAGACTAGATCCGGCCGTACCTTAATGTTTGTACTCGCAGCATTTGTGTCAGGTCTTTTTTTTAAGTTTATACTGCAGCCACCTACATTAAACACTCGCTGCTCACCTGTAATATGTTTCTGCTTAGGCTGCCTTTGTGCCGGAGGGTGGTGGGTGCGTGGAAGCAACAACGGGAGCAAAGCAACAAATTTATTTTAAACATGTTTTCCCAAACGTGTTGCTCTTTGATAAGTGCGTGTGGGGATGATTAGTTGTTATGGATAATGTTTTGTGGGTCTGTCCCTCCGTACGAGCTGGTGTTGTGTGTTGGGATCAGACCAATTTAAGAAAGCACGAAGCCCTAGGAAATAACAGACGTGGCATGTAGCGCTGACTGAACTGGTACCGCTTAAGGCGCTGGCATGTCCACCACCCACGCGAATGACCCGGTGTCAGGCAGTTGGGGGGTTCCTTGGCGGGGGAGTGGGAGGGTCATGTTCATCAACTTAGTCCAGTGGGGGCAAGGGGCACAATGTTCGTGACAGCTGCAACAAGAGACTGCCCGCTGGTAAAACAAGTCTAGCAGCTGAAAGATTCAGTAATGTGAGACCTATTGCAATTGCATTCGCGGTTGCACTGGTAATGTCATTAGTAGTAGCGATCTGTAATGTCTGTAACTAAAGCACTGAAAGTTATAACTGAAATCATGACTCACCTGCCCTTTCATTGATGGTGATTTGAAGTAATGACACAGTGACGTGCGCCACAGCAGCATGCTTTCCATTCCCTGAGCTGCGGCCATAGTCAATCCCAATAACGCTTCATTAAAGTGATTATGTGAGGAGTCCCCAAGCTTAAGTATTAAGTGCAAGTTTTACTACGTGCGTGGTGCCCAATTCTTGAATACATCCCGAGTTGCACTGATGTGATCAAATATAATTTACACGCATTATCACTTTACTGAATCGGAGGCCATACATTTACAAATTGATTTAATCTCGATGACAGCTGTGCACAGGGACAGACCAGAGGTGTACCTCTTTAAAAACGTATGCCAAAGTAGTGAACACCTACAAAGTCCCAATTATTCGTGTATTTGATATTCATTGACTTTTCAGCAAGCACGCTACTGCCCTGAAAATGAGCAGAGAGTTACTCCTGTCTAACTCGCAAGTTAGGTGATATTTATGTACTTTCCACAGACACAATTTTGCCTCGAAAATGGTCAGAGATTTACTCCAGCGGTGAGGGGCTGGATTGGTTGGTTGGTTGTTTTGTGTGTGGGAAGTAACCAGTTTGGGGAGGAGAAATCCGAGTTAGGCTGTGTGCGGGGAGAGAGGAACAGATGGCTGTGAAGCAGGGGGAGGGGCAGCGGAACCCTTTGAAGTGGCCTGGCGGCGAAAGGAGAAATGCTGCTGCCAGGGGGAAGGCTCGTGCATGAGAGCAGGTCACGTGATTGTGATTCACGTGAACTGTTGAAAATCCTCATCGTAAAACTCAGCTTTGTGGATGGACGGCATTAGGTCTCTCTGCGAGACCTAAAAACGACACCTCTCAGAAAATAGTTTTTAGTGTCAGTAGATATCTGTTTGCTGTAAAATTATGGAGGAAAAATAAAGGCATCAAATAAAAAAAAGGCCTTCAATTTTTATATATTGCTTCTTTTTCATCTACATATGCACTTTGTTTCACTAGCACTTGATATCCACCCCGCATTCAATGAAAAGCACTAGATATTTTTATATAGCTTCTTTTGACAAGTATCGTGCTGCATTAAGTCCCTATTTGCACTATCATAGTAATTGCACTTTATCCCAAATGATGTACTGTACTGAGCACTTTCATGCACTAGTAAAGCATGTGCATTGTATTTGTCAAGCAAAATCTATTTATGAAGTTCGAATTTCCATACATTTTTGTATGTAACCAAGTTTCAAATAGCAAATTCAGTGTTTTTATGTACTGGATTAGACTCATTGATTGCCTGATATTTTTATCATTCTTATTATTTTAATTCAAGTGCAGTCCTCAAACACCACAGTAAACGTCCAAAGACGTAATCGAGACTGCCAATCGTCTAAACTGTATTTTAAATTGTGTTCTTCTATTGGTATGTTGAATTGTTTTTATCTTGTATCTTTTATGGTTTCTTAAACTGAATAAAGATTATTGAATTGAATTGAGTTTAACGAACAGTCGCGCTACACAAAGATCCGCAAAACGGTAAAAAATCTCTGCGAGCACGCAGAAATTCCGCAAGCATGCGGAATTGCTTGTTCCACCCATTCACAATGCTTTTTTCCTGTTCGCGAACGCTATTTGCATGCTCGGGGGGAAATAACTTGCGAACACACATTTTGAAAGCGCAAACAAGCATAAATGTCCGTGAAGCCGCGGATCGTGGAATTTTTGGCAATTCCGCGTTCTCCGCGGAACAGGAAATTACCCAAATTCCGCGAACGGAACGGAATTTACTGCCCAGGCCTAGTAATTTTCCAGAGATTTCGCATAATTACACAAAAGCAAATTACATGAATTTCACACACCTATAGTTTTTCTGACCTTTGACTGGGACCCTCTTAAAGACACACTTGACTGTCAAGAGTGGGAGTGCCTGATACAGGACAAAACGGAAGTGAGTGGGTGTTAGACGGACCGGGAGGGTCGGCCGAGGATAAGGGGAGAGGTCTCCGGGGGAGCCGTCTCCAGCGATCGTACAGACAAGTAACTTCCCCCCCACAGATGGACACCACACAAGGGTAAAGTTCAACGAGACTTTATAGGCAATTCTTTAAGTTTACGATGGGATGGTACAAGGAGGTCTGGACTCAGGGGTCCCCTCGGTTCTGGTCTCTGGTTTGGGAAAAGGGTAGCGGGACAGTCTTGTAACCAAAAGATGAAACTAGCTCTCAATCCTCGAGCTCGGCGTTCTAGATGATCGGGCCGCGGCGGAGCCAGCAGGTCCCGAGATGGACGAAGGAAACGACGGTCCGCGGCGGAGCCAGCAGGTCCCGGGATGGACGAAGGAAATGACGGTCCGCGGCGGAGCCAGCAGGTCCCGATGAAGATGGTGAATGCAAACGGTCCGCGGCCACGCCAGCAGGTCCCGACGACGATGAAGGATATGAAGGTTACGAAGGTTGCGGCAGCGCCAGCAGGCAAGACGATGGTGCACGAGACAGAGCTATGGCAGCGCCAGTAGTCCGTCAAGGATGAGTTCTTCTCTGCGTCTCTCGACTCCAAGATACAACTGCCTTCCTGCTCTGGAGCTGCCCCAGTTATAGGGCTGGTGTTCTTTGATGTCCGGACCCTCGCACTTGGAGGTCGGGAGGTCCGGGATGAGGGAGTTCAGACACCCAGCAGGGGGGTGGAGCCAGCGCCCGGGGAGGCGATGGGCGAGCGGCACCTGGCGGGGGAGAGCCATCGACACCTCTTTCCCCCAGTGACTTGCCAAGTAGCCCGCTCACCTCCTGGGTGGATGGTGGTGCCGGGATGTCTGAGACCTGGCCAGGCCCAGGGTTGAGGTCGATCTGGGGCCAGGCGGCCTCGTGGTGGAGTGTCCAAGATGGCGCCCAGGATGGGCGCGCAGGCCGGCAGTGGATCAGGCCCACGAGGTCGACATGTTCGAGGGTAGGGGTCCCGGAGGGGACGGAGGACGTGTAATGGTGGTGTGTGGTACCTGCGTGACCGGGCTCGGGCCTGGTCGGGCCGGGGGAGAGTGGCCCTTCATGTGGCCTGTCCAACATGCGTCCCCCCCAGCTGAAGGCGGGGAGAGTTACCCATCCTCTTGGGGACTCTCCTCGTCGAGGCGGAAGAACCGGGACAGGCCATCCGCGTTGGCGTGATCTGGCCCAGGCCGATGTTCAACTGTGAAGTCCATCCCTTGGAGGGAGATGGACCAACGTAGTAACTTCGGGTTTTCTCCCCGCATCTGCATCAGCCACTGCAGGGGTCGGTGGTCGGTCTGCACCCGAAAGTGTGTGCCAAAGAGGTAGGGCCGGAGTTTCTTGAGGGCCCATACCACGGCGAAGGCCTCCCTCTCAATGGTGCTCCAGCGTTGTTCTCGTGGTAGGAGTCGCCTGCTGATGAAGGCCACTGGCTGATCAAGGCCTTCGGTGTTCACTTGAGACAGGACTGCCCCGATGCCATGGTCGGAGGCATCCGTCTGGACGACGAACTCCCGGCTGTAGTCGGGGGCCTGGAGCACAGGGGCGGAACACATGGCGGCTTTCAATTGTTCGAATGCTGTTTGACACTCTGGGGTCCAGTTGACTTCCTTGGGTTGATTTTTTGACGTGAGTTCCGTGAGGGGACCCACTATAGTACCATAGTCTTTCACGAACCTTCGGTAGTAGCCCGTGAGGCCCAGGAAGGCTCGTACCTCGGTCTGGGTGATGGGGGGCTGCCAGGACTGGATGGCGGCAATTTTGAGCTGCAGAGGGGCCACCAGGCCGCTTCCCACCTGGTGTCCGAGGTAGGTTACAGACCCTTGACCAATTTGACATTTGCTGGCCTTGATCGTGAGGCCAGCTCGCTGAAGGGCTTGTAGCACGGCTCGGAGGTGGTGGAGGTGCTCGGTCCAATGGTGGCTGTATACAGCGATGTCATCTAGGTAGGCGGCGCTGAACCCTTCGAGCCCCGCCAGGACTTGATTGACGAGCCGCTGAAAGGTTGCTGGGGCATTCTTCATGCCAAAGGGCATGACCTTGAAATGGTAATGGCCATCGGGGGTGGAAAAAGCAGAACGTTCTTGGGCCCGGGGTGTGAGGCCGATTTGCCAGTAGCCCGCCGTCAGGTCGAAAATACTGAGGTAGCGGGCAGCTCCCATGCGGTCGATTAGTTCATCTGCCCGGGGGATGGGATGTGCGTCTGTTCTGGTGACCGCATTTAAGCCCCGGTAGTCGACGCAGAACCGGAGTTCCGGCGTGGTGCCAGGGGCGGCTGCTTTGGGGACCAGTACTACAGGACTGGCCCAGGGGCTATCTGAGGGCTCGATGACCCCGAGCGTGAGCATTCTTGCTACCTCTTCCTGGATGCAGGCCCGTACCCGATCTGGCACGCGGTAGGCCCGGTGGCGGATAGGGGGGCTGTCCCCTGTGTCCACATCGTGCACACACCAGGAAGTGACACCTGGGGCGAGGGAGAATAGGCTGGCGAACTGTGACAGGAGGACTCGACACTCCTGGCGTTGCTCTCGGGTGAGGGCCTCCGAGAGTCGGACCCCATCCACGGAGCCGTCTTTCTCCTGAGTCCGTAGGAGGTCAGGGAGGGGCTCGGAGTCCTCTTCAGCCCCATTGTCTGTGGCCATCAGGAGGCTGAGTTCTGAACGCACAAAGTGGGGTTTCAGTCTGTTAGCGTGGAGGACCCGGAGGGGGTTCCGGGGAGATTCCATGTCGATGAGATAGGTGGCAGGACCCTTGCGCTCGACTACTTTGAAGGGCCCTGTCCACTTGTCTTGCAGGGCGCAGGGTTCGGTGGGGGACATCACCCATACCTGTTGCCCAGGTTCAAATTCGATGGAGGAGGCATTCCGGTCATACCACTTTTTCATGTCCTCTTGACTGGCCTCTAGGTTGGCTTTTGCCAGCTCTCTGAACCGCCGGGTCTGGTTGCGGAGGGTTAGGAGGTATCGGAAAACATCTGGTGGGTTCTTTAGAGGGGGCATCTCCCAGCCTTCCTTGACTAGGCTGAGCGGCCCCCGCACTGGGTGTCCATATAGTAGTTCAAACGGGCTGAAGCCCAGGGACTTCTGGGGAACCTCTCGGTAGGCGAAGAGGAGGCACGGCAGCAGCACGTCCCACTGGCGACGGAGGGGCTCTTCCAACCCCCCGATCCTCCCTTTGAGTGTGCGGTTGAACCGCTCAACGAGTCCGTTTCCTTGAGGGTGATAGGGGGTCGTGAATCGGTAGGTAACCCTGCACTGTTGCCAGAGGGACTTCATATATTTAGAAATAAAGTTCGTGCCTCTGTCGCTGACGACTTCTCGGGGGAAGCCCACACGGGAGAAGATCCCCAACAAAGCCCGGCCGACTACCGGGGCTGTCACAGTTCGCAGGGGAACAGCCTCGGGGTAGCGGGTGGCGTGGTCCACTAGCACCAGGATGAATCGATGGCCTTGTTTGGTGCGCGGGTCCAGGGGTCCCACGATGTCTATCCCGACCCTCTCGAACGGGGTGGTGACCACGGGAAAAGGTTGCAGGGGGGCTTTTAGTTTGCGGCCGCTCTTTCCACTGGCTTGGCACGTGGGGCAAGATCGGCAATGCTGGTGTACATCGTTCCTCATTTTGGGCCAGAAGAAGTGGGTCACCAGACGACTATAGGTTTTATCTTGACCCAGGTGTCCCGCCAGGGGGACATCGTGGGCCAGGTTTAGCAGAAAGTCTCTAAAACGGAGGGGCACCACCAGTACTCGGCTAGCCCCCAGCTCCGCGATTCTTTGCTCACTGTACAGCAGTTCATTATCCCAGTAGACCCAGTGCGTTCCGGATGCATCCCCTGCACTTTGGGCGAGCGCTTGTTGGCGGAGTCCCTCGAGGGAGGGACAGGTCTTCTGTTCTTGGCGAAATTGTTCTTGCGTGGGCCCCCCCTCTTGAGGCCACTGGTCGATGTCAGCGAGGTCTGGAGGTTGAGCTGGTTCTGGGGGGACGTCACGGTCGGTGGTTTCGGCTGGGGCGACCGGAGGCGGTGGCGCCGGCCATTCGGGTTCCTCTGGGCGGGGGTTGGCACGGGCGGCCATGGACCGGGTGGTGACGCACGCCCAGTCCAGGACGCCTAACATCCCCAGGTGTTCTCTTCGTTCTACGGCTGCCCACGGAGAGCTTTCAAGGTCATTCCCCAGGAGGCAGTCTACGGGGGCATCGTCTCGGACCGTTACCTTTAACATGCCGGAGACCCCTCCCCATTCGAAGGGGACGCAGGCCATCCGACACAGACTTTCCGAGTTATCGGCTGAACGTACAGGGCAGAGAATGTTCGGTAGATATTGTTCTGGGGTCACCAGGTGACAGCGGACGGCTGTTACACTGGCCCCAGTGTCACGAAGGGCTTCGGCCCGGCGTCCATTGATGCTCACCCATTGGCTGTACTTCTGGGTGTTAGCGGGTAGGGGGACCCGCGGAACCATGTCTCTCCCCCCTAAGCAGGCTAGAGCCATGGCGGCTGGCTCCCATTCTTGGTGTTCCTGTTCGTATTCCTCCTGTTCCTCTGAGATCTGTTCCTCCCCCAGAGCAGCAGCGGCTACTTGGCGGGGTCTTGGGCTCTGGTACTGGGGGCAGTTTGGGTCGTTTGCATAGTGTCCGATTCGTTGGCATCGATGGCACGTAACATTGGCTCGATATCCCGGTCACGCCGGGGTGCTGCCCCGGTTGGCCGGGGGGGTGGTGCTGGTAGCGGGGGCGACCGGAACGTTGTCTCTTCCGCGTCCTTGGCCTCCTCCTCCTCCTCGGGGACGGTGTGGACCACTGTTGTTCCGGTTTTGTTCGTAGGACCCATTTCGGCCCACTCGGGTGATTTCCCACCGGTCAGCTTCGGCTGCGAGCTGCCGGGGATCCGTTAACTTGCTGTCGAGGAGGTGCTGGCGGAGTTCAATGAAGCAATTGTTCGACAGGTGCTCCCAGACCATAAGATTGAACAGTTGTTCGTAGGTTGTGACCTTGCTTCCTTTGATCCAGCCTTCGAAGGCTCGGCTAAAGTAGTTTACATAGTCCACCCAAGTTGTACCCGGGATGCGGGTGCAGTCTCGGAACCTCTGACGGTACATCTCGGGTGTGAGGCCATAGCGGGTGAGGAGTGCAGCTTTCATATGGTCATAGGAGGTCATCTGGTGGTCCGGGAGTTGCAGCAGGGCGTCGCGGCCCTCATTGAGGAATCTCCCCCATAGACCGGCTCCCCAATCGCTTCTATCGATCCGGTGTGCAGTCATAGCAATTTCATAGGCCTTAAACCATTGCTGGATGTCGTCCTCTCGGAAGTACTCTCGAACGACATCCTTGGGGATGTGTACCTTTTTCTCTGTTGCCCCTGGGGTGTGGGGTTGCTCGGACACCCCTACTTTTTTATTCTGCTTGCGTAGGTCGATCTCAGCTAGGTTCCGCTCATGCTCATATGCCAGTTTCTTTTCCTCGAGCTCCCTTTGTCTCTGTTTCTCCTCTCTTTCTTCTCGGAGACGCAGGTGCTCTAAGTTGATTTTTTGTTCGGCCAATTTAAGTTCAATGTCCATTTTGAGCCGGGCCATTTCCAGCTCGTGTAGTCGGGTTTTCTCTCGTTCCTGGATCTCGTCTTGCGAGAGACCCGTTCTTCGCTCCTCAGGGGCCGTGGTGGTTTTTGCTGCGATGCTTTGATCCGAGGTTCCGGCAGCCCCGGTTTCTGCCCAAGATTCTAGGGCCTGCTTAAAATCGTCTTTGGTACTTAGTCCGGTGGTAGCGATACCTAGTTCGATGCAGAACTGCTTTAGTTCACGATGGCTGTACTCGTCTAATTTCTCCATCTGGAATTTCTCCGTTGATCCGCTTTCTTTAGTTGACATCGTGATTCGCCGTGGGGTGAGCTACTCTCTGTACGGTTATGCGGTGATTCGGATCGCGCCGCTGGCCACCAATGTTAGACGGACCGGGAGGGTCGGCCGAGGATAAGGGGAGAGGTCTCCGGGGAGAGCCGTCTCCAGCGATCGTACAGACAAGTAACTTCCCCCCCACAGATGGACACCACACAAGGGTAAAGTTCAACGAGACTTTATAGGCAATTCTTTAAGTTTACGATGGGATGGTACAAGGAGGTCTGGACTCAGGGGTCCCCTCGGTTCTGGTCTCTGGTTTGGGAAAAGGGTAGCGGGACAGTCTTGTAACCAAAAGATGAAACTAGCTCTCAATCCTCGAGCTCGGCGTTCTAGATGATCGGGCCGCGGCGGAGCCAGCAGGTCCCGAGATGGACGAAGGAAACGACGGTCCGCGGCGGAGCCAGCAGGTCCCGGGATGGACGAAGGAAATGACGGTCCGCGGCGGAGCCAGCAGGTCCCGATGAAGATGGTGAATGCAAACGGTCCGCGGCCACGCCAGCAGGTCCCGACGACGATGAAGGATATGAAGGTTACGAAGGTTGCGGCAGCGCCAGCAGGCAAGACGATGGTGCACGAGACAGAGCTATGGCAGCGCCAGTAGTCCGTCAAGGATGAGTTCTTCTCTGCGTCTCTCGACTCCAAGATACAACTGCCTTCCTGCTCTGGAGCTGCCCCAGTTATAGGGCTGGTGTTCTTTGATGTCCGGACCCTCGCACTTGGAGGTCGGGAGGTCCGGGATGAGGGAGTTCAGACACCCAGCAGGGGGGTGGAGCCAGCGCCCGGGGAGGCGATGGGCGAGCGGCACCTGGCGGGGGAGAGCCATCGACACCTCTTTCCCCCAGTGACTTGCCAAGTAGCCCGCTCACCTCCTGGGTGGATGGTGGTGCCGGGATGTCTGAGACCTGGCCAGGCCCAGGGTTGAGGTCGATCTGGGGCCAGGCGGCCTCGTGGTGGAGTGTCCAAGATGGCGCCCAGGATGGGCGCGCAGGCCGGCAGTGGATCAGGCCCACGAGGTCGACATGTTCGAGGGTAGGGGTCCCGGAGGGGACGGAGGACGTGTAATGGTGGTGTGTGGTACCTGCGTGACCGGGCTCGGGCCTGGTCGGGCCGGGGGAGAGTGGCCCTTCATGTGGCCTGTCCAACAGTGGGACAACTCAGAGTGAGACATTGCTTGTGGTGTCATCGGAAGGGGAGACTCAGCTCCCAGCTGATGGGGAGGAGAGAGTGGCACAAACTAGCGCACTGTAAGGAGAGCTACAGGGGGTACAGGTATGGAAGGGTGTGAAACTGGGAATGAGGGCCCAGGCCAGCCAGTGGGCCCGTATATAGCCAGGAGAAGGGGATTTGCCATACAGCAGACCTCCTCAAGGGATGGCCCAGGGAGACAGCAATTGAATCTGAAGAGGCCCACCCCCATGGACAAACTTGATACTCCTATTAATGTACAGGCATGATCTCATTTGGAATTATGGTCGCTAAGCTTGGACACTTGGGCAGGTTGGCACAGCTGCAAGTTTTCTGTTGTAGCACAGTCAAGCGTTGTGATTGTTATATTATTGAAAAATCTTGATAAATAAAGTATTCACATATATATTAAGAACAGCTTGGCATTGTAGCTACTGAGAGGAGATCACCAAAGATCAATATTGGGGAGAAAGAAGCAGTGATTCATTCTGCTCTATGGTAAATCAATAATAATCAAAAAGGAATGAATCACTTGTCTTGAAAATGCCAGGGTCTATCACCCCTTCCATGCGTCGGCCGGCCCCCGGCCGTCCAACGTCACAGTGGGAGTGTGCTGAGGACGGCCGTGGGCCGTCCGAACACCACTCACTCAATAAGGGCCATATGTATGAACATATTTTGCCATAGACACAGAATGGGTAAAACCCTTTAATACATCTGGCCCTAAATCACTAGCACCGTGGCAAAATTCAGGCCACGTCAAGGTTATAAGTGTTGGGGAAAACATGGCGGCCGCTGGTTAGGGCAGTGCGCACGTCTGTAGCGGACCTCTCCTCTACCCTACCCTGGAGTAGCAACAGCTTTTCACCGGCATTTTTGCATGTTTAGCTTACCGTAAGCTTATTCCCGGAGAGCTCCTGGTTTGTTTCCTTTCCCAGTCGCATCTGTAATTCGCCACTTCGTATTCCGAGGCGGCGTGTGAGAGACAGCTCACTTCCGCCAGGACCAGCCCAGCGCCGATGTGTGTGAGCCCGAGCCCGTGCCTGACACCGCACCCCGCCTCTCTCCTGCGTTGGAGGAAAGCCGCCGTGGAGCTTCAACGGGGCCGCAGGGCGGCCGCTCGCGGACTCCTTAGAGGGAGTATTCGCGCTTCCAGAGGTGAGAGCGAGCCGGAGATTGTGCCAGGGGTATTAAACGAGAAGGAGCGGAGGACCACAGCAATGGCCACCCGTGGATCTCCCCCAGCGCCAGGGGGCAACACTTCTGAAAGTAAGGAGAGGGTGCAGGGAGGGGGTGAAACCATGAATTGTCCCAAAAAAGCTTGCAGTATTATTGGCAGGCGTGGGGGAAAACGAAAAAGACAAGGGAAAAGCACCAAAGGAGGCATACCTGCTATAACCTCAAAGCGCACACCTGAGCGTACACCTGAGCACGGTCCTGAGCACGAACTAGGCTCGGAGGGGGAAGGTGAGCCAGAGAGTGAGGCGGGGGCTGAGGCTGTGGCTTCCGTGGGTAGAATTCAAGGGTCCAACATAAGTGAGGACTCTGCCAACCTTACAATAAACACCAGCGTCAGCTCAGGAACCCAGCTAAGAGGGGGAAAGCAAATCCAAAGGGGCATGCAAGAGTGCGACACGGTTTACGCCATCATTGCGTTCTTATTTTAAAGTGTTGCCCCAAAGTCATTGACATACGGCATAACATAGAGGTGGTTGGGGACAATCATGAAAGGAACATGAGTGCCACTAACACTAACACGCAGGAGGGAGAGTCCCTCGCCTCAGCCAGCACTGATGTGACGCTCAAGTCAGCGACAGTAGTAGATCCTGGGGCACCCATCTCTGTCGGTCCCACCATTGGCATAGAAAGTGGGGGCAATTCGGTAGAGGCACTTCTAACGGCTATGAGGGATGAGATTAAAAGTGGCTTTGGTGAATCTAAGATGAATCAAACCGAGATTAGGGCGGCATGTGAGACCCTGGAAAAAAAATTGGACTGCCTTTTTGAGAGAAGAGAGAGCCTGGAAGGGTCAGTGGAAGAGTTAAAAACCAGTTTGGAGTCTGCAGAGACCAAAATTCAAGGCCTTCGGAGAGAAGGGGACGCAATGAAGGACAGGGTCGAGTCCTTGGAAAATTACTCACGAAGGAATAACCTTAGACTTTTAAAGATCCCAGAGGGGAAAGAGGGGGTGACATCAAGACATACATGGTGTCATTACTGAAGAATGCCCTCAACCTGGAAGAAACAATGGAGGATCTGGAGAAAGACATTCAGAGGATCCACAGAGACCCTTTCCGTCTTAACCCAGGGAGAGTGAAACCAAGGAAGATCTTGGTGAACTTTCTCATTTATGCTATAAAAGAAAAAAGTTTGAATCTCGCACTAAAAGCAAACTCGCTAAAGGCCCCTGATTTTTCCTTTGAAGTCCGCTCAGACCTGTCAAAAGTTACACTAGACAGACAGTGGGAGCTGGGCCAGAAAATGGAGAATTTTAGGGCCTTAGGGGCTACTGTACAGATGAGATTCCCTGCCTTCTTAAGGGTAATGTATAATAATAAAATGCACAACATCCGTTCCCCTCTACAGAGGGCTTGGAAAAGGTCATAATTAAATGTAAAAAAAAAGAGAGCAGTGTACTTTAGTATAAAAAAATAAAATAAAAAAAAGGACGACAGGAAACCTGAATAAAACAATTAAAAAAAGATAAATAATAAATAAAAAATAAAATATAAATAAAAATCAAGGAAAAAAAGGAATATAAAACAACATATTAATAAAATAACCTGTTTATGCTTATACGCTGGCTATACGAGGTCTTGAATTCTGTCACAAATGGGGAAGGTGGTGGGGTACCCCATCCTGTTAAACTAACGCCTGCTTAACAAATATTCAATCAAAATGCCTGTGTACAGCCTTATCTTAATTAGATATAGGGTTGGCAGGGCAAGAGGAGAGGGTCTGTTCATAGACGTAAAGCTGGCTATCCATCTGGTCAGCGTAAGTGGGGGGGTTCCAAGAGGTGGGGGGGAGGGGGGGAAGCTAAAAAGTCTTTGTTTGCCAGTCCTCATTTCTAACACTCCGATCCTTAACTGCTTTATGCGCCCCATGAATAGGGCAAGACAGGGTAACAAACGGCATATTGAGTACATAAGAGAGGATGCTTCTACAGGTGGGTGGAGAAAACAAAGAGTTCAAGTTCAGTAATTTGTATAGCGCACTACTCACCCAGAGGGTCTCAAGGCGCTTGGGGGAGGGTGGGTGCATTACTTATCGAATAGCCAGGTTTTTAGCTGCTTTCTAAAGGAGAGATGGTTCTGTGTAAGGCGGAGGTGAGTGGGGAGAGAATTCCAGGTTTTGGCCGCTAAGTAGGAGAAAGATCTTCCTCCCATGGTGGATCTATTGATGCGCAGAATTGCGGCGAGGGCTTGATTGGATGAACGTAGTTGGCGGGTGGGTGTGTAGAAGGACAGTCGTTTGTTGAGGAATTCGGGTCCTAGGTCATAGAGGGCCTTGTGTGCGTGGGTGAGGAGACGGAACGTTACTCTCTTGTTGACGGGAAGCCAGTGGAGATCTTTCAGGTGACCGGAAATGTGGGTTTGACGGGGGATGTCCAGTATGAGTCTGGCTGAGGCGTTTTGGATGCGTTGGAGTTTTTTCTGTAGTTTGGCTGTGGTTCCGGCGTGAAGGGTGTTTCCATAATCTAGTCGGCTAGTGACTAGTGCGTGGGTGACTGTCTTTCTTGTTTCGGTGGGAATCCAGCTGAAGATTTTTTTGAGCATGCGTAGGATGTTGAAGCATGATGATGAAACGGCGTTGACTTGTCTGGTCATCGAGAGGGAGGAGTCTAGGATGAAGCCCAGGATCCGTGCGTGATCTGTGGGTATGGGTGCTGTGCCCAGAGCCGGTGGCCACCATGAGTCGTCCCATGCAGAGGGGCACGATCCTAATATGAGGACTTCCGTTTTGTCCGAGTTTAGTTTTAGACGGCTGTTCTTCATCCATTCGGCTACTTCTTTCATTCCTTCGTGTAGATTGGTTTTGGCGGTGTTGGGGTCTTTGGTGAGGAAAGGATTAGCTGGGTGTCGTCGGCGTAGGAGATGATGTTGAGGTCGTGTTGTCGCGCGATGGTTGCGAGGGGACTCATGTACACGTTGAAGAGGGTGGGACTGAGTGATGATCCTTGTGGTACGCCGCAGATGACTTCGGTGGCCTCAGATTTGAATGGGGGGAGGCGGACTCTCAGTGTTCTTCCGGCGAGGAACGAGATTATCCAGTCCAACGCTTTTCTTCTATTCCGACATTGCTGAGGCGTTGTATAAGGGTGTTATGACAGACTGTGTCGAAGGCGGCGGAAAGGTCCAGTAGGATGAGGGCAACTGTTTCTCCGTTGTCCAGTAGCGTACGGATGTCGTCTGTAGCGGCAATGAGGGCGGTTTCGGTGCTGTGTTTGGCTCAAAAGCCGGACTGTGAGGGGTCGAGTGAATTGTTGGATTCAAGGAAGGCGGCGAGCTGGCTATTGATGGCTTTCTCAATGACTTTGGCCGGGAAGGGGAGGAGTGAGATCGGGCGGTAGTTCTTAAGTTCAGAGGGGTTCGCTGTGGGTTTCTTCAGAAGGGCGCTGAGTTCGGCATGTTTCCAGCTTTCTGGGAAGGTAGCGGAGTTGAGGGAGCAGTTGATGACATCGCGGAGATGGGGTGCGATGATGGAGTCTGCTTTGTTGAAGATGTGGTGGGGGCATGGGTCAGTTGGTGAACCTGAGTGGATGGAGTTCATCAGACGGATGGTGTCTTCAGTAGTGATTGGGTTCCAGGCGCAAAGGTTGTGAGAATGCTGTTTTGGTTCGGAGGTGGGTGGAGTGGGTTGTTCTTCGGACAGGTTTTCAAAGCTGTTATGAATGTCGGCGATTTTGTTGTGGAAGAAAGAGGATAGGGAGTCGCAGAGATCTTGGGAGGGAGTGATGTCGTTGGTGCCGGCGGTGGGGTTGGTAAATTCTTTGACGATGTTGAATAGTTCTTTGCTGTTTTGGCCGTTGTTGTCAAGTCGATCCTTGAATGCTGATTTCTTGGTAGATCGGATCAATTGGTGGTGTTTGCGGGTGGCGTTCTTGAAGGTGGTTAGGTTGTTGGTGGTTGGGTTTTTTCTCCAGGTTTTCTCGAGGGTACGACATAACTTCTTGGATTTCTTAAGGTCATTGTTGAACCAGGGGGCCTTTTTGCTTCCTTGTTTGATCTGGTGGTTTTTCAAGGGTGCTAATTCGTCAGCGCTGTGGGTGATCCATTGTGTGAGGTTGGTGGCAGCTTGGTGTGGGTCCAATGCTATGGCGGGGGGGTTTTGGTTAAGCGATGTGAAGAGTAGGTCGGTGGTGATTTTGTTCCAGTTTCTTTGAGGAATAGGTTGTGGTGGGATGTGGGTCGTGGTCTTTTTGTAGCTGAAGTGAACGCAGCTGTGGTCCGTCCAATGGAGAGCTGTGGTGTGATCGAAGGAGATGTGTTTGCTGGAGGTGAAGATAGGGTCGAGCGTGTGTCCGGCTAAGTGGGTGGGGGTGTCAACAAGTTGTTTGAGTCCGAGATTTGCCAGGTTGTCCAGAAGGGTGGTGGTGTTGTTGTCGTTGTTCTTTTCCAGGTGGAAGTTGAGGTCTCCCAGTAGAATGTAGTTCTCGGAGATGAGGGCATGTGGGCTGATGAAGTCAGTGATGTCTTCATTGAATTGTGTGCGGGTTCCTAGTGGTCTGTAGATGAGGGTGCCTCTAAGTGTGGTCCTGGGGTCGGTGTGGATCTGGAAGTGAAGGTGTTCGGCGGTCGCGAGATTATCGTCGGAGCTGGTCGTGACCCGGATGGTGTTCTTATGGGCGATGGCGATGCCTCCTCCTGTTTGGTTGGTGCGGTCTTTTCGGATGATCTTGTAGGTGTCCGGGATGGCTATGGCGATGTCGGGTGATGATGAGGCGTTCATCCAGGTTTCTGTAAGGAAGGCAACGTCCGGTGATGTAGTGTCGAGTAGGTCCCAGAGTTCAGTGGCATGTTTGTGGATTGATCGGGTGTTCAGCAGGATACACTTCAGGTGGTTGGAGTCGGAGTTCTGTTTGGAGGGGGAGGATTTGGCATGGGTCCTGAGGCAGGCGAACTTGCAGGAGTGGCAAGCGAATGGTCCGTGGGTGTGTCCTGGGGAAGCTACGCAGCATTGTGGGGTGCGTCCGGGGTTAAGGGCAAGGAGAGTAGAGGCGTCATAAGTTAAGTGAGTGGAGTGGGTTTTGCGCGGGCCAGGGGTTCTGGCGCTGGGCACGGTCCAGGCACGGACGGGCGTAGACGGTCTTACCTTTGGCGCACCTTCGGCGCGCATAGGGCGCGTCCGCTGCGCGTGAACGCTGCGTGCGAAGGCATCAGTCATATGTGGATAGTGGAGGGGGAGGGGCGAGGGAGGAGCAGCTGGGAGGCGGGATCGTGGTGGAGGGGACGGGCTCCTATGCACAACAACAACAAAATGGCTGGCAAAACGAAAGCGGAACAGGCCGGGGCACAGACAGGTATACGCTTTCGGCAGGGGCACTGGCACAATCAGGCTATACACTTTAGAAATAAATACGGAGGCAATGCGATTAATAAAGGCCAGACAAAGCGAGCAGCACACGAAATCACAACAGCTGAATATCGAGCACTATAATGGCGGATGCAGCTGGGGAGGCAATGCGAGCAGCGCAGGCACCAGGATTCATTCTAAATTGCAGATTAAATCAGCAGCACTTTGCAGCAGAGTAACGATACCCAGGTGGGACCAAGGGTCGTGGGAAGCGTCCGCTTCCGAAGGAATCAGGGCGGAAAAAGGGAATGATGGGGTTGCAGTTCCTATCCTGGAATGTTAATGGCTTTTGTGTGAGGAGTAGGAGACTTAGAATTCTACAGTATCTGAGAGACTCCCCCGCGCAGGTCATCATTATCCAGGAGACACAACTACTCAAAACTGAGGTCAACGATATGTTGAAGAAGCTGAAGTGGGTAGACAGTTATTTATGTACGGATCATAACTCTAACACACGGGGAATTCTTATTATATTCAAAAAGCAGGCTAAAGTTCAATTCATGGATAATAAGGAGCACCACAGCAGTAGATGGCTTCTTTTAAATATTCGATTAGATGGCTGTCCTCACACTTTAATAGGGTACTATGGCCCGAACTGTGATGACCCCTCATACCTGAATAAGATCGAGAACCATTTGATTTCATCCACAGACCCGGTAATATGGGTGGGAGATTTCAACATTGTTTTAAATCCAAAGTTGGATAAGTCACCTAATTCCCGAGCAATGATACACTCAAAATCCAGTCAAACCCTATTTGCAATAATGTCTACTCTGGGTCTAGCCGACCTTTAGAGAGAGAGAGCGGGGAATGCTCTAGGAGTCTCTTTTCACAACTATAAATACAAACATAGATCAAGAATTGACTACGCCCTCTTCAGTTACTGTCTCAAAGACACATTGAAAGAGATAGTCTATATCCCCTCGCACATGTCTGATCACTCAGCTATCCTTTTCAATGTAAATCTTTTTCAGCGGTCTAAACACCCTTCCTGGTCTTTTGACCGAACGATCCTGCTGGAGGAAGAGGAGATAAGTTTTCTTATGGCAGAGTCAGCCTCTTTTTTAGAAATAAATGTGAATTCCGCCAAGACAGTGATTGTGTGGGAAGCTTTCAATGCCTACTTAAGAGGGTGCATAACCAACCGCGCCTCTTATAGAGCGAAGGTTTATAGAGAAGCAATCTCAAATATAGAAAGGGAATTGACTCTCTTGGATTGGGGGAGTGACTTTGTCACTGGATCTTCAGTCAACCTAGAGAGGCGGGCGGAATTAAAACTAAAATTGGAAAACTTACTTCAAGAAAGGGTGGCTAAGAAGTTGGAGGCAAGTAAGCTTTCACACTTCGAGTATGGTGAAGCAGCAGGCAAGATTTTGGCATGGAAAGTCAAATCAGACCAAGCCAAAAATGACATCAGGGAAATAAAAGTGGAAGGGGAGAATACAACTAGGACCTCAAACCCAGGAATTGGAAGTGCTTTTCAGGAATTCTTCCGGAATATCTATAAGGAGGAGATTATAGAAAAACCAAAAGACCAGGTATTTGTGGTTAGATATAGTTAGACTGCCTACCCTCTCAGTAATGCAGAGTAATCGTTTGGATGAGGCAATAACCGAGGCAGAAGTCAACACGGTTATCAGTAAATTGAAGCGGGGGAAGGCTGCAGGGCCAGATGGCCTGCCCGGGGAGCTCTACCGAGTACTGGGCCCTGTTATTATTCCAATCTTGACTGCCCTTTTTAATGACATCTTTGTAAACGGGGGGCACTTCCTGAGACATGGAATAAAGCAACTATCGTTTTGATACCCAAACCTGGTAAGGACCCGACTGAATGCGGTTCCTATCGACCTATCTCTCTCCTAAACAATGATTACAAGAGCTTCGCTGCAATATTGTCGGCACGGCTTGGGAGAGAGATAGGTTCAATTATCCATCAAGACCAGAATGGATTTATAAGGGGGCGCCAGTTGGCTGAACTTACACAGGATTTGGTAGGTGCAATAGATATTGCTTCAGCTTTTGGTCTCCCCCTGGCTACCTTAACCTTGGATGCTTCCAAAGCATTTGATAGGGTCAACTGGCCCTATCTGGCCGCAGTGATGAGGAAATTTCAGTTTGGAAATAAGTTTTGCAGAGCCACCAACCTTCTATATTGGGATCCTAGAGCCAGACTGTTGGTCAATGGTGCCCTCACTGAACCACTGAACCCTTCCAAATTATGAGAGGTACGAGGCAGGGCTGCCCGCTCTCCCCGCTCCTATTCAATATATATATTGAACCCTTTGTGCAAACATTGAGAGAAGATCAAAACATCCCCCCATTTGAATTCGGAGGTTGGGAAAAGCGGGTAGGACTCTATGCGGATGATATCCTGGTCTATACAACTGATCCAGTTCGAGCCTTTCCTGTAGTAGTAAAAAGGGCGGAGGAATTTGGGAGTATCTCGGGGTATGAAATCAATGTGGAAAAAACCGAGATCATGACCTGGAACTTTGACAATCCACAGCTTGTAGCGACTCCATCCATGCGCTACCTGGGAATTAAAATCACTCAGGACATCAATACCCTGGCACAGACTAACCTGGACAGGGTTTTTAGAGAATGTAGGGCACTGTTAAAATCTTGGTCTTTCCTCCCTCTGACGATTCTTGGGAGAATAAGCCTGGTGAAAATGTCCATTCTTCCCAAGTTTACGTTTCTTTTTAACTCTATCCCAGTAGCTTTCGACTCCAAAAAACTGTATAAATGTCAGCAGGAAATCAATTCCTTTATTTGGTGTTACAAGTCAACTAGGCTGGCATGGAAGAAATTAAGGAGGAGGAGAAAAAGGGAGGACTCGCTCTGCCAGATCTAGAATATTATGCCTGGGCATTTCTGTTGTCTCATTCAAGGATGCTGTTGAAAACTCCATCAGGCTCCGCAAAAGGGATCATGTCTAACGCTATGTTATCTGGGGCGAAATTGCCGTTTGAAGGCTTTTTATTTAAATTCGGAGATCAGAGATACTTCAAGAAGGCGAGGTTGAAGACTTTACAATCCTTGGCGAAGGCCTGGGCACAAATCAAAAGAAAAGTAGGGTTAGCTTACTACTCAGCTCTTGCCCCAATCTGGGAATCCCCAGGGCTTCCGATGTGCTTAAAGGGTAGGCTCACAGTCTCCATAAAGGAGGCAGGAATCCTAACATGGGGGGAGTTGCTAGTAGAAGGATCACTGGTTAATTGGGAGGATTTATACGGGAGGGTAGGTCCAGCCTTATCCAAATTCAAATATATACAACTTGTAGCTGGTCCAGGGAGCTGATTAGGAAAAAGGTCCCAGTTGAAAGGAGTAGCTTTTTGGGACAACAACTGGTAGAGAGGCAAGTGGGGGGTAAAGAGGTAGCCTTTTGGTACTGGTCTATTTTAGAGGAGGTGGACGGGGAGCTCACTCTCCCGGACGAACTGTGGGGAGAGGTCCTGGGTGTCCAGTGTGAGGAGATATGGACAAGATCGTTCACTCTCTTGTTTAAAACAGTTAAGCCTGCTTGGTTGATACGCAACCATTTGTTTACGTTACATCGCGCATACCTTTCCCCCCTTAGGTTATCCAAATTTCAATCAGAGAAGTGTTGTAACAAGTGTCTCCACCCTGCAGCCTCCGACATTCACATGTTTCTGGACTGTCCCCTCATCAAAGCCTTCTGGGACGAAGTAAAGGGTACTTTGGATTCGATCCTTAAAACCTCAATACCATTCACCCAGTCCCTTTTAATATTTGGCTTGGATGAAAACATTACCGGGCCTGCAAGGTCCTTCTTGTTCTATGCAATTCTCCTCGCAAGACGGCAGATCTGTAAATATTGGGTTGACTCGAACGCACCGTCACATGCAGGTTGGCTTATGTCTCTGTATGAAACCTCAATGGTGGATTTGGCCAGGTCCTGTAGCAAGTGAAACCTCACCTTTTGGAACTTGTTGGTCCAGTGGAGTTAGATCGATCGTCAGGTCCGCTGTTTTTTTTTTTTCCCCCGGGTCCAATGATTAAGCTGACATACTCCTCTAACCTGTTTGCGGCTTCGCCCAACAAAGAGAACAAACTGGATCCAACAGGCTGAAAGACGCCTTGATGGAGTTAAGATTCCTGAAAGCTTCTCCCGCTAATCTGGTACCATTGTTTTGGCTTGAGAGAGGATCAGGCTTTTTGATCTGTGCCAAATGTTACTCAAGGTGGTTGGCGCTTTCTATGGAACGAGAGTTCAGCAAATGAGGACAAAAAAAAAAAAAGTGTTGTACGAAGGCCCTCATACACTCTAACTCATGGGTGGCGGTATATCTTGATTCTCCACTGGGAGAGGTTAGATGATCGGTTTTATCATTGGGTCCTTTTCTGCCTGAGTTTCCTGTTCTCCACACAGTCAACCTTCCTCCACCTAGAGGGCGACCATCTGGTTCTTATGACAGTCATGATTTTGTGAGTATTGGCGAAAAAAATGAAGTTAAAAATACCTTATTTCCTGTGTACCGTATTTTATTAGTCAGGAAGGGGTAAGATTAAAAACTGTGTGAGGTGCTTAGGTGGATGTATTAGTGGTCCACCGCACCTAAATAATTATTGGGTTGGTGGTGAACATGTTTCACTACTTAGGTGTCTCTAAAGATCGGTGGACTTTCTTCAGGACCGTGGTGATTGCAGAAATTATTTTCAATAGGTAAGTTAAACTCACCTATTTTCATAATTGAGTCAATGTTTGGTGGAGTTATTGTTTATTATTCTACCTATAAATTAATTGTAGTTTTATTTAAGCTCCTACGGGTACTGCAGGAGCGGATGTATGACGTTACAACGCATGCTTTTACCACGAATGCTGTTACAACGCAAGTATTACAACGAAAACCTTTACAATGCATTACACTTGGGGGTGCTGGATAGTGAATAGTTTAGTTTACTATTCCAACTCCAGTCCCCGTGGACACTAGGAAAGGTGTTGGATAGTAAATTAAAACTATTCCTTATCCTAGAACGCCCCCCAGTGTAATGCATTGTAATGGTTTTCGTTGTAACAGCACTGTGTGGTAAAAGTTGCGTTGTAAAGGTTGCATACCGCAGGAGCTTTATGATAAAGGAAGAAAAGTAAGGACTCCGATGAGCAGAACATTTTTTACCTTGTCTTGTGGTTGCTGAGTGTCGCTCATTTACCTAAGTGGTGCTATTTGCATCCCATTCCTGCAGCTGCCTACCCTGACCCAGAAGTGGACATCTGCGGTCCTAGAGGTGGTTCATTTGTATGATTGGGGGTGAACATAGAAGAAATCTAACTCTGAGCCCGCTTGGGAGAGAACAGATTCATAAGCTATGTTCACCCCCAATCATACAGTTAGAGCAAGCCCAAAAACATTTTTTCACAATCACCACGGTCCTGAAGAAAGTCCACTGATCTTTAGAGACACCTACAGACTGACAAAATCACGACCGTCATAAGAACCAGATGGTTTCCCTCCAGGTGGAGGAAGGGTGACTGCCTGGAGAACTGGAAACTCAGGCGCAAAAAGACACATAATTCATTCCTTTTAGATTATTATTAATTGAGAGGAGTTTCCCTTTTGTGGTATCCTCCGCTGCAGGGGGGAACCCTGTCCTTGTCACTCACTTCCTCCCCTGTGTTTACTTTGGTTGACCCCACTGTGACATGCTGTAGAATGTCACAGTTGCGAACGTTCTTAGGCGAGCTCCCTGTGCGGAGTGATGGAGTTTCAGACGAACAGCTGGGTCTGAGGTTCTTTCGTTGTAACCTAAGAAATAAAAGTCAACTGTTTTATAGCTGCACCTCCTGTATCTCTGGTTGATCATGCTTGATTTAACACTGATGACGAGGATGGGATACGAGAGCAGAGGAGCACAAGATAAGGTGACCTCAACACGCTGAAAACTCTGATAGTATACTACTTCAGTACCGTGAATATGTGAGGAGAGTTTCCTGCTGTCTGTTGAGAAACGTTTGCTGAAAGGAGTGGAGCATATTTTACAAGAGGAGTGAAGAAGGATAAGTAAAGGAGGTGTGAGGAAAGAATATAAATCATTTACCGTCTGCCAGAGACTTGGTTCAATCTCACGTTTGGACGTATCTCTTACTTGCTGTTTGTATCGCAGACCGCTAGTTACTTGTGCTGTCGCCGGGCCAGTGGTGCTTTGGTGCAGAGGAGGAAGGACAGAGGCTGAGGGCACCTCACCAGGCGTGTGTCATACCAGAGTAGCAGAGTGTTGAGGAGAAGCTTGTCGGAGAGGGACGAGTCTTGAAGCAGCATTGTGAAGCCTGCCTTGCCTGAGTGGACACTCCGGGCCGGGTAGTGCATGCCCGAGGTATTGGAGCAAATTGTCTTTCTTTATGGCAGTGGGCAGCGAGGAAATAAACTGGTCCCGTCACGGTAACTGGCGCAGCCATCATCAACTAGGTGTAGGGAAACCCTGCAGAGCGCCTGAGAAACGTTTCACCCTGCCTGGTGTGTTGCGCCCGCTCTGAGGGGAAGTTTGTGGGTCATCAGGAAGAACCCGTCCCTAAGCATGTTCTCCTGCCAGTCGCGATGACTGGCACAGCTCTTCTAGTGGTTTTACCAGGGAACCCTAGGTGGGGGGTGTGGTGGTGGGCCTCAGCAAGGCCTACCAGTGCAAGGGGTTCGCCCTTCTCTGCACAATTCCTCAGACCAATAGGATAGAAGTTGGCAAAGAAACTGGATTAGAAAATACAAAGTTTTATTAAACCTCATGAGGTGGCACTACATTCACACAACACCCTTCGGCAATGTATGAAGTAGCACACTGAATGGAAGGAGCTTGGTCCTTTTATACCCATACAGGGGCTCAAAAGAAGGCGGTACAAGTACAAGAGAAGGTTTCAGGTACATATAAGGTCATACAGAAAATGCACAGTCAACAAGTGGGAGGAGCTAACAGTTGCTAATTCTGGTGAACACATCCTGACATTTACAGACTAGGGACAGCTGCATGTACAGCTGCAAGCTCAACTGAGCATGTGTGAAGCAGAAGAGGCTAAATATAATATGTCTCTAGGCAGATTTCAAGAGCAGACAACAGCAAGGTAGGACAGAGCACATGGCACGCACGTGGTAGCACATGGCAAACAAAATGGCTGCCAGAAATACAAAATGGATGCCACAAAACGGACAAGATAACTTCTAAATACAGGATGGCTTCTGCTAATGCTAACCCAATCGCTGCAAAATTACAACAGATGACCGTTTTAGCATTAGCTGAAGACATTCCCTCATCTGGGGTAATCTAGATATGCATCCTGTACATCGATGCTTATCAGTTCAGTGACCTCTTTATTTAGCATTTGTTGGGCTTTCATTTCTGCAATATTCCTCTTGGCAGGTGTACAAGCAGTGATGCAAATGGAGCACAGCATGGGACCACATTATATACATATACAGCATGTAAATAGTATCACCAGTAGTATACATAGAACAGTCAGTAGCTTCCAGCCACAAGTAATAAAGAGTGTCCACATCCAGTTCGAAAAAGTCCATGTACCAGTCTCTGGGTGAATCTCTGCAGCAATCTTATGCAGTTTAGAGATTGCATCATATACTGAAGGCGAGTGATCCAGTATAAAGACACAACAACTGCTACCGATAATGCGACATGCACCACCTCAATCAGCCAAAATCACATCAAGCACCATACGATTCTGGAGTGCTACAATCCTCACAACTTGCAGCTCTTCTGTAATGTTCCCAAGTGCCATTCCTGTCCGATTGGTAACAGCTTCCACAACACGAGTCAATCTCCTTATTTTTCTACTGTTCAATGCAGCACCCACAAAAAAGAATAAGCCTAAGTTAAAGTTGACATATTGTTGCAAAGCGGTGTCAGTTTGGTCAACTTCATCCATACTTATTGTCCTCTTATTTCTGTTCTTGGAAATGTCATTGTTCAATCTATAGTCCTTATGATACAATGTAGGTGCCAGAAACACAGGGGGCAACAAAAAGGACACGTAGCAGACCCCAGACCACCCCACTGGTAGTTGGTAGTATCCCCTATTACTGCCAACAAAGTATGTATTATGCGATGAAATAAAGCTGCTATTATTGGTACCTTCAATTGTCAGAATTACAGTACATTCACTTCTCCCCACTGGAATTCTCCCAACACTACTAATACATAAGTCTGCTTTAGCTCTTGTCACTGAAATTACAAAAGGTCCATTGTTCTTCATAGTGCTTGTATTTGTGAACACATGTGGCATAGAAATATTGTCAGGTTGGTACTGCTCCCATTCCCATTTTGTTCCTCTAGCTTGAGGGTGCCCATTCTCATCAGGATAACATTCTTTATTAAGGTGATAATTAATTTGTCCTACTGTCATTTCTGTAATGTTGGCCCTTTCAGAGGCAAACAAGAGCGCAAACCATGCTTGACAAGAACCATTATGAGAGAATGAAAGAGGAATGAAAGGTGTACCTCCTTTCTTTTGGTGCGCAGGTATCATCCCACACACCCAACAGTTGGTAGTATTCATGGCAATATGTGTATGATGCAACATCTGGATGAATGTATTATTCAGGTAGAATTGTCGATGCTTCTGTTCATGGTAGGGAAGCGTAAAGTAGTGGTGCTCAACTGGTACTGGAGTAGTGGCGATCAAAAGCTCTCGAACAGGAGCCACTTTCTCAACATACCAGGTAATTGCTTCCATAACCACCATAGCACCAACAAACCCTACAGCACAAATTATTTTCTTAGTGCAGATCTTAGCAACTTTTGATCTCTCGGCAGACATGATCACTTTGTCGTTAAAAAAAAAAACAACCGTTGGAGCTCTTATCCCTTGGCAGCTGTTGATTTCTTCACCGAGGATCAAGACGGGTGTCACTTCGCAGGACTGATCCCCCCCTTGGCACATCGGCTCTCCGTTTCACCAACCCAGGGTGGTAGCTCAACCAGTCCTTTTTGACAATGCATGCTCTTTCCGTGGTCTCAATTGGTATCGCGATACTCCAGAAATCGTGTGGTCCCGGAAGACTTCCTCAGATTCCTCAGGTGAGATGGCTTGGTTTTTCTCCGTATCCAAGATATCTCGATGGTCGGTCAGCACAGCAGGTTCCACCAAGGTAGGCGACACACATTTGCAGTGTGTGCTATGGATCCAATTCTTTCTGTTTGTCACTCGATCTGCTGTCCTCGTAGCCAAAAGCACTTGCTCTGGTCCTCGCCACCTCGGCTCCAAGCTGTTCGACCTCTCAAATATTCTGACCATAACCTGATCTTCAGGCCGGAGATCGTGGGCCTCACCTGTAGATCTGTCAGGAAGAGCTTCTCGAATCTGTTGATGAATAGAGATCAAACTGTCGGTTAACTGTGCCAAATAATCATTCATCAGAACACAAGGTACATCATGTATGGGGCATGGCTTAGGAACTCCCCAAATGTTCATTGGTCTGCCAAACACCACTTCATATGGTGTAAGTCCAGATCGTGAATGTGGCACCGATCTTATGGACAACAATGCCATAGGTAGTGCATCTGGCCATTTCAGAGACGTGGAAGCCAGTATTTTCGCTAATTTCAGTTTCAAAGTAGCGCTGTACCTCTCCACTAATCCTGCTGATTGTGGGTGGAAGACTGCATGGAATTTCTGCTTGATCCCTTATCCTTTCAGGACATATTTAACAACTTGCCCAATAAAATGAGGTCCGTTGTCACTCCACAAAAATTTGCAAACAGCATATCTAGGGAAAAACTATTTTAGAAGCACATTCGCTGTAGTGAGAGCTGTATTATCCTTTGTAGGGTATGCCTCTATCTATTTACTGAAGGCACATACCACCACTAGGACATACTTTAAGTTATTGGAGCGTTCAAGTTGGATGTAATCCATCTGCAAAACTTCAAAAGGTGCAGTCGGTGTAGCAAACCCTCCGTAGGAATTTGTGTCCCTTTACCAGGATTATACTGCCAACAGAATAAACAGGACTGTAATACTCTCTTAGCTGTGCTGGCAATTTCAGGATGCCCCCAAACTCGGGTAAGCAATTTCATTATTGCTAGAGCTCCAACATGTGCCAGCCCATGTGTCATTTGAACCATAGGTTGTAAATAGGCTGCAGGTAGTTTCCATTTATCCATGTCTTTGTTGTGCCAACAACCCTCATCGTCCAATATTCCTTATTTAGCCCATTGCCCAAGTTCTGCTACAGAAGCAGATCTCTGTGCATCTAACACTTCCTGTCTAGCGTTATGCCATCGCTCAGCTTGAGACTTGCCTACGTACATAGAAGTAGTGCTTCGTTGCATCGCAGTCTCATGAGCTCCGCGATCCGCAAAGGCATTACCTTGTCCTGTCTTATCAGTTACCTTCTTGTGTGCACTACACTTCACAATAGCTATCTTCTTTGGATATATTAGTGCAGTCAGAAGATTATGCACTAATTCTCCGTGCATTATCTGTATCCCGTGGGACGTAAGAAAGCCTCTTTCCTTCCAAACCAGGCCAAAATCATGGGCCAGTCCAAAAGCATAGCGGCTGTCTGTAAAGATGTTCACACATAAGTCAGTGCTAAGTTCACACGCTCGTGTCAAAGCTATTAGTTCAGCTGCTTGAGCCGACTTTTATGGTATGCGAGCTGTCTCCACTTCTGTCTTAAGTGTCGTAATTGCATATGCAGCTGCGGTCGTGCCATCTGGTAACTTCAAACAGGACCCATCAACCCACAGTTCCCCATCTACATCTGAAAGGGGCATATCTTGCAAATCGACGCAACCCTTTGTCTGTTCCTCAGTAAGGAATATACAATCATGAGGCTCTTTTGATTGAGCCTGAGTCACAGGATATGGCAACAAAGTAGCTGGGTTTAGAGTCGCACACCTCTTTAGGGTAATGTGAGGGGCCAAAAGTGTCAATTTGTATCCTGTCAGGCGACCACTAGTTAAGTGCTGCGTTTTAGTCTGATTCAAAAGGGCATCTACTGCATGGGGTACTAGCACCAACAGTTTATGTGACAAAACTATTCCTTCACTCTGATGTATGGACACAGCTGTTGCTCCAACTGAACGGAAGCATCCAGGCAATGCACGAGCAACAGGATCAAGAAATGATGAAAAATATGCACAGGGACGTTGCTTGTCACCGTGTATCTGTACTAAAACCGACAATGCACACCCATCTTTCTCGTGTACATAGAGTGTAAAGGCCTTCATGTAATCTGGAGTGCTTAACACTGGTGCAGAACAGAGAGCTTGACGTAACTAATGAAAAGCATTCTGGCATTCATCTGTCCATGGAAGGAGCATTGGAGTATCTTTAGTCAAAAGCGCTAGCAGGGGTTTAACAATGTGTGAAAACCCTAATATCTATTGCCTGCAAAACGAAGTCAACCCAATGAATGCACGGACATCTTTCTGAGCGGGAGGCACTGGTGTATCTAAAATTGCTTGAATGTGATCTGGTGCAAGTGCACGGCCCTCCTTAGACAGAAGGTGACCTAAGTAGGTTACCTTCGGTCTACAATATTGCAATTTCTTCTGTGACACTTTATGATGGTGTGCAGCAAGAAAAGAAAGCAAAGACAATGTACATTTTTCACACTGTTCTGGCGTGTCGGCTGCCAACAAGATGTCATCGACATATTGTATGAGAGCCACTCCTTTAGGCAAAACAAAAGAATCAAGTTGTCTTTTCAATGCTGGACTGTAAATGCTAGGGCTCTCAGAGTACCCTTGAGGAATTCTACAAAATCTATACGATCGATTATTCAAAGTGAAGCCGAACAACTATCGGCTATCAGGATGAATAGGAATAGAGAAGAAAGCATTCTTCAAATCGATCACAGAAAATGTAGTTGCTGTTGGAGGAACTAGAGTAAGAAGTGTCATAATGTCAGAAACCACAGGGTATTGGGGCACTACAATCTTATTAACTTCTCGCAAATCAATGATGAAACTGTAAATCCTAGTGTCAGTGTCTTTTTCAAATTGGAAGAATAGGACTGTTACAAACATTATAAGAAACTTCTTCCACAACGCTTTAATCAAATCATAGACAATGTGTATAAGTGCTTCTTCCCCGTCTTGACAAATGTTATATTGCGGCAATCGTGGCAATGAAGCGCTCTCCTTGACACTAATATGCACTGGTGGGATAACCATTTGCCCTACATCTGTGTCTGAAGTAGACCACAAAGTACTAGGGAGTGAAGCTAATGAAATATCCTCTTTAACAAGACAAGATCTCTCAATCACGGGGTAGTTGTCATTCAAAATAGCTGTGTACACCTTCAGGAGAACATCGTATCGTAGCCCTGAAATATTTGAGCACATCAAGACCCACAATATTGTCTGATGTGTTTGGAGAGAGCAAAAACGGACATAGAGCAGTACATTTATCAACATGGAATGCAGGTGGCTGTGGTAGCGGGCTAAGGGAAGGTGCCCCATCGAAACCTATCGATGTAATGGTTAAGCCAGAGAGGGGAGCCCTTGGAACCAATTGTTTAGATAAGGCGCTACGAGTAGCTCCTGTATCAACCAGAAACTGATCAGTAGACCCCAAAACATGTGCTGTAACATAGGGTCCCTTCTGATCTACTGGAACTTCAACTGATTCCTTACCCCATCCTTGGCAATCCTACGTATAAGCAAAATCTTTCAAATCAGATGGCACATAATCAGACATTTGATATTGATTTTGTCTATCAAAAGTGTTAAACACATCCTGTCCACGTGTATTAGCATCAAACCTAGCACGATCGTCCGTGCTTCCTCTAGGCCCTGAATAGCCTAAGCGATTTCTCATTTGTCCCCGTCCACGTGGATACTGCTGAGCATGCCATGCTGGACAATCAGAAGCCCAATGCCCACATTTCCTGCAGTACGTACACTGGTCAACAGAAAAATTCGAACAAGTATAAGAAGGAAAAGACAAACCATAAGATGCACGTCCACGTCTATCATTATCTCTAGAAGGCAGACCATAAACCTGAGCCATCATAACCTTCATTATTAACTCCTTAGTCTTCTTATCCTCATTACCCTTCGCTTCTAACTCCTGCTGTTCATAATACTGAGCCATAGTTAAAAGTGAAACCGGAGAAGAGGTAGTCCATGAGCTCTCACTGGCCTTTAGGCGACTAGCTATTCCTGGCAACAGGTTTGCGACATATTTATCAACGAACAGATGCCTGCCTGTGTCATCTGTCAATGACTGGCCACTAAAATCGCGGAATGCCTCCTCAAAACGCATAAAGAAGTCAGAAACCGATTCATCTACCTTTTGCTTACAAGACGCTAGTACAGTCCAATCTATCTTTTTAGGGGGAATAATCGTTTTTAACTTCACTAATATGGCTGCGGGAAGATCTAAAATTAACTGACGTGGTTTCTGTGCGGGTTCCCTCTCTACATCCAGTCGTTCTAAATATTTCCATAATGCCCCAAAAGTCGCATGATCATCAACCTTACGTACAGTTCTCCACATATCAAGGGGTAATATCAATCCGAAAAACAGGTCAATATCTGGCAGAGTCATAGTACAAGAACTAATGGCATCCTCAACTTCCTCATAAAAAGCTGCTGGATTTTTCCGCGGATCGGGCAATGCAGTTTTAAGAGCCATAACATCCGCTCTATTCCAAGGAGTGTAAACCCAATTATAAATAAAATAACCCTTTGCATCAGAGGAAGCCTTATCATCACTCGTACCCGCTCCTTTAGGAGGAACATACAAAGGTGCGGCTTCCCGCATAGGTTTCGCAAGAACTATCATAGTCTTATCTGTTCAGAAGGTAGAAGCTTCTGAGGTGCTTGTGCAGCTGCGTCTGCTGCCTTTCTCTCCTCTCGCAAACGGACTGTCTCAACACATGATTTAACCAAACGCCTGATTAAGTCAGCCACCTGAGAAAAGACAAAACGACCATCACGCATTTGCTTGCAATCATTTGCTATATCAACAGGCTCCATTTCTTCATAATATTTCCTAAACCGTTCAAGAACTTCCGTGGCAAACACCTCTGTAAAATATACTTGCTCCCTTTCCTGCCAATCCTTCATGTCATCTAAAAGTTCAGAAGCAGGAGAAATATTATGGGCGGCTTTACAAGCAGCAGATCTAAGCTGAGACGCACGCTCAGCGGACACCATAGAATGAGTTTCCTGTGCTTTCTCCTGCTCTGCAGGAGAATCCTCATCTGACTCATGAGGAGCAGAAGGAAAAATATAGGGAGGCGGAGATCGATCTGATAACAAGAAATCATCTTGAGGTTTATTAAGGATAGGATAGAGTGGTCGCCGAACAGCGCATTGGCCACTTACCTGTAAATGGCGCTCTCTATCTTCCCTCTCTTTTAGTTCTTTTTTTCTTTATTTTTCATTTCTAATGCTTTCGCATAGATTTTCTTTCGCTGTTCTTTTTCAATCAAGGCTTGTTCATGCTTCATTCGTTCACGCACTTCTTTCTCCCACATTCGTACACAGTCAAACATGTCTTGACTAACCTTTCGCTTAAACATACATTGTTCCACATACTGAATCTTTCGTAAATTAAATGACCCATGCATAGGCCAACGCAACTCAGGATCCTTACGAGTATATTTATTCCATAACGTGCTGTACATTATCGAAGAAATACCATACTTAAAATACATGTCCCTATTAGGCGTCCCTTCCGGGGGAGCCGGTTGTGCTTCATCGAGTCTCAAATTGGTACCACTACAAGTGTGCTCGAAACAGGCATGCCAAAAATAGTGCAGAATATGCAGTATTATAACCAAAGTAGCACTTAAGGTACTGTAGTATGTTGTGCCGTTCAAATCAATTCAAAACAGAGAAAATTCTCCTCATTACCTGCCTATATACATTGCAATTCATATATTAATCCCATACAAATCCAAGTTGGCCAACACAATTCCAAAATTCCAAAGCCACAGTAAGCGTTACTAAACTACATTACCAATCCCAGGTATCAAAAACCAACAGAAAGTGTTGCATAACAACTCTTACCAATCACTTGGTGTCCAGGTTCCAACTGCCAAGTTCTCAAAATCGACCAAATGGTCACTGCACGGCGAATCAACAGAAGAGATCTCAGTCGAGGACCGGCACCACCTGGAGGGTCAGATCAGAAAGAGAGGAAAAACGCTGCGGTTACCAAGACGCGGGTCTCCTCAGGCAGTGACCGTCCAAAGCGAGATTCCAATCCTCCGTTTCGACCACTGCTTCGGGCATCCGAGTCGCCGATGAGCCCCACTGTGGGCGCCAATTTGTGGTGGTGGGCCTCAGCAGAGCCTACCAGTGCAAGGGGTTGCCCTTCTCTGCACAAGTCCTCAGACCAATAGGATAGAAGTTGGCACAGACACTGGAAAAGAAAATACAAAGGTTTATTAAACCTCATGAGGTGGAACTACATTCACACAACACCCTTCGGCAATGTATGAAGTAGCACACTAAATGGAAGGAGATTGGTCCTTTTATACCCACACAGGGGTTCAAAAGAAGGCGGTACAAGTACAAGAGAAGGTTTCAGGTACATATAAGGTCATACAGAAAATGCACAGTCAAGAAGTGGGAGGAGCTAACAGTTGCTAATTCTGGTGAACACATCCTGACATTTACAGACTAGGGACAGCTGCAAGCTCAACTGAGCATGTGCGAAACAGAAGAGGCTAAATATAATCTGTCTCTAGGCAGATTTCAAGAACAGACAACAGCAAGGTAGGACAGAGCACATGGAACGCACGTGGTAGCACATGGCAAACAAGATGGCTGCCAGAAATATAAAATGGTTGCCACAAAACAAATAAGATAACTTCTAAATACAGGATGGCTTCTGCTAATGCTAACCCAATCGCTGCAAAATTACAACAGGGGCTGCCAAGCGGAGTTGTGGACAGCCACTGGTTTCGCTGACTGACACAATGTTCCCCTCACACGTTGGCAACAGCAATATCGCATGCAGTGTCAACACCACGGGGAGACATTTACAGGAGCCTGTGTCAACTTTGTATGCTAGCGTGTGAACGAACTTCAGGGAGGACTAGCCTGTTGCCTAGGTGGAGGTCACAGAGGAGACGTGGATGTGGTTCCTCATTTTCAGAAAGTATATTCTGCCAAACTCAACAAGCAGAGCTCTATCACTCGCATAAACAGTTCAACTAGAGAACAGTGCCATCTAGTGGACTTCCACTATTTGTTTATCCCCATTTCGTCTCATAATACTCATGTGCTACTGAAAGTGGTCAACCTATTTGTGATATATTGTGGTCCCCCGCAAATTTATGGTCAGATCAGTGAAGTGTGAATGTTTGGTAGAATAAGGTACCTTGCATGTTTGATTGATTGCCACGGGAAACATCGCAGGGCACCCCCTTCTGTCTTTTCCTTGTCGTTTATCATTATCATAGCGCCCGTTAGCTGCCATGCAGAATGTCACACCTCTGCCATTCTTTCTGTCCACTACAGGGGAGCCAACCCTCATGTGGAATAAATGGAAAAAGGTTTTCCAGAACTACGCAGTAGTATGTGGACCGAATTTGGGGCTTGAAAGGAAAGTGGCTTTGCTGATGCATTATCTGGGTGCAGAAGGGCAAGAGATACTTGAACATCTTTCGGATCAGAATGCTAATGATGCGAGGGGGTTAAATGAATATGAGATAAGTCTGGAAAAACTAGACATCCCTTTCTTGCCAAAGAAAAGCACCCTTATGGAACGTCACCATTTTGGAAGGAGAAGAAAGAAGGAGGGTGAAACGGTAGAGGAGTTTGTTTCTGAGCTGCGCAAGTTGGCAGCTACGTGCAAGTTTGGGGGAGCTTGTGAGGAGTGGATACGTGACCAATTTTCACCTAACTTGTAAGACTGAGAGTGTGCGTGAAGAGTTATGGCTAAAAGATGACCCGCCCCTTGGGGAGGTGCTCATTGTAGCTAAACAAGTCGAGCACATGATGCAATGTGTGAGTGAAATAAAGCTTGATAGTGAAGGTAAAGCCAAAGTGAGTGAAGTCTCTGTTGAGAATGAAAGTGTACTGGCAGTCAAAGGGCAAAAAAAGGAACAGAAAGAGGTTAAGGGTAGTTGGGGTTTCAAAGGGAACTGTTACAGGTGTGGCAGATCGGGTCACTTGGTGAATGACAAGGAGTGTCCCGCCCTAAAAACAGCATGCAACAAGTGTGGAAGGAAGGGGCACTTCAGACAATGCTGCAGAAGCAATGCCAGCTACAGGAAACAGAGTAGAGATGGTTCCACCCGTGTCTGTGATGAGATTGTGTTACGGGTACAGTGTGAGTCAGTGAGGAACCCCAAACATTATATAGCTGTGGAAGAAACTAAAATTGAAGCGATGTTTGATTCATGTTCCAAACTGACAATAATCCCTGCAGAAGAGTTTGAGAAAGTGTCAAAAGGTAAACTAAGGCTGCAGAAAATGGATATAAGACCGGGAGATTATGGTGGTCAGCCCATACAAATGAAGGGTTACTTCTTGGGATTGTGTCCAAGAAGGGGGACAACATCCTGGGATGGCAGGCCCAAAAAGACTTAGGCATCTAAATCAAACCTAATAAGAATCCCCAGATACTAGTACAGGAAGTGGGGGAAGACCCTGGTAGGGATAGAGGAAGAGTTCAAGGAGGTCTTTACAGAGAAATTAGGATGCCTCAGAAGCTATACCAACAGAATAAAGCTCAAAGAAGATTCCAAGCCAGTTTCAGCCAAGGTTAGGAATCTCCCCATTTCCCTACAGGAGGCTTTGAAGGAGATGTTGGAGAGGTTGTGCAGGTTGGAGGTGATCGAACCAGTAGAGGCCACAGAGTGGTTGTCACCAATCATTGCAGCCAAGAAGAGGGATGGGACAGTGCGCTTGTGTATTGATCTTAGAGCGTTAAACAAGGAAGTCGTAGTTGACAAGTACCCCCTTCCTAACGTTTCACAGATGATGAGCACCCTAGAGGAGCCAAAGGTATTCACCACGGTGGACCTGACCTCAGCCTACTACCAAGTCAGACTCCACCCTGACTCTCAAGAACTCACAGCATTTGTAATGCCCATGGGGGCATACAAATTCAAGCGGATGCCATTTGGACTAGTATTTGCTGCAGCAGTTTTTCAAAGGATAATGAGCAACCACCTTAACAGCATTCCTGGGGTCATGTGCTACCAGGACGGTGTGCTGATCTTCGGAAGGGATGACACACAACATGAAGTCAGGCTAAGGCAGGTCCTGGAAAGATTCAAAGAACAAGGGCTCACGGTGAAGAAAGAGAAGTACAAGATTGGGTGTGCTGAATTGAAGTTCCTGGGCCACAAAGTGACAACGGAGGGCATTCGCCTCAAAGCAGATCTACAAAACACAATTGTCAACCTTGAACCACCAAAAAGCAAAGATGAAATAAAATCCTTCATGGGGATGGTGGAGTTTTATAGTAAATTTGTGCAGAACTTTGCCAGACGCACATATGCCATACGCAACCTGCTCAGGAAAGGGGTGCCATTCGACTGGAGTGTGGAGTGCCAGAAGGAGTTTGAAGATACTATCAATCAATCAATCTTAGCTTTATTCGATTTCAGTATAAAAATCATAAAAGCAACAACAGTACATAAAAATACATCAGTACATTACATCAAAATTACTTATGTTACAATAAAATCAAGTCTATAAAATAAATCAGCTAATCATTTTAGAGCGAAGTAATAAGTCAAATTGGTTAGACATGGATATGATACGGCCACTCAATACAAGACCACTCCTGCCCATCAAAAGGTTGCTCTCTGCTTTTTGACATTTGGGCGGGACATATAATGATCTAGGGTAAAAGTCACTTATGCTCCAGATAGATATAGGACCATCTCCTATTTGTGGCTGCCAGGATTGGAGAAATGGAACAACGTGTTTGGATCTGAATTTGACAAGTACCAAGTCGCCCGCTATATCCTTAGGAAGAGGTCCTAGCCAACCCACCCTTCTGACATTTAGTATGGTGCCATCGATGTTGGGTGGTAGGGGTCTATTTTTGGTTCGCCAAAACACAACCTTGTTTCTTAGGTCCAGATGACTTTCATGTTTCCCCTTTATAAGTTCTGGTACTCCTGAGAGGACGCACACAATAGTAGCAGCCTCTGGAGGCAAGTGTGGATGCTCTGTTTTAAATAACACATTATCATGAGTAACCGCTTTTCCTTTATGTAATGTTGATTCTCTGTTTGGCCCTACTCTAGGGTAAGAGCTCCGTACAGTTGAGGCAGGGGGATTAAAAGTTTTCACATGTGTGGTTGCTCGTTGGTTGCGGGAGGTCTTGCTTTGTGTGGAGGTTTCAGACGTTTCTATGGGGGCTGGGCGCTGTGGCTGAGTGGGTACTGCCATAGTTTTTACAAGTAATGAATTGGCCTTGATTGCATCTTCAACACCCGTGAGCCTGTCCCCTAAACTTGCCATTTTATTAATCAGCGGGGATATTATAGACTTAATCATGTTTTCAATCGAGGCCATTAAAGAAGCATGGATGGGGGCATTCGGTATGGGGTTGCTTGCGGTGTTATACGATCGGGGGTTTGGGCTTAGTTTTTGATGTTTGGCCTGACTCCCCAATTGTTTAGCCCCATCTCTCTTCCTTTTAACAATAGTGATCTGAGGAGTAACTGCAGATAGCGATTTTTCTTTTGGTCGTGTTAAAAGGGGAGTATCCTGTATGCTATGGGTTGATTGAAGTTGACTGCTAGACCGGGGAGTAGTTGTTGCTGTAGCGCAGATAGGGGGAGTAATTTGTACATTGTCTGATTCCACAGGAGCATACATAGATTTGCACATTACGTTTAGTTCATCCAGTAGTGATATATTTTGAGCAACATTGGCGGTCTGTGAGGGAGAGCACGTAGTGGGAAGGCTTTCCATGACTGGGGATCGCTCTATTCTCTCTAATTCTCTGGCAATGGGGAGCGTTACCCTCTTTATGTAATGATCCATCGTTCCCCTGAACAAGTCACTCTGGGGGGAGATTATTCTGGTATCCCCCTTGCAGGACATATCAGCATCAACTGCACAAAAATAGGACAGAACAACAAGTCCACTATGGTGACAAATGGGAAGGACCTATGAGAAAGCGGGGGGCAGGCAAAGAGTATCAGTACCTTAGTTGTTTTTTTCCTCCTGTCTTAAAACAGATCCAAGGGGAATGGCCCCGTCCCGGCCTCCTCTGGCCTCTGATGGCCGCAGATGGCCCCGCCCTTGTCCCGGGCTTCTCCCGCGCGCGTCCTGCGCTGCGTACCCTTAGCTCTGTTATAACGGATCGTGAGAGGCTGGGCAGTCTCGTGCACAGGTGTGGCATGCACGGACTCCTGGGAGTTGGAGTCCCGTGCTCGCGTGCTCCCGACCACGCAGCCACCAGCAGACAGCAGTTCGCACTATCCAGTGCGTGCTCCCGATGGCCCAATGCACTCCCGGTGTCAGCAGCCCCCTGGTACTTCCAAAGATGCTCCGGTGATAAGGGAATCGAAGCGGGACGATACTAAAAAGGCACTAGCTGAAGCCCTGAATCTCAAATCGTTTATACCTGACAGGAAGACCTTGCTGACCACCGACGCCAGTTCGAAAGGATTGCGAGCAGTTCTCATTCAGGTCGTCGAAAGAGGGGAGGAAACTATAGCGTTTGCATCACGCTCGCTACGTAAGGCCGAGGTCAACTACTCGGTAATCGAGAAGGAAGCACTAGCGGCGCATTGGGCCATAAACAAATTCAGAGACTTCATATGGGGAATGAAGTTTAACCTGAGGACCGATCATAAGCCCTAGTCGAAGTCTTCAGCAAGAAAGGGCTGGACTCCATCTCGAGCAGGATCAGACGATGGGTCATGAACCGCCAAGAGTACATGTTTGAGATGGAATACGTACCTAGAGTGAGAACCTGGCAGCTGACTGTCTTTCTCGCTTGGTGAGTGAGGGCCGTGATGAAGCAGTCAATGTGGGGGAAGATATTGAGGCTGATAAAGAAATGCAAGCGGAGAACGTGTGTGTTGTCACTCAAGGAGCCATTGAAGAAGGAAGCTGGAAGGAAGCTCTCAGAACTGACGGGCTCCTACAGAAATTTTGTGAGAAGACGAAGGGAGGTTGGATGGACCAAGACAAGCGGGAAGAGCCTCTTAGACCATTCTGGATGGTCAGCAACAAACTATCTCTCAACAATGATTGTCTGTTCAGAGGCACAAGGTTGGTCCCCCCGAGACTTTAAGAGAGAGTTTAGTCACCCTGGCCCATGAGGGACACTTGGGAGTTACCAAAACCAAACAAAAGTTGCGGCTAGACTACTGGTGGCCGAGCATGGATATCGAAATCGGGAGGAAGATAAGAGACTGTGTGCCATGCTCAGCCAGTTACAAGATCCTAAAACAGCACACACCACCCATGCAGTGTAGGCACCTTGTCGTGGGTCCATGGGTGGATGCAGCTTTGGACATTGTGGGTCCCTTTACCGGGGAACATCATACACCTTACATTTTGGTACTCATAGATCTATACTCCAGGTGGCCAGAGTTGAAATTTGTGTCAGAGATCACTTCGAGGGTTGTCATAGACTTTCTGCTAGAGGTATTCCTCAGGGAAGGTTTACCAAGTAGCTTATTGACGGACAATGGAGTGCAACTCTGCTCTAAAGAAATGAGAGAATTCCTAGAGAGTAATGGGATTGTACACAATCGATGTGTACTTTATCACCCAGAGATGAATGGGTTGGTTGAACGATTCAACAAGACCATCAAGGAGGGGATTCAACTAGCTAGGGCTAGTGGACTGTGTTGGAAGGATGAGGTCGTGAAACGTCTGGAAGCCTGCAGGCTGACCCCTCATCAAACCAGGGGCATGACACCCTTCGAATTGCTCAGAGCCAGAAAACCCAACACAAGGTTAGTGCCAGGGTGGATGAAGTGGTATGAAGGGTGGACCGACCACTCTAAGGAGTCACAGTGGTGAGACAAAGAACATATAAAGCCATGAGTGATAGGAAGACCAGGTTCGACAGGCTACATGCTGTTCAAGGTGGGCGATCTGGTCAAAATCAAAGCATCCACTTGCAGAACAAATTTGTCTGAATTCACTAAGCCTACAAAAATTGTAAAACTATTCAAGAATGCTGTCAAGACCCAAGAGGGAAAGATTTGGAATCTGGGGAGGGTGGTAAGGTACACTGCTCCCACGGTGGACACCGACAACACACCAGAGTGTGGGAGCGAAACCCAGAGGATGGGCAATACGCCTGAGAAGGGTTGTTAAGAGCAGGCCAAACCTGTTCCCAGGACAAGTCACAGGAAAGTTTGCCGCCCGAGGATATTGCATCTGCCCCTTTAGTCATTGTTGACTTGTAGTGTTCTCCTCAAGTTGGATCAGTCCTCGAAACAGCATACATAGAATGGGGCCATGGCCGAACCCCTTACAGTCATTACTTTGCTGTGCAGTGTATTCACATTTGGATCAGCCCTTTGGGAAGCTATTCAGTGTTTATGTGTTTAATGTGTCAGGCAGTGTGAGTGACAGTGTTTTGCCTGTTTGCTCTGCATTTACAATAGGAATGGGTAAGTACTAGCTTAGCAGGCAAAACAGGTCTTCTCTATCAACATCACCCAGTGTTTCCAAACTCAGGGTATCATTTATGAGGTTGTTTGTATAGCTCTTGCACCATGCAACGTGGTGCAAGAGTGATGCAAACTGTAAGACAGATTTTTTAAGCCACTCAAAACCATTTTGCACTACTCTGATTGGCTCCAAAAATCCCAAGTAATGCAACGCATCGCAAATCGCTGCATTACTCTGCTCTGGTTAGGTGTTCCATAGGCATTGCGTGGGTGTTCCCACGTAACTCTCATTGATTTTGACGCATCCCTAGATTTACAGAGCTTGTAAACCTGGAGATCCACCAAAAATTAGGTGTAACAAGGAGAAATATTGTTATTTCTCCTTGTTACTCCCTCTTTCTTGTGTGCTGCTTTTTGCAGCACACATAGAAAATGGAATTTGACTCTAAGCATTGTTTTGTTTTTTTAAACTCTTTTTATTAAGGAAACTAAAAGGCACAGTACAAAAATGAAACAAATCGCAGGTGATCACATACAGTCTTCATCACATGGGTCATTGTGGCAAGTTACAGAATCACATGTTACAATATACAACACTCGGATCATGGGGATTCCCGCGCTTCCAAATCCAATCCTGGTGCAGGTGGGCCACAGATCTCTCCTCGGTGGCTATTCCACACCCCCCATAACTTCTCCCACTTCTTCGGACAAACCCTGGCCACATAGACCGGTCTCTCTCTAAACATACACCAGTCTAGATCTTCCGCCCACTTGGTGACTCGGGGTGATTGACTGGCTCCTCAAAGCTGAGCTATATTCCGTTTGGCCACCATGTACGCCAGCATCATCCATTGCTTCTGGTACACATTTAGGTCTGTGGGCTCCCAGACATTCAACAGACACCTTCGGGCCTCTGGTCGAATCACAGCGCCCAAAACTGCTCCCAGTTCATCATGAATCTTCCCTCAAAAGACCTGTATCGCCATACAATGCCAAAGAATATGCATCAGGGTGCCAATTTCGCCACACTCTCTCCTACACTCTCCACTCTCTCCTCGTCCCATTCGTACCAAACGGGCCCAGTTATGTAGGATCTATGTAGGATCTTCAGTTGGACATAGCGGAGCCTCATCTGAATAGCAACTACCTTCGGGGAGGATACCCCCTCTACCCAATCCTCGTCATCTAATTCCAACCCATCCGCACTCCACTGGGCTTTGATGCGCTCCAACGGGCTTTCCATGTTGTTGACCAACTTCCTATATATTAAAGAAATAGTTTTCTCAGGAATATGCCCGTCTAATACCCGGTCCTCCAGAGGCGACACCTCCGGTAGTGCTGTGTCCTTGGGGACGTGAGTGGTGAGGGCATGTCTCACTTGTCAATACCGGAAGTATTCATTGTCATGCAAGCTATATAATTTTTTAAGGGATTCAAATGTGTGCACCGCATCTTTAGCCCAAACATCTTTGATCTGAGTGATGCCAATAAGGTCCCACTTGTCGAACCCCTTAGTTTTCCACAGGCTACCCAGCTTCTACGAATTCAACATGGAGGTGGCCAACGTTAGCCTATCCTTCCAGCCTAGATATCTATTGGCCGCATGCCACACCTGCACCGCATTTGCGGTCGGGCCAACCAGTGGAAACTTCCCGGGTCTAGTATACAGAGCCCTGTTAAACATCCCACCTGGGGCCTGACCCCGGTCCATGGCATATCCCGGAACTCCTGGGGGTCCGTAGACAATATTATTCACAGCAGCCAGCTGGGAAGCCCAGTAGTACTTCCTTAAATCCGGGAATCCGATCCGGCCATCATGCCACGGGAGCATTAGATTTGCTAATGATATTCGGGGCTGACCGTCCCACAGGAGCCGCCTCTGGAGAGTCTCAATCCCCTTAAAATAGGAGGTCGGCACTGGGTCCTTTGAATTCTGCAGAGCATACAAGAACCGAGATAGAGCCATCATTTTGAAGAGAGTGGCTCTCCCAAGCAGGGATAGTGGAAGAGCCTTCCAGCGCTCCACATCTGTCTTACACCTGTTCAACGGGGAAGCTAGGTTATTGGCGTACCGTAGCTGCGGATCTAGTGCGATGTATATACCTAAGTACTTAAATCCTACCGTCTCGATCTGGATTGGGCACCGCTGTGGAATCACCGGGGGGTCACCCACAAGAACAAAGAGCACCGACTTGGCCCACTTTATGGCTGTGGGAAGTGGGATTGGGATAATGAGAGTCGACACGAACTGGAGTCTATGTATAACCGTTTTATTCGGTTTGATAGTATATATTTGGTCTCAGGGGGTTAAACAACACAAAGTCCAGCAAGGCACACAACACAAGCTTGGGCTCTCTCTGTTGGCGAACTTTGGGGGTCTTCGGTTCCCGTCTTGGCTTTACCAGGGATGGTCGCTGGTCCGGTTGTAAGCTCGGGAAAAGTAAAAGAGACAGCCGCGTTAGGGGCTGGGACCAATATATCACAACTGAGAGGAGGGTAGGGTAGTGAGGGATCACCAGGGTACTACCACCATCTATAGCAGTCTTGAAGTGTAGGCGGACAGCAGTGCACGGCGATAGTGACCACCCTCAGGCTACCCCGTCCCACCCCGTGCTTTAAACAATCCCTGGAAACACCCTCGTACCTTGTGTAGCCACACTTCTCCCCTGGAAGTGTGGCAGGGCGGCTCGTGGAAACGTTGGCCTCCTGGCTTGTTGAGTCTCTGCTCCAGGGTTCCCAGTAGCGGTTCCGCGGCACTTCCTCCTTCTTCGTCCTTGGCGTTCTCCTCGTGCGTCGGCTGGTATCCGAGAGGTTCCGTGCCGACAATTCGAGACGGGGCTTCCTTAAATGCCCCCGGCTCGTCCGATTGGATAGCAGCAGATGACGTCCATTCACCTGATTGGTCGACTGGTGGAGATGCCGGGGAACACACCCCCAGCGTCACAGAAGGTAGATGCAGTGACAGAGTCAATGAAGGCAGAGCCGGAGAAACACAGGAAACGTCCAAAGGATCCTGCGGACGGGGTGGAAAGGAAGAAATGTTAGCAGGTACACCCCGTCCGTCCGAGTCAGGGAGCTCATCCAAGTCAGGGAGCTCGACTTCGTGACACATCCCACCCCCAGGATTGACCCGATCGGGGGAAATCGGATAACGGGAAAGAAAGTCAACATTCCCCTGCAAAGAACCCTTCCGATGACGGACCTCAATTTGGAAAGGCTGTAGGGCCAAGAACCAACGCAGGATGCGGTCGTTGTTCCCTCTGTTACGTTGGAGCCAGGTCAAAGGTGCATGGTCCGTATACAACACAAACGGCCGCCCTTCGAGATAGTACCTCAACTTTTCCACTCCCCAACGGACAGCCAGGCATTCCTTTTCAATCGTAGAATACGCCTGCTCCCTAGGAAACAGCTTTTGGCTGATAAAGAGCACAGGCCTCTCAGCCCCTTTGTCATCCTCCTGGGAAAGAACCGCTCCAATACCAACCTCTGATGCATCCGTCTGGAGAATGAACGGTTTGAGGAAATCAGGGGAAATGAGAACAGAGGAAGAAGTCAGAGCATCCTTCAAAGCCTGGAAGGCAGAAGTGTGAACAACAGAGGGGGTGGGAAGTGAAGCTGACTTAACGTTTTTGCCGAGGAGGTCAGTGAGAGGACCGGCCAGACTAGCAAACTGAGCAATGAACCGGCGGTAATAACCCACCAACCCCAAGAAGGCCCTGAGTTCTTTTTTTGTAGAGGGGTAGGGTAACGCCTTGATGGCTTCTAGTTTTTCGGTCTGGGGTTTAATCTGACCGTCCCCTAGAAGGTAACCCAGATACTTGACCTGTTGAAAAGCAAATCGAGATTTTTTTGCATTAATGTGTAGATTGGCATCCTTCAGGCTAGACAGGATGTTCCCAAGGTGCATCAAGTGGTCGTCGCATGTCTTGCTAAACACTACAATGTCGTCTAAATAAGCCGACGCATAGTGCAAGTGCGGTGCCAGTAGCGTATCCATGACCCTCTGAAACGTTGCTGGTGCCCCATGCAACCCAAAGGGAAGTACCGTAAAGTGGTAATGACCAGAAGGGGTGGAGAAGGCCATCTTTTCCATGTCTTTAGGTGCAAGGGGTATCTGCCAATATCCCTTGGTGAGGTCTATGGTGGTGATGTACCGAGCCTCACCAAGGCGTTCCAGGAGTTCATCGACCCTAGGTAAGGGGTATGCGTCTTGTTTAGACACCCGATTAACGGCCCTGAAGTCTATTCAAAAGCGGATGCTTCCATCAGGCTTCGGTACCAACAACACCGGTGAGCACCAGTTACTGTGGGAAGGGACTATGATCCCGGATTTTAACATGCTGTCTACCTCGGCCTGGAATGCCAAGCGTCTTGCCTCCGGGATTCGGTAGGGCTTTTGCTTTACAACTGCATTTGGGAGAGTAGGAATACAGTGCTCTGCCAAGTGTGTTCGGCCCGGTTGGTCCGAGAAGACTTCTGTATGAGACAAAAGTAGGTCTTTAACTTCTTTTTGTTGTGTCACAGATAGATCAGGATTTATAGGGGCATCACTGACTGTATGGTTTGTATCGGATACTGAAGATACTACATTAACTGTCTGTGGGGGTTTCCCTAACCATTTTTTAAGTAGGTTGACATGATACATTTGGGTTTTGCCTCTTGTTAACTGTACCAAGTATGTAGTGCGTCCTATTTTCCTCAAAATGTTGAAGGGTCCTTGCCACTCCTTCTTCATTTTATGTGTAGAGGAGGGTAACAAAATCAGAACCCAATCGCCAACATCGAACACCCTCCACTTCGTACCTCGATCATAAAGGGTTTTCTGTTTGGTTTGGGCTATGGCTAAATGATCGTGGGCAAGCGTTCTGAGTTTGTGTAACCTGGTCTGTAGTTGCCGGGTATAGTCCAATAGGGCCTCAGCTTCCTGTGCTCCCTCAGTCTCCCAACTGTCTTTAGTAATTTCAAGGAGTGTTCTAGGGGGTCTCCCAAACAACAACTCAAATGGAGAGGTTCCTAGACTAGACTGTTTCTGACTACGGAGTACAAAGAGGGCCAGAGGTAGTAACTGGTCCCAGTTCTTCCCATCACCAGACAACAATTTCTTTAACATTAGCTTAAGGGAGCCGTTGTATCGCTCAACCAACCCGTCTGTCTGGGGGTGATACACAGATGTCTTAATGTGTTTGATGTTTAATTGTACGCAGACTTGTTGCATCAAACGGGAAACAAACGGGGTGCCCTGATCGGTAACAATCTCTCTTGGAAAACCCATACGAGAGAAAACCTCCACTAACCTCTGAGCTATCACTGCTGAAGTAGCTGCCTTAAGAGGAAAAGCCTCAGGATATCTCGTGGCATAATCAACCAACACAAGGGCGTACTGGTGCCCTCGTGAGGATTTTGGCAAAGGGCTGATTAAGTCCATACCTATACGATCAAATGGGACCCCTATAATAGGCATGGGTACCAAAGGGACAGGAGGAGGAGTGTAGGGGTTCCGTTTCTGGCATATTCTACACGCCTGACAATATTTTTGGACTTGAGCGTAAATTCATGGCCAAAAGAAATGTCTCAATATGGACTGTCCCGTTTTTTCCACCCCAGAGTGACCAGCTAACAGATGAGCATGTCCAAAAAATAATATCTGGTCACGAAAATCATTTGGGACCAGCAGTTGGGGCTCAGCGTCAGCTTTAGCGAGCCTATAGAGTAGACCATTTTTCTCAATGAAAGTGGGATAACTTCTGATGGCCGGATCCTGTCCGTTTCGTGCTACCTGCCACGCATTGGTGAGACTTGCATCGTTCAATTGGGCAGTCCTGAAATGGGTGTCCCTGGCCCAGGGTTCTGCTGCTAACAAGGTGTCACTGGGAAGGGACAAGTGGTGGAGGGTATCTAACAACAGAGTGTTAAAGGAAGGGTTATCTGTCCCTATGATTATGGGTTCTGGCAGACCAGCCAAAACCCCTACGACAACTTCCATGCTTTTCCCTGAGGGTGTGTACAACGTGACTTTAGCTACAGGATACTCCTTATCGTCCCCATGGACACAACAAATGCTGACCTGTTTCCCCGGAATGAGAGAGCTTTGGTCTACCAGCTCCTCTCTTATCACTGAGTGTTCACAGCCAGAATCCAACAAAGCTCTTATACTGGTACCATTCAGAGAAACCCGTACATAGAAAGTGGTTCCCGTTTCTTGAGCATACAGGATGGACCTGGGGGCATAGCTCACGTCCATGGGTTCGTCTTCTTTTTCTTTCTTTTTCCTACAGAAACTAGCAATATGACCCCACTCTCCGCAGTCATAACATTGGGGTCCCGAGTTTGGCAGTTCAGGTCGTTGGAACCGCACCCTTGGGGGTTCTGGTACTGGTTTTTGGAAAAAAAATTCAGGTTTGATAGGTGGTAAAATTTTAGCAGGCTTATCAGGTTCCCTCATGTAGGGCTTACCCTGAGCCCGGGCGTAGCAAGTCGCCATTTCTATGGCATGCTCCAACGTTAAGCCCGCATGTTGTTTAAGCCACCTCTGAGTGCTATAGGGAAGGGCCTCGATGAACTGTTCAAGATACACTTTGTTCATAATGGCATCGATGTTACCTTCATGTGGCTTTAGCCATAAGTCAGCAGACTCCTTTAACTTGAAAAACAAAGTCTTGGGTAAATTCCCGGGAGACCCTTTTTCTTGACGGAACCGTAGTCGATGGGTTTCCTCGTCTACCCCCAACCTATCGAGGATGTACTGTTTCACTATCGCATAAGCAGTGGTTCCATCTCGGTTCACTGTTTGATACGCGGCCTGGGCCTCACCAACCAACAAAGGCGCCAGATAGAAAGGCCACCTATCCCCAGGCCAGGAACTGGCTCTTGCAGCTCTCTCAAAGTTCAAAAAGAAAGCAAGGGGGTCCTCTCCTGGACTAAATTTCTGTAGAGGAACAACTGTGCCTGGGGGTGGGGCTGTAGCCCTCCCTTGACCTAACACGGTCATTAGTTGTGTTTGTCCTTCTGCCAATTTTAGTATGTAATCTGACTGGCTTTGGATGGCTTGGGAAAACGCAGTCCGGTCTGCTTCCATTTGGGTTAATATGTTTTCCATTCTGTATCGGATGGCGTGGTTCCCTGAAGGATCCGAGTCACAGCACCACTTGTGGGAAGTGGGATTGGGATAATGAGAGTCGCCACGAACTGGAATCTATGTATAACCGTTTTATTCGGTTTGATAGTATATATTTGGTCTCAGGGGGTTAAACAACACAAAGTCCAGCAAGGCACACAACACAAGCTTGGGCTCTCTCCGTTGGCGAACTTTCGGGGTCTTCGGTTCCCGTCTTGGCTTTACCAGGGATGGTCGCTGGTCCGGACGTAAGCTCGGGAAAAGGAAAAGAGACAGCCGCGTTAGGGGCTGGGACCGATATATCACAACTGAGAGGAGGGTAGGGTAGTGAGGGATCACCAGGGTACTACCACCATCTATAGCAGTCTTGAAGTGTAGGCGGACAGCAGTGCACGGCGATAGTGAGCACCCTCAGGCTACCCCGTCCCATCCCGTGCTTTAAACAATCCCTGGAAACGCCCTCGTACCTTGTGTAGCCACACTTCTCCCCTGGAAGTGTGGCAGGGCGGCTCGTGGAAACGTTGGCCTCCTGGCTTGTTGAGTCTCTGCTCCAGGGTTCCCAGTAGCGGTTCCGCGGCACTTCCTCCTTCTTCGTCCTTGACGTTCTCCTCGTGCGTCAGCTGGTATCCGAGAGGTTCCGCGCCGACAATTCGAGACGGGGCTTCCTTAAACGCCCCGGCTCGTCCGATTGAATAGCAGCAGATGATGTCCATTCACCTGATTGGTCGACTGGTGGAAATGCCGGGGAACACACCCCCAGCGTCACAGAAGGTAGATGCAGTGACGGAGTCAATGAAGGCAGAGCCGGAGAAACCCAGGAAACGTCCAAAGGATCCTGCGGACGGGGTGGAAAGGAAGAAATGTTAGCAGGTACACCCCGTCCGTCCGAGTCAGGGAGCTCATCCAAGTCAGGGAGCTCGACTTCGTGACAATGGCCAATCCGGAATATCTACCAAAAATGGCTAACACATCCAAAAAGTTGGACAAGGATGCCGTGGGGTCAGTAAGGTAGAGCAGAACGTCATCTGCATATAGCGAGATCTTAATGGGGACAGCGGGCATCCCTGCCTCGTGCCCCTTTCTAGCGGAAAATCACTGGACTTGCAACTATTGACAACCACTCTGGTGAGGGGGTTTGCATACAATAGTCGCACCCTCCCAATTAATTCACTCCCAAAGCCCAGCTACGCCAACACCGCGAATAGATATTGCCACTCCACTCTATCAAAGGCCATCGTGGTGTCTAGGGAAACCAATACTGTTGGTTCATGGATCTTCGAAGAGCCCCGAAGGACACCATGCAGCCTCCGCAAATTCAGCGCCGTGTTACGACGAGGCATGAAGCCGGATTGGTCCGTATGAACCAATGTCGTGATCACCTTAACTAGTCGAGTGGCAAGGAGTTTCTCAAGTATTTTGGGCTCTGCACTAAGGAGCAAAATAGGCCTATAGGAGGAACACTGTGTCTTAGGCTTACCCCCTTTATGTATGACCACTATATTGGCCAGACGCTGGTCGTATGGCAGCTGACCCTTCTCCCTGCTTTCCAAAAACATGGCTCGGAGATGCGGGGCGAGTCTACCGGCGTTTAACTTGTACAACTCAATCGGTATCCCGTTGGGGCCGGTCGCTTTACCTGACTTTGTCTGCCTGATAGCCTGTGCAACCTCATCGTCGGAGAAAGGGGAGTCAAGATAGCTCCTGTTCTCCTCTGACAAACTCGGCATTACAATGTCCCTAATCATTTCGCTGTTCTCAACCTCCGTGAACGCGCTACCAGCAGTGTAGACCTTCTGATAATATTTTGCAAACTCGTCTGCCACCGCCTGCGGATCTGTGATATTGCACGATCCCAATCCCTCTAATTCAGGTACCAGCCTGGACGCTCGCTCCCCGTGCTCAAGCCATGCGATAAGCTTACCGGCTTTATCACATTGTTCATATATACGGCTCTGCACAGCATTATTTTGGGCAATCGCTCTATCCCTCACAAGATCTTTATATTCCTCCTGCCGGAGTCTCAGAAGGTTGAGCTCCGCAAGCGTGTGTGACTTAGCAACTCTCTCCTCCAAGAGTATAACCTCTCCCTCTTTCCGAGCAACCTCTGCCTGACTTTTCTTCTTCTTCCCCGTCACTAAGGAGAGGACCTCACCTCTCACTACCGCTTTATATGCTTCCCAGAGGGACTGCGCTGAATCGAATGACCCCACATTATCCAGGAAATATCGGTCTGATGTCTGAAGCCCCTCTTTTTTGGTGGCCCAGTCCTTCAAATGCCAGGCACTGATGGGGACTATCTTACCAACTGCCGGTCGACTGAGGGCAAGCTGAAGCCACAATGAGGAGTGATCAGAAATACCTCTGCCGAGATACTTCACCTCTTGGATCATAGGGAGCAACATATAATCTAACCTAGACAGGCTACCATGCGCAGCTGAAGCGTGAGTGAAATGCGTCAACGCCGGGTTACGTATCCGCCAACTATCAACCAACCCTAGTGTATCCAAAAATTCTGCGAGCCATCTCTGCGATTGTTGAAGTGCTCGCCGTGGACTACGGTCCGTCTCCCCATCCAGTACAGAATTAAAGTCGCCTCCCAAGACTAGGTCGCCGAGGGGCAGCGTGAGAAAAACTGAACTCACATCACGGAAGGTATCAGTCTGGAGGCCCGGAGGTATGTATGTATGTAATGGAGCCGCTGGCATGCCGGGCCAGAACAGGACGGGACTGATAGAGCGCGCAGGTCACCCGACTAACTTTGTTACCAGATAATGCACACTTGGGCCCATAAAAATAATATTTTCATTATACTGTAATCAGGTAACCTACACACTATTATCAGTAATCCAGTTCACTTCTGTTTGTTTCCGTGTACCTGACTAACCAATCCTCAAAACAGGTACCTATGATCACAATGAATCAGGGAGCTAGCTGTGGGAGTAAGTAGACAACACCAAATACCATGTATCATTGAAATAACGGTTTGTACTCTTTATAATGACCACAGACTCAAGAAGTTTTAAACACTGTTATCTAATCATCTTCATTATCATATGCCATGAGCCACAAATTTACAAAGATCAAACTGTCTATAACTAGAATTAGAAATATCGTATAGCTATGAATGAGAGTAAGAATCATTTAGAAATCGGAAAATAAAGGGAAGGGAAAAATAAGGAACACGCTCATTTAGCTTAACAAACTTTCACAACTTCACTAAAGGCGGGTAAAGAAAGGGAACATACTAATCAAAGTAGACTTTCGAAACTCACTAACGGTTCAGAGAAGACAAAACTTATGCAATTTGATCTATCCAGATGTACTTATTCTCTATAGGGAGGGTAAAAATGGAACAAACTATAATAGATGAACGATTCTGCATTTAACTAAAGGTAGGTAAAAATGGCACCTGCTAATAGACAATAATGCATAAGGATCTCAAAAATAGAGAAAGAAAGGGGAAAAAACGTATGCAATTATGCTTTATTCAAGACGATAGGAAATAGGTTGTGAAAGACAAACACCCACATGGATTTTATATTTACCTAAGACAGATCGAAGACTAACCCCGGCCACGGGTCAGCTGGGAAAGGCGGGAAAGGACCCTCAAGGACTTAGGCTGCCAGTAGGCGAGCAGGTACAGCTCATGGACAGTCAGGACAGGATAACCCCAGGATTTGGATCAGGACCGGGTTCACCAAAGGGTACGACCAACACCGCAGCTTCGGTTGCAGCGCCTGTGCTACTCCCTCTCTGCAAGGAATCTGCCAATAACCCCGATTGGGTTTTCGAATCTCCCAGCAAAGTGCTTCGCCAGCACTTAAAGTTTCCCAAACCCCGACTGAGTCTGTGGAAATACGGACAGAGTGCTCCGCAGCTCTCTGTATCAATCACCTATAGAGTTTGTTGGGTAAGTGACAGGTCAGCTATTCGGACAAGTCGGACAATTTCTCTAGCTAAACCTAGGCTAGTTATGCTGTTTTTCGGGTTAGTGTACCACCCACCAATGTTGCAAGTGAAAGGTTCCCTAAATTCTGATTGGTCAAAGGAGGAGGTTAAGTCATCACATCACCTAAAATTTAGACTTTCTCAGGCGTAATATTCATTTTCGAACCCACCCCTTAAATTCTAACTTCCCATGGCATATGTTTAACAGAGAACAATGGGGTATACATCAGTAAATACAATTGTAGCAAAATTAGGTACAAGTCCGCTTCGTCTTGCTGGGTTACAGGTCGTTTCTCATGAACATCTTGGCTTTGCCTGCCAGCTGGCTGAGTTCCACTGCAGCATGGGTTTCTTTCCCTCATCACATGACAAGTACCAGATGGGCTCTTCAAGATGGAGTAGCAAGCGCCTCCCAAGCCCAAAGAATGCGACACATGAAAAGTAAGCGGAAACAATTTAGAAACAAAGAAAAAATGAATACACTGTACACCATGAATGGCTGTACTACACCCCTTACTTTATAAGAACTATAGCATTAGGGTAAGTGCAGAACAAACAGCTTTGCAAAAGCGGCAATGCAAGCACGGAGCATATGAGAAAACAAAGCGGCCATGTCAGCTGTATTGCGCATGAGCAACAAATTCCCACCAGAACTGCGAGTGCGTCACATCACATGGGTATGACCGACGCATGCGCAGACTAAATTCCCGCGTAGCAGTTGCCATTTTAGAGGCAAGCGTATTATTGTTTAATAAACACATAGGCAAGCATCACTGGGACACCCCATGTAGTGTAAAATGTGCAATAATAGTAATACAAACAGGTTGAATTAGTCTATTAAAGTTATTTGAGGTTCTTGATACAAGCAAGTCGCTTAACGTGCGAATACTTGCTCCATCAGGACTATACGGGATTGGCTATCAAAGACACTTATCACCGCATAGCACTCTATGGGGGCAAGCTACTCATCTTCCTGAAAAATACAGGTAGAGACCTGCAGGGGGCTAAAGATATGTTTGAAGAATTTGGCACCCTCTCAGGACTGCAAGTGAGCTGGCAAAAATCTAAGCTATTCCCCATGACGAAAAACAGGCACCCTCGGATGAGATGGGGACTCTGCAATGGAAGCCCACTTGCCTCAAATACTTAGGAATGATGATATATCATGACACTGGGGACTTGGTGGAGGTCAACGTGTAGGGGATATGGGCACTCCGCTCCTCCATGGAATTTTGGGGATCTCTACCACTGTCGACAGCAGGCAGGGTGGCGCTCCTGAAAATGATGGTGCTACCGTGCCTGCTCTACATATTCGGAACACTTCCGGTATGGGCCCCCAGTATGACATTCTGTGTCTTAAACTCGCAGATTATAGCATTCCTGTGGGGGTCAGGCTGCAGGCGAGTGGCCCAGAGTACAATACAACTCTCCACATCTACAGGGGGGCTGTCAGTACCTGACTTTGAAGCATACTATCTGGCAGCAAAGCTGCAGTGGTTTGTGAGATGGTTGGCGGACAGCAGAAACCCCGAGAGAACACAATCACTGTTTGCCCCGGAACCCCCAGTTCTAACAAAAATACTATTAAGACTGAAGCAGGGCCCATGCAGGAAGACAGAAGAAGAGACAGAATTCACAAGGTGCTGGACGAGATGGCTACAGAGGAGGGCTGCAGAGTCCCTTACTCCCCAGACATACCTATCGAAATGCTCTGACTGCTACCGCATGGGGGGAACTGGGCTGGACTGGAAGGCAACGGGACTACAATTGATCGGGGACCTCTTTAGGGAATCCCAAATGCTCCAGTTTGAGGACCTCCGTGAGGAGTTTGACCTTCCGCAGGGACATTTCCTATCACATAGAGCCATTACGGCAGCATTCCTGAAGCACTGGGTAACGGGGATGACAGAACTCAGAACATTGGACTGCTGCAGATGTGTGGTTCTTTCAACAGGTAGGATAAAAAGATCTCCTGCATCTATAGAGCCATCAGACAGGACGTCCAGAAACCCATGGAGCGCCTGAGAGCACAATGGGAAGAGGACTTAGGAGTACCGATCATAGAAAAAGACTGGGACACCCTTTTAGAGCATACCTTGAAGATCTCCAGAAATGCTAGTTTCAAGCTCATAAACTATTATGTGCTTCATAGGACATACCTCAAGCCAGCCAGAATCAGGCGCTACTTCAAAACGGAGGAAGCGGCTTGCCCTAGATGCGGAGATAGAGAGGCGCATATCCTCCACATGCTGTGGGACTGCCAGGGCCTGAGGTGATTTTGGAAGGAGGTACTAGCGACAGTCGAGAACATAATAGCTAAGGAAGTTCAGCACACTCCAAGCCGATGCATACTACAGTGGTTCCCACACATGGCCAAGACAAAGGTGACAGGGAGGTTTCAAGATTTAGCATTTGTACTAGCAAAAAGAGAATTCATGAGGAATTGGAAGTCAGCAAGAGGCCCGCAATAGAGAACTGGAAAAGGGAATTGGAGAAGTGGGCAGGCGCAGAAAACAGAATCTTATTGCATGCAGCGCACAAAGGCATAGGGAAATTAGACACAGCAAGAGCTTGGGGGAGTCTAGTGGACCATTTACGTACACCAAATCTAGATGGCACAACAGACGATCCACCAAATGGATCACTGACAAAATATCGACCTACAAAATATCAATCTACAGGAATATTGAGTCAAAAATATCGAAGGCAAGAATATCGACATCCTATCTACAACATGGTAAGTACAAAAATATCGAAAAAATAAAATAGATGTTAAAAATATCGATGTTAAAAATCGTTTTTTTCTTTTAAAATATAAATGTAAAATAAAGTAAATAACACAAATAAATAAAATCTACATAGTTAAAAGTATCTAATAATGTTTAAAATTAATAATTAATACATATATAATAATAATACATTAATAAATATATACAGTAAATATATAATATATATGTACTGAACAATAACTTGTAATATTTATTTTACTAATTTATAAATTAATACAAAATATTATACATTACAAATACATTTACAAACATAAAACAACATAAATAAAATGCAAAAAATAGAAAAATGTATTTATATTTTTTATATTTTTAAAATTAATTATATAAAACGTTGGATAGCGTGAGGGTATCAATTACTATTCCCACTCCAGAGAGTGCAACAGTAGGGAAAGCGTTGGATAGCGTACAGGTTAAAAATTACTATTCCCACTCCAGAGAGTGCAACAGTAGCGAAAACGTTGGATAGCGTAGGGGTACAAATTACTATTCCCACTCCAGCGAGTGCAACAGTAGGGAAAGCTTTGGATAGCGTAGGGGCATAAATTACTATTCCCACTCCAGAGAATGCAACAGTACAGAAAGTGTTGTATAGCGTTGGGGTAAAAATTACTATTTCCACTCCAGAAAGTGCAACAGTAGGGAAAGCGTTGAATAGCGTAGGGGTAAAAATTACTATTCCCACTCCAGAGAGTGCAACAGTAAGGAAAGCGTTGGATAGCGTAGGGGTAAAAATTACTATTCCCACTCCAGAGAGTGCAACAGTAGGGAAAGCTTTGGATAGCGTAGGGGTAAAAATTACTATTCCCACTCCAGAGAATGCAACAGTAGGGAAAGCGTTGTATAGCGTAGGGGTAAAAATTACTATTCCCACTCCAGAGAGTGCAACAGTAGGGAAAGCGTTGAATAGCTTAGGGGTCAAAATTACGATTCCAACTTCAGGGAATGCAACAGTAAGGAAAGCGTTGGATAGCGTAGTGGTAAAAATTACTATTCCCACTCCAGAGAGTGCAACAGTAAGGAAAGCGTTGGATAGCGTAGGGGTAAAAATTACTATTCCCACTCCAGAGAGTGCAACAGTAGGGAAAGCTTTGGATAGCGTAGGGGTAAAAATTACTATTCCCACTCCAGAGAATGCAACAGTAGGGAAAGCGTTGGATAGAGTAGGGGTAAAAATTACTGTTCCCACTCCAGAGAGTGCAACAGTAGGGAAAGCGTTGGATAGCGTAGGGGTAAAAATTACTATTCCCACTCCAGAGAATGCAACAGTAGGGAAAGCGTTGGATAGCGTAGAGGTAAAAATTACTATTCCCACTCCAGAGAGTGCAACAGTAGGGAAAGCGTTGGATAGCGTAGGGGTAAAAATTACTATTCCCACTCCAAAGAGTGCAACAGTAGGGAAAACATTGCATAGCGTAGGAGTAAAAATTACTATTCCCTCTCCAAAGAGTGCAACAGTAGGGAAAGCGTTGGATAGCATAGGAGTAAAAATTACTATTCCCACTCCAGAGAGTGCAACAGTAGGGAAAGTGTTGGATAGCGTAGGGGTAAAAATTACTATTCCCACTCCAGAGAGTGCAACAGTAGGGAAAGCGTTGGATAGCTTAGGAGTAAAAATTACTATTCCCACTCCAGAGAGTGCAACAGTAGGGAAAGCATTGGAGAGTGTAGAAATTAAATATAACAAACTTATAAATAATTGTTCTAAATAAAATAATTAAAATATGTATTTTTAAATAACTACATCATTTGCTAATCCCCATTGATAATGACTTAAAACATAATTACAATTAAATAATTATTTACCAATAAATGAACAATAAATACCAATAAATATTAATTAAAAAATATAAATAACCAAATAATATTCTCAATTCTCAATTCAATCTTTATTTCGTTGCATTGCAACATAAAAGATACAATAAAATATACAATACATTATAAGACATACAACTGTAAAATCTTCATCATAAGGGCACCCTAGTATTACATTCATTCTACAATTCAACAATCTAGCACATTAGAAAATATTTCATCAATAGAGCACATAATATATAACTCAGTTTGGCACAGTATCAATAAATATTAAAATAATTTAAAAAGAGTAGAAAAGTTAAAAAAAACATTAAATTGAGTTTGCACCAAAATTTAAAATGTTATACATTGGCATTATTCATGATTCCGAGGAGACTAGTTTAAAATGGAAGAGATAGTTTCCTTCTAACAAAGTAGGTGGACAATAGGAATTTACTAATGCCGAACACAATTACTTGGCTGGTGTCCATAGTTAGGATTCTACCCGCTTCCCTATGGGAAGATGTACCAAGATTGCGGCACAGGGGGACTATCCATTTTTTCCTAGCTCTGTCATAACTAGGGCAAAAAAACAATATGTGGAAGATGTCCTCCCTTTGGTTATCGGTGCACAAAGTACAATGCTCTTTGTCAGACTTCCCCCATCTTTTCTCAGTTACTTTTAACCTCAATGTTCCATACCTGAATTTTAGATATAGGGTTTTTGCCAATGGGGGTTGAATTTCATCTAGAAATTGTTCGAATAGAACCTCATTTTTTGCCAGTAGAAATTTATCTGTAAGGGGCCCATGGGTTCTCGAATACACAGAATTATAGTGCACATATGACCAGAAGCTTAGTTTAACAATTTTCTTGGAGTTTGGATTTAGCGTTTCCGGCTCGTTCCAAAAATGTGCTAATCCGAGCTTGGTAAGCCAGTTTTTCACGTGCTTAGACCAAAAAATCTTATTGTCTCTATCCAGCTCTAAAACTTCCTTCAGGCCATTTCTGTAGTCAGATAGTTCTACAGTTGACCATAATCTGATCCACATCAGCAATGGTCTCAATATAGCATGCTGATCTGTGTGTTTGATGTCAAGATCTAGATATAGGGGTATCAGGGGGGTGTTAGTTGGAATTTTTAGTAGTCCCCTGACGAATTTGTTTTCCAATACTTCAAAGGATTTTTTACATATTGGACCCCAGATTTCTGCCCCATACAAGGAGGCGGATTGTACCTTGTATCTAAAAAGCTCTATCGCAGGAGTAACTGCTTTGTTTACACTTTTATTATATCTCTGTGTGATTTGGAAGCAATTTTGTCTGAATACCAATTTAGATTTTTCCAATTGTGGGCCCCAGCCCATTGCGGAGTCCATCAGTACCCCCAGGTAGGTAAAACTGTGCTCGTAGTCCAATCTTTGCCCATTCAACATTAGATTCTTTTTAAAAGTTTTGTGCGGGTTCAAATAATATTCAACACTAAAATATTTTTCTAAACAAAAAACATATTAATCATGAAAAATTGATTAACAATTAAAAAATGGTAAACTGTACATTTATTTTTGAATAAAAATTCATTTTTATTAAAAAAGATTTAAATTAATAATATAAAATTTCAATTAATAAAAATTAATTAACAATAAAAATTATTATTTACCAATTACAAAAAACTAATTACCTATTAAAAAAATTAATTACCAATTAAAAGTTGTAATTACCAATGACAAACCTTAATTACAAATCAAAAAAATGAATTGCCAAATAAAAAATGTAATTACCAATTACAAACCTTAATTACCAATTACAAATATTATTTCCCAATTAAAAAATGTAATTACCAATTACAAACCTTAACCAATTAAAAAAGTAGGAATTAAAAAATGTAATTACAAATTACAAACCTTAATTACCAGTTAATAAAATTAATTAGCAATTAAAATAATTAATTACCAATTAATAATTAATTAGAAATAAGTTATTTATCAATACCAATCAAAAATAAAAAATTACTTAATTACAATTAAATTACTTCCCACCCTATTTCCCTATAAACCCACAACCCGCTACAGAACGTAAACGCAAAAATTAATTAAAATTAATTTACAATTGCTAAAAATATATAATTAATTTATTATAATTAAATTACTTCCCACCCTATTCCCCTATAAACCCACAACCCGCTCCAGTACTAAAACATAAAATTTAATTAAAAATAACATTTTTAAAATATAATAAATAGTACACATATAATTTAAAACAAATAAACTACTTAACAAAAACATATAACACATACATATAAAATACATAATAAAATACATACATAACAACAAACAAATATCGATATTAGTAACATCAAAATTAGTGACATCGATATAATTGATATCGATATTACTAAGTTCGATATTACTTACATCGATATAAAAAAATTCGATATTACTTACCTTAGGGTCGATATTCTGTCCAACGATATTCTTGACCTCGATATTCTTCCCCTTCGAAAATTTACAACTCAATATTATTGTAGGTCGATATTAGGGAATCGATATTTTGACTGTGCACCCCACCAAATTTGCCTCCGCAAGAAAGGGACGATGAGATGGAGGCACAGAGGGCCTCAGGTAAAATAAGCACTGAGATGACAGTCGCCCCCATTTTAGCCACACACAAGACCCCGATCAAAGCTTGCATAAACGGACGAAGAAGCATTACACACTGCTGACATATATATATATATATATCACGACAATCCTGTCGACACTGCCGCCGCGTTATCAGTCACGCGCCGCCGCCAGCCAGCTACACAGGACACGGACCCAGTTTAGAGCCTCAATTGTTTATTGCCAAAAGGTCAAAGGCGCGTTTCGCAGCTTGCGCCGCTTGTTCACATATATATATGTGGAAACATTGGCCTACCCACTAATACAGGTGGAAATAGTGGATTAAAAAGAAACTCAAAATTCTGCCCACAACTCCCAACCGGGTAATGCCAGAAACCGGTCCCCGGGAGCTTGTTTCCTTCCCAGTGTAAGAATTGGCTTTTGTAGTTTGGTTTGCCCTGTTCCCATCATGCACTGGGACAGGAACAGACTAATTTGCATACAGCCAGGTTCTGAAACTGGGATGGTGCAGTGAGCTAAAAAACGGTGTTGGATCTAGCCCTGATCTCTTGACTGGGTGAGAGCTTTCTGCTTAATTCAGAGACTCTGTCCCTCACCACCCCTTGTTGTAAATATTTTTGTCCACCCTAAGCGTGGAAGGGTATTCTCAGATGTGAGACCCTTGCTCATTGCACCATCAGGATTCAAGCAAACCGGGCCGAAGACGGCTGTAATGCCAGAAACCGGTCCCCGGGAGCTTGTTTCCTTCCCAGTGTAAGAATTGGCTTTTGTAGTTTGGTTTGCCCTGTTCCCATCATGCACTGGGACAGGAACAGACTAATTTGCATACAGCCAGGTTCTGAAACTGGGATGGTGCAGTGAGCTAAAAAACGGTGTTGGATCTAGCCCTGATCTCTTGACTGGGTGAGAGCTTTCTGCTTAATTCAGAGACTCTGTCCCTCACCACCCCTTGTTGTAAATATTTTTGTCCACCCTAAGCGTGGAAGGGTATTCTCAGATGTGAGACCCTTGCTCATTGCACCATCAGGATTCAAGCAAACCGGGCCGAAGACGGCTGTAATGCCAGAAACCGGTCCCCGGGAGTTTGTTTCCTTCCCAGTGTAAGAATTGGCTTTTGTAGTTTGGTTTGCCCTGTTCCCATCATGCACTGGGACAGGAACAGACTAATTTGCATACAGCCAGGTTCTGAAACTGGGATGGTGCAGTGAGCTAAAAAACGGTGTTGGATCTAGCCCTGATCTCTTGACTGGGTGAGAGCTTTCTGCTTAATTCAGAGACTCTGTCCCTCACCACCCCTTGTTGTAAACACAACTCCCACCAGGCAACAAAGTGGACCTATTTCAGGAACTTATGGTCGAGGAAATAATGAAAATTTCTGACAAATCAACAGAGAATGGACAAACCAGAAGACAAAATCTTTCTCCGGAAGAACAAAAAGCAATGATAGACTTAAAGAATGATACGTCCATAATCATAAAATCCTCAGATAAAGGGGGTAACCTTGTTATCCAAAATGTCACAGACTATATTGAGGAAGCAAATAGACAACTACTTATCCAGGAACACTATGAAAAACTAACCATGAACCCAATGGAAGAATGGACAAACGAATACCACCTTATGTTGCTAACCTGGAAAGATAGGGGTCTATTAGATTTTGATGAATATAACTACATGAAAACAAATAACCCGATCATGGCAACCATATATTTCCTACCAAAAATCCACAAGTCACTAGATCGTCCACCAGGGAGACCAATTGTGAGCTCAATAGGGTCCCTCTTAGAATCTACTTCAAGATTCATAGACATTTTCTTAATGAACTATGTGACCAATCTACCCTCTTTCCTAAGGGATACAATGGATTTTTTGCACAGAATAACCACATGTGAATGGAAATCAACTTATCAAATGGCAACAATTGATGTTACATCACTATACACCTCAATACGCCATGAGGATGGCATTGAGGCTGTGAAAGAAGCCCTTAAGGCACGATCTGTAAATTTTCTAGAACACTCGAAAATGTTACTGGACATGCTCCGATATTGCTTGACACACAATGCCTTCCTGTTTTTGGGGGAGACATATCTCCAGAAACAGGGGACAGCAATGGGGACATCATTTGCACCCACATATGCGAACCTTCTGATGGGTGCTTGGGAGAGTGACGTGATGAAGAAAGACCAAGAGGATCCTGAGGGGCCTAAAATCAAACTTTGGTGTCGTTTCATAGACGACTTGTTCGTCATTTGGGACGGAAATGAAAATTCACTGGAAGCCTTCATTGAATCTTTGAATCAAAATCGATATAGTCTAAAATTCACGTCTACAACTAGTTCCCATTCTCTAATATTCCTAGATGTGGAAATCTATGTCAAAAACAACAAACTTTGTTCAAAAATCCACAGAAAACCAACAGCATGTAATAGCATTCTACATGCTAATAGTGGGCACCCCACAAGACTGAAATGGAGTATCCCCTATGGCCAAATGCTAAGGGCAAAAAGAAACTGCTCTGAAGAAGATGATCTGAGTGAGGAAATAGAAAGAATGAGCACTAGATTCCTTGAAAGAGGATACCCAATGGAAGTGATCTCTACTGCAAAAAATCGGATGCATCTGAAAGAGAGAGAGGAGTTATTAACTCCAAAAAATAAGAAGTCCAAAAGAGATCGAGAGCAAGAATCAGATCAGGGCAACGAGACAACCAGACTAATAGTGGACTATGACAACCAAAATACACAAATGAGAAAAGCCTACAAAAAACACTGGCAAGTACTCCGTCTGGATAATACCTTGAGTGAGACCCTGACAAGAAATCCCAGCATAACATATCGGAAAACCTCCTCATTAAGAGACATATTAACGCAAAGTCATCTAGTACTACATGAGGAAAAGAAAAAACAGACATGGCTAACAGCACCTGGCTTCTGGAAGTGCCACAAGTGTAAGGCCTGTGAGCATGGGATAAACATCAAACAATACTCACTACAGAATGGCAGAAAAGAAACCATATATGACCACATCACCTGTGACTCAAAATGTGTGGTCTACAGGCTCCAATGCCCTTGTGGCAAGTACTACATTGGGAGCACTATAAACAAACTAAAGTTGAGAATATTGCAACATCTAAGGGCGATAAAGAACAAGGACCCTTGCTACCCAATGGCCACACATTTCGCCCAATATCATCAAAGTGATCCCACTCTTTTGAAATATTCAGGAATAAAGTTGTGCAAACTCCCGGAACGGGGTGGAGACCAATTGCAACAATTGAGACGTTTGGAATCAAGAATGATACTAAACATGGGAACTGAAGCACCATTTGGTCATAACTTGGATGCCGAACTGTATGTACATTTGTGATTTGATATATAGACACTTAAGAACATTATGATACTGTCATTCCAACGTGTGGAATTATATGGAATTCTGAAACTGGCCTTTGAAGCTGGAGTATGTACATGTCTCAAATACTATGGAATCAGAACCGATTAGTTGCTTAGATCAAAAATTCCAAATAGAAGATAGAGAGTGTGGGGGAAGATGACTTAGAAAAATTGTGAAAGAACAGGATGATAGGAGGAAAATAAGTTAAATTGTGTACTTTACATACACCATGCTATGCTGCACAGGGAGACATAGGTCAGAGTAATGTATGCAATTATAAATAATAGGTTGTGTTAGACCTGACGTACGATGTTATGCATTATTGAGACTTACTCCCATGAATGGTTTACACTTTATTAATTAGACAACTGCAGCAGTTTTGAAACTTTGGTTTTCTCCTAACCCCTTGAGTGTTATACAGTCATAGGTCATCTTCAACTTTAATTTAATTTTGTCTTCTGTTGATAAACTAGTAGAGTACTTCACAGTGGAAGGTATAATGTAACACCATAACATTATACATAACTAGAGGGATCAGACTGTTAATATTGTATGTAAATACTTTATTTAGAATTATCGGTTCTGAGTTACCAAGGGTACTTCACATTTATTTTGACATTGATATGTAAAACGGAACATAATTTGGTGTAAATACTTTATTTAAATGTATGGTTCTGGATTACTTTTGGTACTTTACGTTAATTGTACATATTAATGTATATAATTATAAACATGTACTGACCATGTGCTTACTATGCTGGGTTGGTGGTCTAGATGACCATGAAAATAGTAGAGGGTACTTACACTGTTCACGTTATTTAAGCAAGGTCTAGACTTGTGGACTCTATGGTCCAGTGGAAGGCAGGAGCCGAAACGCGTAGACCGTCCATTTTGATGCACGTTTCTTTTTGCACTGGTGTGTAAATAAACAACGCAGAAAACTATCTGTTGCTGTGCCGTGTCTTTGGTCTACTTAACGTAGGAGGAAGAAGCTGTGGCAATATATATATATATGCACGAATAAAGACACCTTGATTCTGGCACCAGACCTGGGTTCCGTTCTTCGTCATTTATCCGATTCTCAATTTCTGATCGGTGACGCCGAGAGGCGGCTGGCGAGTATTTCCTTATATATATATATATCATTCACAAACGATCCTGTCGCAGAGGGAACAGCTTAGCAAGTCGGTGCTGGGTTTGGGGCCAGGACCGGGTCCCGTGAGTTAATCTTTCACGAAAATGAAAAGCCAGCACTCCGCTCGTTGGATGCAATGAATATTTATTCAGACAGGCTGTAACAGTGAAATATATATATATATATATATATATATATATATATATATATATATATATATATATATATATATATATATATATATATATATATATATATATATATATATATATATATATATATATATATATATATATATATATATATATATATATCCGGCTCAGTCCCCTGCAAGAAAAATTTGACCGCGATGAAAGAGACTATTCCCAAGGACGGATTCTTACATTCGCCCGAAAATTTTATGCCCCAAGAAAGGAGCTAAGCAAAAAAAGCGGACAGGCATCAACACGGAGAGTGGAAACCTCAGAATCAAATGCAACAGAGAATGAATCCGCGGATGACATCAATGTAAGGGATAGAGGCCAAGTCAATACATCTGAGACAACACCTTTTCAGGACGAATTTCAGGTATCCAACAAGCATGGCTAAGGGGAGGGAAAAACAAACCCCCAGAGCGAGAAGAAGAAAAACAAGGAGAGGAGGCGGGGGCAACAGGCGGAAGAGGACGAGGCAGACCCAAGAGATCGAATTGGGCGAGCCGGAAGAAATGAATTCATCTCAAGACACAGTAGAGGACATTACTGTAATAAATCTAACATCAAGAGTCCTCACTGATACTGAGAACAGAGTCCTAAGCCTGGGACTTAGCTTCTGTCCAATGAGCCACCTAGAATATACTCAAACGCGTATAGACTTGTTTAATTTCGTCCGAAAATTAAAACTACACAAGTACTTTAAAACAAGACCATCTTTGAAAAATCCAACAGAGACACATATGAGGGCCACTGCAACTGATGCGCTAAAAGGGAATGACCTACCAGCGGTTGAGATTTTGCAAGGTCTAGCTCTTGAGGAATACATGAGCCAGCTCCCATCATCTACCGAAGAAGCTGCAATGAGAGCAGCAACTCTGGGTATTGAACAAGAAAGAGAGGAGAGCGGCTACAAACTGAGATCACATTTCAATCCCCAACTGACATTGGATGCGATCGATGTCTTCTCGGAAGCAATGACCAATGATCTATTAAAATATAGAATGAAAAGTGGAAAAGATCGTAAGAACAAAGGGAATAACATAAACCCGGATGAAAGAAAAGCGATTCTGGATTTAATGCAGGACACGAATGTGATAATCAAGCCTTCAGATAAAGGCGGTAACGTTGTTTTACAAACCAGAGAAAATTACTGCAAAGAGGCCATGAAACAACTAGGCAATGCAGAGAATTACGAACTGTCATCTAAAGAAATCTATGCTGCAAGCATACAACAGTATGATGATTTGATCTATAGCTGGTACCGCAAAGATATGCTCGGAAAAGAGGAGTATTTATTCCTAAGAAGCAACAATCCAACAATACCGACGTTTTATCACATTCCAAAAATTCACAAGAACAATACGGATCCCCCAGGTAGACCAATTATTTCATCACAAAACAGTCTAACCGAACATCTTTCCACCTTCATCGATCACTTTCTCAATCCGTTGGTGCAAGAGTTGGATTCCTACATAAAGGATACAAAGGATTTTTTATCAAAAATTGAAAAAATCAAATGGGATCCAAGCTACAGAATGATAGTATTAGACATAACAAGTCTATATACATGTATCAGTCACCAAAAGGGTATCAAGGCAGTGGAACATTACCTCAAAAAGAGACAACTGAGGTTTTTGGAACACAATCAGATGCTGACAACTTTTGTGGAATTTTGTTTAACACACAACATTTTTTTGTTTGAGGACGTCTATTACAGACAAACATCTGGAACTGCGATGGGTACCTGCTTTGCCCCCAGCTACGCGAATTTATTCGTAGGCTGGTGGGAGGAGCAGGTACCCAGGTCGCTTGAGGTGGACGGTGAAAAGGGCTGCGTGATCAGGTGGTGTCGCTACATAGACGACCTGTTCATAATTTGGCAAGGATCGGAACATACAGCCAAGGCCTATATCGACGCCCTCAATATGAATGACATGAATCTAAAATTCAGTGGCTCCATAAGCAATATCTGCGTGGAATATTTGGACCTAAAAGTCTTCATAATTAATAACAATATAGAAACATCTCTTTTCCGCAAAAGCACTGCGGGGAACTCAGTATTGTACGCCACAAGCAACCATCCAACAGCGTTGATACAAAGCATTCCCTATGGAGAGCTACTCAGGCTCAGACGTAACAGCTCCAGAGATTCAGACTTCAAAATTGCAGCATCTGCATGCATCAGTAGATTCCAAAAGAGAGGATATGCAAAGACTACATTATTAAGTGCATTAAATAAAGTCAATGCTCTACAGAGATCAAATTTACTGGTGGACAAGAATCATTCTTCCATTGATGAGAAAACCGAAATGGGTACATTCCGGCTGGTAACCCCCTATTCGGCGGAAGCAAATTTCTTGAAACGTATGCTTAAAAAGAATTGGCATATATTGAAAACCGACAGCTGTATCAAAGATGATATTCCTGATTACCCCTTGGTAACTTTTAAGAAATCCAGATCTCTAAAAGATATGTTGGTTCAAAGCCATTTGAAGAAAATTGAAAGGAAATCTAAGACATTCACAGACTTAAAGGGTTTCCATCCATGTCATCACTGCAAAGCCTGTGCACATAGTAAAAGAGTGAAAAATTATGAGATACCCAATACAGGAATAATAAAAACAATCAACAAGTACCTTACCTGCAATACTTCTTATGCAGTATACTGTCTCAAATGCCCATGTGGATTGATGTACATCGGGAGCACGATTAAACCCTTAAAATTAAGGATTTTAGAACATTTAAGGGCAATTGAAAAGAACGATCAATCCTATCCTGTTGCCCGACATTTTCAGGAGAAACATTCCAGTAGCAGATACCAACTACAATATTTTGGAATAGACTACATACCTGAAAATCCTAGGGGAGGATACAGATTAAACAGGCTGAGAAGACTTGAGTCTCGATACATTATAGACTTAATGACCAAACATCCCAATGGTTTGAATGCAGGGGAAGAACTGGCATCACATATTGGATTTTGAAATCTAGCTCACTCGAAGTTTATACAAAAAACACAGAGCTAATATGTATTGACGCAGAGTTATTTTTTCTATACAAATAGCAATGGGTAAAGAATGAATTTATCCGATTTATTGGCTTTTTTCCAGTATGTTAGAAGAAGGAACTATATGTAAAGAAGTACACAGAGATATGTGGACAAGGTTACCAAATGCTAAGTTTTATGTGTAGTTTTTCTAATGATCCTCAACTATTTTTGAAACATGATGGATTAATTGTAGTATTATATCCAGGCAATCCTTCGATAGTGTGAGTTTTGAAACTTACTGTAGTAAATACTGTTAGTTATAAAGTAAAACAATGGCAATACAATTGTTAGTCAAGGGAGAATTGCCGATCCACGGCTTGATCTGTTTCGTCACCAACATTGTGAAAGTACAAACAGTCACGTTGGCACATAGCTAAAGAACTTAGTATAAGTGAGCTTTGTAATTTGTAGAAAGTGCCAAGATATTCTAGCCGATACACGGCATGATAACGTGACTGTAGCAACATATACGCAATTGCTAAATTTTAACTTTTTGCGTATATAAGTTTGGTTTACATCTCCCACCACTATGCTCGAAATAACTGAGAGTGTAAATAGGAGTGGATTGTGGTAACAAGCCGTCATAATGTGTACTGAAACAATGTATGATGCGCACTACGAACTACATCCAATATGGTGTATGAATTTTAGTCCCTTGTTTGTTTTTGCCAAGAAATCACGTGAGAACGCTGCTAAAAACATGGCGCCCACCATCAATGTTTATAACATTGAGGAAGGCGGAGCGCCGAAACGCGTCTGTTGCGAACTTTAAATTAAATCATCTAAGAACTACCCCCGGAGTGCGTGGTTTCCTTTCTTTTGGTAAACCTGATGGAAACTGTGAGCTGGATATATATATATATATATATATATATATATATATATATATATATATATATATATATATAATGGAAATCTAGCGACTCTTTCAGGGGGATGGAGGGAGGGCTAATGGTTAGAGCTGGTTGAACACGTTGAACAGGTTACTCTGTAAAGACATGAAAACAGTAAAGAGGAAGAGCAATGTAACATAAACATGCAAACGTGAATGTTAAGAGAACTGCTCAATTGTATGTTGTGTGTACCAAATGCCACCGACACTTGTATTCACCGGGCCTAACTTTGCACTGCTCAAGCCACCATGGGCACAATTTTGAGTAAAATGTCTCCACGCAACACTTACCCGGCACATTGAACTCTGGGAGATGCAGTCTATTACCATGCTGCATCCAGTGGGCGGATACAATACTGATGGAGGCGAGCATTTCCACCAATGGGATGTGCAAAGACTAAACTTTAAGGCGGTGTTTATGCAAGGCACGTAAAGCATCGGCATCTGAAGAAGGCGAGAGTTCGCCGAAATGCATCATGCCACACCTGCTAGTCAATAAAGTGCCTCCCTGAAGAAATCCTCGTGTGGCCTCTTCTGCTTCTTCGCACTGCAAGGAAGTTTTGGCAATTTGTGCGCGTCAGCCAGAGACGCGAGAAAAGGGGCCCCGTTCAGCAAGTTGACTGGGGCTTTTACTGGCTCCTGCTGTTCTCAGCTTCTCTTCGCCCAAGGTATTGGGACAGCTCCAGTCCGCCATCCAGCGCAAGCAAAGCATTGGACCGCTGCCAGCGGCAGCGCGTGACTTCACGTGAGGCGAAAATCCCTGTATTTTGAACCTACGGCCCAGCGGACACTTATTCTGGGGGTGTGAACGGTAGCGGGGACCAGAGGAGACACTGAGACAATACTCACCGACACTTGTATTCACCGGGCCTAACTTTGCACTGCTCAAGCCAACATGGGCACAATTTTGAGTAAAATGTCTCCACGCAACACTTACCCGGCACATTGAACTCTGGGAGATGCAGTCTATTACCATGCTGCATCCAGTGGGCGGATACAATACTGATGGAGGCCAGCATTTCCACCAATGGGATGTGCAAAGACTAAACTTTAAGGCGGTGTTTATGCAAGGCACGGAAAGCATCGGCATCTGAAAAAGGCGAGAGTTCGCCAAAATGCATCATGCCACACCTGCTAGTCAATAAAGTGCCTCCCTGAAGAAATCCTCGTGTGGCCTCTTCTGCTTCTTCGCACTGCAAGGAAGTTTTGGCAATTTGTGCGCGTCAGCCAGAGACGCGAGAAAAGGGGCCCCGTTCAGCAAGTTGACTGGGGCTTTTACTGGCTCCTGCTGTTCTCAGCTTCTCTTCGCCCAAGGTATTGGGACAGCTCCAGTCCGCCATCCAGCGCAAGCAAAGCATTGGACCGCTGCCAGCGGCAGCGCGTGACTTCACGTGAGGCGAAAATCACTGTATTTTGAACCTACGGCCCAGCGGACACTTATTCTGGGGTGTGAACGGTAGCGGGGACCAGAGGAGACACTGAGACAATACTCACCGACACTTGTATTCACCGGGCCTAACTTTGCACTGCTCAAGCCAACATGGGCACAATTTTGAGTAAAATGTCTCCACGCAACACTTACCCGGCACATTGAACTCTGGGAGATGCAGTCTATTACCATGCTGCATCCAGTGGGCGGATACAATACTGATGGAGGCGAGCATTTCCACCAATGGGATGTGCAAAGACTAAACTTTAAGGCGGTGTTTATGCAAGGCACGGAAAGCATCGGCATCTGAAGAAGGCGAGAGTTCGCCGAAATGCATCATGCCACACATGCTAGTCAATAAAGTGCCTCCCTGAAGAAATCCTCGTGTGGCCTCTTCTGCTTCTTCGCACTGCAAGGAAGTTTTAGCAATTTGTGCGCGTCAGCCAGAGACGCGAGAAAAGGGGCCCCGTTCAGCAAGTTGACTGGGGCTTTTACTGGCTCCTGCTGTTCTCAGCTTCTCTTCGCCCAAGGTATTGGGACAGCTCCAGTCCGCCATCCAGCGCAAGCAAAGCATTGGACCGCTGCCAGCGGCAGCGCGTGAGCGTGACTTCACGTGAGGCGAAAATCACTGTATTTTGAACCTACGGCCCAGCGGACACTTATTCTGGGGGTGTGAATGGTAGCGGGGACCAGAGGAGACACTGAGACAATACTCACCGACACTTGTATTCACCGGGCCTAACTTTGCACTGCTCAAGCCAACATGGGCACAATTTTGAGTAAAATGTCTCAACGCAACACTTACCCGGCACATTGAACTCTGGGAGATGCAGTCTATTACCATGCTGCATCCAGTGGGCGGATACAATACTGATGGAGGCGACCATTTCCACCAATGGGATGTGCAAAGACTAAACTTTAAGGCGGTGTTTATGCAAGGCACGGAAAGCATCGGCATCTGAAGAAGGCGAGAGTTCGCCGAAATGCATCATGCCACACCTGCTAGTCAATAAAGTGCCTCCCTGAAGAAATCCTCGTGTGGCCTCTTCTGCTTCTTCGCACTGCAAGGAAGTTTTGGCAATTTGTGCGCGTCAGCCAGAGACGCGAGAAAAGGGGCCCCGTTCAGCAAGTTGACTGGGGCTTTTACTGGCTCCTGCTGTTCTCAGCTTCTCTTCGCCCAAGGTATTGGGACAACTCCAGTCCGCCATCCAGCGCAAGCAAAGCATTGGACCGCTGCCAGCGGCAGCGCGTGACTTCACGTGAGGCGAAAATCACTGTATTTTGAACCTACGGCCCAGCGGACACTTATTCTGGGGGTGTGAACGGTAGCGGGGACCAGAGGAGACACTGAGACAATACTCACCGACACTTGTATTCACCGGGCCTAACTTTGCACTGCTCAAACCAACATGGGCACAATTTTGAGTAAAATGTCTCCACGCAACACTTCCCCGGCACATTGAACTCTGGGAGATGCAGTCTATTACCATGCTGCATCCAGTGGGCGGATACAATACTGATGGAGGCGAGCATTTCCACCAATGGGATGTGCAAAGACTAAACTTTAAGGCGGTGTTTATGCAAGGCACGGAAAGCATCGGCATCTGAAGAAGGCGAGAGTTCGCCGAAATGCATCATGCCACACCTGCTAGTCAATAAAGTGCCTCCCTGAAGAAATCCTCGTGTGGCCTCTTCTGCTTCTTCGCACTGCAAGGAAGTTTTGGCAATATATATATATATATATATATATATATATATATATATATAATGGAAATCTAGCGACTCTTTCAGGGGGATGGAGGGAGGGCTAATGGTTAGAGCTGGTTGAACACGTTGAACAGGTTACTCTGTAAAGACATGAAAACAGTAAAGAGGAAGAGCAATGTAACATAAACATGCAAACGTGAATGTTAAGAGAACTGCTCAATTGTATGTTGTGTGTACCAAATGCCAATACAATCTGTTTAAAAAATAAAAATTAAAAAGAGCTGTGTGTAAACTGCAAGGCATGGGTTTAGAACTTGATTATTTTCCCCAGTCTTTCATTAACCCAAGGCTGCTCAAAAGGATTAGTTTGTGTAAAAATACATTCTTTTTAGTAAACCCAACCCCGTCAACTGTATTATGTTTTAAACCTAGAGTTTGGACTTCTCCAGACCAATCACTCTTAAAATATTATTAGAGTTCCTGGCTTTATGTTTTTTTTTTTAACAATTCAGTCTGAAGTTATCCAAATTTTATTTTTTGGCAATCTTATTGGTATTTATCCATATTTATTTTGTGTTTTGAGAATTAATGGAGCTGTAAAATGGTATATTTCCACGTTTATTTAAGTCTTGGACGTGCACTCATACATGGATGCCTGATGAATTTTAGCAAATTAAGCAGCTGTGTGTAACAAAACACTACACTCACAGCTGCATACTAGCATATACTACAAATATATGTAAACATATGCCTTTTTAAGGAAATGACATCTTGTTTTTCAACTCTCCATGCTGTCTATCTGCTCAGCTGATGCCTAGAATTCATGTAAGACTGCATGAAGAGTCTCACAACAAGCAACATATTCAGTATTTTTCCACTTTTAAAAAGATACACATAGTTTTCTGTAAGGTATTTATCTGTAAAAATCAGTAAAACCGGAAGCCTTAAATATAACGCCACCAGTATGGATTACATGTGACTCCCACACCTTGTTGCCCTAACTGTATAATGCAACAATCCCTATACATTGATTTAAACACTTGTATGATTCATTATGTCTGTATAATGTGTGTGATGTGAAGTGCTTTAACACTCTACATTGGTATGTGTTGCGTTATAAAAGAAATTAAATTCATGGGAGAGACGGGGTTTGGAGAGATGAGGGGCAATCTTGGAGGGCGGCGACATAGATTTCAGCACCAGGCGCCACCAGTGCTAAAGCTGGTCTGTTTGCGGTTCTCAGCCTCATATTGGAGGTGTTTTTTGCCTGTGTGGGCCCAACTCTTAGAAAAAGCTAAAAATGGCAGCAAGGGACAGATATATCACAGAATTCTACCCATTCTGTGTCTATGGGAAAATGTGTTGGCACATACAGTTCGGCCATTAAGCTGCTGGAAATTCCTTTCCGGCAGGCCGTGCCTGCTCAGCCTCCAGGCCTAAAGGGAGCTCAGCCGTGCCTGCTCCCTGTTGTAAAGCTGAAAACGCTTTTTCATAGATGATGGACCCAGAACAAAAATTCCGGACGGTCTGAGCTTCTAAGAGGGCTATGGCACTAAAGGACTTGTTCTTGTTGAAAAAGGAGTGTCAATTTTTTATTTTTTTTATTTGGTATTTTCTGATGTGGAACTTAGAGAAAAGGGTAAGGGAAGAGGCAATGGAAACGCATCACAGAGAGACATTGTGAACAGCGATTTTATAAATAACACTCATTTTGGAAAAGTGTTGACAAATATTTGGCTCCTGTTCCAACAGGCTGTATGTACCAGGAAAGAACACAGTAAATCATTGACTTAAAGGCTCGCTACGCAATTCAAAACAAGTGCTCAATCTCACAAGTTTTATTTAACTTTTTCAAAACAACACTGAAAGAAAATGTTCATAGAAGAATCAGTGGACGAGAATATTTGACCTCAGGGAAAATAGTTTCAGTTGCAGCACAAGAAGGATAATGGGTACAAATAGTTAAGGAAGTTTTTAGCAGCTTTTAAGAGTTTCCATTCTTGAAGTGTGAAGAGTGGGCCATGATGCTGAAGATCGCAAGCTGTAAATATTTCTGACATGGGGCTTGAACTTCAGGAACTTTCTAGTGGAACGGTGACCTAGAAATTCTCCAGAGCCAACATCTAGTATTTATTAATTATCTAACCCTTTTGATCCATATCAGATTCACTTTAGGTAGTGTAAGAAATGGGGGTTACCCAAATCTCCAACGGGGTAGCATGGCATCAAGCGGGCAGGCCAAACTTCGAGGACATGTGAAGCATTCACGCAGTACCCACAGACGACACACCAATCACACCACAAAAGAGTCACGACACCACCTTTGGTTGGAAAAAGATTAAGTTTAGTGATGTCTCCAACCTGCAAAGTAAAGAGGAACAGAATAGTGGTAGTCACAACAAGGCGCCAACTGGCACCAGAGCCAAGTACTTCAGTGGGGGATTATTTACAAGGGACAAAAAGGGTTGAGTCCAAAGTCCATAGCTGAAATATAAATGGTTGGTTAAATGACATTAGACCTGGGGCCAATCTGGTGGGGCCAACTCAGGCTCTCATCCTCGGGGAAGCTGTAATTTCAAAATCCCACATTAGCGCACATACATTTTATGCATTATAACGCCACTCCCCACCCCTGTAAAAGAAAACTTCAGGGCTTTACAGTAGATCCCAACAAACAGGAACACCTGTAATAAATAAGCAGTGGGATCTCACCAGGGCCTGGAAGGACACGTCAGGCCAACCTATGGACCAACATTAGGCAGAACACCCAGAACGGTCTGTATCAACATCTCTTGTTGAAAGATCATTACCCATCTTACATGACGGCAGGCATAAGGCTAAAGCATGGGGCAGGACACCTGCAATACAACATCAAGGCTCACTCATAGCCTGGAACCTAACCCTGGGCCTGGAATATCACGTCAGGCAAGAACTCCTGTCACTTAAGCACCTTAGGAGAAACAATAACCTAGGGTGCATAACGCGGGCCCGGAATAGCATATCTGGCCAGCACTGGGACACATCGGGCACACACCTGTACAGGAAAAGTCACATTCGCCTGCCCTTTGGGCACAAAAGCCTTATCTACAAAATCACCCCCCCCACCATGGGCATCCAACACATTGCACACCTCACCAGTGCGGACATTGGGCAGTACATAACAGTAGCTTCAATCCTGGGCAGGGGCGCAGTAACTTAAGCACCCAGCATTAATGTAAGGTGTGGCTGTGACTCAGGCGGGCCACGATAATTCCTAGGGGGACCCTATGGCTTAATTATGGGCCCCCCCCCACAACTGGCACAGTCTACTGGGGCCACTGAATCCGCTGGGGCCCAACGTTGCAGGTGCCCGCTGCCAGACGAGGCACCTGGGAAGTTAGTCTGGTCCTTGGGGCGGGCACCGATCATATGCCCCGACACACCCCCAACCCACGATGCGGCTGAATCCCCACTCACCGGTAGACCTGCGGTGGATGGAGGGGCTCCGGCTCCTCTGGGGTCTCCTTGGCGGTGGGGGCAGGCACCGGCAATGTGCCTCGAGGCCCCTGCCGCACAGGACTTGCTTCGTGGGACTCTCTTTCCACCTCACACGGGCTCCCTCGACCTCCCGGGAGCCTCACAACGCTGTCAGGCCGCTTCTCCTGGCTGCCCAACTAGCAACTCACAGGGACGCTGTCTCCGCCTTCACCGGCGGCTTCAGGCAGCCGCCTCCATTCTCCTCGGGTCCGGCGGCGGGGCAGGCACCGACAGCGTGCCCCGGCCCCGCCTCCCTCACGGAGCACGTCTTCCTGGCACCGGCCCCAGTCCACAGGCACAGACCGGCGGGGTGAGCTCCCGCTCCGGTCGCTCCCACGGGGCCCCCCACAACCACGGGGGGTTCCGCACTGCACTTCACCCGGGTCCCCCTCCTACCTCACGGGGACCCGGGGCTTAGACTCGGCTCCTCTTCTCTGGCTGCCCGGTCGGCAGCCAATCCCTGCGCGGCCTTTCTGGCTCACGGTCGCGCAGGCCAATCAGTGCGCGGCGGGGGCGGGCCGATGACGCGGTCAGGCCCCCGTCACGTGAGGCAGGAGACAGCGGCCTCAGGGCCTAGCGCGGCCCTCTCTCCACTTCGGCGGCCCCCTCCTGACACCGGGGGTCGCTGCAACGATGCGCCACACAGCGGGGAAAGGCCTCCTCGCAGCGCCGGGCTGCGGCGGTGAAATCGGCGGTGCAAGGGGTAGGCTCCCTTTTTTTAATTAATTAATTAAATGGCGGACAGCGCGCCAAAATGAGGGTAGGCTCCTCCAGCTCGAGTCCCCTCACAGTGCCCTCAGGCTACACAGCGCGATTCTCCTCAGCAGATGGCGCTATTTACAGCGCACTGCTCCTCCCTCTGCACGCAGCTCTCAGCTTCTTTTTCAGGCCACACGGAGGGGCAGGAATTTAGCACTTCTCCAGCACTTCACCACACAGCGCTATGCAGGGCACAGTTCAAGTTTCTAGCGCTTCTCAATTATAGCGCTTCCCCAGCTGTACAGTTCGGATCAGCGCTTAACTTCACCCAGTGCTTCTTTCCAATTATAGCGCTTGACAGGCAGTGCCTTACAAGGGGCTGACCGTTCCTAGGGGCATGCTCTTTCCCAGATGGCGCTTTGAAGGGGCCACAGTTTCACAAAGGGGCGGACAGTCCCACAACAGCTCCTCAGGGGCACACTCCTCACCTCCTGGGCGCGTCTTCACGTAGCGCTGGCGTGTTACCTGGTCCAAACAGCTTCAGTGACCTGGGTAGGGGCCCTCCCTTGTCAGGGGCCCATGGGGACAGCAGAGGGGGAGTTTATAGGGGTGCAGGGCCCAGCTCACAGGCCCATGTGGCGGTAGCACCTCACAGCAGGTCCCCTCTCTTCCTTGTCCCAGCGCTGACTGACTCTCTGGTGACACTTCTCCCTATTTATACCCTCCTCCCAGGCAGTGCCAGGACCTTCTAGAATGTTGGCAAATCTAGCCTAAACTGGTTCTAGGGGAGGGGGTGAGCACCCTGGGTGCCAGGCTTTCCCTCCAAAAGCTAGGGGTAGCTGGGTAATATTAACTAGACCGCCAACCTAACGCAGTCAGGTGGCACTACCCAGGCCATGGCATCCATTTTAAAATCACAGTACATTTTAGTCAGGTACATTTTTAAAATGGGGGATATTTTCTGTACACCATTTAACAACATGTAATTTTACATTTTCAACAAAGTGTCTCACACCACTCATGGCCTATACAGGTTTAATCCCATGGGGGAGACATCCTAGGTAAGGGGGTCAAAAGCGAAAAATTTTGGGGGAAAAAGGCCAAGTCCAACACAACTCCCCCCCAGCCAAAAGCCAGGGTAGACTGATCAATGCCTTGATGGGCTTCCCTGCTTGGGGCGGAAAAAGGTGGACGCAGGCCTGCAACTACAGGAGCACCTGCAGTTTCTCCTCCACTCTGGAACCCAATGGTTCTCTCTCGCAACCCTCCCTTCACTAACAAAACCACCCCACGGGTGTTCCCTAGTGGGATGTTTCTCCTTCCTAGAGTGGGAGGCTCTAGCCTCAGGCTTGTAATTCTCTTGAACCACTCTCCTCTCTCCAAATTTCCACTGGTCCACCCACCTGGGGTCTACACCCTCAGACTGACCAGCCCTTAGGGGCGAGGCTCCCCTCCCCCTACTTCTCCTCCTAGGGTTCCTCCATCTCCTACGCCTGGGGACACCCTCACACAACTCTCTCCCCAACCTGGAATCGAAACCCACAGGCTGACCTGGTAACAGGGGCGAGTCCTCCCTCCCCCTGCACCCCCTCCCAGATTTCTGCACCCTCCTACCCGGAGAAGTACCCCTGGGAGTCACTTCCGGGGGGACTCTGATTACAGATGTCCCTCCCACCAGGGCAGGCAACTCCTGTCCCTGGCCACCCAACCCGGGATCTGCGCCCTGTGGCTGAGCTGGTGACAGAGAAGAGACCTTCCTCCCCCTGCACCCCCTCCCAGAGTTCCGCACCCTCCCACTGGAAGTGGTACCCCTGGGAGTCAATTTGGTAGGGACCGGCATTACAGGAACCCCACCTTCCAGGTCAGGCAACCCCTGAACCTGGAACCCCAGTCCAGGATCTAAACCCTGAGACTGGTCAGACCCCTCAACCACTGGAGCTCTGATTAGTGATGCTCCGGGTCCACCTGACATAAGGGGATCCCTCCCTCTGGATGACACATCGGGGCAGCCTAGCCTCCCAAGCTGGGGTTCTCTTAAAGAACACTCCAGGCCCGGTGGCCGCAGCTGGGGCACCTTGGGACACCTCCCCATCTCACTCCCTTCAGGATCACTCCCCTCAGCCTTCCCAGACGCTCTGGCACTTACCCAGAGGTCTGCCTCCCGTGCAAGTTCCCTGGGGTCTGAGAACCCGCACTGCAACAGATGGTGACGCAGTCTTGGGAAACAACTCCTCAGCATGTGCTCCCGGATAACGGCATGGCACAGCCCGTCCCAATCCTCCACTGCTCTCCTCACCACCCAATCCTCCAGTACAGTCCAACACTCCTCCTCGAACTCTCCCCAGGACTGATGGGACAGCTTTCCCCTGCCCCTCAACACTAACCCGTCCTCCTCCTCTGGGGAATCAGGCACAGTCTCCTGGGCTTCGGGAGTGGGACTCCTTGCACTGGACCTACACTCGCTGCCACCACTGGATCCCACCCTCCTTGGTGAATCCAGACTCCTGAAACCACTCTCAGGGGACAACCTACCCACCTGAGCTGATCTCTCTCTGGCGAAGGCCCTCTCCGCCTCCGCCATCCTTTCCAGCGCTAGGACTTTTTCAGTCTCTAGTCGCTGCTCTTCTACCCTCAGCTGCGCTAAGCCCTCGGCATGCCTGAGCTTTGCCAGCGCCAGCTGATACTCCCTCTCTTCTCTCCTATCTACCCACTCTTCTGGGGACAGGGAAAGGGATGGGGCAGTGCCCCCAGGACTGGACCCAGTGCGAGACTCCCTATCTTCGGTGTCCTCCACAGCTACTGGCATCTCCGCCCTCTCAAATTCTTCCTCCTCCTCATCGGAGTAATTACCTCCCAGGGTTCTGGATGGGGAGCCCTCTCTCTGGTCTCTAACCCACTGACCCTTTAAAACCTCGGGGGGGTAGTCAGATAAATCCCCATCAATCTCTAAGGGCTCTCCCCTCTTGAGGGCCTCATAGAGAAACAAATTCCTCCTAATGTTCCCTACTGGGGGTATCCCTCTCTCCAGGAGGAAGTCTATCACCTCCTGTTCGGTATACTCCATCAGTTCCACTTCCTGGTAAATCAACCCCATCGTGGCGAGGTACACCCGGGACACACCCTCCCAGTGGAACAAGGGGACAGTTCAGAACACTCTTCAGGAGGAAGCAATCAAAAAACAATATTCAGCCAAACAGCAATAATCCCCACAACAAGGCTCGGATTACATCCAAAGCTCTATTTGCAGTGTAACCCGTGGCCGCTGTGGTACTGCGCAAACACAAGTCCTATCCCACCGCTGCCACCAATGTAAGAAATGGGGGTTACCCAAATCTCCAACGGGGTAGCATGGCATCAAGCGGGCAGGCCAAACTTCGAGGACATGTGAAGCATTCACGCAGTACCCACAGACGACACACCAATCACACCACAAAAGAGTCACGACACCACCTTTGGTTGGAAAAAGATTAAGTTTAGTGATGTCTCCAACCTGCAAAGTAAAGAGGAACAGAATAGTGGTAGTCACAACAAGGCGCCAACTGGCACCAGAGCCAAGTACTTCAGTGGGGGATTATTTACAAGGGACAAAAAGGGTTGAGTCCAAAGTCCATAGCTGAAATATAAATGGTTGGTTAAATGACATTAGACCTGGGGCCAATCTGGTGGGGCCAACTCAGGCTCTCATCCTCGGGGAAGCTGTAATTTCAAAATCCCACATTAGCGCACATACATTTTATGCATTATAACGCCACTCCCCACCCCTGTAAAAGAAAACTTCAGGGCTTTACAGTAGATCCCAATAAACAGGAACACCTGTAATAAATAAGCAGTGGGATATCACCAGGGCCTGGAACGACACGTCAGGCCAACCTATGGACCAACATTAGGCAGAACACCCAGAACGGTCTGTATCAACATCTCTTGTTGAAAGATCATTACCCATCTTACATGACGGCAGGCATAAGGCTAAAGCATGGGGCAGGACACCTGCAATACAACATCAAGGCTCACTCATAGCCTGGAACCTAACCCTGGGCCTGGAATATCACGTCAGGCAAGAACTCCTGTCACTTAAGCACCTTAGGAGAAACAATAACCTAGGGTGCATAACGCGGGCCCGGAATAGCATATCTGGCCAGCACTGGGACACATCGGGCACACACCTGTACAGGAAAAGTCACATTCGCCTGCCCTTTGGGCACAAAAGCCTTATCTACAAAATCACCCCCCCCACCATGGGCATCCAACACATTGCGCACCTCACCAGTGCGGACATTGGGCAGTACATAACAGTAGCTTCAATCCTGGGCAGGGGCGCAGTAACTTAAGCACCCAGCATTAATGTAAGGTGTGGCTGTGACTCAGGCGGGCCACGATAATTCCTAGGGGGACCCTATGGCTTAATTATGGGCCCCCCCCCACAACTGGCACAGTTTACTGGGGCCACTGAATCCGCTGGGGCCCAACGTTGCAGGTGCCCGCTGCCAGACGAGGCACCTGGGAAGTTAGTCTGGTCCTTGGGGCGGGCACCGATCATATGCCCCGACACACCCCCAACCCACGATGCGGCTGAATCCCCACTCACCGGTAGACCTGCGGTGGATGGAGGGGCTCCGGCTCCTCTGGGGTCTCCTTGGCGGTGGGGGCAGGCACCGGCAATGTGCCTCGAGGCCCCTGCCGCACAGGACTTGCTTCGTGGGACTCTCTTTCCACCTCACACGGGCTCTCTCGACCTCCCGGGAGCCTCACAACGCTGTCAGGCCGCTTCTCCTGGCTGCCCAACTAGCAACTCGCAGGGACGCTGCCTCCGCCTTCACCGGCGGCTTCAGGCAGCCGCCTCCATTCTCCTCGGGTCCGGCGGCGGGGCAGGCACCGACAGCGTGCCCCGGCCCCGCCTCCCTCACGGAGCACGTCTTCCTGGCACCGGCCCCAGTCCACAGGCACAGACCGGCGGGGTGAGCTCCCGCTCCGGTCGCTCCCACGGGGCCCCCCACAACCACGGGGGGTTCCGCACTGCACTTCACCCGGGTCCCCCTCCTACCTCACGGGGACCCGGGGCTTAGACTCGACTCCTCTTCTCTGGCTGCCCGGTCGGCAGCCAATCCCTGCGCGGCCTTTCTGGCTCACGGTCGCGCAGGCCAATCAGTGCGCGGCGGGGGCGGGCCGATGACGCGGTCAGGCCCCCGTCACGTGAGGCAGGAGACAGCGGCCTCAGGGCCTAGCGCGGCCCTCTCTCCACTTCGGCGGCCCCCTCCTGACACCGGGGGTCGCTGCAACGATGCGCCACACAGCGGGGAAAGGCCTCCTCGCAGCGCCGGGCTGCGGCGGTGAAATCGGCGGTGCAAGGGGTAGGCTCCCTTTTTTTAATTAATTAATTAAATGGCGGACAGCGCGCCAAAATGAGGGTAGGCTCCTCCAGCTCGAGTCCCCTCACAGTGCCCTCAGGCCACACAGCGCGATTCTCCTCAGCAGATGGCGCTATTTACAGCGCACTGCTCCTCCCTCTGCACGCAGCTCTCAGCTTCTTTTTCAGGCCACACGGAGGGGCAGGAATTTAGCACTTCTCCAGCACTTCACCACACAGCGCTATGCAGGGCACAGTTCGAGTTTCTAGCGCTTCTCAATTATAGCGCTTCCCCAGCTGTACAGTTCGGATCAGCGCTTAACTTCACCCAGTGCTTCTTTCCAATTATAGCGCTTGACAGGCAGTGCCTTACAAGGGGCTGACCGTTCCTAGGGGCATGCTCTTTCCCAGATGGCGCTTTGAAGGGGCCACAGTTTCACAAAGGGGCGGACAGTCCCACAACAGCTCCTCGGGGGCACACTCCTCACCTCCTGGGCGCTTCTTCACGTAGCGCTGGCGTGTTACCTGGTCCAAACAGCTTCAGTGACCTGGGTAGGGGCCCTCCCTTGTCAGGGGCCCATGGGGACAGCAGAGGGGGAGTTTATAGGGGTGCAGGGCCTAGCTCTCAGGCCCATGTGGCGGTAGCACCTCACAGCAGGTCCCCTCTCTTCCTTGTCCCAGCGCTGACTGACTCTCTGGTGACACTTCTCCCTATTTATACCCTCCTCCCAGGCAGTGCCAGGACCTTCTAGAATGTTGGCAAATCTAGCCTAAACTGGTTCTAGGGGAGGGGGTGAGCACCCTGGGTGCCAGGCTTTCCCTCCAAAAGCTAGGGGTAGCTGGGTAATATTAACTAGACCGCCAACCTAACGCAGTCAGGTGGCACTACCCAGGCCATGGCATCCATTTTAAAATCACAGTACATTTTAGTCAGGTACATTTTTAAAATGGGGGATATTTTCTGTACACCATTTAACAACATGTAATTTTACATTTTCAACAAAGTGTCTCACACCACTCATGGCCTATACAGGTTTAATCCCATGGGGGAGACATCCTAGGTAAGGGGGTCAAAAGCGAAATATTTTGGGGGAAAAAGGCCAAGTCCAACAGGTAGCAAAAGTGGAATCGAATCATTCGCGCACTTTAGAAGGTTAAGGAGGTGGCAGGTGGGAACATTAACCACATGAGAGAAAACTACTGGATAAAGTAGCAGAACATAAGGGCAAAAAAAGAGTCTAAAATCTTTAGAGAAGTTGTTGGGTCATGGAGAGTTTACTTCTAACCAAAGGAAGTGTGTTGGAGCTCCTTTCAGAGGGCCACTGGGCGAGCAGGAGCTACCGGGTCCAACCGTGGGGGTTGAGGCCTCTTACTTCTTAAGTCCCAGGGCCCGAATTACCATGGGTCCTGGGCAACTGGGCCAAGTTCCCATTCTGCATTTGACTCTTAGTGGTAGAGTAAGTGGAGCAGTCCAAGGTTTATCGAGGGTGGGGGGAGGCAGATGCAGGGGGTAGAACACAGGTTCACGACTCAAAGTATGTTCAGCAACAACACAAAATGATTGTCCTGTCAAATACTTACTTTAATGAAACAAGCATTAGCAAAGCCTGTAGGCCTCGCCTATGTAAGAGCCAATATGCTTTAGCCATGTTCTACACCAGCATGGCTGCTGTTCAGTGGGATAAATTAGAGTGACGTGGAGTGTTGTGAAGTAGAGTGGAGTGTTATGGAGTGGCGTGGAGTGGTGTGCAGTGTCGTTGAGGGATTAGAGTGGAAATGTATAGAGTAGAGTTGAGTCCCTAGAGTGGAGTGGAGTGGCATATAGTGTTGTGGTGTGGAGTGACAGAGAGTGTGTTGCATAGAGTGTAGTAGAGTGTTGTACAGTAGAGTGGCATAGAGTGGAGTAGTGCTCGAGACTGGAATGGCATAGAGTGTTGTAGAGTCCGGTCGCATACAGTGGAGTGGCATAGAGTGTCATGGAGTTGAGTAGAGTGGCGTGGAGTGGAGTGGAATAGAGTGAAATGTGTTGGCAGAGAGGGCGTTACATAGAGTGTCGTAGAGAGAAGTAATGTTGTAAAGTGGCATAGAGTGTCGTAGAGTGGAGTGTCATAGAGTGTCCTCAAGTGAAGTGGAGTAAAGTACAGTGGTGCAGAGTGCATTGGTTTTGAGCAGTGGTGCAGTGGCGTGGAGTGGTGTGGAGTGCAGTGGTGCAGAGTATATTGTTTGAGAGTAGAGTGAGGTGGCATAGAGTGGAGTGATGCAGGGTAGAGTGGAGTGGTGCAGATTAGAGTGCAGTGGCATAGAGTAGTGGTATATGTAGAGAGCAGTAGGGTCGAGCGCAGTGATGTACAGCGGTGCAGAGTAGAGTAGTGTAGAGTGCAGTGACGTGGAGTGGTGCAGAGTAGAGTGGCATAGAGTGCAGTGGCATAGAGTAGATTGTTTCAGAGTAGAGTAAAGTGGCATACAATGGAGTGGTGCAGGGCATAGAGGTGTGGCATAGAGTAGTGCCGTAGAGTAGTGCTGCAAAGTGCAGTGTGCAGAGTAGAGTATCGTGATTTACAGTGCATTGGTGTAGAGTAGTTTGGATTTGAATAAAATGGTGTCGAGTGCAGTGGCGTAGAATGTATTGGTTTTGAGTAAAGTGGTGCAGAGTGCATTGGCGTTCAGTGCAGTGGCGTAGAATAGAGTGGCATAGAATAGAATGGCACAGAGTGTAATAGAGTGGAATGGTGCAAAGTGGCATGGAGTGGAATGGTGCAGAGTGGAATAGAGTTGCGTAGAATGGAATGGCACAGAGTGGATTGTTTCAGAGCAGAGTCCAGTTGTGTAGAATGGAGAGGCATAGAATGGCGTGAAGTGACACAGAGTAGAATTTAGTGGCATAAAATGTAGTGGCATAAAGTGGAGCACAGTAGATTGCAGTGGCGCAGAATGATGCAGAGTAGAGTGCAGTGGTGTAGAGAGCAGTGGTGAAGAGTTGAGTGGCACTGAGTGGAGTGGTGTAGAGTAGATTGTTTCAGTGGTGCAAAGTAGAGTACAGTGGTGTAGAGTAGAGTGCAGGTGTAGGCGTATGGAGAGAAAATGGAGAAAGACCTATGACCCTACTGCCAGAACCCTATACATTCTGCAGAGAAAACAATACCTTACCGATATATAAAGGGCAAAAACTGCTTTTTTTACTCATGAAATAGATTCAGCCAACCAGAAACAGCAAACGATCTTCAACATCGTAAAATCCTTCACTCATCCTAAGGCTTTGGCACGTGAAATTCCCCCCTCACAAATTCTCTGCGACCAAATCGCAGATTTCTTCGAGGAGAAAATTCAGAATATCCATAAGGACTTCCCCCCCCCACCGACTCCAACTTTAGAACCCGACTCAATCATGCCCCTACTTAGCCAATTCACACCAGTCTCCCTACAGCAAACGCATAAAGCCATTTTGGCGTGTAAATCAGGTGCCCCCACGGATTCTTGCCCTCCAGTCATCCTTCACCATCTCGTCGAAGTTGTCAATCCTCTAATTAATGCTATTGTGAATCAATCTCTCCACTCCGGTACTGTACCCTCTGACTGGAAGAAGGCCATAGTCAAGCCCCTTATGAAAAAGCAAAATAAATCCCCCATCGACTTAACTAATATGCGCCCAATTTCCCTTCTTCCAGTACTAGGCAAAATCACCGAGCAATTAGTCCATGAGGAACTAAAACACTTTGTGGAAAATCGACATATTTTGCACCCACAGCAATCCGGCTTCCGCCCCGGCCACTCTACAGAAACCGCTCTGATTGAGTTATCTGACACCATCAAGTTCTTGCAAGATGAGGGCAGACAGGCTGTCCTCATCTTGCTCGACCTTACCGCGGCCTTCGACACCATCTCTCATGCTATCCTTATCAGCAGGATGCGGGGGATTGGTGTCTCGGGTTCCGCGCTTGCTTGGATAATTTCATTCCTGTCCAATCGCTCTCAAACGGTTTCCTTAGGCCCTTACTTCTCTGGTGAACGCCCCATCATCTCAGGTGTCCCTCAGGGCTCCATCTTGAGCCCTCTCTTTTTTAATGTATACATGGCCCCCCTCCTTACGTTGATAGAGTCACATGGGATTCTGGCTCGAGTCTATTAGGCTTATGGGCCTGTAGTTCCCAGGTAGATCCCGGCTGCCCTTTTTGTAGATGGGGACTACCTCAGCACCTCTCCAGGAATCTGGCACAGGGCCTCCCACAGCGATTGCATTGAGGAGTGCAGAAATTAGCACCCCCCATTCTTCCGGATATGCTCGGAGGATGTCGCCTGGTAGGCCATCCGGACCAGCTGCTTTTAATGGTACCAAGGTTTTAATCTGCTTTGTGACATCCAAAACAGAAAAAAGTTCCAGGTCTTGAACTAGGGTAAAGGGCGGGAGGTAAAAAGGGTCGTTTAGTGGGCCTTCAGCGGCAGAGTAAAGTTTTTGGAAGTGGGAGAACCATGTCTGGGCATTGATGGTACAGGTCCTCAGAGTGTCGTCGGGACGGTTCCTGTTGCCCACCAAATCCCAAAAACCTTTGGCATCTTTCCCTCGACTGGGATTCTAGTGACGTCCTATGCTGACGACACTCAACTTGTCGTCACTATTGACAAAAGAATCCCTGACGCTACCATCAGACTCCAAAATTGCCTCTCAGAAGTCTTTTCCTGGCTCAACCTGAATCATCTGAAATGTAACAGCGCCAAAACCGAAATAATACCTCTCGGTAAAGGCACACTCTTTTCCCCTAAAGAGTGGTGGCCCCAAAATTCTGAAGCACCACCAAGTGCGGTTGTGTCAGCCCGCAACCTGGGAGTTCAATTCGATGCTTCCCTCAGCTTCGATGAACATGTGCGTATCACCGCAGGACGCTGTTTCAGCTTAATCAGGCAACTAAAGAAATTCTTTAATTTCTTGCCTATCTCAGCCAGGAAATCAGTCGCGGTTGCACTTATCCTTTCCCGGCTGGATTATTGTAACGGTCTCCTTGCAGGCATTAAGAAGTCCTCACTAAAAAAACTACAGACCGTTCAACATGCAGCCGCCAGACTCGTCCTGAAACTCCCCCGTAGGTCCTCGGCCACTGCAGCCCTCAACGCACTCCATTGGCTGCCCCTCCACAAGAGAATCTTGTTTAAGCTTTTAATCACTGTTTTTAAAGCTAGCAAGTGCACGGGCCCAGCTTACCTGACCAAGCGCTTTCAGCATTATACTCCAACTCGCTGCTTGAGGTCATCAGGCGCTAATTTCATCTCTGAACCCCGTATCAAATTAAAAACAAAAGGTGGAAAGACCTTTTCATTCCTTGCTGTTAGGGCATGGAATCGCCTTCCCCCTCATCTTAGGCATGCCCCCTCAGAAAGCCTTTTCAGGAAAGCCCTGAAGACGTGGATTTACTCTCAATCTGACTCCTCAGTTCTCGCAGCCATCTGATCCATGCTATCCAAGTAGATCTGCTATGGGTGCAGCGCCAAGATGCTCCTCCCGGAGCGATAGAAGCGCTTTACAAAAAAACCATAAATATCAAATATCAAAAATATCAGTGGTATAGAGTGCAGTGGCATAAAGTGCAGTGTTGCAGAGCGGAGTGGCGCAGAGATGAGTGGTGTAGAGTGCAGTTGTGCATAGTAGAGTGGTGTGGGGTAGAGCGCATTGTAATAGAGTAGGGTGATGTAGAGTAGAGAGACGTTAAGTGAAGTGGGGTAGAGTGGAGTGGTGCAGAATAGAGTACACTGATGCAGTGGAGAGTGGCAAGGAATGGAGTGCCGTAGTGTGGAGTTCTGCTGAGTAGACTGCAGTGGTGTGGAGCAATGCAGAATAGCGTGGTGTGGGGTAGCTGCAGTGGTGTGGGGTAAAGAGAAGTATACATGGTGTGGTAACGTACTGTCCTTACAGACAACACATTTTCAATTGAAATAACCATTATATTTGCACAAACACACAGTTTTACTGACAAAAGTATACAGCGCACAAACAATAATGTGAGGAAATGTCATCACCTAGTGTATTAATTTGATTTGATCATATTAAAATATTTGTTGCCACCACACTTCAGAATTACAAAAAAAATTTGCTTCATTTGTGCTTTTCTAATTACGAAATATTCTGAAATATCTGCAAAGTTAATTTACAGACTTGCGTGCCAGAAAAAAAAAATGACATTGTACAGCCTTCCTCAGGGACAACCCCCAGTAGCCAGGGTGATTGTCGCATAAAACCTTTCAGTTTGAAGTCAGAGAAAGAAAAGTAAACACCAAGGTCCCTGAAACACAGAGACTGACATTTTACCCCTGTCTATGAATGCACAGCAAATGTGACACAATAGGAACGAGATTTAAAGGCCTGTTTACAGAAATCCAATACTAGTGGAAGAATACAGTAAACAGAGTTTTGGCCAAGGAATGGATGAACAGCGTAAAACAGAAAGAGCCAGCAAATAGAAAGCAAGCAAATTTGAGTTCTGTCCCACAACGACAATGGTAAGCATTGGGCAAAATGTATTTCAAGGGAACCTTTCCGAATGTCCCCAAGATGTTGTTAGCAAACCAGACAGCTCTGATAGTCTTCGACCTAAAAAGGAGTATTTCTATTTGAACACAAAGTGAAATGCGGAATACACAAACACTGCACAGTACCCCTGAGGTGAGGGCTCCAGTGTGATTTATAAGCAGATCCAGTCCCATTTCCCTCTCACTAAGGTAGTGGTTATTCCCTATTTACTATAGGTGACTTTCAGATTAGGCTCCAGTATTAGTTTGAGTCTCTGGAGTCCCACTGCAACTCTCTTTAAAAGTCAAAAGTGGTCCAGCGCCCGAAGCACCATATGGCAGAACAAGCTCCCGTAGGGTTATTCCAGCCTGATGATCAGTCTGCTCCTGCAACAATTGTGTGACAGGAGTCTACAGGAGCACTTTGCTCACAGGCTGCTGCTGCAGCGGCTGTGCGTGAGTAGTGCGCATGACTCTGCAAGGGTAGCGGCTGGGGGCCATGGTGCTTCCTCCAATGAGACTGTAAGTTCCTCCCCACACATTGGGGAGTTTGTCTGCTCCAGTTTGAATCCTAAATCATGGGTTCGCATGGGTCACCACTCCAGAATCTCCTCTTGACGAGAGCTTGAACCTAGCAATATTACTTGCCCTTTCCAGTGGACCTCTCTGGCATACAGAGTTATCAACCTTGCTCTATACACAGGCTGCAGCCTCATCAGCACAGCAGCAACTTCCTCTTGAAGTTGGATCTATCTGGCTTTCAGGATCACTGACTTCATTCAGCGAAGCAGTAATCTTCACGGCAGCACCCTCTGTCATATGAAGGGCCGCCTTCACTCCACGCACAGGCTACATCCCAATTAGCATTGCAGTAATCTTCAAGGTGGCTCCCTTTGGAAAAAGTTGTTGCCAACTTCACTATGCACATGCGCTATGGCTCCATCGGCATGGTAGTGATGCCAACCATTACTACATCATAGCTGCCCCCTCTGTCATAAGGGTTGACCCACATGAACCTGCATACAGCTGATGACCCGATCGGTGCAGCAGCCATTGCCTCACACTTCACTACATGGATCCACCCACCAGGATACCCCACTGGATCTCCCTTCTTCCAGCATTTTCCTCTCCCTCACAGGGTACACTTATCTTGGCAAGGGAGGCACTGGTGCTTCAGGCTCCAGTGGCAGATGTTCTTGGATTTCCCTAGGTGATGCTCCCTCACCCAGCTGGTAGACTAGCAGGCCTTAGTCACCAACCCTGGTAAGAGGAAGTCTTGCAGAGCTTCTCCTCCTTGAACAGCTCATTTTGCTGCTTGACAGTTGAACATTTTCGGGCCTCAAGCTCTCTTTCTTATAGACCATTTCCAGAAGACACCAGAATTTGGAGTGGTGCACTACCCAGGTGGTCCATACAATAAATATATTCACTCATAAAGTTGTGTCAAAAAGCTAAGTCTTTTATTTTCAAAGTCATCCGACAGAACTGAATTCCAGCCAGCGCGTTTCGTTCATTAACAATGAACTTCTTCAGGGCAATCTAGATGTGGTGGAATTATACTTAGTAACGCCTTGTCCTGTGGTCGCATGATGCGATTCCAATCAGTTGTGGTTATCTGGAGTGGTAACAACCGAGCATCAATACCGCCGGTTGTTCGTGGTTGTAGAAAGGTTGGGGCCTCCTTGATAAGGGCCAAGGTCCATAGATCTGTGTGGGCAATAGGCATGGAGACACTCAATCCGGTCGGAAGCTGGCCAGGGTCGGGTTCTGTGTAATATATGTGCTGGAAGAGTGGGAAGTCGTGGCATATAGGCTTATTTACTGGTTATGCCCAGAAGCTTATTTGCTACGAAACATCCGATTCCGATTAGCTTTTCAATGGGAAGGTGGAAACAGACTTCCCACTCAGTTGTAGTAGGAGAAGGTGCCTCTTTGTATGGCCGGCTAACAAGTGGGCTCAAGGCTGGCACCCCCTTTATCGCCTTGGCAGCCAGGTATGTGACTAGAGGAGTCTGTGGGAGGAACTGTGCATTCTGGGGCCTCGACCAGTCCAACCTCAAGTTCCTGTATCATTTCCAGATGCCAAATGTTATTTCTGGAGTGCCCTCTCCTCTGTTCTTCTCTGCCCTTCCTCCAGAAAGCAGTCTGTCACAACAGGAGTGGTGCCAAATCTGATAACCCCAAAACACAGACAATGTGAGTGACTAGAGGTTCACACCTGGGTGTCATCAAAAGGTTACTTCAGAGTCCCAGCCCTACTCTGTATGATTCTCTTATCAGCCACATCTCCTTCCTGAGATGTGCCTAGGCTCATTTTCAGTGACCACTTCCTGAATTAAAGACCACCCTTAGAAGGGTACTGTAGAGCCTCACTATTCTACCTCCAATGTGTGTCTCCCACACAGCTTACAGGAATTCAGGAATCCACAGTTCTGTCTGGGAGATTCCTCTACCTCCACATGCTCCTCCAGCCAGACATCGGTCTTCCAAAATGCAACCCAGAACCTTCCATGGATTGTACCATTCACAGGCAAATATACACCCAGCACATGCATACAACACACCTGCACTGCACAACCCTAAATAAGCAGAACTTTACATGAGTGAGCCTGTAGGCCTTACTCCAGTGACACAGGTAAAAGGCCTGTTCACTCCAGCTGATCACTGTACAGTATGTTGCCACCACCGCACTCGTGCTACTTAAATCCTCGTAAAGGCAGTAGCCTTTCACCATCATGAAGGTAGTGTTTTGGGTCTATGTCATGGCACACACATGATCCATGGTAACAAAAAAGCAGCACCTGGGATCCATACATCTTTGCAGTTGATGCACTTAGGGCAGCAGACCATGTCCATCACCATGTGAGGGACTTTTCCATCACAATAAGGTGTTCTTTTTTTAAGTTCAGAAAGATTTATTAAATTTTAAGACAAAAGGAAAAAGAATAAGTACAATACAAAAAAGAGGAAGGAAGTTACAAGCGTAAGCGATCAAATAACCAATATGAAATGCATTCAATCATAATACGCAATATTAACATATAATAATACAAGAGAATCGCAATTAAAGAGGAAGGGTAAGGATGAAAGGGAGGGAGAGGGGATGGAAATAACATGTCATAGGAACGTGAATTCATAAACTACAGAGTTACAGTTAAAATGTAATGTAAAAATAGAACATAAGAAAATGTATAACAATATCATTGCAAAACATATGAATCAATAGGAGACCAAAACGATTGAAATGATTGTGGATTATGAGTAACGCCTTTAAGAGAAAGCTGCGCACCTCTTCTCGTAAAGGTAATCCATGACCACCAAGCATGGACTGAAAGAGAAGAAGCATCTTTCCAACAGAAAGTAATGGATTTTAAGGCAGCTGTGATTAGAAAATTAAACAATTTTGCCTCTGACTCAGAAAGGGGATGAGTTAGGGCAATCGATTTGCAAATTAATAAATTAAAGGAAATATCATCTTGTAAAGGTAAAATTTTCAAAATTACATTCCATACTTCCAACCAAAATGTCATAATAACTGGACACTCAAATAACATATGGCGAAGTGAACCAGGGCTAGCGTTGCAGTGCCAACAAACATCAGAAAGTAACAGTTTTGCATGGAATAGACGTGATAGAGTCCATAAAGTGTTAAATAAAATATAAGCATTGGTTTGATAAAGGGACACTGGGAGCCAGCCAGAGATACTGTCAAGCCATATAGAGGACCATGAGTCATCTGACAGGGAGATGGAAAGTTCATTGTTCCAAAACGACGAAATAATCTGGACATTGGAGCCCTGTGAGGAGGAGAGTTTTTTGTAAAAAACAGAGACAGCTTTAGGGGACGATGTTACAGCTGTGAGGTAAATTAATAGGTCATTTGTGGTGGAAGAGGGAATACCATTGGGGAAGGAATCCAAAATAGAGTTACACAAAAATTGATATTTTAAAAGGTCAGTAGCTGGGATACCAAACTTTAACTGTAGCTGTTCAAAAGGAATAAAAGCATTACCATTAAATACATCTTTAAGATATAAAATTCCTCTTGAAATCCAAGAGGACCAGAAGGAAATGTTTCTGTTCAATTTAAGTAGCGCACTGTGCCATAAAGACAAGTGGACTGTGGAGAGTAGGGGTAATTCAAAATTAGAATCTAAGTCATTAATTATCAATCTGGAGGACTTAATGATAGAGGAAAGATGAACAACCTTTGCTGTGGATGACATTGACATCAATGAAGGTAAAGAAAAGGGCCGTACAATGGATGCTTCAATATCCAACCAAATTGGAGGTTTTACCATATGTGAAGTATTAAACCAAAGGGCACTCTGTTTTAAGATAAAAGCTTTATGGTATAGGTGAAAATCTGACAGAGAAAAACCAGCCCGGGACTTAGGAATTTTTAACTTTTTGTAAGCAATACGAGGGACTTTATTAGACCAAAGGAATTTGGACAAGAGTGTGTCAACAGTTTTATAAAAACTGAGAGGAAATTGGGTGGGGATCATAGCTAAAGAATAAAAAACTTTAGGCGCTATATTCATTTTTATAGATTCCATTCTTCCCCACCAAGTGAGATGAAGAGCAGACCACTTGGACGTTTTGTTTTTAATGTAGTCAATTATGAAATCAGAGTTAAGTTTTAATGTAGCTGGCAGCGATGAAGCAAATAGAATACCCAAATATTTAATTTTGGTTGATTGCCAAAGAATATCTGTGTTCGGGAGCATCTCTGAGGTACAAAACATATTTAAAGGAAAGAATTCAGTTTTGCTTACATTTAATTTGTAACCTGAAACCATAGAGTATTGAGCAATAATGTCTAATAGGGAGGGAACAGAAGAAAGAGGGTTATTAATAAATAATAAAACATCATCTGCATAGGCTAAAGTTTTTACCATAACATCATTGATCACAATACCCTGAATGTCATCACAAAGGCGAATATAATTAAGAAAAGGTTCAATACCTAAGAGAAATAACAGTGGAGAAAGGGGACAACCTTGCCTAGTTCCTCTAAAGAGAGGAAATTGATTAGAAATTTGACCATTAATGAACAAACGAGCAGTAGGGGCAAAATATAAAGCAGAAATCATACGAATAAAAGGGGCACCAAAATCAAAAGACAATAAAGTTTTAAATAAAAATTGCCAATGAATCTTGTCAAATGCTTTTTCTGCATCTAAGGCCATCACTCCTGCAGGAGAGGTAAGGTGAGAACTTTGTTCAATAATATGTAGTAGAGTTCTAGTGTTATTAGCGGAATATCTATTTTTCATGAAACCAGATTGATCTGGGTGAATAATGGAATGGAGGACAGGAGCAAATCTAGTAGCAAGGATTTTCGCATAAAACTTACAATCCTGATTTATTAGGGAAATAGGGCGATAGTTAGAAACTAAGGTAGGATCTTTATCAGGCTTGGGCAGAACAATGATTAAGGCGTCCGTAAAGGAGCCTGAGATAGTACCAGAGGAGCTAAAGTGAGAGAAAAGGGTATTCAAATAAGGGAGAAGATGAGATTGGAATTCTTTGTAAAATTCTGCTAGGATACCATCCGGACCTGGGGATTTATTCTTGGGAAGTGACTTAATGGCAAGCAGAATTTCTTCAGATGTAATTGGAGAATCTAGACCTGTTCTATCTGATAAGGAAATATGGGGTAAATTGCACTTATTTAAAAAAGAATCAATTAAAGATTCAGAGCAGGTGTCAGGTTTACTATAAAGGGTTGAATAAAAACATAAAAATTTTTGCACAATATCATTATGAGAAATAGCCACTTTGCCTTGAGATCCTCGTATTGAGGTAATCTGAGTCTTATCTCTTTTAATTCGTAAGTAATTAGCAAGGAGTTTTCCAGATCTATTGGTATTAAAACGAAATTTAGCATTTGACTTTGAAAGTTGAACTCCTGCTCTCTGACTAAGGATGGCATTAAATTCATAGCGGAGTTTTTGAAGTGTAAGTTTGTACTGGGGATCATTAGAAGAGATAAACAAACGTTCAAATTTAGCAATTTGCTTTTCCAAATGTTTAATATTAGCGTTAAATTGTTTGTTTTCATGAGCCATAATGGAAATAGTGGTACCTCTAATGTAGGCCTTAAATGCATCCCATCTGGTGACAATTGATGTGGAATCTTCAGGATTGAATAAAAAATAGTCTTGTATAGCCTGCAATAGTTTAGGTTTATGCTTATCAGTAAGGACAATGCTCAAGTTCATACGCCATCTATTTTGTTTAGTAAAAGTAGAAGAGATATTTAAGACAAAAGAAATTAAAGCATGGTCTGAAATATCTATAGTGCTTATAACAGGATTTGTAGCTGACTGAAGTAGGGAAGGTGAAATCAAAAAATAATCAATCCTTGAATGAGAATTATGGGGATTAGAGAAAAAGGAAAACCATTTTTCAGTGGGAAAATGTAGTCTCCATACATCAGCCAGTTTGGTTGTACTAAGGAAAGATTTAAAAGCATGAAAAACTTTAGGGGGTCTAAACTTGGTAGTAGAAAGTCTATCAAGTAGCGGATCAATGATTACATTAAAATCCCCTCCAACAATCAAAGGAACTTGTCCCAACTTTAAAACTTCTGTAGCTAAGTTAGACCAAAACAAAGGATCATCAGCTGTGGGGCCATAGATATTAAGTAAAAAGAAGGTGGAGTCATGAATTTTAACTTTAACAACAATAAATCTACCTTCTGTATCTGTGAATTTATTAATAATCTGACAGTGTAATCTCTTTGCAAAGAAAATCGCAACCCCATTTTTTTTACCAAGGGCAGGTGATGAAACTATAGTGTCTACCCACTTTTTTTTCATATATTGTAAAATGCTATCATCAACATGTGTTTCTTGAATAAAACATATATCAGCTTTAGAAGCACCCAAGTAGTCTAAAATGTTCGTTCTTTTAACTGGATGTCGCAAACCTTTAACATTAAGAGAAACAATTTTAACATCATGAATAGTAGCCATGAAGAAGTAAAATGAGGATGAAAAGAGGAGTTAAAGGAAGAGAAGAGAGAAAACAGCCATGGAAGAAAAGTAACTCTATGTAGAAAGCCAGAGAAGGTAGGGAAAGACACAAAAGGAAGAAACAGAAAAGGAAGAAAAAGCTACAAACAGGGTACATAAATAAAGACACAGAGACGCACACCCGTTCGACAAGCATGGCCAAAAACCGTTGGAGCCCATGAAGAAAGAGGAAACGCCAGGAATGCTCAAATTAAATGCGTTCAGGTAATAGGAGCTTGAGTATCCATTGATGACGAAGCTTGTTGGTCCAGAAAAAGTCTTAAGTCTTCAGGACGGTGAAAAGATTTTGAAAAGGTGTCTTTCCAAACTCGCATTGTAGACGGATCAAATAGACCATACTTAAAACCAAGGCTTTTCAATTGTGGACGCAGAGAGGAAAATTCCTTGCGAATAGCGACCGTTTCTTTAGCAAAGTCTTGATGGATAAATATTTTGGAGCCATTTACCAGAAGCGAAGGAATGTCTCTGGCTGCTTTCCTTATGAGGACCAAGTGATGGTGACGCAAGACCTTGAAAATCACCTGCCTGGGTTTAGTATGGCGTGGATTTCTGTGTGAGGGAATTCTATGCGCTTTGTCCACCTCAAATTTTTCCGGAAATTTGATATTTAGAAGACCAGGCAGCAAAGATTCCAAGTATAAGCGACAGTCGGAGCCCTCAACTTCCTCAGGCAGATTAAAAATGCGGAGATTATATTGTCTATTACGGTTCTCCAATTCCAGTAATTGGTTATGCATTGGTACTATCTGAGCCATCAAAGGTGTGAAAGCGTTGAGTTTGGTTTTATTGTCCTGAATTTTAATAGTCTTATCGGAAACTTTCATGGACATGGACGCCATATCTTTGCGAACATTTTTCACTTCGTTTGCAATAGTATCAGTATTCATGCGCAGCGCTTTAATTTCCTCCAGTATCAGAGTAAGTGAAGGTTCAGAAGTTTCAACAACCGTAGACTTTTTTGGGGGAGGAGACACCTGCTGCTTCCTTTTGTTGACATTAGAATTTTTGTTATCCATCTTGAGGAGGAAAAACAACTTTTTGCGTCAGAAAAATGTAAAAAACCAAATCCACCTCAAAAATTTAATAAATATGAGGGAAAAGGGTATTAAAAGCTCCAGAAGTACTTGAACAAAAGGCAGTGCAGGAGTTAAGGTGAGCCGTGGGAGTGGCTAGGCCCAAGCCAGGCCCTTTCTTCAGAAGTGCACAGCCCCCTGTGCTGAGGCAATCGGCTGAATCGGAGCAGAGGCAGGGGAGAGGAACCAGGAAGCAGACAGAGGGGTCCCCACACGATGAAAACGCCCCAAATTGACAGAGAAGGTAGGGGGCCGGCATAGGAGGCAAGCGCTGCGGTAATTGAGCAAACCTTGTGGCAAAATCGTCGTAATTCAGCTCATTAGGCTGACGAAATTACGGAGCTCCGGTGGCGGCGGCCATCTTGTCGACGCGCTTGCGCGACTCTCCACAATAAGGTGTTCCTATAAGTTTTTCTTGGAAGTGTTGACGGCGGTGATGTATTCATTATCTAAGGATAGGACATTCTAATGACGGTGTACCACGATGGTAAAGAAACAGAATGGGAAGCCATCGCAGTTAGGTTGGAGGTCAGATCTAGACTGGGTACCTAAAGCTTCCTTGCAAACATTTTCAAACCACCTTCACTCCCTTTCTGTCCTTTCTCTCTCTCTTTTTCTAGCCATCTATTCTCTTTCTCTTTTTCCTCCTTGCTCATTCTATACCTAATTTCTTGCCATCCTTTCTTTCCACTCTCTTTCCCTCCTCCCTCCCTTTGCTTGTGCCCCTGCTTTGTCTGATGCAATAAACTCTGGGAAGCTGGAGAGACTAACGAAGACAGTGTAACAGAGGAGGAAAGTAGGGAGAAGCCATTGCCCTTCAAACAACAACTTCTAATAGCATCACTCCACAGGAGAAATGTCCAATGAGTTGCACGCCCAGGAGTGCTTTTAGAGGTGGTGAGGTGGAGGCGGGCCTGAGCTTGGAAAGGTCAATGGATTTTAGGAGAGTAATGGTCTGAGGGAGGTGGGGTGATGTGAGGCCATGAAAAACCCAATTACTCACTCATAATCTCCATTACACTGAGTACTACTGATCCTTGTCAAAGTCTTATCTATGAGTCTGACCACCTGAGGAGACAGACAAATAATGACCAGTAGATGACCGGTGCAAGATTACTTCACCCTTCTTCCTCGTTGGAGTGCTTATCTGTGAGATGCAGAAAGCTGTAAAAACACAGTGGATGCACAGACTAGACCCTTCCAAGCCGAAGCAATGCCCAAAGTGTAGGGTAGCAGAGAGGACTTTTATACATTTGTGGTGGACATTCCCTGGTACAGAACTTTCTGGGGTGAGGTGGTCCAGACTCTAGGGATACTGACCAAGCTACAGCTGCAGCTGATTCAGATGTGCTTCTTGGGGCTGGTGCACCCACTAAACAAACTCAACATGTGGAAAAGGTACTAGAACTGAGATTGAGTGAGCCGAGAAATATAAAGCATTGAGATGAATGACTAAACAGTTACCTACCCGGAACCAATAGTTATGGAAATTTACGAGATGGGGTGAATGTGGGTTGCATCACAAATTTGATTACAGTTGGTCAGGACAGGGGACCAAAATATAATGGGACTTATTAGAAGTCTGTTTACAGCAGGAAATGGGGGATCCTGCAGTAGGGCAGGATGCCGAAGCAGCAGATGATTAACTACCAAGCTACCGATCATATTTATGGTGATGATATGATATGCCATGACACAAGTTATGTCACTTTTACTGCCTAGATGCCATGCACATGCTAATGCTGAAATGTGCTTGCTGTAGCTTGCCTCTCTCTATTTGTTGGGCGACATGGGGGGGGGACGGACTGGGGATTGTAATTGAATAGTAATGCTGTTTAATTTAATTGCTAACAACAATAAATAAATATATTTACCAAAAAAAGCTGTAAAGCACGGACTCATTGAGCATAGAGACCTGTGGCCTTATTACAGAAAGTGCCCTAGGGTGAAACTGGCATGTGTGCCCCCCCTCCCCCAAAAGGGAACTTTGGAGGTACAGAAGGGGCTGCAGTGGCCTCTGCGGCCCCTTCAGTATTATTGATAGCGCTGGCGCACATGTAGTGCCAGCACTATCTCAAGAGGGTGTTTTTCATCAGGGCGTGGCCCCATGCAAATGAGGGAATCTTTTTGCCTCTTCACCCGTGCCATATTATGGGTACGGAAGCAAAGGCAAAGAAGCTATCAAGAGGTGCACTGATGGCAACCCTCTGGAGGGGGTAAAGGGGGTCCCATTGAGTTCCCAGACATCCCCTGAAGGCGGGTACAGTCACTCACTGCACCCGCCTGAAAGGGGATCTCTAGTCCCTCTTGAAAGTGCAGGTGGCTTGCTGCGTGCAGTGAAACAAGGAGAGGATTTGAGCAGCCGCTCCATATTTCAATTGAATGCACTAACCTCAGGGTGGCAGAGGTTTGCGACTGTCCTACGGGCAGCGCAATCTCTGAAATAGGGTGGCTTTTCCCTGTTTACGCACTGTGCACCTATGTAAAGTGCGCTGTGGCACTAGCTTGAAAAGTGTGAGATATGTGTTATATCGCGCAAGGTGTTGTACACATAGTTGCAAACCCTATATATTTATATTTTTATTTCCTAATCTCCTATAGCGCTACTCTATCATACATGTATCATTATTCTTTACATTGGATCAAAATGGTGAGGCAGAAGTCTCAGTTACATAGAAACAAACTTTGAAGATGGATATCTTGGAGTTAACACTTAAGCATTGAAGATATTCAAACATATATAGAGTTTGGTTGTGATAGAGGAAATTGATTAGGAAGATCATAGGCTAAAGCAAGGTGGACTGGGAGTAAAGAGAAAGAGGTTTTCGAGAGAAGATAAGGTAAGGACAGAGGTCAAAGGCAGAAGTGAGGTGGCATGGAGCAAATGGGGGGCAGGAATACCTAGGCCCAAGAGACAGTCAACCACATTTCCTGTGTCGTTTGATTTTCAGCTAGATGGAAGATCCAGAGGGAGGGTGTTGCAACTGAGAAGGATTGCGAGATGGCCACATAGGTTTTGTTTTCGGCGGATATCCTTGCTTGATTAGTGTTCGTTGACGCCCGATATTTTTATCGTGGTTTGCATAGTTGAGCAGGGCATAGTGGGTAGCATAAACAAGGCCTGGATGGGTTTTTATTTACACACCTGAACCCTTGCATAAATAATTGCTGTGATTTGGATACAGTACATGATTTTTGTTTTCCTAACAATAAACAATTATGCGTTTTTTGCCTAATTTTCATCCACGGGAGACTGCTCGAGCAGAAAAAGAATTGCTGGAATTGTGAAACTGACGCGTGCCGCTGCGGCAAGGAAATGTCTGCTTAAATATGACTCCTATCAGTAACTCACATACATTTTTCACACACATTAAAAAAGATTTATTTTTCTCCTATTATGCGTAAATTTCATGAAAATAATAAGCTAGGATCATTTTTTCACCCACTTCTACTTTAAATCTTATGCTTGCCAGTTTAAACATGATTCTGACGTTCTCAGGAGTCAGATTTTATTTTAGTACTTGGGAGGGGTGATCACATTTTTTCATGCATGACACTAGAAAGCATGAACTTGGGTGCGCTGTTCAGCTTATAGCGATCCATGGGCGGAACTATGGTATGTTTGATGCCTTGTGAGATGCTGGTTGGCCATGTTTTGGTGAGAAACAGTAAGTCCAAGTAGAGTTCTGAGATTTTGTTGATTTGCAGATGTCTAATGCTAGCCAGAGTCATTTTTGTGCCGACACCAGTTGTTTTTAGGCAATCCGCGCCCCCAGACTCGGAGCCCCAAAAGCAAATTGACTTTGAGTAGTATACACATTCCTAGGCTTGGGATCTTATTAATGGGTAAGGTCTAATCCACAGGATCGGAGGGTTGGTGAAGAATCTGCAGTTAGAAAGAGTCTCTACCAGAAAGAGTGTCACAGAAGGTAGGTAACTTGTTCTTCTGATAGAGACTTCTACCCACAGACTCCTCATCTTTTGAATAAATGCCAAAGCAGTACCTGCTGGACAGAGTTGCCAAAATGCCTCTCTTGGCAGACCTGGCTGTCCAGATAGTAGTTCTTTGCGAACGTATGGAATGACATCCACATAGTTGCCTTACAGATGTTCAGGACAGGAACTTCGCATGCCAGCGCAGTGGTAGTATACTTGGCCCTGGTAGAATAAGCTTGCAGTCCTTCCAGATTCTTTTTGGGCAATCTGTGCATGATCTTAAGGCAGCGCACAATTCAGAAGGAGATTAACTTTTTCTGTGCTGTCTTGCATTTCTTGGCTCCAGTGAACCCCACAAAGAGCTGATTGGCCATCCGGTGTTCTCTGGTATGATCTATGTAGAAGCTCAGTGCTCTTTAGGGGTCCAAGCAAAGAAGTATCTCCCCCTTAGAGGTTGTGAGGCGGAGCAAACAATGCTGGCAAGGTGATATTCTGACATGCATGCCTGAATTGGATATATTTATAGGTCTCCAACTACGCCAGTTGATACTGGCCTTGCATTTCGGCCAGCATAAATAGTGCATCCCCCATTCCATATGTTTCCTAGTTTAGATATTCCAACAAGGTCCCTTCTCAAAATTTACTTTTCTTTATCTCTAGCTCTCTTTTCCTCTCTCAAAAGTCTTGCCTATCTTTTTACCTTGCTTTGTCTATCTACCTCGTTTTCTTTGAACCATTTTGTGTCTATATTTCTGGCTTCCTCATTTTTCTATTTTGACCTTACGTCTTATCCTTCCTCAAATATATTTTTTACCTTGCCTCCCTTCTCCCTTTACTTCACCTCTCTCGCTCTTTCATTCTTTTCACCTCTTTGTTCTTCTGTCTGTCACTACCTCTCACTTCTCTCGTACTTAGTGGGTTGGATTCATTGTCTAGTCAGAGAAGTGAACACACAGAAAGAGGAGAGAGGGGTACAAAGCAGTGGAAGAAAATTAAGGAGAAAACTGCCAGATTACACCCAATGAAATGGTGACAATTTAGATCCAAGTTAAAAAAAGGGCTTTATTATTTTTAGTTCAAGCCCTTTATTAGTACTGTTGGATGGTAGATGCATGGCAGCTAGAGCATGGCCCATTTCTGAAAGTTTATGGTGCAATTTTATATTGTTCGAGATCACATGGCCTTGAATTGGTTGAACATGGTTAGTACAGTGCGTGGCATGGGAGGCGTTGAGGCAGCAGCGTAACTGTTGAGCTCCAGCACCCTATGGCCAATGTGAGGCAATTACCCCTGTACCCCCTGTGGCTGTCCAGCGTACGGGTGTTGGGGACTTAAGATGGGGGGACATCACCGACTTCTGATGTCGATGGCAGCGGGCATGAATGGGCGATGGTCCAGCGATGGGGCGATGATACCAAGATCGCACTGGCAAAGAAGGTAAGCAGGGAGTAACCCGGGTATGGAGCCATGCGAGGACCGGATCGGGTCCCTGGAGGTGGCGGTGGAGGAGTGGGAACCAAGCAAAGGCTCCAGCGAGCTTCGCACAGAGGGACTTGAGCCCCACCCAGGAATGCAGGGTGCCAACGTGGACAGCCACAGAGCTGGCCCTTCCTTGAAAGGCCCATGGGGATTTCCTAAAGACTGAATCATCAGGCTTGTAGGGAGTGTAGAGGAGGGAAGCCTCCCCCCTCCCAGGACAGTGGTGGCAAGACTCCTGAATGATAGAGAATGAGACGCAATCCAATAAAGGGCTAGAACACATGGACACTGGAAGGTACAGGGGGCCATGGTCAATGTCTATCAGGACTACACCACGATGCTAAAGTAGCAAAGAGAGACGTTCATGGCTGGTTAGAGGCACGTACAATGTGCATGCTTTTCCCTGCCAGACTCCGCATCACTTTAGACAGCGAAATACATTTCTTCTCCTCACCAGCAGAGACATGAGAGAGGCTGGAACACCGAGGATACCACACCCCAGAAGGGAGCAGGAAGACCCATCCACATCATACTAGAAATAGGTCAACCGATGCAGCAGGCCACGGAGTAAGATGTCCCAAAGACCAACCAGGGATCAGGCAGAGACTGACAGAGCAAAGTGGTAGAGGCGCTACACGAGCAACAAAGCAAACCCTTGGGTATCAGGCTGGATGCCCTACAGGGCAGCATGGAGATCTCGAGTGAGGAGAAGTCGGAGACCAGAGCCTCAGAAGGGGAAACGCCACCACCAGTGGTAAAGCCAACGACTTTTGGAGAAATAATTTGAGGCCTGCCAAGTCTCCAGATGGACTGTGAGGCAGCCTCTTGGCTAAGAGAATGGAAAGATGGGGAAAGAACGTATTTGGGAAATATCTTTACTGTGGTACAAAAGGGGGTGGTAATGGACGGAGCATCTGAACCAATCAAACACTCACACCCAGTCAAAAGATCTGGGTTTAATCCATTACCGTTCTTTAGCCCACTCTGCCACCCCAGTTCAGACATGGCTATATGCAAATCAGTCTGACCCTGTGCCTCATGGGAACAGTCCAGCCCGAACTGCCAAGCCATGCCTTCCCTGGACCAGAAGCAAGCTTCCGAGGACCGGTTTCTGGCATTCCAGCCGTCTTCAGCCCGGCTTGCTTGAATCCAGTGGCGAAGTGAGCAAGGGACTCACTTCTGAGCATACCCTGCCACACTTATGGCGGCCAAAAGCGGTACAAAAGGGGGTGGTAATGGACGGAGCATCTGAACCAATCAAACACTCACACCCAGTCAAAAGATCTGGGTTTAATCCATCACCATTCTTTAGCCCACTCTGCCACCCCAGTTCAGACATGGCTATATGCAAATCAGTCTGACCCTGTGCCTCATGGGAACAGTCCAGCCCGAACTGCCAAGCCATGCCTTCCCTGGACCGGAAACAAGCTTCCGAGGACCGGTTTCTGACATTCCAGCCGTCTTCAGCCCGGCATATAGCCATGTCTGAACTGGGGTGGCAGAGTGGGCTAAAGAACGGTAATCTTTTGACTGGGTGTGAGTGTTTGATTGATTCAGATGCTTCGTCCATCACCACCCCCTTTTGTACCCCAAATATCTTTACTGTGCCTTACACACCCCATCTAGTCATCGTGGTCTCCAAAACTTTGGCAAACATTGAGGATTAAAACAGGTTTTGTGTGGTTGAGGAACATGACGTACCATGAATTAGGGGGGCCAACCAGTTGTAAGATAGTGGTGTGGTAAGGCAGGGTGGGCATTGAGGAACCTTCAACAGTTTGTCATGTTTTGGATTGGGGGTATAGATGGGGAGGTCACCAAGCTTGAAGAAGGCTGGCATGAGGGGGCTGCTTAAACAATACCAGAAGGGACGGATGGGCACATATACCCTCACGTTGTTGACCTTGAATGTCTATGGGTCATAAAATTAAGCATGGGCTGGTGGCAAAGATGCTCACATGATACTCCACTAATGTGATTTTCCTGAAGGAGACACAGATGAGGGGGAATCACGTGCCAGCACTAGGACAGGGAAATATAAAGTGGTGGGGTATGTAGGGTTTACCGTGGGGTCCAGTGGGGTGGCAACATTGGCAAAAAAATCCCTTACATTGACGGTGACTGACGTGTGGACAGACACCCTGGGCCACTATGTAGTAGTCCTGGGGGTCTGAGAGGGGGAAGCGCTAGTGATGATTAATATATATGTCCCTCCAGGGCTCCAGACGGAAATGTTAAAGTACTGAGCTGCGTTATAGCGGAGGTACTACAAGCCACGACCCTCATGGGGGTCAATTTTAATACGATCATGGAGCCACAGTTAGACTGGACATACATCTGGGCAGTACAGCAAGATTACAGGGGTAAAATTAAAGGTTATGGCCAGGCGATGGGCCTTAAGGATCCTTGCAGCTCCCTAAATGGCCAAGAAAGGGAGTACTACCATTACTCAGGGGCGCATAACACACATTACCAAATAGATTATTTCTTCGCACCTCCCTTGATGCTCCCTGGATTGACATAGGCGGCCTTTAAGATGAGAGGAATATTGGACCACTCCCTAGTGGAAATTACTTTGAGCACCTTGTGGTCGAGAGGGGAGGGGGAGTGATGGATGGCTGTCTTCCCCCATGGAGGTGTTACCACTTACTGGAGCCACAGATTTATACTTTACCGAAAATGGTGAGAAAGTAAGTAGCACAGCCACCCATTGGGAGACCTATAAAGTTATAAGGTTACAGTAAGGGGGGAAATAATTTCAGGATAGGTGGGGGGTGAATGAAAAAGGGAGCGTGAATGTTTTGAACTGAAGAAAGATATCCAACGTTTGGAGAATGGTCATGCCCAGACCCCAAAGGAAGAACTTAGTCTGCAGTTCATATAGAAACGGCAAAAATACCAAGCAGTGGTGACCAATGAGGATGTGCTCAGATCAATAGAGCCGGCTACATGAAGTAGGCGACAAGGCAGGCAAGCTCTTAGCATTGCTAGCAGTGAGAGAAACGGAGAGATCAGACATTACCAAATTTTATGTCCCGAAAGGGGACAGAGTGAGGAGAAGTGAGAACATAGCAGGGGTTATGGCAAGATACCAGCAGGAAGTTTACTCTGGGGATCCAATAAGCCAGGAATTGGAGATGAGGGAATTTGTAAGGGATTACCATCTGTAGAAAACTGGCGACAGGGAAGGTACTGGGGCTAGAAGAGGACTTGATGGAAGGCAAGATACGAACGGCGCTCGTACAGTTGCAGACCAGGAAAGCCACAGGGCCAAATGGACTCCCGGTGGAGCTCCTTGAGATGATTATCTGCCTAAATCGTACCCCTACTACACAAAATGCATGTAGAAGCACATGGGTAATGGGAACTCTCATAAAACCTGAGTAACAAAACAGTGGTTCCTATCCTAAAGCTGGGGAAATGTCCAGACCAATGGGATTCCTACAAACCAATCTCCCTCCCAAACTTTGATAAGAAAATCCTAGCTAAGGTCTTAGCGAATAGATTGAGGGGAGTGATTCTAGATTTGGTTCACTCGGACCAAAAAGGATTAATGTCCCAGAGATCTACTAAACTCAGAACAATATTACGGCAGCTAAGGAGGTTGAGGTGTTGCTGGTGGTGGCTTTCCTCGATGACCATAATGCTTTCGACTCTGTGGAGTGGCCCTATTGTTTGCAGCCCTGGAGAAGATTGCGTTTGGGACAAAATTTCTGGCCTGGGTCCTACTGCTCTATACAAAGCCTAGAAGGCTGCTTAAGTTGAAGGAGATCTGATTTTCCTGTCTATTGTGGAGCAGTGATACGCACACTTGAATTTGAAGGTCAATGTCGTAAAGAGCATTGCGTGTTTTCTTCACTACAGTGACACGCACACTTACATTTTGGAAATTCGCTGATATGTTACCAAGTTTTGCGTGTCTCCAATTCAACCGTGACACGCACACTTAAATTGAAAATCCAGCATTGAAATAAACATTGTGTGTCTTCTGCACAACAGTGACACACACTTAAAATTGATATCCAATATTCAGTGTTATACACTTTTGTCCGTAAAGTACTCATACACTTAGATGCACAATCTGATTGCGTGTTTCTGCACAACAGTGACACGCACACTGGATACAGTGTGGTTCTCACACTTGGATACAATCTTTGGTGTTTCATGTATTTCAATGTGCTGAATCTTACAGTGACACGTTCAAGTGTACGTATTCTGCAGAACAATTACAATTTCATGTAAATCAACGTGTGCTTATTTTGCATTTCAGCTGGATGCACTCTTGAATTTAGTGACCATCTGCTCTGTAATATTAATATACAATAGAAATATAAGTTGCATTCCATATTGTTTATTATATTGGCATAATGCAGAATGTTACTGCTGCTCCATTTTTCTTACCCAGTCCAGGTTCTCCTCCTATTAAATGGAAAAAATGGAAAGTTGTTTTTGAAAGATATGCGAGAGTGTGTGGTCCTTCTCTCAGTGCGGAAAGAAAATTGTCGTTACTTCTTCACTGTTTAGGGTCGGAGGGTCTGGACGTTTTTGATCATCTACCTGATCTCTCTCCCATGGAAGCCAGAGATGTAAATGATTATGAAATCTGTATTAAAAACTTGATAATCATTACCTCCCCAAGGTTAGTACTATACTGGAAAGGTATCAGTTTGTAAAATGTATGCAAGCAGAAGAAGAAACAATTGAAGCATTTGTGACCCACTTAAGGAACATTGCTTTTCCATGCACATTTGATAATCTAACTGATGAGCGAATACATGACCAATTTATGTTTGGATGCAACATAGAAAAGGTCAGGGAGGAACTCAGGTTGTGTGACAAGCCCACTTTAGATGAAGTTTTAACAATGGCAAAAAGAATAGAACATTCTCTTAAAGTGTGGCAGTTATAAAAAAAGGATTACAATAAAGAGTCAAAGGTACATGTTGTTAAGGAGTAGAATGATAGGTTAATTCTTAAATATAAGAAGGGTGTTATAAAATCCGGGACTGAAAGAAAATGTTATTGGTGTGGCAAGTCAGATCATCTTGCCAATGATAGGAAGTGTCCTGCACTTAATCAAACTTGCATTAAGTGTAAAAAAAAAGGCACATCTCACATCGTTGTGCTAAAGCAAACCAAAAACCAAAGTTAAAAAAGTGGAAATTTATGATGATGATGAAGTTAAATCTAGTTCTTAAGATTTTGAATGTGGTCAGATAGGGGTTCAAGTTGAAAGTAAACAAAATTACAAATCGAGGTCCTTCGATGAAATCTTGAATGAAGGAGAATCTACAAGAGTTCTTTTTGACTCTGGTGCAAAAATTACTTTAGTCTCAAATGAATTTTATGTCAAGAAGTTGAAAGGGAAAATTGTATTGTTAAAGCCTGATATAATTCCTCTTGCGTATGGTGGTGAGCCTATCAAATTATATGGTTATTTTGTAGGTCTCATAGAATATAAAAATAGGTTAGTTTCTGGGAAAATGTACGTATCCAAGAGAGGAGACAGTATAATTAGTTGGTTACATCAAGGTGACTTGGGTGTTTTTCTTGATCCATCCTAATGCTGATCCACCCAATCAACTTAGAGCAGAAGTTTGTTCTGTGTCAAAGAATGATGATGATGAATTTGTACGTAAAATGGAGACAGAATTTCCTAATGTTTTTAAAGAGGACTTGGGGTGTTTGAAAGGATACTGTCATAAGATTAAATTAAAGGAAAATGCCACTCTTGTATGTTGTAAGGTAAGAAATGTACCTATATCTGTCAGGGAAGATATGAAAAAAGAGATCTTGCTGAAGAAGTTTTTCCAGAAACTTTGTTGAGTGACAATGGGGTGCAATTAATTTCCAAGGAAATTGAAGATTTTCTTCTTTCCTCTAAGGGTGGTCTACATAAGACCTGTTCCCTGTATCATCCCGGGGCCAATGGCATGATTGAGAGCTTTAATAGGGTTATTAAGGAAACCACTGTTTTAGCAAAATCTCAACCATTAGACTGGAAAAAAGAAGTTGTGAAGAAGGTGGAGGAGTTTAGGCTGTCCCCACATGCAACTACAGGGAAAACGCCTTTTCTTCTGTTCAGAGGGAGAGTGCCTAATACCATGGTGGAGCCTTCTTGGGTCAATAGGTATGAATTATTTAAAGGCAAAAAGACTGTATGTGATGGTCGTATAATACAAAAGAAAGATGAAGAAAAAGCCAAGCATAGGAAGAAATATTTTGATTAAAACAAAGCTGTTAAGAGAACAATTGTAAAAGTTGGTGATTGGGTGATGATAAAGCGTCCTGGGTTATTAGGAAGTTCTTCATCCAAATTCATGAAACCTATAAAAGTTATCAAGGTGTTTAATAAAGCTATACAAACACAGGATCATAGTATTTGGAACTTAACTAAGTGGTGGCAGTCAAGGGAAATCTCGATTGTGAAGTTCATGATAATCAAGTCAACAAAGATTCTGTAATTAGCGGTGACAAAGTTATACAGAATGCACGACGTTCAACTAGGGTTGTTAGACAACCTTCTCGTTATGATGATTTTGTATAATTTCTTTTGGCAAGTTTCTATTTATTATGTTTTTGTATTATAGTTATTTTATTTGATAACGAAGGGGGATGTGTGGTATTTCATCCTTCATAATATGTTCTTCATAACATGTCCTTGTTATGATGCTTAGAATGTTATGGATGTCATATGGTTCTATGTTTGAGAATGTAAAGTGGTCAGTTGGAACTGATGCTGGCTTGTGATGGATGGGATCTTTCTCCTGGAAAAAGCTTCATTGAACAAGCCTTCCTGTGTCCTCAATTTATCTACCAGGAATGCTTCAGAGAGGAATGCAGCAGGCCTGCCGCTGTCACAGATGCTATTTGCATTGGTACTGGAATGGTTAGCTGAGTGGATGCAAACTGATGCTCAGACAGAAGGTTGGAGGTCGAACCCCCCCTCGCCTTCCTCCTGGAGGATCGTAGCTCTTTGTGTGCCTATGACGTGTTACTGTACCTGGCTGACCAGATAAGATGCTGGGATGGGTAGGCAAAATGTTTGCAATTTACTTGAAGTATTCTTGGTTGCAAATTAATTTGGGGGAAGTCCATGATCTTCCCAATGGGTATGTGGAGAGCGGGACGCAACCTCGCCATGCGGCTCAGGATTGAAAGGGGACATTTCAAATATTTGGGATTATGGCTATCCAGAGAACAGGTCAATTTTGCATCACTGCTCCGGAGACTTAAGGTAGTTGTTGAACACTAGGGAGCACTGCCTCTATGCTTAGTGGGTAGTGCGGCGTTGTTTAAAATATTGGCCCTGCCCCACTTCATATATACATTACAGAATAGCCCATTTGACATTCCCAAGGTGGTTTTTAAGGAAGTCCAGGAACTGCTGAGAAAGTTGTTATTGCAGGCGGCTCCCAGAGGTTAGCGCACACCACTCTTCAGCACTCCACGTATGGGGGAAGGCATAGTGCTACCTAATATTAGGTGTTTCTAGGAGGCGCACAGATAAGTGCATACAATGGCTGGGCATAGGTGCAGGTAGAGGATCCAGCTTTGGGCGCCTTACCCCGAGCACCCCACTGTGCTGGACACACAATTGAGGGAGATGTCAAATTTGAGTGGCTTCCGTAAATGGGAAGACCTAAGGGATCAGCACATTAGTTGAGGTGTGGGATGCAAATGGGATGGTACCATTTGACCATCTCAAGGTGGAATGTGGAATGCCACCCACCCAAGCATTTAAGGACCTCCAATTAAGACATGCGCTAAGGTGGACTATCACATCCGATGAGGACATTATACAGACCTCACCTCTGGAGTAACCAGAGGGGTCAAGACTTACCAAAGCGATCTCCCTCACCTATAATACCCTGATGAAAAAATACACAGGAGGACTTGGAACCTCTGAGGATGAGTTGGAAGAGAGATGTGTGAGAACTGGAGGAGGAGGATTGGCGAGATGCACTGCAGTTCCCAAGACTGGTAGCAATTAGACTCGCTACAGATTGATACAGCTCAAGATCCTACATAGGGTATGCTATACAAGGGTCCTTCTACATAAACTGGTTAGAGTACCAGATGAAAAGTGCTTTCGGGTATCATGTCCTCTAGGAAAGGACATTGTTTTATATATAGGTAAATGGTCTAGGTGGCCCGTACAGAAGTGAGAGGCCAGGAACTTTGTGGGAGGAGACAGGAAGCCCTGGTTTCTCTCTCACTAAAATGAGGCAGACAGAGAGAAGAGGAAGTGTGAAGAGTAGCTCCACATCAGTAGGCCCTGTAGAAGAGCTGAGGAATAAAGGAAGATGAATTAATAGCCTTTCACCAGGTGCTGCCTTTTATGCAGAGTGTTCTGCTTACCAGTGCTGTAAAGGGAAACCAATTAGGACAGCAGGGATGTGGCAGAGGGGTAGGCTTCTTCATACATTGTGGGGATATCTTACTCTGCATGAATACTGGGAGGGGGGATCATTAGGCTGAAGGGTGCTACTGATATTCAGGAGGACCCAGAGGCCCAACTAGTATTATTGAGTATCTGGAGCAGACCTGAGGCATCTTCGTGTCAGCGGCTGTTATTTAATCTAGGTTTCCTTCTGGCTAAGAGAGAAGTAGCACGTATATAGGGCTCCCCGGTGATACCAGCGGTGGGAGACTGGGAAAGAGAAATTAATATTTGCTAAGCGCCGGAAAAGGTAATTTATAAGGGGAGAAGATGTCCAATTGTTTTTTACAGCATTTGGAATGGCTGGGTGAGTGATGATTAGAGTAATCTTAGCTGGTGACATCAATGGTTGGGGTTGGAGTGTGGGGGAACTGTTTTTGGGTTGCATAACCATGTTTTAATGTTAGAAAACAAATAAAATACGCTATTAAAAAAAGAAAATGGTTAGTACATTCAAAGATGTTCCAAACAGTGGGCCCCAAAATATGTTTTGTCTGGGGCTCCAAAAGGCGTTAGTTAGAGTGGCACTGATAATGTAAGCCTCAGTGACCTAATAAAATCCAGATCTTCAAAAGCGTAGTTGGAATAAATTCACAGGTTCGTTAGATGTGGAGGCAAACTCCATACTGTCTTCAAGGGAGCGTTTCTTCGCACAGGTTTAGCTAACGCTGCAATAAGTTGTAGATAATAACGCACGAACTAAAAAACAACAAGACAAGAAGAAGAGCCTATGTAAATGTTTCAATGTGGAAATAAAAGGATAGGGTTGAAGAAAGTTTTGAGGTTTAACTATACTGCAGGGACGCAGTATATTGCTACGAATTTACTCAGTATATGAATTGATTTTTCTTTCTTTCTAATGGCTACAAATTACCCCTTGTAACATCCCCATTTGCACATGGTCTTACCGCGAAGTATGTTGTTTATGTCTATTTGTCACATGGTGCGCACTACAGCATTTAAAAACACGGCATACTAAGTTATAACCAACTGTGATCAAGGGCATCCGCCCGAAACGAGTCAGTCCGCTGCGCTGTTAGACTTGGTCTAATAAATATCGTTTTGCCTCAAATTTGGGATTCGATTGGTCTTTGTTCGCCAGACAGAAGCTGGAAGTACAGGACTACTTACTTGTTCGATTATATTCAATTCACGGAAGGTGGTTGCTTCCGTAACAAATCTACTCCCCAGCAGTAGTCCTCTGTCATCAACCAGCCTTTTCCTTTCTTTGCGTGAGCAGAATTGGACGACGGACCCTGCCTGCAGTGACACGCCCACATTCAGCTTTGCCACGCCGCGAACAGCGCTCGGAGCAAAGCCGTGAGACGGAAACGGGACCGGAGAGCAATTGTGATCGCAGTGGCATTATTGCGTGGTGAGTGTCATAACTGCATTCCAGGTGGTGGGGAGGACTAAGGCAACAGCGAGGGGTCGGAAAGATATCAGGCACCCTGTGCACAAAGAATCACACAAGACCAAACAAGTCAAACAGAGCGCGAGCAGCAATGTCGGAAGAAACAGTACGAGGGCGGGAGGCAGCCTCGATAGCGTTATTTTCAAATCTGCCTAAAGTATCAAGCAGAGGGGCAGCAGTAACATCATCGGGCATTCAACCGAAGTCTAATAAATATCGTTTTGCCTTACATTTGGGATTCGAATGGTCTTTGTGCGCCAGACAGAAGCTGGAAGTACAGGACTACTTACTTGTTTGAATATATTAAATGTTATGTTAATGTTTCATTTCCAGTAACAAAAAAGAAGAAAGGTGCACTGCATTCTGTGTATTTTTAGGGGTTCTAAATAGTTGGAAAATGCTCTCTATAAATTTCTGTCCTTTTGCTTCTGTTATTGAAAAAAAATTCGGATTTGCCTAACAATAACATCAATATAATTAAATATGTTCTTCTCATCAAGCTACGGAAAATCAAATTTTGAAAGCTAAGGTAGATGGAGCTAAGGTAAACAAATGCAAACCTATAGGCAATTCAGCTGTCTTCTCTGTGTTCATGTGTGCCGGCCTGGTTTAATAAAAAGGCGCAATGCAGGTGAAATTCTTTGCAGAACAAAAAGTGAGGAATGGAATGCACGGAACATGGAATCCTTACATCTTTCAGCACTGTCAAGAAACGGGAATGGTAACCTACTGAATCAGAATCAGAAGAAACTTTATTCGTTTTTTTGTAACAAGAAAAAAAACATAAAAGCGATTTTTGCAAATACAATTCATTTTCACATTCTAAAAGAGATATTTGATATACATAATCTATAAAAAATGTATGCCAATTTATGTATCCCGAAATGAATTAGATGTATGAAAGAACTTAATACCATCATTTACTAATCATATTTGATTTTTCAATTAATAATTGGTACACAATCGATATAAAACACACAGTATAACCTACAAGTTAAAAACTTCATTTCATTATAAGTTCGAACGATGTCGGAAAATACATTTAAAAAAATCTAACCAAGTGCCTCGCTATCCCCTCCACTTCCAAACATTGCAAATAGATCAGGTTTTTTATTAAACCAGGCCGGCATCTTCTAATGCCCATGAATTTTAAAATTGGCAACAACCAGATCTTTCTATGTCCCGTGTAGTATTTACAAAAAAATAAGGTATGAATTGTTGTCTGTGCCGAAGTATTATCACAGGGGCATAGTGGTAATTCTGGAGCCCAGTTTTTGGGCTGCGGACAGGCAACCAGGCGATGGAAAACATTAAGCCTGAATCTAACCAGAAGAAATCTTTCAAACATAGTGACATTTTGGGTTAGGCATGGCTGGATGGAGAAGGTAGTTTGGATGGCTATGGACTGTTGGACAGATGGTTTAACAAACTCTTTCGCCAATCTTAATTCATCTAAGTGTGCGAGGCACAGAACCTTCAATGATTTCCTTGTTAGGGACCGGATGGAAGAGGGAACAAAATAATGTTTTTCCAGGCCTAGATCGGTTAGAAAACGTTTCACATATACCAACCAGCCAATTTTGTAGCACTGATCGAGAGACATACAATCTAAGATAATCCCCTGTGTTAAAACATTTTTGTCTGTTGACCAAATACGGTGCCACAAGAGGAGTGGTTCAGTTTTTATTAAATCAGTTAAGTAGGGCATGCCCAACTCAATATGGCAAGCATACGTAGAGGTGGTCTTTGGTGCAACTAGCAAAAACCTCAGGAAAGCATTTTCCACAGATTGTAGGGTGTTATTTTTTGCGTACCCCCAGAGGCCTGCCCCATACAATGCAACTGATTGGCATTTTGCCTTGTATATCTGGAGTAGTTCTGATGGGGTCTTTTACCCAGTTTTTTCGAGAAATTTTTCAGGGCCGTTGTTGATTGCATTAAAATAAGTTTTCTAGACTCAATGGCCGGTTTCCAATTGAGTCTATTATCCATAATAATGCCCAAATATGGTTACTGATCTGTGGAATCTAGTTTCTCCTTTACTAAATAAATATTGGTTTGCTTTTTTTTCCCAGGACCTACCATCATAACAAAGGTTACCAACATGCACTGGCAAAGCCAATGGGTCTTGGAATAGCCGAGCTTCGATTTTTTGGTATTGTCAATGTCAATGTTTTTTAGCTGTAATTTTCTGAGGTTGCACATGTGTCATGTCGGCTTGTGTTCAAATGTGAGTGTTATTGCCTTTGAGGGGGTGCCTGTGGCTGTGTGTTATGTGTGCGTGTTTGTTTACAGACACACATGGTTGTGTGATATAGCAGTGCTAGTGCACAATTGATTGTCATTGGGCTGCCTGTGCACGTGTGTTTTGTGAGACCTGGGATTGGCCACTTCAGAGGAACAGTCCAGCTAATCTGTGGTTTTTAAAGTTATCTGCTCAGGGCTTGCTTACAACGCTTCTTTTGTCATCTGCTTAAAGCTGCGCTGGTTGTTAATCATAAGAGATGAGTGGCATTACCTCTTAATTTGGAATGGATTATAGGAGCAAGGTGCAAATGCTGAGGCATTGATTGCATGGCAACAGCCACAGCCAGTGCAGGTAAGAGCGACCACGAGGGAAAATTAAATAGTTAATTTCCCCTCGTTGTCATCTGTCGAAATCCCCCCCTAACCCACCGCTCTTACCTACGCGGGCCGCGGCTAGATGGCAACCACAGCACAGGTGCACCATAAACTGGCTAAGCATTTGTAGATGTGATCAACTACACACAAAAAAACCTGCCTCAAAAGACGGATAACACAGGGGTGTGGCTTACGTGCCGAAGAGACATGGTGGATCCCATTTGAGTTCCGCATCGACGCAGGACTTCGCTGCAGATTTAGAGCCTGGTTTGGCTGTTTTTCCGACCGTGGACTGTTGCAATGGCTCCGTAAGGGTGTGGTGAGCATTTCAATTGATGTTTACGCTCCTGGCACCAGTTCTGAGCCCCTTTGCCGCGGCGGTGACTTTTCTACGCATAAAATTGCAGGCGCCCGCCATTTTGTTTGCGGCACTGGCGCTCACGTTCTTCCTCATAGCGGCCCGTTTTTCCTCACAGAACGCCTCAAATAAGCATGCTTCTGGGCCTTTTATGTTCTAAAAATGACTGCAATTAGCTTTCTAATGCCCAGCCTGGTCAACTGACTTTTCTTTTCTGTGTCACACCCACTTAGTTGCCAGCATATATTTCATTTGCAAAGAATGTTATATTTTAATAACTTCCAGAAGAAGATTAAGGCTGCACCATTATTAACCTGTGATTGATGCAACCCACAACAAACATAGCTTGACTGCAGGGTCACCACTTCAGAGAGAACAACATCACCCAGTGCTCCCGCCATTTTGTATTGAGCCACTCATATTTTTCTTCTTCTGCCAGCTTTCAGATATGTCTGTACTCAGATAATGTTTCTTTTCTTTCATTCATCTGAGAGAATGATTGGGCATTGACTGCCTCATGACAGTGCTCCCATTAACATTATTTCAATATTTTCTGTGGCAGGGAGACAATTATGCATCTTTAAATAGGAAGCTACTGGGTTATTTGATATGCCATTCTTCAGGTTCTTTTGCTACTACCGCTCAATATTCCTATTATAAGGTGTGACACATGTTGAGGACTATGATAATATAACTTCCTCACCCTTACAAGAACTACTTCTTTTCTACTATGTTTTTGAGACGCATTCATCCAGCACTGTGCTTTATAAATTGCTCTTTTCAGTGTTTCACAATGGCTAGTGATCTTCATACTGTCAGATTTTCTTCCTCCGGTACTAAACCGAAAAGGCATAAAAATGATCTACCTTCTCCTATTCTCTCCTCACAAAATCCAGTCCTGGACTCTATAGTAGACGAAGTACATGGCCTTCAACCTTTTATGTCCACTACCAATGAAAAGCTAAAACAGATTGAGGAGAGATGGATTGGTATGGAGGGAACGGTTTTGGAACTTGAATAACGAGTAAGCGACTTACAAGATGTTTCTTCAAAGATTCCAACATTAGAACAAGAAATTCACAAGTTAGAAATATACACGGAGGATCTTGATAATCGTAATCGAAGGAATAATCCACGCCTTTACGGACTTCCGGAAAATATTGAAGGTTATGATATGGTTTCATTCCTACAGAAGCTCCTGCCTGAACTTTTGGATCTACATCCATCTGCATCTCCCCTCAACATACAGAGAGGGCATCATCTTGGTTGTCTCCATCCTACTTCAAATAAACCATGTGGAATCATAATATTTTTCTTGGAATTTACTGAGCTCATGCATGTCCTAAAGGCAGTAAGGCTTAAATGTTGGCTTATCTGGTCAGGCCATAATATCTTCATATCCCAGGATGTTGCCAACGCAACAAATGCTTGACGTAAAGAATTTCTTGCCCTACGTCCTCAGATGAGACAGCTTAATATTCAATATGGAATTCTTCATTCATGCCTTTGTAAAATTACACATGAAGGTCAGTCACGTTCATTTGATGATCCTGACAAACGTAAACTCTTTCTACATAATATCTCCTCTTGTGGAATGGATAGCAACACAGGACTGTTCTTAGTACAATGCTTGTTAATATGATTCTATAAGTTATACTTTGTTAAAATTCTATGATTAATCACTGTTGTTTTCTTATCTACGAGGTTCTTATTTCATCTGTTTATTATGATCGTTGTCCGTGTCCATCGACGTCACTATGCTCCTCAACTTCGGTTATTTCTTGCTTTACAGATCTGGATTCTACTCCTTGATCTGTTTACTTTTTTCTTGATCGGTCTGCCTCTTTTTTCTTCCTTCTGTCTTTTCCTCATTTTCCTTCTTTTTTATTGTATATCCGTCTTGTTTTATGGTATATGTTTTACTTTTAACAACGTGTTTTGCTCATCACATAATAAACATTGTATTTTCTCCTTTTTCCTTGTTATTTATGCAGTTTCGTGTTCTTGTTTCCTCTTGTATCCCCTAACCCAACATCATGGTTAATGTGGTCTCATGGAATGTACGTGGTCTAGGTCATCCTGTCAAAAGGCATTGTCTCATTTAGCTAAACTTAACACCCAAGTTCCTTTTTTACAGAAAACCCATTGCAATGATCTAGAGCCTCTTAAACTCAAACGCCAATGGGTTCGTTTTTTTCCTGCTAAAGATCGTCATGGTGGTGTTGCTATACTATTTCATAAATCAATTAATGCCCAAATATTATCATCAGAATGTGATCCTTATGGTCGTTGAGTGCTGGTTGATACACTCATCAACAAAATGCAAATTACTTTTTTCAACATTTATGGACCTGTTAAACCAGATCCAGCATTTTGGCAATCTATAAAAATGAAACTATTAACTATTTCTAATTCCAACGTAGTGGTTGGTGGTGACTTTAATAATTGGTTGGACCCTTTTTCAAACAGAAAATCCAAATGTAAATTTAAACCAGACAAAACTCACAAATCATTCCAATCTGCCATTGCATCTCGTCCTTTATTTGATTCATGGAAGACATGTAATCCTGATACCACAGAATTTGCTTTCTTTTCTCCTGTACACCATACAAGGTCTCGTATTGATAACATTTTAATTTCCAAATCATTATTGCTTTGTCTCCACTCATCAGAAATTGGTTCTATTTTTATTTCTGACCATGCTCCCATATCTGCTTCTTTCGATCTATCCATCACCACATCCAAACAAGGCTGATGGCGATTTAACAATCACCTTTTATCAGATCGTACTTTTATTTCAGAAGCGACCTCCTTCATTAATGAATTTGTTGTAATTAATAACTCTTTAGCCACCTCATTTGGGATGCATTTAAAGCATCCTTTAGAGCTTTTACTATTGTTTATTCTTCAAAGAAAAAAAACTTAATGAATGCCAAATATAAAGAAACCATAACACTAATCAAAACTTTGGAACACAAGTATTTCTCTTCCAAATCCCCCTCATCACTACAAGAGTTAATTAAAGCTAAATCCACCCTAAATAAAATCGCCACTGTAGGCGCCTGCAACATCCTTCTTAAGGTTAAATCGAAATTTCACGGAGGCCCAAACAAAGCAGGAAAAATGCTAGCGAATTACTTAAAAATTAAATAAGAACGTAAAACCATAGGCCCTATTCATGCAGAAACGAACAATATACTCCTCTCGTCTGATTCCGATATTATTAGTACATTTCAATTATATCACAATCTCCTATACACAGAAACTACTAATCCCTCTAAAGAAGACTTCATATCTTTTTTCCAAGATATTTCTAAACTAACATCTCTCCCAGATATCTTTTTACTATTAGAGGAGGATATGTCTCTTCAAGAAATATCTGATGCCCTCAAATCCTTGAAGAAATTGAAGGCTCCAGGCCCAGATGGCTTTTCAGTCAAATTATTTTTAGCCTTTTCCTCAATTTTTGCACCTAAATTATTAGAGCATTTTAATTAATTCATATCCAATTCTAAGGCCTGTGTTTCTTTTTTAGAAGCCCTTACTATTGTTATCCCTAAACCAGATAAATATCCTCCCTTCTGCAAACATTTTCTTCATATATCACAAATTATGATTGTAAAATTTTTGCAAAGATGTTGGCCTCCAGTTAGGAGAAAGTTATTCTTCTTCTCATTAACCCAGATCAAGCTGGCTTTGTCAAAGGACGTTTAGCCACTGATATTGCCAGAATTTTTTCTAATATTCTCACTCTTAGTACAAAATATCCCTCTCCCCTAGCTGCATTATCTTTGGATGCAGAAAAAGCCTTTGATCGAAATAATTGGGAATTCATGTTACACACCTTACAATGGTTTGGATTTGGCCCAAAGTTTATTTCATATATCAAATTACTATATACAGATCGAAAAGCATGTGTTTTTGTTAATGGTCTTTATTCCCCATATTTTTCCCCGCAAAGAGGTACACGTCAAGGGTGCCCCCTTTCCCCATTACTTTTCTTGTTATGTTTGGAACCCTTTTTTGAACATATTAGAAATAACCCTCTTATTACTGGTTTTACTTTGAAATCCCACCAAATTAAACTTTCTGCATATGCAGATGATGTTCTCATTTATATGTCCAATCCTGTTACTGCTCTTCCCCCATTTGTACATGAAATCTCATCATTTTCTAATGTTTCAGGCTATAATCTTAATTTCTCCAAGACTGAGATTTCACCTTTAAAAGACATGTTTGATTCGACCAATTTTACATGGTGTCCTCAAAAAATTAAATATTTAGGCACATGGTTCTCCTCTAATATTCGTAATACACTATCCCATAACTTTACTGCTCTAAAACCTAAGATTACCAATTTGTTGTCCTCTTGGTCTCCTTTATTTCTATCTTGGTGGGGCAGACTTGATACAATTAAAATGATGATTGTTCCACAAATACTTTTCACATTGTCAATGTTACCATCCAAAATTCCCAATTATTATTTTTCATAGATTAATTCTATATGTACTAAGTTTCTTTGGAATAATAAACATGCACGCATTGCCTTATCCAAGTTACGTCTCCCCAAAACTGAGGGAGGTGTCAGATTCCCTGATTTTTAATTATATCATACTGCTTTTTTGATCCGTCAGTTTTATGCTATGTCTAAAGATTATCAGCATTTACCTAAACCTTCTTGGGTTACTGTTGAATGTTCATTGCAAAATGACTTTTCAATACAGGATATTGTTTTTTTTTTTCAAATTTATTTTGATTGTCCCTTTTTTTTTGTTTGCTTTTAAGAATCAATCAAACATAGCGACAAAAGCAACAGACCCAACGGGTAGACTCCAGGACTGCCATTATCACAGTACATAATGCAAGAGGGCGTAATGACCGCCAAGTCAGTGTTCATTCGCAGAAGCGGCTCACATCAGTTCTCCTTCAGTTGCAGAAGAGCGAAGCCAAGCCGCCAACGAGGTGCATCACAGCCCCGGAGTCCTCTATAGTCCATTACTCAGCTACGTGTCGCGTAAACAGTAACTTCAACCGTCCCCCCCCCAACCCCACCCTCCCACCACCCTCCACCCGTGGCGGCAGCTCACATTCATACATACCGGGAAATATTCCACTCTGCTATCAGATCTGGAACAAGTGTAGTGCTCGCAAGCCCGACGGGCAAACTGCCGATGGGAGACCCCGGGACAAGAACCTGACCAAGGGGCCCCACGTAAACATGAAGTTCTTGAAGTTGCCCAGAAAGATGTCGGAAACCCTTTCCAAACTCAATAGTCGCCACAACCGCGCATGCCACAGAGAAGTCGCCGGTGCCGTAGGCTTCTTCCATGCCGCTGCCAGTGTCAATTTAGCCGCACCCAGGCACAGCCATATAATCCGCTTGTCGGCTCTAGTCTGATGCGCCAGCATCGGATCACGAAGCCCCAATAGGACATAATCCAAGGTCTCCGGGATCGGGTACCCAATCACCTCTTTAATGTGTGCCAGTATCTCTGACCAGAAAGGCTTGATGGTTGGGCAGTCCCACCATATATGGCGGAAATCTCCCAGCAGGCCGCACCCTCTCCAGCACCTGTCGGAAGTCGATGGGAAAATGCGGTGCAGCTTGGATGGATAGAGATACCAGTCATACATAAGTTTCAAATGGGCTTCCCGAAGTCCAATCGAGTGGTTGTGGGCTTTGATATCTCTCCACAACCCAGTCCATTCGGCTTCCGAAATGTCCCTCCCAAGACAGGTCTCCCAATGCTCCTTATAGCGGGGCCTAGGGAATATTACCATGTCCATGAGCAGTCTATATATGAAGGATATTGTCCCCTTCATACATGAGGTGCGAACAATGAACGCCTCGAAAGCCGTCAGTTGTCTCGTGGCCGCGTCTCTCACCCCAGGCGAGGTAGCCCAGTGTAGGAGTTGGTTATGATGGAACCGTTCGGTGGGAGGTACCCCATAGTCCCTCATGCAATTGTGAAATGTAAGTGGATCTGCCCCATGGAACAGGTGGGTAAGCGCCCTGCAGCCCCCCTCACTCCACATTGTAAACGGGCCATCGCGTACCGCCGGAGGGAAGGACGGGTTCCTATGTATAGGGGTAAATGGTGATGGAAAGGTGGTCCAACGGTCATCCCCAGCCAACGTGTCCCAGATTTTCAGGACCGTACCCGTAGGAGTGCATATATAGGCATTCTTGGGTCGGTCTGCCTTCGGCTTCCAGGCCAGATCCCATATGGATCTCCCAGCCACACTACGCTCCATATGTAGCCAATGCTTCTCTGACATGCGTTGAGACCATTCTACAAGCACTCTCAATTGCGCCGCCTTGTAGTATAAATGCATGTCTGGGAACCCCACTCCCCCCTCCCCCCGCGGCCGGCGAAGTACTGCAAACGGGAGCCGAGCCCGGCCCCCTTGCCATACAAATTTCAGCATGAGTGTCTTCAAGCGCCGGAAGAAGTCTAGGGGCACAGGTATGGGAAGGGCCTGGAAGAGGTACAAAAATTTGGGCAGCAGCACCATCTTGAGCGCATGAATGCGCCCGAGCCAAGAAATGAATTTTGGCTTCCATTTCTCTAGTTCCCCCCGGATCGCCGCGAAAGTTGGAGGGAAGTTAGCTGCAAACAACCCATCCAAGGCGGGGGTTAAGTTAACACCCAAATACCGCAAGGAGGCGGAGGACCACGAAAGGGGCGTAAGAGGACGCACCTGTTCCACCACTGCGGATGATAATGTCAAGTTCAGGATGTACGACTTGGCCATATTGACCTTAAATCCCGCCACCTTCTCATAGTCAGAAAGAACCACGTGGACATGGGGCAGCGAGCGAACTGGGTCTCCCAGTGATAAGAGAACATCATCCGCGAATAGGGAGATCTTGTGCTGTTCTCCAGTGAAGGGAATGCCCATAATCTCTTCCTTTTCCCGAATTGCAAGCGCCAGCGGCTCTATACTGAGCGCGAAGAGCAGTGGGGAAAGCGGACACCCCTGCCGCGTACCGCGGGTATGGGGGAAGCAGGCAGACCTATGTCCGTTAACCAACACTCTAGAGGTAGGCCGGTCATAATTAGCTCGAAGCATTCGCACAAAGTGGGGAGAGAACCCGAAGGCCTCCAGTGTTAAGTTTAGAAATCCCCAATCGACACGGTCAAATGCCTTCTCCGCATCTAAGCCCACCAATACAGCAGGCAAGCGAAACCGGTCCGCCTTTTCGATCAAGTGCACCACGCGTCGCAGATTGTCATGCGTCTGCCGCCCTTTGATAAATCCAGACTGGTCTGGATGGATGATAGTCGGCATCAGTTCTCGTAGCCGCTTTGCAAGAATCCCTGAGTAAAGCTTGGCGTCCAAGTTGAGGAGCGCAATCGGGCGGTAGGAAGCACAGTGAGTGGGGTCTTTCCCAGGCTTGGGAAGGATGGTAACCAAAGCCTCCGCCATTGATCCCGAGGTCCGCCCCTCCGTAGCCATGGAGTTGAACAGGGTGACTAAGAACTCGCAAAGCTCTCCCGCGAATGTCTTATAGAATGAGGCCGTGTACCCGTCCGGCCCGGGGGCCTTGTGGAGCTTAAGAGCTGTTATGGCGTCAAGCACTTCTTCCCTCGTAACAGGTGCCGAGAGTAGCTCATTCCACTCCCTGGAGACTTGGGGTATAGGGAGGCCAGCCAGGAAGGCGGACTGAGCCACCCGATCCAAATCCTCCCCCCCATATAGGGCAGCGTAGAAGCGGCCAAATATGGCAGCCTTGTCCCCATCCTTGTGTTGGTCCTTCCCTGTCTCATCCTTGATCCCTCCAATATATTCCCGCTCCCGTTTGTCCCGAAGCTGTCTCGCCAGATGCCTCCCCACCTTGTTCCCCATCGAGTAGGAAGTCCGCCGCAGCCGTAGTATAGTAAATTCCGCTCTATTATTATAATGAGCCCGGAGTTTCCCCCGCACCGCAGTCAATGGCCGCAGGGTCACCCGAGATGGATTGGCCTTATGCGCCCGTTCCAGTGCAGCCAATTCGGACTCAAGGGCCTCACGCTCCTTCCTCCTCTGTTTATTCAGATTGGCATTGAGAGCAATGCAGGTGCCTCGCAGCGAGGCCTTACACGCATCCCAAGTATTGTATACCGAAGTATCCGCAGACGGGTTGAGTTCCAGAAACTCCCGAATGGCTCCTCTCAACTTTTTACATGACACGTCATCCCGAGTCAGTGCCTCGGGAAAGTACCATTTCCTCCATCCGTCCCCCCCATCGACCACTGCAGCCCGAGCACTACCAAGCTGTGGTCCGACACCGAGAGTGGAAAGATGCTGGACATCTGGACATCCCCCCGTAAGGCTTGACTGATGAAGATATGATCAAGTCGGGAGTAGGACAAATGGACATGGGAAAAGTAGGTGTAGTCCCTGGATTGGGGGTACAGGAAGCGCCAACTGTCGATCAGCCCTAAGTCCTCCACCCGCCTCTGAGTTTCAGCAGTAAAGACTCCCGTCCCCGCCCTTTGTGTGCTTGAGCTATCTAGGACCTTGTCCCACACCATGTTGAAGTCCCCCAGCAAAAACAATTGGCCTTCCACAAACTCCCCCATTCTATCCAACAGAGACTGCAGAAAGCCATTCTGCGAGGCATTAGGCCCATACATCACCACAAACGTGCACATACGGCCATAGAGCAACCCTTTTACCATCAGCCACCTGCCCTCCTTATCCCCCCGCACCCCCTCTGGTTGAAAGTGGAGGGACGCACGAAACATTAAGGCAACCCCCCTGTGCTTAGTGGGAGCAGATGCCCTGTATATGAGTGGGAAGTGCCTATGACGGAGCCTAAGTTCATCCTTCCTCGCCAAATGAGTTTCCTGCAGCCCAACCACATCCAGGTGGTGGTCTGTCAGGTATTTCCACACCCTCTGCCGCTTCTGCGGGGAATTAAGCCCCTTCACGTTCCAGGTGCCTATGCTAATAGTCATAATAAACCAACGTACATCCCACAGCCGTGTCACACGCCACCAAGGAGGATGGCGTTACCTCCCCCCATCCCCCCACCAAGTCCTCACCCGCGTCCACCCACCTCATGCATCGTGCTTCTCCCCATCTACCTGCCCTCCACCGTGAACTGCTCGTTGAGCATGGCTCCCAGAAACTAAGGAGCAGAAGGGAGTCGTGCGCCACACATCCATCCCCACACACCTCATCCCACACACACAGCCAATAGCCGCCACCACCGGTCACCCATCCCCCTCCCAGACCCCCATTCCCCCAACAGACCCTCCCAACCCCACCAAAAACAGGTAACAACAAAATACAACGCAAGGCACTGAACCTGAACCTCGCAGTCTTCAGTTCCAGCTCCAGCAGGTCACGGTTCGGAAGTCCCCTACTGGACTGGAATCGGGGCAGGGGTGTCAACCTGGTGACCCCCAGGTCCAAGGTCCGGGGTGTCTTCACCAAAAGTACCAGTATACCCCGGGGACCTCAGGCCAAGAGCCCCTCCGACGCCACTCCATGAAGTCGGGGTCACGCTGCCCCAGAACTCGTCTGGGAATCCGCCAATGTGGCGGAGGCCACCGAAGCCACCGCGGCCCCTCTCTCCTGCTCACTAGTCGCTGGGTCGGGTCGCCGCCGCTCCGGGGATGGGCCCACCCTGTGCCAGGAGGACGAGCGTCGCCGCCTCCGGAATGGCGAGCTTCGGGCCCCCTGAGAAGGCTCTGTGTCCTCGATGCCCAGAAGATCCTTCGCCTCCCGCAGTGAGTTGATCTGTCTCAGCCTGTTCTCCCACCGAAAGATAATCCGGAAAGGGTGGCCCCAGGAGTAGGATATCCCGCGCTCCCGGAGGAAGGCGGTCACAGGCCGGAAGTCCCTTCGTTTCTGCAAGGTTGTCGCCGCCAAGTCCTGGTAAAGCTGGGGGCGATGGCCCCTAAATTGCAACGAGGCGATGGTCCTAGCCTTCCTCAATATCTGTTCTTTCACCTGAAAGTCATGCACACAGACGAGGATGTCTGGTGGCGGGCCCCCGCCTCTCCTAGGTAGCCCCACTCTATGCACTCTGTCCATCTGGATGTCGCGTTCCTCCTCTTCCCCCAGGATCTGGAGGAACAAGGCCTGGACATACCCACGCAGGTCCCCCGCTTCACCGTCCCACGGCACTGCTTTGATACGGATGTTATTACGCCTGGAGCGGTTCTCCAAGTCTTCCGCGTGGGTCTGCAGATCCAAATTCTGCTCTGTGAGGCGTAAGATGTCCTGTTGGAGCTGGTGCACATCATTGGCCACGCTAAGGTCATGGTCCTCCAGCGTCGCCACTCTCTCGCCCAGCCCATCCACGTCCCTCCGCACCTCTCGGAGATCCGAGGCCAACTGCGTACGAAGTTCGGAGATGTCCTCCTTTATGGTAGCGAAGAGCTCCTTCATAAACGCTTTAGTCGCTGGTGCCTCGTCGTCCGATTGTTTTGAGGACCCGCTGGCTCCTGGCGATGCCGGCTGCTGCGACGATTTGGCGGCCACATCCTTCGCCCCTTTCGCCCCCCTGCGCTGTGAATTAGACATGGCTGCGAGTCGCCACTGCACTCCCCCTCTAGGTATCAGGTAGCTGCAGCCGGGGGGAGGATCCGATAGGTTCCCAGAGCAGTGGCCCGCCGCACAGGACTCCCCTTCAGCAGTATCGCCTCTCGTCTCCCAGAGCGTCCGCTACATCACCATTGCCCCGAGCACCGGGAGCTCCCTCCAATCCGGAAAGTGGGTAACTGAAGGCAAAGGCCTCACCTCGATGGCGGTGCTTCAGCCAAGAGCCGTGGAAGTCCTTTGGTGCCGCTCTCTCCAAGAGCCAGGCCGAGGTGCCCTCAGGGTGCTCCGCTCCCCAAGATCCGTGCCCGCAGGCTGCGCACACTCCGCACTCCCCAGGTGCCCACGCTCAGCCGAAGGGCGTAGCCGCGCCGGTGGAGCCGCCGCCGGAAAGTCCACCGCAAAATGCAATGCCAGGCCACTCCACAGTATCTACCAGCAGTGCCCACTGACCCAATGGTGTCCAAAGCTCCGCCACTACCGTGGTCCGGCCGCCAGGCTGTATGGACCCCCTCGCGGTATGCAGGCGTGTGCAAGGCCACGCGACGTCTCTCCAGCCACTGTCACTCCCCAGGCCCAAAGCTCGTAGGCCCCAACGTGGCGTGCGTTCCCACGTGAAGATTCGGCCGTGCCACCTCGCTGCTGCTCTCGTCCTCCCTTGCTGGCAGGCACTCGGTCCACTGCCCTCTGAGAAGGGGGGTACCCACTCGTCCCTTTCCCCGTCGGGCCGGTGCCGTAGCGCTCGGATCCGCTCCGAGGTCCAGGGGCCGCCCCTCGCCTCAATGCCCGGCTCTCCAGTCAGCCCCCGGCGGCGGCCGGCCACCGGCGCGGCCCGCCGAGTGCTCCCCTCGGCGCCGTGCAGCGATCACTCCTCCACCGGCGAGCCCAGTGCCCCCGCCTCACCCGGACAGCGCGATGAAGCCGGCGCCGGCGCTGTTCCAGGGCTCGGGTCCGCTCCGCCTCCTCCGGCCTCCAGTTCACGCGAGGCCGCCGCCTCACAGGCCGTAGCTCGGATCGCCGCTGGCGGCTCCTGCCGTTCACTCTCCGCCACGGCGATGACACCGGAGCACGCCGCCAGCGTTCGGCAGCCTCCGCCGATCAAACTGCTCGGGCAGTACGCCTTGGGACCCCGCAGTAAGCAGCTATGCAGGATCGGCGTCGGAGAGGCTCGAGAAAGCGTCCTACTCCGACGCCATCTTGGCCACGCCCCAGGATATTGTTTTTATGACTAATTGTACTTTTATTTCCAAATATCCAATTTTGAAATACTCTCAATATCTTCTACATACACTTTTCTTTAAGAATTTTGATAAATATAACATTTTCCTCGCCTCCTCATTATGGTATAATAAACACATCAAATCTCGTCACAAATCATTTTACTACAAACATTGGAAAGAAAGGGTATTTTTGATGTCAATCAAATGATTGTCAATAATATGATTTTACCTTTTCACCAATTGCAAGAGCCCTTTAATTTACCTCATTCATGTATTCAGCAATATAAGATTCTAGCTCAAACACTCCAGAGCTATTTACAGAATATTACTTCTCCGTTAGTTCCAACTTCATTCATACCTGATACACTCTTGTACCAAGTTTCTTCTGATACTATTCCCAGACCCTCGTTTATATATAAAACTTTATCTACAGCTAGTTGCACACGGAATAAATCAAATATTGAGCTAGAATAGGAACAGGACCTATCCTAAACACTGTCTGTTTCTCAATGGGACAAGTTTTGGCAAAAACTCTTCAAGACATCCAAAACTGCAAATATCACACAATCCTTATATTTTATCTACAATAGAGTTGCCATTACTCCCCTACTTCTACATAGATTTTACCAGTCAGTCTCAACATCCTGTTGGTCATGTCTCACTGCTGAAGGTTCATTTAATACATTTATTTTACTATCGTCCTAAAGTTTATGCTTTCTGGAAAGCTATTTGGTCAATATGTATATTGATTTTTTCTTATAGTATTCAAGTTAACATCCACAATGTATTTTTAGGTACTATGTCGCCTGATTTTGATCAAACTACCTCTAAATCGATTCTATTTGATCTATTTATTGCTGTAGCTTTTAAGGTTATGTTAACATGTTGGAAAGACAACTCTAAGTTATCCTTTTTTACTCTGGTGAAGCTTAATATGTGAGGAACATAGAAATGGTGTGGTGCCTCATGTTTCAATACATTTACAAATTAAATCTGATTTATTATGGCTACTGTTTACTAATGATCTATCATCGACTTCACCTTCTACTTAACTTCTTTCTCTATATCTGATATTGTTTCTTTCTTTTCCTTTTTTTCCTTTCCTCTATCTTCTTCTTTTCCTATCTCTCTCTATCTCTTCTATCTTTCCCTCTCTCTTTTTTTATAAAAATCTTTTTCTTATATTGTATGCCTTCTCATATTTTCACAGGTTCTCAGTATATCAGTACAAAGTTCAGTACTGTTTTTATTATGTGTTATCTATCAGTCAATTTTTAGGAGTGTCAATACAAGTGTTATACAATATATTGATCTTATATTTTTAATTTACTTATTTGCAGATGTTATGAATGTATGATTGTATACTTGTATCTTTATCTGAACAGAATATTATATTTGTATTCCTGTGTTATCTTTAATAAAAATTATTTCACCAAAAAAAAAGACGGATAACACATTTGTGCTATCATGTTTCGTGAGTTAAAGTCTGGAATTTTGTTCAGTTCAGAGATAAGATTGGTACTACATACAATATGTCCACTCTCTAAGATCCCCTTTTTTCCCCAGTTTATTACTCTCATCAGCAGCCCTTAACCCTGTTCACGCCGACTGCCATCTAACCCCTTTTAACATGATGACAGGATGAGTCATGTGTGAGACAAATAGCTTAATTGAGTTTACATTGCTGCTGAATTTATAACACAGAGGAAGTTTTACAAGTACGTTTTACTGCGTGTTTACCAGTAGATTCCCACTGAAAAAACAAATATACACTAAACCCAATATTGAAGTGTGATAGAATAACTCAATAGAATGTCAGGTTTCCCTTCCCTCACAATACACCATGATTACCTCATAAATACACTAACTGGCTTCCTCACAAATGGCTCACTTAGATAAAAGCGTGCAGGCAGCTGTCACCTGGAGAGCACAAGCTCAAATTTTGTTAAGACCAGCTCAATCTTAAATTTTTCTGAAGATGGTAACTGAGCTCTATTTTGAGATTATTTACACTTTTTATTTACAACTGCTAGGGATGGGGGGTGACATATAAATTTCCTTTTAACTGTGTTATAGAATCCCCATGTGTGCTGGAAAAAGTAGGAAATGTTTGTCTTTGCTATTCAAGAGCCAAAACAGAAGGTTTTTTCCAAGTGTTTACTCGACTATTTTGGGAATGTAAATGCATTATACCTAGTATAAACATTATTTTCCACATAGTCAAGGTGTTGGAAGCAAGGTCTGAGGAAGGTCAAAATCACAAGGGAGTACTACCATTAGAAAAAGTCGGACTTTTGCAAACTTTGAAAGATGGCTTATTTCTGCTTACTTAAATCACATGACGTAACCCGCAAGAAAATTGCCATTTTAAACGTTCTATCGACGCACCAGCTGGTTTCAGCATGCAGAATACTATTCAATGGCACCACGCCGTTGTATTGCTATTTATAAGCTGTAAGGTAACATTTTACTGCCCTCCGAATGAGGTAAAGCAAACTCAGCCCCGCTTAGAAGCGAACCTGTGACCACCTGACTGCACAAGCGTCTGAAACATGTGCATTATCCAACTAATCTATCTTGTACATTAGTGGTATACTCAAACAAGTGAGCAGGGGCCGAAGTAGGCAAGGGAAGTGCCAGCACCTGGTAGCACTGAACAGCTGTCGTTTCTTGTGAGGTGACGTCGCAGTGCCCTGGAGGAGGCACAGCCAGTCCCGGACGGGCTGGTGACCCGAGGTGGATCCTCCGTGATCGCAGATATGTTCCTCTCCTTAAACTCGATGGACGTATGGGCACACAGTTAAAGCTAGCATGTTAGCAACCTATTTTAATGCTCCATGGTTCCAATAGGGAAAAAGCAGTCGCTGAGCGTTTTCATTGCAAACATGTTTTCCTGCAGAATTATTATCTCTCAGCTATTATAGCGCTTGTATAGTGCCTCGTACCTTTGAAGAGTTGAAGCGCTCCTGGTCAGCGAGGCATCATGGCACAGCACATTGAGCTGTGTCGGAAAATGGGGGCGGGCTCTTTAAATCAGGGGCCGACCAGCCATGATAATGCAGGATGGAGGCTCTTAACCAGTGGTGCATGGCGCACAATCCAACCTAATATGGGAAGGGACGTGTCCTAGCCAGAGGAACAGGGGCTAGTGAAAGCCTTCCTCAACATCGGACCAAATGAGCAGGCACAGCGCAGCGCTGCAAGTTTCTTGTCAGTCCATGTGGGTCACAACATTGGACTGCGCCCGGCAGAGGACGACAGGGCGGCAGACACAATGCATTCCAGATAGCACCCTCGAGGAAATGACAGACACGTCACGTTCGGGCTGGAGATTAATTCTACCTCGAGATCTCTCTGTAGAAAAGGAGCGCACTCTTAAAGAAATTTTAAAAAAAGTTGTCAAGAAACAATGCCCTACAATCGCTACTACGTATCTATAAAAGAAGTTGGGAGGTGTGCACAGGGAGGGCTAAACTTAGGAAGATGCATGAGGTGTGCATACCCCTAACAAATGGGGAGAACGAAAAATGGAGTGACAATGGAGCCAGTAAATGGGAAGCCTATGGGCGGGCTGAAGCCCACAACAGTAGGTTCAGCATGTCTCTGTTCGAGACAGCGCATGCGCGCCGTCTAGAGCTGAGACCTAAAAAATGACTTACGCAGGGCAGCCCAGACAGTGCTCTTCAGAAGCAATTTTACCAGCAGGGGAGCTTGTGTAGAGTGCCTGAAGGTTCCTGCAGCCAGGCACAGCACCCAAGCTTCTCTTCCTACGTGGTTTGCAATTTACTGTCATGAGCCTTACCAGTGGTAGCCGGTAATGAGAGCACTGGGAGCAGGTGGACCACACACATACACACTCACACTCATGCATTCATGCACAGCCTCACTGATTCACAGCACGTACTCACAAATAAACACACATATTTATGCATACACGCACGAGCACACCAAACATAAAACAAAACTTAGCTGCTGCAGTGTGTCGAGGGGGAAGCCTTGTTGGTTCCAGAAGGGGTGGGACTACTGTTTCCTCTCCTTGGCCAATGAGTGGAGGCGGTCATCCCTCACTCATCACAGAGTGGGATGAGGTCATTGAGACAGCTGACTCCACCCCACTCTATGATGAGTTGTCACTGCTAGACACTTAGCCCTGGGCATGCCAGGGATTAAAACCGAAGCACCCAGGTCAGAGGCCATCAGTGATGCTTACACTCGTCATGAGGGGGACGTTCTCAAATCGATTTGCCAGGCTGAGGAGGTCACACCCGGCGGCCTGTGACAACTTCGGCCTGGCAAAGTACAGCTTAGGCAGTTAGTCCCCTGCACATTTAGAATATGTCTAGCGCCTGGCTGCCTGACCTGAACATAAAGTCTGTCAGGCTGACCTTCATGTCAGTCAAACGCTGGGCAGGTTGGCCCCTCCACCCCAAGAAATGTCCACTGCTGGTATTTACCCTAATGCAGTTAACATTAAGTCAAATACTTCTAAAAGCAACCATTCTTTTGGCTTTGAACATTTTTTTGCCCACAGATCAGTCCCAATTCTGCTCCAAAGCAAGAAAAAGGGTGAATTTTGCATACTTAAAAATTTGCCAAAACCTTTTGCCCACGCCTGTGTACAACTTCTTAGTTGATCTTATAATTTTCATCCAGATTGTACAAGGTGCACAAAACTCGCTTTCCCCTTTATATAAAATCTGGTTATTTAACTGTGTTCTTATGACTTGATCTGCAGTAATTCCTAGGTAACCCCTTATAGTATTTTACATATTTTCCAAACAGTGTTTCAAGAAAGTGGTCCCCTGCACTACTGTGTGAGCCTATTCAGTATTCACTGGCAGCTTAGTTGTGCTTCGAGTTCTCTCTTTCAGGGTGGCTCCATATAGTAGAAGCCGTATGCACACAGTGATTTTGGGGATTGGTCTTTTGACACTCCTGGGTGAATATGTGTATTATTCCTCTGGTTTCTTAACCATGCTCTATGGATTAGTCTCCAAACGCACTTTCTATGTCTCCAAATGTTTAACAAGTATTCACAACTACCTCAGGGGTATGAAGTGGCATCTAAATGATTCAATACAACACATAATGTTCCTCCAACAAACCTTTTTGTAGGGTGTTAGACCTGGCATCTTTGGCATGTTTTACCTTGTCTTTTTTTGCTTCTCATTCACTGTTTTTATATACACAAGATTGCCCAGAACACTTTTATACAAAATTATTATGGAGATGTAATAATCATGAAAAGAAGATTAATCCAAGGATGAGTCGATGTTGTGTTGATTTGAATCCTTTATTCAGTTCTTTTTTTTTAAAGTAAAAATTTTTGAGACCGCCAACGCGTTTCGTCCCTTCCAGGGACTTCTTCAGGGCTGATTTGTAGAACGACGTACAAGTCTAATGTTATGTATATTCGTTGATAGTGTTGAATTATAAAAAAATTCCAATCTTTAAGAGAGAACGTAGTTTCTTCAATTGTTTAGTAAGAGCTGTCAGTACTGTTCCACAGAGGTTCACACATTAAAGGCAAAGTGTCCTATTTCAGAAAGTTGTGTCCATACCGGCATCGTGGTGGCATTCACTGTTTTTTAACTGTATGCGGAATTAATGTTTTTCTGGTTTTACAACTCTGGGAACTTTACCACTGCTGATCAGTGCTAAAGTACATGTGCTCCCTGTGTAAATTGTGATTATGATTTGTTATCCATGATGTACACGTTACTTACCTTCGGTAACGATGTATCTGGTAGCGCTGATTCTAGCCGCAGATTCCTTCACGTAGAATTATCCCCAGGCGTGAGACTGGATCCGGAATTTTTTTTTTGCCACAGCATCCCTGCGCGCCAAGGGCAGGACGACATCACGCGACTCCGCCCAGGCGTCGTCCGTGCACGTGATGTCAGCGAGGTCACATAAGACCCGCCCCCGCGCGCCTACATCAGTTTTCTTCTGAGAACTTTTCTGCACCACAACGCGGAACCACCAGAGAAAAAACTGGAAGCATGGGAACAGTGTGCGAAAAGCAGAAATCTTGGAAAGAAACAGTGACTAACAACACCACCCACAGTACAGTCACACCGCAGAACCCAAGGCAGGGAAAGAAGAAGAAGAGAGCAGAGCCCTGCGCAACCACCCGGCCAATACATAGACAGCCTCCCACACCTGCGCCCAAAGGCAAGGAACATGCGTAAGGACATGGTACACATAGGAAACCCAGGTTATGATATCTCCGTGCACTCACTGAATTAATCCAATTCAATTAGTTTAGGCGCGTTTCCTTGTCACACTATGCCAAGTAGTGCCTTAAATCATGAAAACAAGATGTGATACAAAAAACCACTGTAAGGCGCGCATTTTCACATGAAACTGGGAGGTTTCTTCAAAAGTTTATGCCAAAAAATGCCAAAACAAACTTGCTTGAATGCTTCATTACGAATTTATTTCATTCCAATAAAAGGAAAATTCATCAGGTTTATTCTTGAAATGTATCCTACATACATCAATCTTCACATTACTTGATGCTTGCCCAATGCATTTCGGGTTAAAAAGAAGTAACCCTTCGTCAGGGGCCTAAAAATGAAAAACATACAAGACCATAACTTTCAGGAAAAAGAACCATGGGGTCATAGTGACCAAACATATACAAAACTGCTATTATTGTGCCTGTGGCCAATTCAACATTATCAAGCCTCAACGCTGCAATTTACATCAAAAGGAAACTGACACGTACTTCATAAAGCAAATATACAAATAGAAAGAAACTGACACCGTAAACCATCGGTGTACGCTAATCGAGTGCAAAGTGAGAACGAGTGGAATACTCAGAGCGTGTGGTCTGAAAGAGCTGTGGATGCGAGAAAGGGTGGGGTGGGAGCCTAACCGGGAGGCAGACTAAAACAAAAGGAGAGAGGCTTACCGCAATAGTAACGGGTGGTCGTCTCAGTGTTCCGAACGCGGAACCGGTCCGATAAGCGAAGGACCAATAGGAAGGTTAGATATAGGAATGTCAGGGGGTCACGTGATACGGGTGCAAAAAATAATTACGTAAAACGGGAAAAGAAGCTAAAACTAAACGAGAATAGCAATAGAACTAGAGTGGTGCACCACAAGAAATAATAGCGAAAAATAAAATAAAAATAAAAAAGAATTCGCAAGCTTAAGACGCGCGAAGTAGCGTGACGATTGTGAGTATTCTGATAGGTGCGCTGGGGTCACGTGATACGACGGAAGAAAGTAAACAAAGGCTCGTGCAGGATGAATAGGAAGAAAGTGCAACATACACAAGAAGCGCAAGAATCTGGAGATGGGGGTGTAAGGTGAAAATAGCATGAACAAAAATGTACTGAACATGAAAGATCCGTGATTGACGAAATGCACTCAATAAAAGTAGATGGAACTGTGCTAACACAAAAAGCTAGGGTACGTGAAAATTACATTAGGAAGACAATAAATTGCATTAAACAAAATAGGAGTAACAAATTCAAAATAGTCATTAGGATCATCCATAGAGGAGTGGGGGGTCACTCATATAGCCGATAGAAGTGTCTTAGGTTACAGGAAACATGAGAATTCAATTTGATCATTGATCCCTGCTGGTTGGAGGGAATTCAGTTTCTTGATCCAGTAAAATTCTGCTTGTAGTCGTTGTTTCGTTGGGTCAATGTCTGGACGTTGCGGGAGTATCTCTAATATGGTGAATTTGAGTTGAGTGATTTGGTGATTGTTTTCAAGCCAGTGTGTTGCTACTGCTGATTTCATATTTTTTGTCCGAATATTACTTTTGTGCTCTGATATTCTCGTCTTGATCTTCCTTTCTGTCTGACCGACATAAATTTTGCCACATGGGCATTTGATGGCGTAGATCACATTTTTAGTGTCACAAGTTCCTGTATATTGTAAATCGATTTTGTGACCTTTAGTTGGATGCATGAAAGTATTGCCAGGTATTATATTATTGCAATGTATGCAATTGAGGCATTTGAGCATACCTTTTGATGAGGTTTTAGTGGCTTTTTTGGCGCTTAGTGTTTCTTTGAGATTTTTGGATCTTTTGAAGGCAAACGTCAACTGGTCACTGTAGAGGTTGGTTAAATCTGGTTCCATTCTGATCAGGTTCCAATGGTGGTTAATTATTCTCTTGATTTGTGCAGATGCTGTCGAATATTTTAAAACACATACTGTCTTGTTAACTTTGGATGGGGGTGTAGATGTTAACAGTTGATCTCTTGTGAGGTTCGTTACTTTTTTGATAGATTCCTCAAGGACATCTTTGGGATATCCACGTTTTTGGTATTGTTGTAGTTGATCATTAAGAGTTTCTTCCAATCTGTGAGGGTCCGAGGTGATTCTTTTGAGACGGATGAATTGGGACGTGGGTAAATGTTTTTTCAAAGTTTCCGGATGAAAGCTTTGGTACAACAAGCTAGAATTTCGATCTGTGGGTTTTTTGTACACTTGAGTGTGTAGTTTTTGATTGATGATGGTTATCTGTACATCTAAAAAAGAGATGGTTTCTTTTTGGACGGTGTGTGTGAATTTGATCCTAGGATTTAGTTGATTTATTTCCATGATGTTAGTCAACAATTGTTCTTTGTCACCTTTCCAAATCAAAAATAGATCATCTATATATCTTTTGAATGTTACTAGGTGATCAGTCCAGTTGGTATTGTTCAATATGTTCTCATGTTCAAATTTAGACATGTACAGGTTAGCATACGAGGGGGCCCCCCCAAAACCCATTGAGGTTCCATTACACTGGTTATAGAACTTGTTGTCCCATTCAAAATAGCTATGATATAGCGCAAAGTGCATGAGTTCCATTAGGAAAATTTTATTAGCTTCACATTGATCATCTCTTAGAAGATTCCATTCGAAAGCTTCAAGACCTTCATTGTGTGGTATGGAAGTGTATAGTGACACTACATCAATTGTGCTGAGCCAATATTCTGTATTGGGTTCCAACTCTATGGTTTTGAGTAAGTTGAGAAAAGATGTGGTATCCTTGATGTAAGTTTGACCTCTTTGTACGATCGGCTGTAAAAAACAGTCTAAGTATTTGCCAATGCTATCAGATATAGACCCGCACGCAGACACTATGGGTCTGAAGGGTGGTTTTTTCAAGTCTTTGTGGATTTTTGGTAACATATAAAGTTTTGGCCTCCTTGGGTATTTGGTTACCAAAAATTTGTATGTTCTTTCGTCGATCCATTTTTGTTCTAAGGCATGATCCAGAATTGCTGTGCGGATTTTTTGATATTCTTCAGTGGGGTCGATATCCAAAGGAATATACGTGTTCTCATCATGTACATGTTGGTTGACACTAGAATTATAAAAGATGGTGTCCATGACAATGAGGGCTCCCCCTTTGTCTGCTTTTTGGAAAGTGATTTCAGTATCATTTGACAACTGCATGATAGTACTCAGTTCATTCTTAGACATGTTGTTTTTAGTGTTTTTGCTGAAGTTGATTTTTTGAATGTCGGTAAGTATCATTCTTTCCACAGTTTCTATGGTTTTGTGCGAATATGGTGCACAGAATGTGCTCTTAGGTTTAAAGATTGTGATGTCGGTGGTAGAGGGGGGTGTCGCATCTTTGAAAAAGTATTTCAGTTTGAGGTTTCTGAAGAACTTAAAGAGCGCTATCTCAGTTTCCGCTAAGTTGGTCTTATATGTAGGCACAAATGTAGTTCCTTTATTCAAAACCGCCATTTGGGCTGGTGTCAGAGGTTTAGATGAACTGTTGATAACTAAGTCGGTTTTATTGACTTCTGGCTCCTTGTTCGTTTGGCTATTTCTTCGGGACTTTCTTCTCCCCCTCCTGATGCGATTATAGGTGGTGCGTTGGCTGCAGGGCTGATGTCTAAAAAAGGCTGCTTCTTGGTAGTTGTGCTAGGTTGTTGGGTTTTCTCACTTGGCATAGTGTGACAAGGAAACGCGCCTAAACTAATTGAATTGGATTAATTCAGTGAGTGCACGGAGATATCATAACCTATGTTCATAGACTTTTGCCTACCTCATCTCCCAGCGCACCAATAAACAGTTTGAAAAATGCAGTTTGAAGAAATAGCCCAGTTAACTACTAATCAAGCCGAGTTGTTAGCTTTCACTTCTGAAGCGGCAGAAGAAATATATGGACTCATACAAGAGACCAGATCTTTCAGTCCAAACATCTCCACCACAGCGCAATTAATCCGGCAATTTGAATTTCTAAGCAAAAAAGAAATTAACCAAAGATTACATGCGACTACATTGATACATTATCATAAAAATAGGAGAATCCCCAGAGGATTGAGAATCGCTCTAAAACCGATGTGGTGCAAGAACAGCAAAAATTTTGTTGAAAAGTGGTATCAAATCCTGAACAAATGCTCGTTGGATTTAATCTTATTAATTATACAAGAACTTTCCAAAGTCTTATCAGAAATTGAAGTCGATCTTAACAATATGAAAAAGGAGCATGAAAAATTTCCAGATTTACAAACAACGCTGGAGGATGTGAATAAAAGACTAGACAAATATGCTAAAGAAGTAAATGACCGGAAAGTCAGGAAATACAAAAGAGACACAATCGATTATAAATATGACGAAGTGTACACCTGGGCAGAAATTTATAATCAAAAGAAATGGCAGCAACCCAAAAATAAACCATCAACTGATTCGTCACAAGAAAGTCTAGTATCTGAATCTGACATTGCACAGACAAGACAACCTATTGAGAAAACCCAACAACCTAGCACAACTACCAAGAAGAAGCCTTTTTTAGACATCAGCCCTGCAGCCAACGCACCACCTATAATCGCATCAGGAGGGGGAGAAGAAACTCCCGAAGAAATAGCCAAACGAACAAGGAGCCAGAAGTCAATAAAACCGACTTAGTTATCAACATTTCATCTAAACCTCTGACACCAGCCCAAATGGCGGTTTTGAATAAAGGAACTACATTTGTGCCTACATATAAGACCAACTTGGCGGAAACTGAGATAGCGCTCTTTAAGTTCTTCAGAAACCTCAAACTGAAATACTTTTTCAAAGATGCGACACCTCCCTCTACCACCGACATCACAATCTTTAAACCTAAGAGCACATTCTGTGCACCATATTCGCACAAAACCATAGAAACTGTGGAAAGAATGATACTTACCGACATTCAAAAAATCAACTTCAGCAAAAACACTAAAAACAACATGTCTAAGAATGAACTGAGTACTATCATGCAGTTGTCAAATGATACTGAAATCACTTTCCAAAAAGCAGACAAAGGGGGAGCCCTCATTGTCATGGACACCATCTTTTATAATTCTAGTGTCAACCAACATGTACATGATGAGAACACGTATATTCCTTTGGATATCGACCCCACTGAAGAATATCAAAAAATCCTCACAGCAATTCTGGATCATGCCTTAGAACAAAAATGGATCGACGAAAGAACATACAAATTTTTGGTAACCAAATACCCAAGGAGGCCAAAACTTTATATGTTACCAAAAATCCACAAAGACTTGAAAAAACCACCCTTCAGACCCATAGTGTCTCCGTGCGGGTCTATATCTGATAGCATTGGCAAATACTTAGACTGTTTTTTACAGCCGATCGTACAAAGAGGTCAAACTTACATCAAGGATACCACATCTTTTCTCAACTTACTCAAAACCATAGAGTTGGAACCCAATACAGAATATTGGCTCAGCACAATTGATGTAGTGTCACTATACACTTCCATACCACACAATGAAGGTCTTGAAGCTTTCGAATGGAATCTTCTAAGAGATGATCAATGTGAAGCTAATAAAATTTTCCTAATGGAACTCATGCACTTTGCGCTATATCATAGCTATTTTGAATGGGACAACAAGTTCTATAACCAGTGTAATGGAACCTCAATGGGTTTTGGGGGGGCCCCCTCGTATGCTAACCTGTACATGCCTAAATTTGAACATGAGAACATATTGAACAATACCAACTGGACTGATCACCTAGTAACATTCAAAAGATATATAGATGATCTATTTTTGATTTGGAAAGGTGACAAAGAACAATTGTTGACTAACATCATGGAAATAAATCAACTAAATCCTAGGATCAAATTCACACACACCGTCCAAAAAGAAACCATCTCTTTTTTAGATGTACAGATAACCATCATCAATCAAAAACTACACACTCAAGTGTACAAAAAACCCACAGATCGAAATTCTAGCTTATTGTACCAAAGCTTTCATCCGGAAACTTTGAAAAAACATTTACCCACGTCCCAATTCATCCGTCTCAAAAGAATCACCTCGGACCCTCACAGATTGGAAGAAACTCTTAATGATCAACTACAACAATACCAAAAACGTGGATATCCCAAAGATGTCCTTGAGGAATCTATCAAAAAAGTAACGAACCTCACAAGAGATCAACTGTTAACATCTACACCCCCATCCAAAGTTAACAAGACAGTATGTGTTTTAAAATATTCGACAGCATCTGCACAAATCAAGAGAATAATTAACCACCATTGGAACCTGATCAGAATGGAACCAGATTTAACCAACCTCTACAGTGACCAGTTGACGTTTGCTTTCAAAAGATCCAAAAATCTCAAAGAAACACTAAGCGCCAAAAAAGCCACTAAAACCTCATCAAAAGGTATGCTCAAATGCCTCAATTGCATACATTGCAATAATATAATACCTGGCAATACTTTCATGCATCCAACTAAAGGTCACAAAATCGATTTACAATATACAGGAACTTGTGACACTAAAAATGTGATCTACGCCATCAAATGCCCATGTGGCAAAATTTATGTCGGTCAGACAGAAAGGAAGATCAAGACGAGAATATCAGAGCACAAAAGTAATATTCGGACAAAAAATATGAAATCAGCAGTAGCAACACACTGGCTTGAAAACAATCACCAAATCACTCAACTCAAATTCACCATATTAGAGATACTCCCGCAACGTCCAGACATTGACCCAACGAAACAACGACTACAAGCAGAATTTTACTGGATCAAGAAACTGAATTCCCTCCAACCAGCAGGGATCAATGATCGAATTGAATTCTCATGTTTCCTGTAACCTAAGACACTTCTATCGGCTATATGAGTGACCCCCCCACTCCTCTATGGATGATCCTAATGACTATTTTGAATTTGTTACTCCTATTTTGTTTAATGCAATTTATTGTCTTCCTAATGTAATTTTCACGTACCCTAGCTTTTTGTGTTAGCACAGTTCCATCTACTTTTATTGAGTGCATTTCGTCAATCACGGATCTTTCATGTTCAGTACATTTTTGTTCATGCTATTTTCACCTTACACCCCCATCTCCAGATTCTTGCGCTTCTTGTGTATGTTGCACTTTCTTCCTATTCATCCTGCACGAGCCTTTGTTTACTTTCTTCCGTCGTATCACGTGACCCCAGCGCACCTATCAGAATACTCATAATCGTCACGCTACTTCGCGCGTCTTAAGCTTGCGAATTCTTTTTTATTTTTATTTTATTTTTCGCTATTATTTCTTGAGGTGCACCACTCTAGTTCTATTGCTATTCTCGTTTAGTTTTGGCTTCTTTTCCCGTTTTACGTAATTATTTTTTGCACCCGTATCACGTGACCCCCTGACATTCCTATATCTAACCTTCCTATTGGTCCTTCGCTTATCGGACCGGTTCCGCGTTCGGAACACTGAGACGACCACCCGTTACTATTGCGGTAAGCCTCTCTCCTTTTGTTTTAGTCTGCCTCCCGGTTAGGCTCCCACCCCACCCTTTCTCGCATCCACAGCTCTTTCAGACCACACGCTCTGAGTATTCCACTCGTTCTCACTTTGCACTCGATTAGCGTACACCGATGGTTTACGGTGTCAGTTTCTTTCTATTTGTATATTTGCTTTATGAAGTACGTGTCAGTTTCCTTTTGATGTAAATAGCAGCGTTGAGGCTTGATAATGTTGAATTGGCCACAGGCACAATAATAGCAGTTTTGTATATGTTTGGTCACTATGACCTCATGGTTCTTTTTCCTGAAAGTTATGGTCTTGTATGTTTTTCATTTTTAGGCCCCTGACGAAGGGTTACTTCTTTTTAACCCGAAATGCATTGGGCAAGCATCAAGTAATGTGAAGATTGATGTATGTAGGATACGTTTCAAGAATAAACCTGATGAATTTTCCTTTTATTGGAATGAAATAAATTCGTAATGAAGCATTCAAGCAAGTTTGTTTTGGCATTTTTTGGCATAAACTTTTGAAGAAACCTCCCAGTTTCATGTGAAAATGCGCGCCTTACAGTGGTTTTTTGTATCACATCTTGTTTTCACACATAGGAAACCCACCACACCCAACCTGAGCAAGGAAGGGGACCAGTCCCAAAACAGACAGGGACAACAAACCTCCAAGCCACCCCAACATAAAGGGCAACCACCCACAAGGGCAAGACATGGTCAGATGACCCTTAATCAGGGGATAGCAATGAGGGGAGGGGAGGGAAGGACAGGGATAGAAAGCAATCCCCCCAAACCTGGAGCAGCCAGAGCAGCAGGGCACCTGAACACCGGGACCCCATCCTCCAAGAACCAAGGAGGAATAAAGCGCCATCAGACGGGACCACCCGTCAAGAACAAAGGAGGCACTCACAGGAGATACAGCCCCCCACTGGGAGGCGAGTACCGAAGACCAACCTAAGGGTCTTTGCGGAATAGGGGAGGAAGGTCGGGCCGTGCAAGAATCTGCGGCTAGCATCGTCTCTACCAGATACATCGTTACCAAAGGTCAGTAACTCGTACATCTGATAGACTACTAGCCGCAGATTCCTTCACGTAGAATAGATACCCTAGCAATACCCCCGGGAAGGAGGGTCTGCGAAAGGACCCCACCAGCCAAAACAGAACGGAGGGCCCCACAGGAAACCAGATCTGTGGACCAAGTAGAACCTCGTCCCTGCCAGAGCAGGGGAACCCCCCCCAATCAGCCCCCCACCGACCCCAAAGGATGTAGGAGGGAGAAGAAGGCTGAAGAGGAGCCAAGGACAAGGTCGGAGAGGCCGAAGCACCCCACTGCCCTACAAGGCAACACATGCTTCCACCCAACGCCAACATAGGAAGGGAGGAAGAAGAAGAGGAAGAAGAAGACAAACCAATTCCAGGTGGAGAACAAACTGTCAGACAGAACAGCGCTGGCAGTCAAAAGCCACCAGAAGCAAGAAGAACAGCCCGAGGCCCCAGAAAGGCAGAGTAGGCAAAGCCTGGCAAGGGAGAACATAGGATCATCCCAGCCCTCAGGGCAGGAGCAGGGAGAGGAGGAGATGCCCGGGCACACCATTACAGGAGGCCGCGCACAGGACCTCAAGGAGCAAAAGCAACCTACACAACGCCCAGGAGAACAGGCACCTGAAGGCAACCAGAACCCTCCAGCCAAGCTCATGCCATATGACAGCTACCACCCCTCCAGCTAGGGTATGATAAGTCCCAAATATGGGAACCCTCTTTGTAAGAACTTCCACAGCAGAGGGAAAAAAAACAAAAGAGCAACCAGGAAAAAAACACGAAAGGCTTGACAAGCAGCCCGAGCAAGCATAAGGCCTAATCTCAGGGCCAAGTCTGCGCAATTCCAACACACACATCTAATCAACAAAAGGGGCCATCCAGTAGCCAACAATGCCAAAGTCCCAAGGAATGACGCAAATGGCCAGAAAACACACTCCACAGCCAGAACAAACGGCCTAAGAAGGCCTAGAATCAACCCGACTCAGGGGTCACTGAGGAAAAGATGGAGGAGGAGGAGGGTAAGGAGGAGGGTAAGGCTGAGGAGAAGGAGGACGGAGCCCTGCCAAGAACCTCTGGATGGCGGAGTCGGCCAGGGCATGGAACAACAGGTTGCCATCAAACGGAAGGTCAATGAGTCACTCCCGAATATTCTCAGGGAATACTCCATCCCGAAGCCAAGCATGGCGATGGAGAGCGATCGAGGAAGCCATGGCCTGGCCCAGCACCTCTGAGATGTCCAGAGCGGAGCAGAGAATAAACGCCGAAAGCTCCCGGCCATCCAGCGCATGATGCCTTAAGTCCAATTGACCACCCTCCTTGGACGCTGTGGATCCAAGAGACTCAGCTGAGTCCCACAAACAGGAGGAGGCCCGCGCCAGCACACACAAGGTGTTCAGGGCCCGCAGGGCAGCGCTGGTCGAGTCAAACCTGCTGCGCCACCAAGAGTCCAGCCAGCGGGTCTCCCGAGATGGCGGAGTCAACAGCGGCAGCAGGGAGGTGATAGCAGTCTGCAACAGAGGAATGGAGGCAGAGGGGTGGAGGGAAAGGCATGCTGGGTCACGCGGGCCGGTGCAGAAAATGTTGAGGCACTGGGTCCCCTGAGGCAGGATGCCTCCAAGCCCCCGTCAAGGAAGAAAGGAGGAAACCTTCAAAGGGAAGTAAGATCTCCCTTCCACAGAGCCATGGGGGAGACCCTTCAAAAGATGGTCCGTAGGAAAGTGAGTCCAGGTCACCCATACGCAAGATGCCCACAGCCGTGGAAACCGCGTGAGCAAAGGCCGCACCCGCCTCCATAGGGCCCCGCGGCAGAGAAAGCAGCTCCTCCGTGGGCGACGGCTGCAAACTAAGTCGGCCGTCCCCGAGGCCAAGTGGGACGGGCAAGGGCCAGACCTGGAAGTCAGAAGGATCCAGAGAATGAGGGACCTGCCGCTCTTCCGACAAACACCTCTGCCTCAGTAAGGGCGGGGAGCCACCCTTCGATGCCGGTGAAAAAGACACCACACGGCGACCAGTCTCCGGGGAGGAGGACACCAATATAGAAGACGTCCGAAGATAAATCCGCGGTACGACCCCTGCGCGGAGCTGTAGAGTCCGCTGCCTGAGGCAGGTTTTCGGCACCATCCGGCATCGCCAGACAAGGGTCCTCCAAGTCAGCCTGCACAGGAGACCGGAGCGGAGCCCGGAGTAGAGCTGGAGTCGAACCGGCTCCGGGGCGGCGCCAGAACGGCACCGACCCGACCCCCACTGAGGTAGTCACCTGCGTGGGGGAACGAGACGGGCTTGGGGAGTGACGCAAAGTCCTCTGCCAGCCACCACCCAGAATGAGGCGGAGATCGCTCGGCAACCCACGTGGCGGTGCCAGGGAAAATCCAACGTCTGACTTGCCCTCCGTTGAGGCAGCCGCCTGTGGGGAGGGACAAGAGGGGCCCGGAGAGGGATGAGGGGTCCTCACCCCGCCTCGACCTGGAGCGGGACAAGGGGGGTTCACCGACCCCTGTGGCTCCGCCCTGTCCAGCTGCTGATGGCGCCGTAGCGGCGTCACCTCGGCTTTAGACAGGACCACATTGTCAAAGGACCGAGAGGGGCTCGGGATGCGACCGAGTCCTGGCGACCTCCCACAACACCACAGGGACTCCCACAGGAGTTTGCTGCGAGGCAGAGAGGCAATGGCCTGAAGGAGGTTCCCCAGAGGAGCCGCACCCCAACAGCACCACATCCTCCAAGCCTGGATCCAAACCAGTCATACGTTATTTCTTCACAACAATGATCCTCATAAGATAATGTCATAAACATGTGCATGTGCCCAATGCATTTCAGGCAATTAGCCCTTCATCAGGGGCTTGATTTCAGGAAAACATGAATACATTCTACAACCAGTTGTAAACCTCTGTAGAAATACTTTTACATAGAAGGTATGAGCGTGAACAGCTTTTTCCAAAGATAAGAGTGCAAACATTTCCTTGCTTTACCATTCTGTGTCTCTGCCTGCCTGTGGAATCTATGTCTGGTTTAGACTGACAGTTGGCTGTTTGTGCATTCACTCTAGATAGTAACACAAAGGGAGCTGAGATGGGCCCTTCATATTCTGAGGGCCCATCACCAGGCTGATGGACCTGCTTGCTCTAGAGTGGTGGGAGGAGTTGTCACTGATACCTGAATAGGGCTGTGTCTGTCCTCACACAAAGCATTCTCCACCCCCCTGTAGTGTGTCAGGAGCCAGGTCAGGGAAAGGCATGGTCTTGCGCACTGCAAAGTCTATTCTTTAAAGTTTGCCTACTTCAAAGGAAGAAACTGCTATAAGTACTGGAGCTATGACCCCACATTTTTAGAACAGTTCTGGACTATGAGGAGAATCTACCAAGAAGAGCTGGAGAAGCTGTTGGAGGGGAGCTGCCACTCTGCTTGTTGCTGTGTTGGGCTGGCCTGCTGCTTGCTGCTTTTCTTTTGGGGAGTGCATCCTAAGAGGAGTCCAAGCCACCCATGGCACTGAGCATCAGATCGGGAATGCCCACCTCAACCCATCCAGAAGAGTCAATGTAATTACACCATATACACAAGGTTTGGGGTTTTATATGAAAGGACAAGACTTTGCTTTCATCATCCTGCTTGCCAAGGTTCTCCAAGGGTTTGTGTGTGCTTGCCTCCTGTTAAGAAGTCTCAGGACTATCACAGACTTCATCTGCAGCCCCTGAACTCCTCTGCTGAGAGTTCTGACCTGCTTATTGGGGCCAATTCCAGGTCTGGGCCCTTGGAGGTGGCTTCTGCTGAAAGAAGAGAAGAGAATCCATGTATCGGCCTTCAGCGCCTGTTTTGTACGCTCCAGTCTTGCAATGCGGTTGAAAAATCAACGTTTTGCCATGGTGAGGCAGAAGAATCTACACAGCACCTGCTGTGCAACCTAAAGATCGATGCAGCCTGAGTCCTGAGCACCATGTCTCCGACGTCCAAGGCACCCGCTCCAACTCAAATGCAGGCCCTGCTGTGCAGCTGAAGTTTTGACGCATCACCTGCATCACGGTTGGGAAATCGATGCAGCGCCTGTTTCGCCACTGCATTGACCCAGCATAACCAGATTTTCCATTCACTGCACCTGTGCGCCAAGTCATCATTGATATTGCCGAGCAGTAAGGAACGAGGCTGCGTGTCCGAAAGTCAGTGCATCACCTCCCCCGCATAAGGGAATCGACACATCACCTCCCTTGACAGTAAGGAATTGTGCATCACCTCCCCTGAGAGTAAGAAATAGACAAATCGCTTTGTTTCCGGTGCCTCATCTCCCCTGCGCCTGTTTTTGCCTTTTGATTTGATGCATCCCAGGTACTTTACACTAAAAGTGATGCATCCATGGTTTTCTATGAACTGAACTATGTTGAACCTTTTAAAAGTGATATCTTTGGTTGTGTTTGTTTGGATTTGTTTATTGTTTTGGTGTTGTTTTATTCAGATAAAGATTGGTTATTTTTCTAAACTGGTGTGGTGTCCATTTGTAGTAGTTTCACTGTGTTGCTGTGTGTTTCTGTACAAATGCTTTACACAAGGGTGATCTTTGGTGAGTAAGTCCCTTGCTATGACTAAAATAAGAGTCCCTACTTGGACAGGGTTCAAGTCACTGCCAACTAGAGACACCCATTTCTAACACAGGAGAATTTGCATTTTTATTTCACAAATTTTTCTGGGAATGGAATTAAATTAACGTAACCTCCCTATGACAAAGACGTCTTTTAGTAACTACTTTCTATAAATATTTTTATTTGAGCTTTACATTTTTTTTCAAAAACAAGATTGTGCAGACAGCAGAGCATATCAGAGCATGACAGGTCCAATAATATAAAGCATCAATAGTGGGTTATGTCTGGACAATACATCCTAAATCCAAGCCACCCCCCGCAGTGACCATCCTATCAGGAACGTCCACCTTAATCCATCCAGAAGAATCAATGTAATTACACCACGTCCCCAAATTTTTAGGTTTAATATGATATTCTCTGACCCCTGTCCAAAGTAAAGTAATGACTCAGCCAGTGGGCACTGGGTGCCAAAGGCCATGCTCTGTATCCAGCCTAAGCTGCTGACCTCAGTGGTTTCTGGGTAAAGGGTTTCTCTGTTGTCCAGGCACTATACACAGGCCTACTGCCTAGAGATCACACAGGGTGGTGTCTTTGGCTATTCCTAGTGATCTGTGAGCACAGATTGTGCATACAACTATTACCTCTACCCCGATTTCACAAGTCACATAGTTTGGCCACACCCAGAAAGGTCTATGCACATGCCTTTTCCATAATTCGTACCCGATCTCTTTAACCAAAGATCCCAGAGAACATTGTCTTCGCAGAGTGAGCTCTGAATGCATAACAGTCATCCATACCCTGTGCCCTATTCCATTGTCATTTGAGCCCTGTGGACATAACCTTGGTCATGTCTGACACACTCTAGTGTTAGAGTGTGTATTTTTGACCAAGTAGGAACCAACACTGAATGTGTTATCTGAAATACGTAGATACACTCTGAGAGGTAGAAATTGAGTCAGGAGTGGCACTTTATTCAAACAAGTAAGTAACAAGTGTCAAGGACACGTCATTTATCAAGAATAAAAACACGCAATCCAGGAATTCTTAAATCATGGCAATTCAAAGAGAGAGAGAATATCAAAATGCAATGAGACAGTATAACCTTATCTAATAATAAATCAATCAGCTAGCTGGGAGCACCTCTTCATGATAACCACTGCATGAGGTGATCAACGTGTTTGTGATTGGACAGTCCTTTTATACAGTTGAAATGAGGAACTGGGGAATGCAGAATCAAAACTTTAGCAGGTGTTTGACCGCAGAACATAAGAAAAGCTGGAAAATTTAATTGATGTCAATATTTGGAAAATAAGAAAAGCAAAACTCACGAAAGATGCAAACGTTTATTAAAGGTTATAGGTTATTTTAAGCCATGTTGCTGTCTTAGGTTCCAAAGATACAAACATCAGGTGAGAAGTTGTGGTTAGCCCCCACATCTACTCTTAGCCCTTCTTGTTCTTCTAGATGACAGATGCTTCCTGTTTATCTCTTCATGATCTCAATGTACAGTAAGATGTGCACGCAGAGGACAGGGGCTTGGGGACTTGTTCCTCAGAAAGGCAGTGACCTGAGGTTATTGGCCTTCACAGGAGAGATACATCTGAGGTTACAGAAGGGTACCTCAGATGCCCACTGCCTTTGTAGATGCTCAAGGCAATGTGGACAATTTAGCACAACCCTGTCTAAGGGATGGCAGGGACATTTGAGACTCTCATGCTTCAGATGTGGACAGAATGGGCTGGGCACTATTTAGTCAAACTTGACCCTGCTTCATTTCCCTCCTCTTGTTTATTTTTTATCAAAACTATTACGGAATACTTTGCAGGCCCTTCTTACAGTTGAGGTATCCAAGGGGTGTCATTCACATAGGAACAGTGGCCCTCTTGCTGTTTCCCTAACTCGATGTACTCACCAATCTTCTCTTGGTTGGTATTTACTGGTGGTGTGTTGAATGCAGCTAACCTGGCACTATGTTATGGTAGTGGGCTGCACTGAGTGTGGTTCAGGTGTTGTGAGCTCTACAACTTCTACGAGAGCTAAATCATCTCCATTCCTTGTTCTACCCTTCTTCTTGCATATAGGCTTTCTGAAGCTTCCTATTCCTGCATAGTTCGTACATACTAATTTACAACCAGTATTTTAAGCACAATAACAGAACACCTGTATGGCACAACAGATGATCAATAGCACACGGAAAACCTGTAACAACATTTTTACAATGACAGACAGCCATAAAGGCATCCAGTTAAAGTTCAACCAATCAGTGGCTGTGTTTGCTGAGGCACTTCATTCAGCAATTATTTTCTTTTCTATGTTATTCAAGTCCTTGATGACTTTGGTGATGGAACCATTTTCTTCATCGCAGGCAAGCACGAATATGCAGCACAACCTCACGATCCAACAGCATACCCTACTTTGGTGTTTCGAAGCCAATGTGCATTCGCCTTGATCTGGAACATCAGAATGAAGGTTAGGTGTTGTTGAATAGGCGGAACTACAGGATTATGTCTTTAAAAGCTATCTGCACATGTACGGTATGTGGTACCCATGTTGTCAAAGCTCGCTCATAAGGCTGATTCCTAGAAACTCTCTGTAGAGGCCACAGCTTTTTGTTGTACACTGCATTCATCTGCCCTTCTTCTAGAGCCCAGTAGGCATAGAGTATTGACATTTTTATTCAAGAACTACTGTGCTTGTAGCCTGCAGTGCACGGCTGATGCACTAAGTCCACAATATCCAACAAGTGATGGCCTTGATCCATGTCCCGCAAGCACAGGGCATAGGACATGCTCTTTGACCATCTCCTTCACTTGGCCCCTTCACCCCAGGCAGCTAATGCAATATTGTGTCATGGGGAACACGGTTTGGCAATTACATAAAACAGAGGGCAGGTTTGGCATTTAAAGTAATTTCTACCTCAAATTAGGGTCAAATCATTTGTTCACTATGATTTAAAAGTTACATCAACTAGTTTTTGGAGCTTGCTCACTGTCTCTACAGATTTCATAGTTCACTTATCTTTGCTTGACCAAAGAACTTCTCTATTTAAAGGTGTTTGGTGGTTTATTAGCCAAGCTGTTTTCTTTTGGCTGTAGTAGTAGTTAATCTTCCATCTTGAAAAATACTGCCAGGTGCAAAGCAAATTGCACAGTGCTCGCTTTTGCTGTGTATGCCTGAGCAACGGTGATGGCGAAGTGAGCTAAAGATTACTGATGGACTCAACCCAGATCTGAGACTGGGGGTGAATGTCTGAAAAGTTTCAGTGCTCCGTCCAACATCTCCTTGTGTTTGCTCTTCCTGTGCAAAGCCTGTATCTCATCTGGTTGTACAGATGAGAACTCTGTGTATAAGTCTAAAATGTCTCTGCTCTCCACATACTTCATACTATGCTTCCCAGCTTCTGTCACAAATATGCAAATAAATATCCCACAAAGATGCTGGCATTGTTAACTCCATTACACTCATATCTGCCTACCAGTATAGTTTACATGGTACTTGTCTTGTGATCTGTCAATCAGAAACATAAAGGTCTCTTCCCTTGCTAGACCAGGCCCTCCAAGAGCACCAGTAAGGTAAAATTATAGTCAGAGTGGTTACCAATTAAAACTGTCAACTATGATGTGACCTCTTCTAACTTTATCTCCTGGAGCATAACATCAACTCTAAACTTGAGTGGTGGCGATTTTTCCCAATAAAACGTTTGAGTTAACAATAGCTAATGTATGCCTCATTTTAAGGTAGCTAACATCTGGTACCACCTTGTTATGTCCAGGCGCGGTCCATGCAGATAAGAGCAGGATCGGATTCAACATACGACGATGAGGGAAACTTAAATAATAAAAAAAAGAAAACCATGGTTGTATGTGGAATCCGCCGTCCCTGTCCCACCGCTCTTACCTGCACGGGCCACGCCTGGTAATGTCTCTCTCTTCATCTCAGGAAACGCTGAACCAATCATTTCAAATGTTATAGCCATTTTTTTCTGTTCTCATGTGACTGTTTAATTTTACACAATCCTGGTAGAATGTAGTAACAATCTTTTCCAAAGCACTTACAAAGCATAGTTTAGACCAAATGTATCTCTTTACGTTGCAGATAATAGTTGAAAGTTTGAAAGACGTTTAAGAAAGCCTTCATTGTGCCTTGGCTTGAGAAAAAAATGAACCTGTTTTTTTTTGTTTGTACTTTAGCCAGATTGGTTCTCCATCTGGGAACCATGCAAAGGTGTAACACGTTTTAGAAAATGTGTGATTTAAGGTAATGCAATGTAGACTGGATAACATATTGTTGTAAATAGAAGTCCATGAGCCAGGAGTATAAATTGGTTATCTTTATTCAAGTTGAGTTGCAGGTCAAGTTATTAAGATGGAAAGGTAAAACCCCACCAGGAGTGACCTCCCGGCCACTCAGCCTGCCTGCACCAACTGCCAGATGACACACAGGCTAAGCCCCCCAACATTCCATGATGATACTGAGGATTCTGGCAGTGACACCATGTGAGCCACAGGGAAAAGAGACATAGATAAATATAACACATCTCCTTTCTTTAGGGAAATTACAAAAGAGGAATTAGAATAAGCAACATCAACATCAGTGTACACATCAACATCAATGTACACCATACTTTTGAAAATAAAGCATTTATATTGAAAAGGAAATATTAACATTAGATTCTCAGATAATTAGTCCCATCCCCTTCCCTTGGGAAACACAACACAACACAACCACCATGAAGACTAATTCGGTTTCATCTCTGTCACCACACCTGTAACAGGTTATGAACCACCCTGTGAACTAAAACCGGAGTACATTCTGCTCCGCCAACAAAAACATAAAAGGGTACACACTTAACACAGACATCACCCACACAACAAAATAACCCACACACTATCACGCCCACACATCACATACTCAAACCAGAAACCAAACAAACCGACTGGCCAGGTCAGTAAGTGGCAAAAAGGTCCCAACTCATGGCGTAACAGTACAACACCCAAAAATTGGAGCACACTTCACTCCGTAACAGGGTACACATGACCCCGTGAACCACACCCGGGACAACCATAGCCCACAACCAAACGTGTAACAGGGTACACATCACCCTGTGAACCAAAATTGGAGCACTCTTCGCTCCGTAACAGGGTACACATGACCCCGTGAACTGTTACTGGGACCACCATAACCAAACATTTAACAGGGTACACCATACTTTTGAAAACAAACACAACACCCTGTGAACTGAAAATTGGAGCATTTAGCTTCCACACCAACTACAAAAGGGCACTCACCACCACACTTAGCTTCCATTACATAATGCCCTGTGAAACATATTTGGGACACTGAGCTCCCGCAACCTTATAGCCATAAGCGTAGACCAAAACTGAGGCATGCACTACCACACAGAAACTAAAAATACACTTAAAGCCTCACAATTCTAAGGAACACTGGCAAGGCTTACAACCCTTAGAAACAGAACTAGGGCAAATTGACGACATAAAATGCAAATCTCTCCCTAAAAGCAAGTTGCAACTTCCACCATCACCCTCACATAACAACTTAGTCACAGTAAAATTGTACAAAAAAAAACAAGCTCCGGTGAACGATTTTTCACCCGAGGTCCTCACCACACCGAGTGCTTTGACAAGTTCACTGCCGATGAATTTACCGCTGGGGTGTATGTTATTGTCACCATGCAGGCTGATAGTAAATAATAAACACCTCCACTATTTCGATACTGTCATGAAATCTGTACGGTGTAAAGTTCACAGGAGTATTCCTACGCTCGGTGAATATCTTTATACATCTGGCAGTCAATGCGTCTGGCAGTCAACGCGCACTCCACGGAAGCAGTCAAAATGGCAGCACGCAAGACACGCTGCACCGGGTGGCTCTCGGCACGCCAGTGCCGGCAAACGGGTATATGCAGCCATGCACAAAGAGGACGAAACGTCACAGAAGACTGTCCGGCTGAAGCTCGTGAAACGGTGAGCAGCGCGTGTTCACTTTGAGTTTTGAAAATCCACGCAGCCGTTTAAGTTTTGCCGTTCACCATATATGTTAAAATGTATAAACTCGACTCAGCCCCAATAAAATGACTGCAAAAACACTCTGTGACACAGACTGTGCTCCCTGGTTTGTTCTCCATTCACCATCCTTGCTTCTCCCGCAGAGCCGGGATGCGTGTCATCCCTGCGCTGCTCTCTTTCCGCAGCGCTTAGTCACGAAGAGACACAGAGTTGACTTGAGGCACTATGGGCTGCGCACTCTCTCTCTCTTTCTCACAGTGATGCTAAACAGTGTGTAAGCACCGATCACACCACCGGCAGATGAAAGCTGTGCCTCCACTTGCCCACAGCTGATGTCAAATGCACGCCCATGTAGATTCCTCCAAGTTAAGTCACAAACACACGAGCACTACATCAATCAGGTGCCAATTCAATTTAACTGCACAGACATCACGAAAGTTACATGGATACCTGAAGTAAGGGGTCAAACGCCTTGGGCAGCAGCAGGGCGTCCAGATAACAACGGACACTGGTGGGGTTTGTGCAAGGCGTTTCTCCTTCAGTAAGATGCTTAGTTTCATAAGGCTCCTTTCATTAAAGTTTCTCCTCAAAGCTGTAGGTTTCAATAGTTCCATTTTCTAGTTTCCTTATTAGTTTTCTTATCTGCACGCTGTTGGTTCTCTTGTATGTAGGCTCTTTCTTGTAGTTGTAAGTTCTCCTAACGTTGCCAAAAATGTTGTAAATAGAAGTCCATGAGCCAGGAGTATAAATTGGTTATCTTTATTCAAGTTGAGTTGCAGGTCAAGTTATTAAGATGGAAAGGTAAAACCCCACCAGGAGTGACCTCCCGGCCACTCAGCCTGCCTGCGCCAACTGCCAGATGACACACAGGCTAAGCCCCCCAACATTCCATGATGTCACTGAGGATTCTGGCAGTGACACCATGTGAGCCACAGGGAAAAGAGACATAGATAAATATAACACATACGCTTTCCGCAGTGCCTTTTAGAAGCTTTTGTCTGGCTCGTAGAGAGAACTCCCTTTTTCCCCATTGCTTGTGAGCAGATGATTACAATCACCTTTTAGAGGCTTTCTAGCAGTATCCCTTTAATCTGACTTCTCCCCCAAACCGCCCTGACGTTCCCTCAGCTTAGAAGCGTAGGATGCTCTCTTTATGGAAGAACTGATTTACTCGTTTTCCGTGGTTCCTAAATTGTGGTCCGGGGACCACTGGGGGCCTTCAGCGCCTACTCAGGGATTCTGTGACTGCTAAAAAAAATATTAACAGATTATTAAAGTGTACATAAATAAAGAAGCAAAATATAAAATTTTACATTTTATAACATTCTATAAATGTCAGGGAATTTGAAATTGGAGGCTAAAACTTAAGTTGATATCCTCAGATTGATTTGTGAGAGTAGTGGAGGTGCATCAAACAGAGTCTGGTATATATGATGGGAGGCCTCAGTTGAATTTAGAAAAGGTTCTACCTTCCCATTAAAATTAAAAAAATTATATTTGTGAATGAAATACAATCTTTCATCATTTGTGTATTTGGTTGATGAATGCTTGTTTCTGTATTTTTGTTTATTGTTTTGCAGTTCAAATCATCAAAATTCCAAAAGCTGGAATCCCCAGATTCCAATAATGGCTCGGCAGGGGGTCCCCGGATTCCAATAATGATTCAGTGGGGGTCTCTGGATTCCAATAATGATTCAGTGGTGGTCCCAGGATTCCAGTACTGATTAATTGGGGGTCCACAGAAGACAAAAGGTTAAGAATCAATGCTCAATTTTATTTGTGACAACTTTATAACAACTTGTCTTTGCTCTTATGACTTTCAACTTTTTTGAGAATATTGAATAATGTATTGGCTACTGATGTACAACTAATTCTGATGATTGAAGTTTGTAATTTGCAAATAGTTTAATAAACCTTCAATGTTTTGAAACTTAACCACTCTCTTTCTTCCTTGTGGAGCCCAATGTATTTCACGTTATTGAAATGTAATGATTTTGTCATCTAGCCTCATTTGGAACTACAGATTTATCAGAAGGCATTGTTTAAACCTGAATTTGTACCAGAATTTTCACAGAGCAAAGCGCTCAATCAAGAGTCATAATTATATAGTATTTATTAATTAACAGTCAATATTTTTCTTTGTGTAATGTTCACATCACAACATACTAATAACTGGTGATCTACGCATACGGTCATCATCCTCATTGTTTTTACCAATGGGGAATTAAATATCCTGAAAACCCCATATGATTATGGCTGTCTTAGAAAATGCATACAACTATTTTGTTACCTTCTGCCATCCTTTGCTGCATACACAATGACCTCAAAAATACACTACTCTTCACAGAATACAGCTCAAAAGACCCCTGCTAAGCCACCAGGAATAATACATTTATGGTAATGATCTCTGACCAGTTGTAAAATTTCAATATAACTGGAAAACCGCCTCTGGAGTGAAGAATCTCTCCTTGTAATGTCATACTATTGGAGACATTTAGCAGCTTAGATGTGAGGTTGTTGCTCAGTAAAATCAAGAGCTCTTATCTTGAAGTCATATTTGTATCACTACTTTCCTTGGGTTCATGTACATTTGAAAATAGGGACTTACAACATAAATGTTTACCAACATAAAGTAATTTACCCAATGAATTTTAAATTCTGTATGTGGCAGCTGCATCATAACAAAAGTGAATTGTATCACACTGGCAAACATCAAGTACCTGTGCCCTTTCACTGCCTCCTTCAGTATATACTTAACATTCTATTGAAGTACTGTTCAGCTACAGAGAAATATATTCTTTAGTAAGAAAAGTTCACATTACAGGCTTTTGTTTCTGACTTATATTTTCACAACAACGTGTAGCAAATGAATTATACCTTCCCATCTTCTCCTGCCTCTGGGTTTGACAGCAAAGAGGCACACCCAGTGTCCAGCCCTTCTATCGCAGGAGCCCACTAGATATAGTTCTTGGCCTTGTCTGGCAGGCTCTGTGCACAAGACATCACCTTCCTGATACTCTGCATGTGTTCACCCTGCCGCAACAGCATCATTATACATGACCATCCTGTTCTGGATGTATGGCCTTGCCTTTCTTAACTGTACAATTTGAGAATACCTACTAGTAGTTTGGTTCAAAGAGAATGGTGTGCTAAAAATATATATATATATTTTCCATTTATCTAGCATATACCCAAAATGTCACTGTCTCTTGACAAACTCATTGCCAAGTCACAAGGATATTTTTTAATCATTCTAATTTTATATTCAAACATTAGGAATTTTGATAGCTGTGACTGAATTCAGTATTGTCATTTAAAATCAATTCAATTCAATTAATCTTTATTCGGATAGGCAGTATCCATAAAAGCACAGGTCAGAAGAACAACAGCATAAAATAATACATTAAGAATGATTTTTAGTAAAAAGACAATAATAACTATAAATAACAAGTACTTACATATGTGGCATAATCAGAGATAAAATGTTCATATTATAAAAAGGGTCAAGTGTGTAAAACAACCACTCTTTTAAATGGCGTAATAATTCATGTCAATAGCAGCGTAGTGTAGTAAGTGCAAATAGGCATTTAACATAACAAATGAATTGATATGTTCACAATCAGAGATAGCAAATATCAGCAAAACTCATTATGGTAAAATACAGTACGAAGATAGCAGCCTATTACAATAAAGTGCATACGAGTATAAACTGTTTATAAAAAAACAAGGCGTGCTAGGTAATAGCTTCTACATGGCACCCTCAAAACATTGAGAGTTATAATTCTCAACAAATACCAGCTTGGTGTAAACAAGTAAAAACTGATATTTTTAAGAGGTGCTCATTGAGGCACGTGAGCGAACTGCCGCCTTCAGGAAAGAGATTACTCTGAAAATCAAATCCACATTTTTAAGATTAATAATTTCAAAGTAAGCTATTCTGAAATCAGTGGTGGCAGTAGCCTTAAAGAAAGGAAACAGAAACTGTTCAGTATATAATAAATAAAAATTACAGAAAAATAGAAAGTGTAGCATTGATTGATTATTCTGATTATCACAAGGGCAGATCATTTGCCCAAGGTTAATGTTGAGGCCTAAGGGGAAGTATAATAGGTATTTTAAGGTGCCTTCCCTAAGGCGAAACAACAAGCTTCTCACCCAGCGACTTAAATTCAGTAAGAGATAGCTAGATGGCAAATGGGATGGAGGACAGTTAGTAGATGCCGAAGACATATAACGTATAACTGACGATTTCACAAATTCTATACTGTGTCTTAAATTCCTGTATTGGTCGTATAAGGCCTCCTGGAGGGTCTTTTTGGTTATGCTCTCTATGCGGTTTGGGTTCAGGAAAATATGTTCAAGATTTACGCTGATCAAGCTATTTCTGACAGCGGCGAGCCTCAATATATCTCCCACCGTCACATTTAAGGCAGTCTGTTATAATTTCTCTAGTTAACGACGCTGCCGGGTTTTGTCAGACTTTTAACCAAAATATGGCATGACGAGACCTGATATAATCTTCAATGTAAAGCAGTTGTAGTTCCTGATGGCAGATCAAATTTGAAGAAGAAATTGGAATCCCCAGAGGTTTTCGACAAAACCGGTTTTCTTTGTCTTGTCTATTGGTTTCACCTTTGCACTGTGTTAAGTTTGCATGGACTGGTTAGAAGTTTAAACGCCATTTTTCCTTTTCTGCTGCCTCTGCACTTAACACATTTTGTTATTACAGCTTTTCGCCTAGTTAGGTATTTTGCTTTACACGAGAATAACATGTTTGCTTATAATATCAGCTTTGCTTGGTAAGCTATGTCTGTACAGTGAGTGCCGAGGCCTTCAAGGTTGTTTCAACACAGCGTTTATTGTTTGGATTGATCAGCGCACAGAGTAGACATAATATGGATGCAGCTGTGGCCAACTTTGGGTTTAGGCGCGATTAATAATGCACTGCTCAAGGCAGAAGACACACACTTGATGAATATCCGTATGCAGAGTGTTGGTGCAGGAGATGATGTGATCCATTTCCACTGAACCCAAAGGTATGGGCCCTCCCTTCTAAACCCAAAGAGACCTTCTGTAGATATAATATTATATACTAGCTAGGGAGGGTAAACCGAGGTTCTATTTAGACCTGTTTCCTTTAGCATTTTTAACATGCTTTCACCCTTTGTATTTTATGGAATAGTAACCATGCTGTTAACCTTGTTCCTTATAATATGTTTGCTTGTACTAGCTAAGATACTGCTTTTGAGAACACTGCATTAGAAATAAACATGTCAAACTCGCACGTGTCCTCATTGACTCCTCATTCTGGATTGATATGTTAGTATAACGAAAGTGTGTACATGTGTTCCACATTACCTGAGGTGTTCTAAGTCCATGTTCTGGGTTGTCTAAATCATTGGGGTTTTGTAAGTACCAATGAGACACTGATAGCTAGTCTAGTAGGGGATTTTGGATGCTGAGGTGAGTTTTGGCACACCGTAATTCAGTGAGGTTCCAAGTCTTTATGCACAGTTCTGTATATGAGCAGAAATCCCTGCTACATGGCGCCCGATCGTTGGTGGTCTTATTACATGACACTTGAGTAGTACTTATATCGGTCCTTAACACCCTTCGCTATTGTTTCCGGAAAACAGTGGTGTCGGACAAACCTGCCTATGTTTATATAGGTCTTTTCAAGCTTGATTCTTTCAAAACGGTTTCCTTGAATTACTATCCAGTTGTGCTACGTACTTTTTGTTGTACCTTTTTCTTTCTGTGTCACTATGGCCACGGTGGACATTCCGCAGCACAGTCGCATTGCGGTGCGCTATCATTTGTAGACATATAATGTCCCCGTGGATGGCATGGCTGTGATCATGGTGGTGAGTGCGGAAGTGGCTTATCCTTATGAAATATTTTATTCGTGGGTGACCTTCCTGGCTGTGAACGCAAATACTACTGTGTTCGACATGAACACTGCCACGGCTGTTCCAAACGAATATGCTCCGTATAGGACACAGGAAGTTCCGATTAATGCTTGGCAGTACCGTGTTTGGTTTATTGGCGTCCTACCCCACTCTTTAACAGCTCCGAGGTTAGGTCCCTTGTCCATTACAGGCGCAACTTAGCCTGTTTTGGAAGGATTTACACCTCATCCTCAGCACGGGGCGTGTTCCGTTGCTGAATTAAGACAATTACATGTAGTCGCGATTAGCATGATTAGGTCATTAGTACAATACATTACCCGCAATCTGCCGGGCGGGGCCCCAGGAGGTGCGGCGCTTCCTGCTGGACAGGGTGGAATGAAACTTAGACCCAGAAATTGGTGACTGTGAGTCGTGGGGAAAGATCTTTGCGGCAGTTTATTATTTTATTTATTTTTTACATTTGTATGGCGCACAGCTACCCAAAAAGGGTTTCCCGGCGCCCATGACTTGTCGATGGACCGTAGCAAGAGGTGAAGGACACTCTACTTATTTCTGGAAGAGCCAGGTCTTTATGTTCTTTCTGAATTTGGCGTAATTTTCTTCCTTGCAAATATGAGGAGGGAGTTTGTTCCACAGGGAGGGTCCTAGGACAGAGAAAAATCTATGCGAGGTGCTTCGGCACTCCGTCTATGACTGTCCTTCCAACGGTCATTAAACGTGTTCAAGATGAGCACGGACCTGAGCCAGCGGTTGAATTGGGTATCCTTTGACGTAGTTTCCGATCTCATACTTGCGAATGTCAAGGGAGATGCGGTGAACTTTCAGGTGTCCAATGCATTGCAGGTGGTTCCCGATGCGGACAAACCCCGACAGTTACAGAGGATTATTGTGGCGGCTTATAAGACCGTGGGCCGCAATAGTGTGGGTGTCAAGCCATTTTCCACTAAGGAGAAAAACCAACCCCAAGGGCCGAAGTCAGAGACTGACGAACAGCCCAAGACCAAAAAACAAAATTGGCCGAAAAAACAAAAACAGGGTAAACAACAACAGCAGAAACAGGAGTCTTGTCCTGCATCACCAGTGCCTGTGCCTACAGAACGTATTTATGACTTGCGCGATCGCGCGACGATAAAATCACCTGATGGTTTTCAGGTTTCTGAACAACGCTCTCCTTGTTCTTTTCAGGACTCATCGGCCTCATCGACCGGTGGTGGAGGTGGCGGCAGAGGTCGGGGTGGCCAGCAGGGACGCGACCAGCCCCGCCCGAAAGAGGGTAAAGGCAAGCAGGAAGATTCAACACCGAAGAGACCCCAGTTTCAGAAAAAGAAAGTTGCCGCTTTAACAGCAAGATATGCCACAGATAGTGAGAACGCAGCTTCGGAATCAGACATGGGCTCTGACCTTGCTGGACAGCGCAGTGGAGATTACCATAGTGCGAGAGGCCCTGCGTCCGCTACTGAAGGTGACAGCGACTGATCGATATGTTGTTATGGAGACAGCTGATACTAGAGTAGCTCCCCCTGATAGACTTGATGAAATAGTCCTTTTAATTGAAGGTGACATACAACGTACAATCAAGGAGGTTTTTTGGGAAAATCTTACGACTACATATGACATTTTGTTAGCGGAGGCTGACTGGCCCCCACCTTTTGGGGTTGGGATAAATTTTCTCCGCACCACGAGATTCCTTTACGGTCTATGCCACAGCCTCAACCTCAATATCCCATCCGACGAGAAGCTAAGGCTTCCGTCGCGGAAATCCTTGAACAATTGGAATATCAAGGTGTGATTGAAACTTGTGTGTCACCGATGAATAACCCTCTTTTTACTGTGACCAAGCCTGACGGCTCGTACCGATTGGTATCGGATTACCGGCACTTGAACTCGCATTGCCGTACCTGTGCAGTATAGAATACTCACGGCTCTGCTCTTGTGGATGGTCTTGTACGTAAAGGTTTTTAAACCACACTTGACATATCCAACAGTTTTTTTGCCCACAATTTGGACGGACTGAGTTCCCAGTGGACCAGTTTTACCTGTGGCAGCAAACAATGCCAATATACACGTTTACCTATGGGCTATAAGAATAGTCCAGGCGTGTTTGCTGCCCGTATAGTCTCTCTTTTAAAGAGGATAGACACTGATGCGTGTTCGTAAGTGGATGACATTTATCTCACAGACAACGATCTTTGGGCGCATATGTGTTGCGTTGACCGCATAATTTGTAACTTCGCGGACTTCGGTTACAAATTCAACTTTGCAAAGTCCCTCATTGCAGAGTATACAGTGTTGTTCCTGGGCTACGAGCTCAACAATGAAGGTAGAGGATTGGCTCCTCACTTCTTGGGGAAATGCGCACAACTGCATCCTCCTACAACTCTGAAAAAAATACACTCCTTGCTGGGATTTTTGAATTTCGGGCGTACTTATATTCCCGAATATGCCCAGCGTATCAAGCCTTTGTATGCATTGATACAACCTACTTTTACCAAATCTTGCTGGCTGCCAGAACATTCAGCTATTTTGCAATCTTTGCAAGCTGATCTTCTAGAATCTAAATTCTTACTGACTCGTGATAACCAAACGAACCTGGTGATAAGAATCATCCCTGGGGCGGTGGGTTTCACGTACCTTACTTTTAACGAAGGAGACACAGTACCTATTGCTTAACAAGTCACACTTGCACACTTCGGCTGAAATGCAGTTTTCCTCTGTGGAAAAAGTTTTGACAGCAGTGCAAATGGCGATTCTCAAGGAACGTGCGCTGTCGCAGGGAAAACGCATGTTGGTTGTAACCCCGTATCCTGCATTAGAGGCAGTGACGAAATCCAGTGTGCCAAATTCTAAAGCTTTGCACCCTCGGTGGATACAATGGGCAGCATCATTGACGTCTCCGGATGTCACGTTTGTTTTTGATGCCTCCTTACAGTCGCAGGAGTTTTTGCAGTATGAATTTGTTCATCCTGCCCCTTTGGCTATGCAGCCTTTGGAGGACTTCCATTGCATCATATACACTGATGGTTCGGCGCAGGTTGCACATGGGTCTAAGCACGCATACGTTTCCGCTTGCGCTATTGTGGTAGGTGCCATGGTGAATGATGAGTTCAAGTCCAGAGTCGTACACACGCAGATGGATGTATGTCGTTACAATGCATACTTTTACAACGCCTACCTTTACAACGCATTTTTTACACCCGCAACATCCATTACAACGCATTCCATTACAACGCATGCCATTACAACAAAATCTTTGAAACTACCTTTACAACGCATTCCACTACAACGCATACTACATTTACAACGCATACCATTACAACGCATACCATTACATTGCATGTATGGTAAGTATTGGATAGTGTAGGGGTAAAAATTCCTATTCTAATTCCAGGGGGTGCAACAGTAGTGTAAGTGTTGGATAGTGTAGGGGTTAAAATTACTATTCTAACTCCAGGGGGTGCAACAGTAGGGTAATCATTGGATAGTGTAGGGGTAATCATTACTATTCTAACTCCAGGGGGTGCAACAGTAGGGTAACTGTTGGATAGTGTAGGTATGCGTTGTAATGGTATGCGTTGTAATGACTGCGTTGTAAAGGTATGCGTTGTAGTGGTATGCGTTGTAGTGACATGCGTTGTAATGGTTGCGTTGTAATGGCATGCGTTGTAATGGATGTTGCGTTGTAAAAGTTTCGTTGTAAAGGTAGTGGGTTGTAAAAGTTGCGTTGTAAGTGTTGTTTCCCCACGCAGACTCTAGGGGACTGCACCGCACAATTGGCAGAGCTTCGTGCTTAGATGCTTGCATTGGAGTACGCTGATCCTGGTGTGACAACTCTTATTGTGAGTGATTCTTACTGCTGTGTCCAGTCTTCCAATGCAAACCTGTACTTTTGGATTCAGAATGATTTCCGTGATTACAAGGGTAGCACAATAAAACATAAAATGATCTGGGTCCGAGTGGCTGAGCTTAAAGAGCAGTTGCCCCTTGTGTTTGTGATTCATACTCTCAGTCATCAGCACGTGGAAGTCCACAATGTTGGCAATTCAATTGCCGAAGAGGCAGCAAAATCAGCGGTATCGACATATTTGGTTGCAGAGGTTACACGTTCCAAAAGTAAGATTGATGATGATCTCTTGGCAGCTGTTGCTGCAACTGAGAAGGGAAGTAAATATCCAAAAGGATTCCCTTCAAAGTATTCACACCACTTAAGTCCTGATAAAGTTCCTTATGTGAAAATTACTGACGTTGGTGAGAGGTTACTTCCCAACGCGGCCCATGAAGGTGTTGCGTCTGCGCTTGCGGGCGCTTCGGCTACTGTTGCTCAGTTACAACAATGTTTCTGGTGGCAGGGGCTGTACAAACAGACGTGTGATTATGTCCTTCAATGTGACATTTGCCAGCAGATGAAGCCTTCAACGGCTGCGCGTCCGCCCCAGACACAGTTGTACATTTCCAATAAACCCCTTGGGTGTGTTTATTTAGATCACTGCGGTCCCTTTCCTTCTGATACTGCGTATAAGTACATCTTAGTAGCAGTTGATTCATACGCACGCTTTGTGTGGGTCTGGCCTCACAGCAGCGCTGCTTCACAGACTGTCATAAGAGACTTGCGTATCTTTATAGGGATTTTTGCATGTGGTACCTTCCATTCGGATCAGGGTCCGGCTTTCGCCTCTAAGGCGTATAAGGATGCCATGACTTCGTTGGGGGTCCAAGTCAAGTTTTCGTCTCCATACAGACCTAAGGGTAATAGTGTTGTGGAACGAATGAACCGAGATTTAAAGCAGTCTTTGACGACTCAAGTTATAGGCACTGGCAGGAATTGGCTGGCCCATCTCAATGGCGTGCAGCGTGCTCTTAATAATCTCCCTAGAAGGTCTCTGGGTGGGCAGACCCCATACGAAATGCTCTTTGGTATCAAGATGTATGTCCCGGACCTTGACGGTCTAGGCTCTGTGGTTCAAGCTGCCTCCTTAGACGTAGATGAGCATTGCAATGTTTTACAGGATCTACAAAAGACAGTCTTGCAAAGGAACATTGGCCCTCCACCCAGGATGATGCGTTGCAGATCCTGGTAGTTGGCTGGCTACCCCAAGTTGGAGAACTAATTCGTGAGAAGCTCGAGAACAAGAAAGAATTTGGTCCCTCTTATCGAGCTCCAGTTCCAGTGCTTGGAGTGAAGGGCACAAGAACAGTCATTTTACCACCACTTCCAGGTCGTAAGGAGAACAGGTATATCTCCATTGACAATGTCAAGATACACAGAGTGGCTGATTTTTCTTAGTATGACATCAGCAGTCTCATGTCCTTCGATTTTGAGAAATTCTGTTTTGGCCCCGGTTTCCAATCCTGCGCCTGATGTTGCTCTCGAGTTGCCTGCAATTTCTAGTCCTTTATTGAGTATATTGCCAGGTACTCAACATGATGAAACTGACTATACTTACCCAACTGACTTATCGATGCCTGATTTGCCAACTCGCTTTGCTACAGAATCCAGATTTTCATTTGACACTGTTTCCCACACATCTAAAAAGCCCTCTAAGATTTCTGTTTTGGCAAGACTGTTTAAAAAAAATGTTTTGATTCCCCCTTGGACTTATATTTGGATGGTGCTTTTTTTGATTTACCTTTTTATGTCAATTGGTTTTGTGTTTTATTTTTTCCGTCTCGTCAATGGACACTATGTCGAGGAGAGAACTTGCATTTGACATATCAATGGAACTTTGGCTCCTCATTCCTCTTCACACAGAGTGCAGAGAGACTTGGCTTTTGTTAACATCACTGCTTGGCCTGTCTTAGATGGGATTGTATGGGATGCAGTTCGATTTCATATTCATGGGCCCACTGAGGTTATAAAAGTCCCTAATGTGCTTAGAGTGTCTATGGGGGATGTGATTAAACAGAATATACGTTCTGATGATTGGGATGTTCAGGCCGTTGAATCATTGTTTTCTGATTTGAAATATTATGCTGCCTTTGATGCTGAAGATTTGTACTTGGAGTCTGCTAATTACGGCGATTTGTATTGTTATCAACATTTTGGCAATCACGACCTGCATAAAGCTAATACCAGGAGGCTCACTATAAATTACACCCAGTGGGAACACTGCCCAGCACCTATACAAGGCAGTTCTGCTACCTTTTTGAAAAGGTTCACTTACTTTACAGATTTTAATCAATCTAATCCAAATGCCTTTTATTTTAAAATGGCTGAAAAGTCAATTTCCAAAGTTAGACTTACCAATACTAAATTATTGTATTCGAAGTCCTTGCTAGACCAATTTGCTGTTGGGGGCTACGAGTTGTGGAAGGATACAATTGACCTTAAATCAGTTTGGGGTTCTGAAAGCTGGCAAGTGCAAGGCACTGAGGCGTTGCACCATGCATGCCTCATCCCGAACCATATGTTGTTTTTGAATTCTACTATTTCACAGACAACATGCTTTGGATTGGCTACTCCTAAAAAATTAAATGCTCCTTCTTTTCCTGATTTAGAGGAATATTCCGGTTGGGGTAATACTACTAAATTTTCCATGAGAGAGTTACAAACTCTATTATTGAATTCCTCCTCTAACATATCCAGTTTGGATCTTGAAGGCTGGTTGCTCTGGCACAGAAGTGCTGATTCATGCCAGCATTGTTTTCTGGGTTTAGCTCATGGCTTTACACAGGTCAGGGTAGATCTCCGTTTTGAAAGTGGCCATTCTGCGACTACCTATTCTGTAGGCAAATTGTGCCAGAACTGGCTCAGACATTCTACCTTGGGGTCAGTTAAACTGCATTTATCTAAACTGACTGATGATGTTGATCTGAATGATTTTATTAAAGGCCCGGCTAAAGGTAGATCTAAAAGATGGATATACGCTGTTTATAATGAAATCTGGAAAGCCTCCCAGGTTGAGGCGGCTACCCGCCTTAGGGCTATAGATCAAGCTAATTTAGAAAAAGTGCTAGCAGTTGTAGATAACAGCATTAACATGCTCTATTCTTGCATTTACACATTAGATAATATTGTGTCATCTGTTGTAGATATTGTGCAAGATGAAGTGTCTGCTTTGTACCACGGTCAGAATCAGTTGCGTTCCATTATGCAATTTGCATGGACATTGCAGACCCTTAAGGCGGAAAAAGTGCAGTGGCATTACATGAATACATCATCCTTATTTGACCCTTTTAATTTGACTGACAAGCAACGCTTGCTATCAATGAAGGATGCTTCTTTTTCCATGTTACACATTGAGAGGTTAGAGCCTTTACCGTTTTCTGTGGCAGAAGCCAATGCTGCTACATGGCTTATTCACGGTTCAATAACTCTGCTGTTTCATTTATTTGAATTTAAAAATTGTGTGAAGTACTTTGCCGTTGGCAGATACGAGCCTCTTGGAAGTTCTTATCTCCATGAAGCCTGGTCGCTTCCTTTTACATATAGATGCCTTAGGGAGGGTAGAGAAGTTTATTTGAATGGTGAAGAATGCACTGAAACACCGGATCATTCCTTAATGTGTCGACTTATCCAACTACATGGCTCTTCCAACCAAAACGAGCCTAATTTAGCCTGTGATTTGAGTCGCATAAGAGCTCTATTGTCCCAGACAGAAGTTCCCCTCACATCTGCTTGTGAAACATTTGTCCTTCACGTGGCAAACACCCGCACAGAAGTGCATGCCTTATTAAATACTGATTTGCCCTTGCACTTCGGTGAATTAATTCACACTATCTTCAATGCGTCCTCCACTTCGGGGCTGGCTCACTTTTTTAAAGTTGTAAGCAGTGGCTTGGTGACTTCCTTCCAAAAGATTTTCGGAGTCATTCCAGCTTTCTTCCATTCTATTTTCTCCAGCCTGTTTGGTGGATTGCCCTTGCTACTTGCTCTTGCTGCTGGCGTTCTATTGCTGTTCTGTCTATTTCAAAATGGATGCACATCCGGTGTTGCAAGACGGGCTGCCTCGGCTATGGCTCCTTCGTGCCCGGATGCTTGAGTACTATGGTGCGCTGCCTTTTGCTACACTGAGTGCAGCTTATGGATTATCATTTCGATTTTTCTTCTTTACATGCGTTCAGCCTGTTTTCCATTGCCTGAGTTGCCACTTTGAATGGGCCCTGGATTTGTGTCTCTGCAATATGGGGTCGCCCAATGCGGATTATAATCAACTTATGAATCCCTTAGTTACTCATGAATTGCTTTGTTCTGATGGAGGAATTATGGCCTTTGAAGCGATGCATGGTATATTGGGTAGTTGGAATGTGTTCGCAGCGGCGCAAGATTTCTTGGCTCGCAGTTTCCTCGAGATCCCAACGAGTTGTCCTCTGATGGTGCAAGAGGCTCCGGTCATCGAAGAGCATGTATGTTCTTTCCCTTTGTTAAATTGGATGGCTGATCTGTTTTCGGATGATAACAGTGACTTCCTGTTGGAGGCTGTTGCTGCATATTTTGCATATTCATTATTAGAATGAACGATGTTTGCAGTCTCGTTTTTTTTACCTGAACGTCTCGTTGGATTGTTGAATTTTTTTTGGGACTCTCAGATTTTTTTGAAAGGCTTGTCAATTGCCTTTATCAAATTCCAATACTGAGTTTTTTCACAACTATTATATATTTTTCTCTTAGATTTTTTGAATGCCAAATTGGAGACTTGTGTTTGAACTATCGAACTTGAACTCTGCGTTCCTAAATTTGTCCCTTCAAACTTGTCCTATCAGTGCTCAGATCAAAGGGAGGGTGTCTTGTGTTTTGGTGTCACCTTTGCACTGTGTTAAGTGAGCATGGGCTGGTTAGAAGTTTAAACGCCATTTTTCCTTTTCTGCTGCCTCTGCACATGACACATTTTATTATTACAGCTTTTCGCCTAGTTAGGTATTTAGCTTTACACGAGAATAACATGTTTGCTTATAATATCAGCTTTGCTTGGTAAGCTATGTCTGTACAGTGAGTGCCGAGGCCTTCAAGGTTGTTGCAACACAGCGCTTATTGTTTGGATTGATCAGCGCACAGAGTAGATATAATATGGATGCAGCTGTGGCCAACTTTGGGTTTAGGCCAACGAAAATATCAACCTCACATTAACTACATTCCCTCCTATCAACACTGAAGATTTCTATATAATAATGACCCAAGTAAAATCTGGATCGCCGGATGACCTTATCCCTGTTAAAACCTTAACACCCCTCCGCACCCTGTTAGCCCCCCACATTCAGGATGTAATCAACCAGTCTCTTAAAGAGGGAAAAGTACCAACTGAATGGAAAAGAGCAGTGGTGAACCCATCCGCAAGAACGCGGCTCTCCCGTGGACGGAGCATTCCAACCTCCGTCCCATCTCCCTTCTGCCTTATTACAGCAAGATGGTCGAGAAACATGTCAACGCACACCTGTCCAATTACATCGAGGCAGCGGGCGGCCTAGACCACTCGCAATCTGGTTTTAGGCCCAACCATAGCACCGAATCAGCCCTCCTGTCAGTGACAGATAACATCAGAATGTCACTTGACAGGGGGAGCTCAGTGATTCTGGTGCTATTGGATTTGTCCGCTGCCTTCGACACGGTGTCGCATACAATTCTTCTCGACCGCCTGAAGGGAGTGGGAGTAAAGGGGACCGCCCTTGCGTGGCTTGAAAGCTTTCTTGAAGACAGACAACAAGGTGTCAAATTAGGCTCCCATAAATCTGTCTGCAGGAAGCTTACCAAGGGTGTGCCACAGGGCTCATGTTTGAGCCCCACGTTATTCAACGTATATGTGGCCCCTTTGGCAGAGATTATAAGATCTTACGGGTTCTCCCCAATCTCTTACGCTGACGATACTCAGCTGTTGTTTCCCTTTCAAACCATTACACCTGCAGTCATGCAAGCCTTCCAAAACGGCATGAGAGCGGTGGCAGGTTGGATGGCCCAGAACTTCCTCCAATGCAATGTGACCAAAACGGAGGTCATGTTGTTTGGAGGGGCCACCCTGCTCTGGTCTCCGGATTGGTGGCCACTTGAGCTAGGACCTGTCCCAGCGCCCAAACAAACCATCAAAAATCTGGGGGTACGCCTAGACCAAACTCTGATTATGAAAGATCACGTCAGCCAGGTCACGGGAACGTGTTTCCGTACAATGGGTCTTCTACGGCGTATCTTCCCTTTCCTACCAAACATCTATAGGAAAACGCTGGTACAGGCACTAGTCCTTGGACGGGCAGACTATTGTAATAGTCTACTCATTTCCGCCAACCATGAACAACTACGTAGACTGCAGGTGGTGCAGAACACCGCGGCAAGACTCATCCTGAATGCCCCTCCCCGCACCCCCTCCCGTCCTCTCCTTTCCCACCTTCACTGGCTTCCAGTGCAACAGCGGGTAAACTTCAAACTCTGCTGCATCATGCATAAGTGCATCTATGGGTCTGGTCCCAAATATCTAAAAGATATTTTCTTTCCCTACTCTCCCGGACGTGCTCTGCGTTCCAGCAACACCATGTTGCTGCATGTACCAAAAATTACCAGAGCGAGACAGGGTGGCCGAGCACCCTCCCTTAAAGGCCCCTTGTTGTGGAATTCCCTCCCACCTCAGCTAAGACAAATTTCCAACCTCTTCTCCTTTAGGAAGAAACTAAAAACTCACCTGTTCACACAAGATTAATCTGGCCTTTTCCACTGTCACCCCCTCAATATAGTTTGTCCAACTCATTCAGAAGCTATGTGCGGAGATACCCCTTCGGGGCTGATTCAGGCGCACTACAAGAATATAAATAATAAATAAATAGGCGTGATTAATAATACACTGCGCAAGGCAGAAGACACACACTTGATGAACATCCGTATGCAGAGTGTTGGTGCAGAAGATGATGTGATCCATTACCACTGAACCCAAAGGTATGGGCCCACCCTTCTAAACCCAAAGAGACCTTCTGTAGATGTAGATATAATATACTAGCTAGGGAGGGTAAACCGAGGTTCTATTTAGACCTGTTTCCTTTAGCATTTTTAACATGCTTTCACCCTTTGTATTTTATGGATTAGTAACCATGCTGTTAACCTTGTTCCTTATAATATGTTTGCTTGTACTAGCTAAGATACTGCGTTTGAGAACACTGCATTAGAAATAAACATTTCAAACTCGCACGTGTCCTCATTGACTCCTCGTTCTGGATTGATATGTTAGTATAACGAAAGAGTGTTCATGTGTTCCACGTTACCTGAGGTGTTCTAAGTCCATGTTCTGGGTTGTCTAAATCATTGGGGTTTTGTAAGTACCAATCAGACACTGATAGCTAGTCTGGTAGGTGATTTTGGATGCTGAGGCGAGTTTTGCAACACCCTAATTCACTGAGGTTCAAAGTCTCTATGCACAGTTCTGTATATGAGCAGAAATCCCTGCTACATTTTCTCCCTGAATACTGCTACTTTTCGTGTAGCCCCAGACTTCCACACCATTGGTTGCTGTAGGTATGCACTGGATTTATAGATTTTAAGTATGGATAGCACTACCTCAGTTCTTTTTAGTTGCGGAAGACATAGAATTGATTTACCCGCCCTTAGAAAAGTACTCCTAATATATGGCCAGATGAGCTGGCCTGGAACCAATGTCTGAGAAAATGTATCCTAAGTATGGAAAAGTGTGAATGCATAGAAGACGTTCAGACCCTACGGTAATTGAGTGGTTAGAATGTTTTTTAGGACCACAACACAATATAAAAGATTTCTTAAAATTAGTACAAAGGTCTAGGCCAGCCATAAAACCAACAAAGCCCCTCACTAAAGTGCGAAGTGCGTTTGGGGTGCGGCTCATTAGAACTGCATTGTCTGCATATAATAAGGCAGGGATGTATTGCCATTGATTTTTAGAACATCGGAAGTAAGTTCCGACAGGTCATTGTTTAAATCATTAATGTACAGGATAAACAAGAGAGGGACCAGTTTGCACCCCTGCCTGACCCCTCTACCAATGATAATGTTTCCTGAAACCTCCACATCCTTGCCGATCCTCACCCGTGCTTTCAAGTCCGTGTGCAGATAAGCTTAAAAATTAACTAAAACCTTGTGCAACCCATACTTTAAAAGCACTGACCATAGGCGTGATCTATTTACAAAGTCAAAGGCTATAGAGAGATCTATAAAAACCATATAAATTGGAGACTGCCACGCTATAGTATATTTGCCGAAAATCAAATTAAGGTTTAAAGATTGCTCGACTGTTCCCAGTTTGCTTCTGAATCCTAACTGGCATTTATTTAAAATGTGTTCCTCCTCAACCCCTGATCTAATTTTATTAAACAGGATCCTCTCAAGTATCTTAAGTGTGTTGTCGATCAGGGAGATCGGTCTATAGCAGCTGGGGTTGGATTGATCCCCTTTTTTAAAAATCGGAACAATTGTGATGGTGGACCATGAGCTTGGTATAGAACTATGTACTAAGTTATTATAAACATTAAGTAGGAGAGGCGCCCAGAATTCAGGATTGTGCTTAATGAGGTTGATGGGAAGCCCGTCGGGGCCAAGAGCCTTGTTACCTAAGCGTTGGTTAATTGCATCTTCGAATTCGGTTATTGATATCTGGATGTGTGCTACATCATAAGGGTCAAAGGGCTCCTCACTTTGGGAGGGGGCTGAATATATTTTAGAATAATGTGCTTCCCAGGCCTCGCTTGTTATGTTGCAACTTATAGGCGTAAGTGGAAGGCCAATATATCTCATGTCTTTGACTGCTGCACAAAAACTGTTTCCATTGTTGAGACTGGCGGCACAAGCAAGCTTGTCCCAGTGTTCTTTTAAGATCTACTCTTTGCGCTGCCTTGTCACTTGTTTATAATGTTGTCTCAGAATTCCAACAAAAATTACGTCCTGGGTATCGCTACGAGTGCTGCGCGGAGCTCTCTATTAGCATGGGAGCAGACATTGTTAAACCGTCTGGGATTCGAGTTGGTATTGGGTACAGGCCTCGAGATTAATCGCTTGACGCCAGCACATAGGTTGCAAAAAGAATTGACTGTCTCCAAATTTGGATGGTTTGATGACAAACAGATCTTGAGAGATGGTGAGTATGCTTTTATCATATTGAGAAACAGTTTGCCGTTATCAATGCCCTTCCAGATTATCCTCAAGTTATCCGTCGAGTGTGTTAAATTTCTCACACCGAGTTCTATGAAGAAGACAGGTCTGGGGGCAAACCTAATTGTTAAGATAGGGTTATGGTCGCAATACACAGTCGGTAGGACCTCGGCTTGTACTAAGAAATCTTCTAACGAAGCAGAAATAAAAGTATAATCTATTATTGAGGTACAACCACGATCCCTATAAGTTGGAATAGGATTGACTTCATAATTTACATTTGCAATGTCCATCACATTCAATAGATTGTAATTAGACAAGTGATCCAGCAGTTCTTTCTCCCTTTTGTATGTATACATGTATTTATTTATTACGTTTTTTATAGCACGAGCAAGATCCCGAAGGATAACAGAGCGCTTTACAATATGATGCGAGGAAGGACAAAAGCAATATCTATAACAACATCCATAAGAGTAAGGGAGAGAAAGAAAATACAGTGCAAAATACAACTAGGAGGGTAATACAATAAAACAAGTGTTGGCAGGTAGCAAGGGTGAAACACAGTGTACAAGGGGGAGCTGTATCAAAAGTAAGAACAAAGTCAGCAGGTGAAATGTCAACGTGCCTGTGAGTCTAACCCTTTTAGGGTATGAATTTGTTCATCAGGAATCTTTTGGCTTCCACTTTGAACGCCGTCAATGAGGAGATTCTGCGAACTTGCGGTGGGAGAGAGTTCCAAATCTTAGGGGCAGCTCTGGAGAAAGCTTGTTGACAACTTCTCTTTTTCTTAAGGATTAGTGGTTTCAGGAGGAGGGTAGAGGCATTTCTTGAAGCTCTTGCGCCACAGGATAATTTAAGTTTTTTTGCAAGGAACGTAGGAGTATTAAGGTGAAGGGCTTTGTGTGTGAGAACAGCAATCTTTAATTGAATTTGTGCTTCGAAGGGAAACCAATTGAGGGATTTTAGGACTTGGGATATATGATCTTTTCGCTTGGTATCAGTAACCAGTCTAGCAGCCGAGTTACGTGCAGCCCTTAGTGAAGCCAGAGTGTATTTGTGCAAGGCTAGAGAGAGTAGCACTGCCGTAATCTAACCTCGGCAAAACAAGCACTTGAACCACTTGCTTGAAATCATTTAGAGGAAGGAAAGGTTTAATATTTCTGAGAGATCTTACCAATTGGTTAGCTCCTTTGCATACATTGCTGATATGACCTTTCATGTTTAGGTGCTTGTCCATAGTGATACCGAGAGACTTGGCTGCGTCTACGATAAGAGGCGTACAGCTGAAAGCAGTGAGGTGACTCACCCAGAGGTCTAGCTTGGGGATGAGATTCGGAGGGGAGATGAGCAGGAATTCCGTTTTAGAGGTGTTGAGCAGTAGATGATTCTTCGTTAACCAGTTTTGAGTAAACATTAGGGTAGTATTGAGTGAGATGATGTTTTCCGAGGATGACATTTTCAGATATAATTGCGTGTCGCCTGTATACCACACCATTGGTTGCTGTAGGTATGCACTGGATTTATAGATTTTAAGTATGGATAGCACTACCTCAGTTCTTTTTAGTTGTGGAAGACATAGAATTGATTTACCCGCCCTTAGAAATGTACTCCTACTAAAGGCCAGATGAGCTGGCCTGGAACCAATGTCTGAGAAAATGTATCCTAAGTATGGAAAAGTGTGAGTGCATAAAAGACGTTCAGACCCTACGGTAATTGAGTGGTTAGAATGTTTTTTAGGACCACAACACAATATAAAAGATTTCTTAAAATTAGTACAAAGGTCTAGGCCAGCCATAAAACCAACAAAGCCCCTCACTAAAGTGCGAAGTGCGTTTGGGGTGCGGCTCATTAGAACTGCATTGTCTGCATATAATAAGGCGGGGGGTGTATTGCCATTGATTTTTGGAACATCGGAAGTAAGTTCCGACAGGTCATTGTTTAAATCATTAATGTACAGGATAAACAAGAGAGGGACCAGTTTGCACCCCTGCCTGACCCCTCTACCAATGATAATGTTTCCTGAAACCTCCACATCCTTGCCGATCCTCACCCGTGCTTTCAAGTCCGTGTGCAGATAAGCTTAAAAATTAACTTAAACCTTGTGCAACCCATACTTTAAAAGCACTGACCATAGGCGTGATCTATTTACAAAGTCAAAGGCTATAGAGAGATCTATAAAAAACATATAAATTGGAGACTGCCACGCTATAGTATATTTGCCGACAATCAAATTAAGGTTTAAAGATTGCTTGACTGTTCCCAGTTTGCTTCTGAATCCTAACTGGCATTTATTTAAAATGTGTTCCTCCTCAACCCCTGATCTAATTTTATTAAACAGGATCCTCTCAAGTATCTTAAGTGTGTTGTCGATCAGGGAGATCGGTCTATAGCAGCTGGGGTTGGATTGATCCCCTTTTTTAAAAATCGGAACAATTGTGATGGTGGACCATGAGCTTGGTATAGAACTATGTACTAAGTTATTATAAACATTAAGTAGGAGAGGCGCCCAGAATTCAGGATTGTGCTTAATGAGGTTGATGGGAAGCCCGTCGGGGCCAAGAGCCTTGTTACCTAAGCGTTGGTTAATTGCATCTTCGAATTCTGTTATTGATATCTGGATGTGTGCTACATCATAAGGGTCAAAGGGCTCCTCACTTTGGGAGGGGGCTGAATATATTTTAGAATAATGTGCTTCCCAGGCCTTGCTTGTTATGTTGCAACTTATAGGCGTAAGTGGAAGGCCAATATATCTTATGTCTTTGACTGCTGCACAAAAACTGTTTCCATTGTTGAGACTGGCGGCACAAGCAAGCTTGTCCCAGTGTTCTTTTAAGATCTACTCTTTGCGCTGCCTTGTCACTTGTTTATAATGTTGTCTCAGAATTCCAACAAAAATTGCGTCCTGGGTACCGCTACGAGTGCTGCGCGGAGCTCTCTATTAGCATAAGAGCAGACATTGTTAAACCGTCTGGGATTCGAGTTGGTATTGGGTACAGGCCTCGAGATTAATCGTTTGACGCCAGCACATAGGTTGCAAAAAGAATTGACTGTCTCCAAATTTGGCTGGTTTGATGACAAACAGATCTTGAGAGATGGTGAGTATGCTTTTATCATATTGAGAAACAGTTTGCCGTTATCAATGCCCTTCCAGATTATCCTCAAGTTATCCGTCGAGTGTGTTAAATTTCTCACACCGGGTTCTATGAAGAAGACAGGTCTGGGGGCAAACCTAATTGTTAAGATAGGGTTATGGTCGCAATACACAGTCGGTAGGACCTCGGCTTGTACTAAGAAATCTTCTAACGAAGCAGAAATAAAAGTATAATCTATTATTGAGGTACAACCACAATCCCTATAAGTTGGAATAGGATTGACTTCATAATTTACATTTGCAATGTCCATCACATTCAATAGATTGTAATTAGACAAGTGATCCAGCAGTTCTTTCTCCCTTTTGTATGTATACATGTATTTATTTATTACGTTTCTATAGCACAAGCAAGATCCCGAAGGATAACAGAGCGCTTTACAATATGATGTGAGGAAGGACAAAAGCAATATCTATAACAACATCCATAAGAGTAAGGGAGAGAAAGAAAATACAGTGCAAAATACAACTAGGAGGGTAATACAATAAAACAAGTGCTGGCAGGTAGCAAGGGTGAAACACAGTGTACAAGGGGGAGCTGTATCAAAAGTAAGAACAAAGTCAGCAGGTGCAATGTCAACGTGCCTGTGAGTCTAACCCTTTTAGGGTATGAATTTGTTCATCAGGAATCTTTTGGCTTCCACTTTGAACGCCGTCAATGAGGAAATTCTGCGAACTTGCGGTGGGAGAGAGTTCCAAATCTTAGGGGCAGCTCTGGAGAAAGCTTGGTGACAACTTCTCTTTTTCTTAAGGATTCGTGGTTTCAGGAGGAGGGTAGAGGCATTTCTTGAAGCTCTTGCGCCACAGGATAATTTAAGTTTTTTTCCAAGGAACGTAGGAGTATTAAGGTGAAGGGCTTTGTGTGTGAGAACAGCAATCTTTAATTGAATTTGTGCTTCGAAGGGAAACCAATTGAGGGATTTTAGGACTTGGGATATATGATATTTTCGCTTGGTATCAGTAACCAGTCTAGCAGCCGAGTTACGTGCAGCCCTTAGTGAAGCCAGAGTGTATTTGGGCAAGGCTAGAGAGAGTAGCACTGCCGTAATCTAACCTCGGCAAGACAAGCACTTGAACCACTTGCTTGAAATCATTTAGAGGAAGGAAAGGTTTAATATTTCTGAGAGATCTTACCAATTGGTTAGCTCCTTTGCATACATTGCTGATATGACCTTTCATATTTAGGTGCTTGTCCATAGTGATACCGAGAGACTTGGCTGCGTCTACGATAAGAGGCGTACAGTTGAAAGCAGTGAGGTGACTCACCCAGAGGTCTAGCTTGGGGATGAGATTCGGAGGGGAGATAAGCAGGAATTCCGTTTTAGAGGTGTTGAGCAGTAGATGATTCTTTGTTAACCAGTTTTGAGTAAACATTAGGGTAGTAATGAGTGAGATGATGTTTTCCGAGGATGACATTTTCAGATATAATTGCGTGTCGCCTGTATACATGTGGAAGAGAATGTTCATGGAATTTAGAGAATGCACAAGAGGTTCCAAGAAAAGATTGAAGAGGATAGGAGATAGAGCGGATTCTTGGGGGACCCCCATGAGTACGAGAGAGGGCTGGGAGAGAGAGTGGTTTGCCTTGACTCTTTGAGTTCTGCGATGAAGGAAGGATGAGAACCATAGTAACACCTGATCAAAAAAACCCATTCTATTTTGCAGGATGGATAGGAGGTTGTCATGATTAATCGTGTCAAATGCAGAGGAAAGGTCGAGGAGGATCAGGAGGCAGGATTCATTTTGGTCGAGCATAATTAAAATGTCATCAAAAACGTGAGTGAGAGCCGATTCGGTGCTGTGCCACTTCCTAAAGCCCGATTGGTGCTGGTCTAGGAGTTGGTAGTTCTCTATGTTGGTACAGAGTTGGGATTGCACACATTTTTCTAGTAGTTTCGCTAAAGTGGGGATGTTGGAAATGGGGCGGAAGTTTTTTTTAGTATGGGTGTTACCTGAGGTGCTTTTAGGCATTCTGGGATCATGCCTTGTGCTAGGGAAGCATTAACAACCCTAGTCCATGTGGGGATCAGTGCATTCTTGATTTCTTTGAAGATAGAATGGGGGCAGCGGGTCGCTGAAGTGGTTAGAATGGTTGATTTTCTGAAGAATCTTAAAGATATATCTACTAAAAGTGGTAAAGGTGCCCCATGATGCATTGTTCTTGGGATTCGTGGAGGTCGGTTTACACTTAACAGAGGAGTCAATGGGTGAGGCAGCAATGGTAGAAGGTAGTAGAGCCTTCTTAGAGGCGAGGTCAATGGAGATGATTCTTGATTTCTCTGTGAAGAAGGCGGCAAGATCATCGCAAGAGGGTGGGTTGCCACCAGGATCAGATTGGTTAGACCCAACAACTGATTGTTATTTGACCAATTCCAAGAGTTTCATGGGGCGGTTTGCAGCTTGATCCAGTTGGTGTCTGAAGTAAGTCGCCTTAGCACTCTTGATTTGTTTGTTGTATCGGCTCCTGGCATCTCTAAGGAGTTTTAGTTGGTCGGAGGAGGGATTGACTCGCCATGACCGTTCAAATACCCTAAGGTTGCGGCGTTCTGAGTTTAAGTTTTCATTATACCAAGGTTTGGATATTTTTGTTGAGGCATTTTTTAGTTGGAGTGGAGCAATATTCTCATTGATGTTGGAGATGGTTGAATTGTAGGCGTCGGTGAGTGATTGTACCTCAACTATATCAGCTTGGAAGGAGAGGGCAGATTTACAGTGGGCAGCTAGTTTGTCAGTGTTTATAGCTCGTATGTCCCTTTTCCAGATCTTAGATTTTAGTGGTTGAACCTTTCTCATCAATACCTCCCTGTTGATATAAAAGAGGATGCAGTGAGGGACGGATCAGTCACAAGGGGTGATGGAATCTATGGAGGTAGACTGCTCTTTAGAAATAATGAGGTCTAATGTTTCTCCTTTGTTATGAGTTGGTTGGACACAGTGCTGAGTCAGATCTTGATCAATTAAGAAAGATTTAATGCAAGATACAGTGGGGTCATTGGGGTTAGACCAATGAAGGTCGAAATCACCAAGGAAGATGTGACACCGCTGAATCGACATAACTAAAGATGATTTCCATTAGTTGCTCAGTGAAAGGTAGATTTTCACCCGGGGGTGGTAAAAGGTGTGAAGTCTGCAAACCGGTAGGTTCATAATTGATATAGTGAGACAGAGGTATTCACAGGAGGTAGGCGTCGAGGAGTCTGATTGAGAAACCGAAGTGTTTCTGTGAATACATGCTAGTCCCCCACCCAGTTTCAGATCTCTGTCAAGCCTAATTATGTCATGAGTGGGGAGTACTAGGAGGTCTAAGATAGGAATGGAAGCTGGATTTAGCCAAGTTTCCTTGGGGAAGGCCTGTAGGGGCTAGTGGGGGTGATCCAAGCCCAGACTCAAGTCTACTGTGAGGCAGTGTTATAGGGTAGGGGAAAGGGACATCATCTAAAAAAGGAGAGAGGACTGTACGAATAGAGAGAGCAACTCCGCTCTAGAGTCTTCCTGTGTCAAATTGACAGTAGGAGAAGAGATTGAGGCCATTGGGACTCGAGGAAGCAACTCCGCTCTATAGTCAACAAATGACAAGCTGACCGAAGGTGAGGAAGATGAGGCCATTGGTGCTTGTAAGGGGGATCGATGTCCCGACTCTAGTCTAGTATGAGGCAGAGTTATAGGGTTGGTGAGAGGGACAGTGTCTGTTACATGGGAGGACTTTATGACTTGGGGAAATATCTCCACTCGGGGTCATCGTGTGTTGAGCTGACAGTCAGTGAGGAGATAGAGGCCATAGATTTGTCATTCAGTTGAGGAGGCGAAATAATGAGATCCGACTGGGTACACAGTGGCTATGTGATTATCTAGCTGAGGTGTGGGATATAGGGAGAGTGGGGTACTCATGACAGTTAAAGAGGGTGTTCTAGTGAGTTGAGGTAATCCGACTGGGGACATGGAGGCTATGGACTCAGTAAGAGGAGGTGAGGGGTTAAGGGAGAGTGGGGTACTCAATGATGTTAAAGGAAGAGTAATATTCAGGCCCGGCGGGGCGTGGTGGTTGAAATGGGGCCAGGGGAGTCACCGTAGACCGCTTTCCTGATAGTTGGGTAAATATTCGCTATCTTTGCTAGGTTGATGTTAGAGCCTTGGATTAGGATGATACCATTATTGTAGAGGGTGATAGTTGTGGTGGCTTTGAGAAAGGAGGAGGGAGACGTTGTTAGTTTGAGGCAAGAGAACTGGGAATTTTTAAGGAAAAATCTGCACCACTATTGAAATACCATCTACTGTGTCGGAATAGAAGGTGCTATGTCCAGACACGTGATTCCCACACGGCCTTAAGGAAGATAGGCAACCTACCACCCAGGAAAGCTAGTTTTACGAGTTGGACAGCACCCTTCAAGAGTTATACACTGTTACAAGACAGTTATCGAAAATATACAAATGAACAGAGTATTAGTTTTCCCAAATATTCAGATAAGACACACAAAAGTTGTGACTTGTGACAATTTGTATATACATAGACATCTGGTTTAGGGTGTCTATGTATATACAAATTGCGTAATATAACATTAATTAATTTTTGTAATATATTTTTTTGTATGTGTTTTGTATAGCCCTGAAGAAGTCCGGCAACGGACGAAACGCGTCGGCTATTCGCAACTATCAAAAAAAGAAAATAAAGAATAAAAACTAAATAAAAGAAAGAAAATCCAAGTCACAACTTTTGTGTGTCTTATCTGAATATTTGGGAAAACTAATACTCTGTTCATTTGTATATTTTCAATAACTGTCTTGTAACAATGTATAACTCTTGAAGGGTGCTGTCCAACTCTCAAAACTAGACGTTGTTAGTTTGAGGCTGTCATGAACCACTAACATTACACACATCTGGCTCCCACAAGAGTAGTTTTGCCCACTCAAGAAACCCACCCCTGTCCCGTGCAACCAGCACTCCAGAATGTCAAGTGTAAGTGTGTAAATCGTGTTTTCACTTTCATGAGAATATTCTTTTCAATTAAAACTGTATGCTTTTATTGCATTCTTTTCTGGTAGTTTGGTCAAGCGCTGTTTTATTATGATTATGAGGAGAATGGAGAGAAGGATGTATTTTTACTCAGGTTGTACAGTTGCTGGCGAGTTATATTTTACCAGTCAATTGGCAAAGTGTTTCAGGGACGCGAGCGCATGCTGAGAGAGCGCACGCAGAAGAACGGTGCTAGCGCACGTTGTGAAAAGCGCACGCAGGAAAAGGTGCGCGTTGCGTCAGAGATCCCTGGGTGTGGCACAGCTATAAAAGGCCACACCCAACGCAGTTCTACGCTTTGCCTTCGCCACCGCCCAGCACAGGATCGTCTTGGGGAACCCTCGGAGCCTGCAGACAACAGCCAACGCCCTTGAGATTCCGAAGGTCTGCATCTTGGCATTTTCATCTCGGCATCGCGCACCTAAAGAGAAAGGACACTGAAAACAAAAGCTAAGTGAAAACTTTCATTTTATTGTTTGAGTCAACAGGCGCCCAACGCAAGCAAGCGACAAAAGGTTTCAAACTCGAACAATTTACCTGGACATTGTTTTGAAGAAGCATTAAGAGAACTTGTGTAGAGACTTCCTGAATTAGAAATTTCTTGATCTTTAAGGCTTTGAGAAGTATCAAGGCTAACTTTTGGGACAATAGTTCTTAATGAATGTTTTTTGGCAAATTGTATCTTGTTAATAGTTGTTTTGTCTAGGAAGAGAAGGTGAAGGAAGACACAACTAAATACAGAGAGAGTAAGTGATGTATAAATAAGTAAGGAATGGTGATAAGGAATAGGTAAACATAAGAAAGGAAGTAACTTATTCTTAACTGTTTATTTTCCAGTGGCAATCTGATTCTCTGGCAACCCATCCGCTTCAACACCGCCCTACTCTACTTCACCCTCACGACGACAACACGGACGTGACGCCTAGGCCTTAACAGTCGCAGGTAGGCTTGCACATAACTTATAAAAAGAGATTCTTTTGGGAAGAAAACAGTAGAGTAGAAGATTTGAGAATAGAAATACAGGATAGAGATTACAAAAGCTTTCCTTTATTGCCTCGCAGGTCGACAATTAAGGAAGCAGGTAGCGTCCACGATCCGGCCTACCTCCCTGATTTCTATATGATTACCTCAGTGTAATGTATAAAATCACTAGGAATTGCCTAGAATTTGGGGAAGTTGGTCCATAACGTCTCTGCGGAATCCATCTACAAGTGACCTACAGGTAAGGGTGCTTGTAACCTTGACAGAAGGCAAAGCCACGACGATTATTTCGCCCAGACGTTATGGATCCTTCCATTGCAAATTCTTTGCAAGACATGGCAAATCTGTTAACTGCTATTCAAGCTGATAACGCAGCCCTTCGTAGAGAGGTCGCTGATATACGAAGTAATATGCAATCAGGTCCTAGTACTTGGAATTTTTCCCCAACTCAGAAGTCTGTATTGAAACCTGCAACTTTTCAGCCAGGGTTTCAAACCTTGCATTCTGGTTCCAGTTCATCTACAACACCAACTCAGATTCAAGTTGTAACTCCTGTACCTGTCCCCCTAGCACCTCCAGAAAGATTTTATGGAGATAGTAATACATTTTCCATTTTTCTAAATCAATGTCATCTACATTTTATAGCTAAACCAGCAGCCTTTCCTGATGACTCCTCTAAAATAGCCTTTATTCTGTCATATTTAGGAGGTGACGCAGCTTTATGGTCAGTGCCAATAGTAGATCGTGATGACCCAATACTCTATAATCTTCGAATGTTTAAAAATACCATGAAAAAATTGTTTGCAAAACATGTCTTTGTCCAATCAGCAGATCATGAACTATTGCATTTAAAACAGGGTTCATCGGATTTATTGCATTATATATCTCAATTTAATAGACTTGTAATTGAAGCTCACTGGCCCGAGGAAAAAAGGGTTTCCCTTTTCTACAAAGGACTTAAAGACGAATTAAAGGATATGGTCACACAGATTTTAGATCCTCCAGATACTATAGAAGACTTCATTGATTTAGTGGTAAAACTGAATCATCGTCTATCAGAACGAAGAGGCGAAAAAGGAAAGACTGAAGTTAAGGTATTTTCTTTTAAAGAAAGAAATAACAGTGTAAAAACAGAAAGCACACCCAAGGTGGATTTAGGAGAACCTATGCAGATAGGCACTATCAAAGGTCCTCTAAGTAAAGAGGAAAAGGACAAAAGAAGGAAATTAAACCAATGTTTGTATTGCGGCAAGTCAGGCCACTTTGTTAAAGAATGTCCGGTGCGCCCAAACAAACCCAAGGGGAAGAATCCTGAGGTAGCTTTAGTACAACAGTCGGAAAACTAACTGGCTCGACAAATCGAGAGGTCAGATTGTCGAGTAAGATTTCTAGTTTGGCCTCCATAACTCCTGAAATAACTTCCCAACATCTTAGTATTAAGGTTACTTTACAATCTCTTAAAGAAAAAGGGAAAAACTGGACGGTTGACGCTTTAATTGACTCAGGGGCCACAGGCAATTTTATAGACACAATGTTTTTAAAAGAACTAGATTTCAAGACCAAGTCTAAAGAACATCCGTGAAGTGGTCATAGCTGTTGATGGTAAGGAGTTATCATCAGGTTTAATTCAGTTTCACACCGAAACACTCGCAATGACTTGTTTAAATGCACATAAAGAAAACATAACCTTTGACATCATTGACGCTCCTCAATTTTGCTTGATTCTAGGCATACCTTGGCTAATTAAGCATAATCCCAAAATTGATTGGGTGGAGAGAACAGTGCTGTTAGATTCAAATTATTGTACATCAACCTGTTTATTGTCACAAGATTCCAAAGTACTGATTCAAGGTAGTAATTTCCCCCTGAACTCAAAAAGTGTATTAATTTTGGAAGGAGTTCCTAAGGAATATTCTGATCTTCACGATGTGTTTGACAAAACAAAGGCCAATACTTTACCACCTCATCGGGACTTCGATTGTCGAATAGATCTAGTGCCAGGGGCTACCTTGCCGTGTAGTCGAATTTATGCATTCACCGAAAAAGAAAACGACCATTTAAGAGACTATTTAGATGAATACTTGGCAAATGGATTTATTAGACATTCGAAATCTCCAGTATCCTCGCCTCTCTTTTTTATCCCAAAAAAGGGAGGTGAGTTGCGTACTTGCATCGACTATAGAGCTCTAAACAACGTAACCATTAAGAACAGGTATCCACTTCCCTTAATTCCTACTCTCTTAGACCAACTAAAAGATGCAGTCATTTATACTAAATTGGATTTGCGAGGAGCTTACCATTTGGTTAGGGTTCGAAGTGGCGACGAATGGAAAACAGCATTTCGTACCAAATTCGGTTTGTACGAGTATCAGGTCATGCCATTCGGACTCTGCAACGCTCCCGCAGCGTTCCAATTTTTTATAAACGAGGTCCTAAGGGAATTTCTGGATATTTGTTGTATTGTGTACATAGATGATATTCTCATTTATTCTAAAAACACCACAGAACATGTACAACAAGTAAGAGCTATCCTTCGAAAACTTCTTGACAACTCCTTGTACATTAAACTTGAGAAAAGTACATTCCATACTACTAAAGTTGAATTCCTGGGATATGTTTTAAGTCCAGAAGGTATAGAAATGGATCCAAAGAAAATCCAAGCAGTTCTTGATTGGAGCAGTCCTTCAGTGAAGCAAGTACAGAGTTTTTTGGGGTTCGCTAATTTTTATAGACGCTTTATCTGTAACTTCTCTCATTTGATAACCCCAATTACTAGGCTTCTGAAGAAAGGTATAAAATTTGATTGGAATAACGATGCAGAGGAAGCCTTTCAGAATCTCAAAAGACAGTTTACTACAGCCCCTGTATTAATGCATCCGGATCCTTCTAATCCCTTTATTGTTGAAGCAGATGCTTCTCAGTTTGCCATTGGAGGGATTTTATCTCAAAGACACGAAGAAACAGGTCAGATGCATCCAATTGCATATTATTCACGGAAACTAACCCCTACAGAGCAAAATTACGCTATCGCTGACAAGGAGTTGTTAGCCATCAAAGCAGTTTTCGAAGAATGGCGTCATTACTTGTTAGGGGCAAGACATCCTATAACGATCTATACTGATCACAGAAATCTACAATTTCTGCGTTCAGTTAAAGCACTCACTGCTAGGCAATTACATTGGACATTATTCTTTAATGATTACAACTTTGTGATTACTTATCGACCCGGAAAAGAGAACTTAAAAGCAGATGCTTTGTCGCGTTTGGGGATTATAGAAGAAAAAGATGGTTCCTCTGAAAAAATTCAACCTGTTCTACCAGACCATTGTTTTAAGGTTGGAGTGATTGTTACCGATGTAATGGAAGACATTAAAAAAAAGATACAGGAAAAAACATCACAAGAATGGTATGATTTACATCCTTTGTTGCAGTTGAGAGAAGGATTTTTGTATATGAATGAACAAATTTTTGTACCCACACCAGAACTACAAAATAGAGTAATACAGTTGCATCATGACACACTAATGTCTGCACACCCCGGAGTTACCAAGACTAGTCAGTTAATTAAAAGGAAATTCTGGTGGTCTTCCTTGTTAAACGATGTGAGATCTTATATTGAGACTTGTGTGATCTGTGCACAGAATAAAACACAACATCAAGCACCTAGTGGTCTGTTACTTCCCCTCCCGATTTCCCCTCAACCCTGGCACACAATATCTCTTGATTTTATTGTGGAGCTCCCCAAGACCAAGGAAGGTTTTAACTCAATTCTGACTGTAGTTGATCATTTCTCTCGAATGGCACATTTCATCCCACTAAAGAAAATTCCCTCTGCAAAAGAGTTAACTCAAATTTTCTCTAAAGAAATAATTCGATTACATGGTATTCCTTCGGTAATAATTTCTGATAGGGGTCCACAATTTGTTTCGCACTTTTGGCAACATTTAGGTGAAACTTTAGATATGGACATTCGCACATCTTCTGGGTATCATCCCCAAACAGATGGCTTAACCGAAAGAACCAATCAAACCATAGAGCAGTTTTTAAGATGCGCTTTGGTAGAAGAAGAGAAGGAATGGTCAGATATTTTATGGGTTTTAGAATTCGCGTTCAATAACATGGATAATTCTTCCACCACTCTTTCGCCCTTCTTCTGCACTTATGGATTTCATCCTAAAAATATCCCAGGAACTATATTGATTCCTTCAGCAATACCATCTTTGGAGGATCACATTACGAAATTGATTCATGTACAAAATCTGGCTCAGTATCATTTAGCACAAGCAAAAGAAAGTCAAAAAGAACTTTCAGATTTACACAGAAAACCCCCACCTAAATACTCCATCGGAGATAAGGTATGGTTATCCACCAAGAATCTAAAGATAAATATTTGTAAAAAGTTTCGTCCCAAATTCATCGGACCATTTGATATAGAGAAAATAATCAATCTGGTCAGTATTAAACTAATTTTACCCACCAAGTATAAATTTCATCCGGTATTTCATGTGTCACTGGTTAAACCTTGTGACCCTAAGACTAGATTTAAAAAGAATCCAGCACCCCTACACATCGATGGAATCCCTGAATTTGAAGTCCAAAAAATCTTAGATTCAAAAAGAATTCGAGGAAAACTGTTTTATTTAATACATTGGAAAGGTTATGGTCCAGAAGAGCGAACCTGGGAACCTCTTTCCAATTTGCAAAATTCTCCTCGATTACTTAGAAGTTTTCATCTTCATAACCCAGACAAACCAAAACCTGTTCCACACATTTTGGGAAGGCTCTTGAGAGGGGAGTACTGTCATGAACCACTAACATTACACACATCTGGCTCCCACAAGAGTAGTTTTGCCCACTCAAGAAACCCACCCCTGTCCCGTGCAACCAGCACTCCAGAATGTCAAGTGTAAGTGTGTAAATCGTGTTTTCACTTTCATGAGAATATTCTTTTCAATTAAAACTGTATGCTTTTATTGCATTCTTTTCTGGTAGTTTGGTCAAGCGCTGTTTTATTATGATTATGAGGAGACTGGAGAGAAGGATGTATTTTTACTCAGGTTGTACAGTTGCTGGCGAGTTATATTTTACCAGTCAATTGGCAAAGTGTTTCAGGGACGCGAGCGCATGCTGAGAGAGCGCACGCAGAAGAACGGTGCTAGCGCACGTTGTGAAAAGCGCACGCAGGAAAAGGTGCGCGTTGCGTCAGAGATCCCTGGGTGTGGCACAGCTATAAAAGGCCACACCCAACGCAGTTCTACGCTTTGCCTTCGCCACCGCCCAGCACAGGATCGTCTTGGGGAACCCTCGGAGCCTGCAGACAACAGCCAACGCCCTTGAGATTCCGAAGGTCTGCATCTTGGCATTTTCATCTCGGCATCGCGCACCTAAAGAGAAAGGACACTGAAAACAAAAGCTAAGTGAAAACTTTCATTTTATTGTTTGAGTCAACAGGCGCCCAACGCAAGCAAGCGACAAAAGGTTTCAAACTCGAACAATTTACCTGGACATTGTTTTGAAGAAGCATCAAGAGAACTTGTGTAGAGACTTCCTGAATTAGAAATTTCTTGATCTTTAAGGCTTTGAGAAGTATCAAGGCTAACTTTTGGGACAATAGTTCTTAATGAATGTTTTTTGGCAAATTGTATCTTGTTAATAGTTGTTTTGTCTAGGAAGAGAAGGTGAAGGAAGACAACTAAATACAGAGAGAGTAAGTGATGTATAAATAAGTAAGGAATGGTGATAAGGAATAGGCAAACATAAGAAAGGAAGTAACTTATTCTTAACTGTTTATTTTCCAGTGGCAATCTGATTCTCTGGCAACCCATCCGCTTCAACACCGCCCTACTCTACTTCACCCTCACGACGACAACACGGACGTGACGCCTAGGCCTTAACAGTCGCAGGTAGGCTTGCACATAACTTATAAAAAGAGATTCTTTTGGGAAGAAAACAGTAGAGTAGAAGATTTGAGAATAGAAATACAGGATGGAGATTACAAAAGCTTTCCTTTATTGCCTCGCAGGTCGACAATTAAGGAAGCAGGTAGCGTCCACGATCCGGCCTACCTCCCTGATTTCTATATGATTACCTCAGTGTAATGTATAAAATCACTAGGAATTGCCTAGAATTTGGGGAAGTTGGTCCATAACGTCTCTGCGGAATCCATCTACAAGTGACCTACAGGTAAGGGTGCTTGTAACCTTGACAGAGGCCATGTGCGGTTTTCTTGGATCCAATTATTCGAAGCATGGTGTAGAGCACAGACCGCCAGCAGGCCCGCTTTCTAGTATAGAAGATGAGGTTGTTAACCACAGAACCTATGTTGGTGCAGAAGTAGTGGTCAGAGATTAAAGTTTCAGGTCTAGCTTTGAGAAGGCGATGTTTGTATTTTTTGGCCGCGTTCTTGGAGAGATCAGTTGGCTAATTAATGATGAAGGCATCGAGACCGTTGGGTCAGGACTTCTCTCCATTCTGGGGGGAAAAAATGTCTATAATAGATATGGGGACATGTCATTTAACCCTTTCGATGCTGATGACGAGCTCAGCTCGTCATCACCCACGGGTGTCGTGTGCTGATGACGAGCTGAGCTCGTCATGGGAACAGCAAAATGGCAAAATCCAGCACAGGAGGGGGAAAACGCCTAGCAGCCAAGAGGTTAAAGTATTTAAACCACACAGAATAAACCAATATTTGGTCCCCTGCCAGAGGATATTATCCGTCGGCACTTGTGGGGCCAGCACAAGGACATCTATTAGCCGTTTGTGGTATTACTCTCTTTTGCGGCAGGCTCCACAGCGATTCACTACTTGAGGTTGTTACTTAATGTTCATGTGAAATCAACAGCAAGGCTGCCGAACCACAGGCCATTTCTAGATGTTCCATTCCAGTCAGCTTATGGGTGTGTCTGGTATATTTTGTTAGGTTTCACCTAGACAGCACATGTGCTGTCTCTGCAAGACATTTTGTTTACATACAATGGGCTACAACCCATCCATAGCTTACCATTTATTACCCTCAGCATCACTCATTTCCTTAGTTCCTGTTTGTCTTGGCATGCCTGTGTCATGTCCTCTTCTTGAGTTTGTGCGTCCCTTGGATTATGGGACAAGTACTTTTGTCCTTCCACTGCTACCGTTTTTGGAGCTCCTTTTTATTTGATTACAAGCACTCTATATGAGTGCTTGTGTTTCAGTCTGTCCCTCATATCCCTGCCCATGTATTTCTTCCCCTTTCCACTAGCGCCCCTTCCATGTTGCTTTTTTTGAAAAAAAAACCCTTTGCCCACCAATGGAAGCAAATCAGCTCTATGACAGCAAATACGTCCATCTTTGTGTCACAGGATACAGATATCCTTGTACTGCAAAGTGAGACTGTGATTCTGCATGCCTCCTAAATATCATTTACTAAGTAAAACATTGTTTCTGCTGCATTCTTCTAGTTTCCCCAAAATACAATGCTCTTCGGTGCCTCTCGGAAAGGTTAACAAAACCAAAGAGAGCGTCTTCTTTTCAGAGATTAAGGAAACCCTTAGAACTTGAACTGAGACTCTGACGTGGGCCTTTCACTGAATTACTCTACACCACTACACTATACACCACTCTAGTCTACTTTACTCTGCCTCACTCCACTATATGTCACTGTACTCTATGCCATTCTATGGGACGGGCGTCAGAGCCCACGATTTGCCAAATGGCTTACAGACATGGTGTACTGCCAAGAACAATTGGAACTAAATATGGAAGACCTGCTGAAAGCATCTAAACCTAAAGACATTTGGGCCCCGCTGCGGGAATATTTATTGGCACAAAGTGAGCAAGCTGAGTGATATTGCTGATATTGGGGGCCTCGGCGTCCCAAATAGTGCCATGGTGTTGATTTGTTTCTATGTTCTGTTTTAAGCCACGTGGGATCGTGCTGAACTACTGAGATTAGTTGTTCAGATAAGGACACCAAACTGTATATGTTATGGACTGCAGGAAGGGGAGTTCGGGGAGGGGGGTAGTTTGTTAAGATGGAAGCTTTTGCATTATACAGTGTACTTGAGATATGTGCATGCTGTGCTAGTTTGAAACTAATAAATACACTTAAAAAAAAACTCTATGCCATTCTACTCTGCACTAATCAACTCTATGCCACTGCACTCTACACTATTCTATTCTGCAACACTGTATTCTACATCACAACACTCTACTCTGCCCCACTCCACTCTATGCCACTCCACTCGGTGCCACTGCAGTCTATGCCACAGCACTCTGGGCTACTCTACTCTTCTCTGCACTCACTCAGCACCATTCCACTCTCCGCATCTGCACTCTACGCCACTCTACTCTGCCCAACTCCACTCTATGCCATTGGAGTCTATGCCACTGCACTCTGCATCACTGCACTTTATGTCACTCTACTCTGCACAACAGCACTCTATTCTGCACCATTCCACTCTACGCCATTCTTCTCTACTTTGCACCACTCCACTCTCTGCCACTGCACTCTACATCAGGTGTACTGTACACTCACTCAACGTCACTGTACTCTATGCATTCGACTCTACTCTTCTGTGTGCTGCTGAACTCTACTCTGCACCAATCTATGCCACTACACTCTAAGCCACTCTACCCTTCTCTGCACCACTCTCCTCTATGCCACATCACTCTACACTACTCTCTTCTGCATCACTCGACGCCACTCTACTCTTTACCACTGCACTCTACCCCCCTCCACTCTACATCAGTCCACTATTTTCCACTGCTCTCTACACCACTCCACTCTATAGCACTCTACTCTGCACAACTGCACTTTACGCCACGCCACTCCACTCTACTCTGCAGCACTCCACTTCGGTCTACTCTACACCACTCCACTCTACATCACACCACTGTACTCTACTATGCATCACTTCACCCTACACTCAATGGGAACAAGACAGATGTCCGGATTCTGGGCAAGCACCCCTCTTTGGAGCCAACAACAATGGGCAGTTTCCCTTGGGGCTCTGCCAACTCCATCTTCAAAGGTTAAAAACTTGGAATTTCTGCTGAATGATAAGTTATCCATGAAGCCTCAGGTGGCAAAGGTGACTGCCACATGTTTTGCTGTGCTTAAGTGACTCATAAAGAAGATTTGGATGATCCCTGTTTCAGGCCTAAAGGACTGAAACCCAGGCCCTAATTCTTTCCAGACTGAATTATGGTAATGTGGTATATTTGGACACTGAAAAGTCAACTGTTCATCCCATGCAGATAGTACAGAATGCAGCTGCTAGGCTTTTGTACTGGCTTCCAAAATCTGTGTCAGTCTTCCATCTCCTTCATGAGCTGCACTGGCTTACAATCTTCAAATGCATTAAATACAAAGACGTGTGCTACACATTCATTTAAGTCTAAAGCTGTATTAGAACCCCACTACATTCAGGCCCTGGTGGTACCCTAGCAGCCCATTCAAGCACATATCTTTGAATCACCGTTTGTTTATAGTAACCTGATTTTGCTTATCCCACATAAAAGGGTTTTCCTTTTCTTATTTAGGTCAGAAACTTTGGAATTCTCTTCCAGAGCACTTGAGAACCAGTACGTCACTATTTGCTTACCTCAAGGGTTTGAAGACCTGGCTCTAGTACGCTGAGTAGCCAAAAGTCCCTATCTCTGCTACTGTTGCTCCGGGAAACCTCTAGGGGTAGATGTGAGCATTACAAATCCTTAAATAAATAAATACACCACTCTACTCTGCACCACTCTACGCCAATGCACTCGACTCTACACCTCTCTACTCTGCACCACTGCACTCTATGCCACTGCACTAAACACCACTCTACCCCACCCCACTCCACTCCACTCTACACCACTGCATTCTAATCTGCACCAATCCACTCTACACCATTCCACACCACTCCATTCTACACCACTTCACTGAACTCTACGTCACTCCATGCCACTGCACTTTATGCCACTCTACACCACTGCATTTTATGCCACTGCACTTTACTCTGCACCATTTAATTGTACACCACTCGTGGAAGAGGTATAGCGCAGCGGCCAGGGTGCCTGCCTCCGGACCACAGGGTTCACGGTTCGATCCTCAGCACCGGCGGCAGGTTAGCCCAGCACCATGTGACTCAGGGCAATAGCTCGCTTACTCTTCCCGACGGCCCCCAGGGCCGGGACGCCTCTCCGGAGGTAGCTGTGTGCTTTACAAATGCTGGTACTTCATTTCATTTCACTCCACTGCATCACTCTACTCTTCTGCACTCTATGCCACTCTACTCTGTGCCACTTCTCCCAATGTCACTTTCCCTACTCTGAACCGCTGCACTCTGCTCCACTACACTCTGTGCCACTGTACTCTACTCTGCACCACTCTCCTCTGAACCACTGCACTCTACTCTATGCCACTGTACTCTACACAACTCCACTGCACTCTACGCCCCTCTACTCTGCACCACTGCAGTCTACACCAATGCACTGTACTCAGCACCACTCTACTCTATGCCACTGTACTATATGCCATTCTACTCTGTGCTACTGCACTCTATACCACTTCACTCTACGCTACTCTTCTCTGCAACTCTCCACTCCCCTGCACTCTGTGCATCTGTACAGTACTCTGCAGCACTCTATGCCACTCTACTCTGCACCACTTTACTCTATGCCACTGCACTGTCTGACACAGTACTCTATTTTACACTACTCTACCCTACACAACTGCACTCTTTGACACTATACTCTACACTATTGCACTCTACGGCCTTGCACTCTATGCAAATACACTCTACACCACTGCATTCTACGCCACTACACTCTGCACTACAGCACACTACACCACTTTACTTTGCACCACTCCACTGTCCACCAATCTATGTCCCACCACTCAAGTCTGCGCCACTCCTCTCCGCACAGTGGCACTCTATGCCCCTCTAGACCACTCCACGCCAATCCACGCTACTCCAGTCTACCCCACTCCACACCAGTCTACGCCACTCAACTCTATGCCACTCTACTCTACACCAGTCCTCTCTACTCTACCCCATTCCACTCCTCTGTATCTCTCTCTATGCCACTCCACACCAGTCCACTCTACTAAAACAACACTCTACAGAATGCCACTCCACTCTAATCCACTCCACTATATTCTACCCCACTCCACTCTGCTGTAAAACATGGCCAAAAGACATTGGCAAAGGCAATAGCTCTTGCAAAGGTGAATCCTATTCGCTTTTCCAGTGCTTGTTTGCTCTGCTACAAAAGGAAGGTACCGCACAGAATTTTTAACTTTTCAGTGCGAGCGGCTCATTATTTATCCACTGACTAATCGCCAACACAGCAGACTTGCCAGATCCACAGACAGCTGTTAGTAGGTCTGTTTGCCCCGCAAGGGTGATTAGAATAAGGAAGCCGACTGTATATAACAACTGCCCCTGCCCTGTTAGCGAGGCCAAGGAATATTCAATGAGCGCAGGGGTGGTGTGACGTGTGCATTAGGGGGGAGTTCAATTTCTCTCAGCCAATCAGGATGATGCTCCTCTTCACTAATCATATTGTAGAGGTTATAATAACCTTTAATTGCACCAAGGTTTGTGTGTGATATGTTTTGCCGCGCTTTTTCAGTGCTATCTGAAAGTGGAAGGGAAACACATATTTTTGGACCGCTTTATATAAGTGTTTGACCCCATTAATGATCTGCATGATATTGGCAGAAAAAGTGTAAGGTTGCATAATATATTATCAGAAAATAGCAAGATACCCCACACATAGCCAGAGCAGTTAGCTATGAAAGAATCCTTTGCTACGCACTAAGCAACTTGACCATAATCAGAGCCACTATCTCTGGCCCTGTGATTAATAAGTTTACATAAATATGAAGATTGCAGACTGACACAAAAATATGCTTTTGTTCTTTGACACTAAATTGGAGTCTTACAGATAATGTGGTTGTTTTGCCCATATCTCCACCCGGCCACAGAAAAGTTATAGTTTTATACTAATCTGTGCAATTTAGCGATTGATACTACACAACATTCAGCATAACATTCCCTAATCCACCTTAGCTTGAAATAATTCCCCAAACTTTATCATTAGCGAAACCTATTATTGCCAATATCGCTGTTATGGAAGCAGCAGAAATGGTGCAAAATATATTTGCTCTCTTGTTTGCAACCAGTACAACATTTACACAACATGACTTAGTATATTTATGCATTTTGGAGCACACATTTGTGAAGATTTACTTAGAAGTATGGACAATATCTACTTGAAATGTGCATCGATTTTATGCTGGTTCTTTAGGGCAAACTCTACTTAAATTGTTTCTTGTTGTCTACCACTCCCCCCATCACCCGATTAATCTTCCCTAAGCATGTCATAAAATCCTGAGCTCTCAAGCGGTTTGCTAAATTTCGTGCAGCTTCCTCAAAGTTGGTCAAAGTTATAAGTTGCACCTATTTCCATTTATATCAAAGTTGAAGACTGATTCGTTACCTACTGAGCATATACCTGAAACTAAATATGCAACTTCATTTGAGAAGTTGCATATAACTAGTTCCGCAGGAGTCTGAAAACCTGGCTCTTTTCCAATTAATTCCCCTCTCAACCATTTTTTGCTCCCTTTAAGGTTGATGCATTCTTTTTGCCAAGAGCCTTGAGACCTTTCTGGTGAATTGTTGCGCTATACAAAAGCCTTTGACATTTGACATTAACATATGTGGCAGTGCTTAATTTGAGCAGGTGGTTTCCGGTGCACGACACCAGCACTTAATTTTCAGCACCAGCGTTTGTGTCAGTCTGCCACAAGGTGGCACTGTCTATCTAATTTAGAGATGACCACAACAAAAGGTAATTATTAATTTAATATGCATAAACAATAACTTACCTGCCGCCCAAGCCATTCTTATAGCTTTGGAGGCCTGAAATAGTCCGAATTATCACACTTGTAGGATGGTGATGTGCAGTAGTTGTGTTGTTCCTATCATTGGCAGCATGGCAGGGGCAATGTGTGGTGCAAGCTGACAAGAGCCCTGGCACTTTTTTTTTTTATACAAACTAAGCACTGATGTGGAACAGGGTGTCAACATCTCTGCATGTTAAATTCTCTAACAAGCATGCTGCCAGGTTCTGCAGCAGCTGTGTCTCCTGCATATATGTATAGCTATAAATATATAAATATAGACTGAAACTGGATCCAACCCAAGGCTAGACACAGGCATACATCACTATAGTAAGGTCAGATGGTGCGACAGAAAGGTCAGTCCTCTCAGAACAGCTGAAGAGGAGAGAGGCGGCGCCTGAATGAAGGCTTTCATGGCTGCCTTTGTAGTCACACTGTTCTTACCCCCTTGCCTCGCAGGACAGAGAACGTGGAGAGCTGTGATACAGCAACCCTGTTGAATAGATGCAAAACAAGTATTTGTCAATAGATCTGGCCTTGGCATGCTGGGGCGATTATTATGTTTTTTATTGATAACGTATCTAGTGTGGGACTGGCCTGTCTGGCAATCCGGCAGTGCTAGATGGGCCAATTTGAAAGGACTAGCGTGGGCTTATTTTTATTTTTGCCATGGGCGGTGACAAAACCAACAAAACTAGCCCACACTTGTCCTTTCAAGTTGGCCCAACTGACAGTGCCAGATTGAGAGACTGTCCGACAGGCCAGTCCAACACTCATTTACATATCCCTCAAACATAAATAGAAACAAGCATTTGCAATGCAATAGGTCTCACATTTGCGAGAGTTTAAGCTATTGGAATTGTAAATGACGAAGCCTTATATTTATCTGTTTTGATAATTAACACATAAATAAAAGGCATTGTAATTTACAATGCAAATAGCTCAAACTCTTGTAAATGTCAGACCTATTTCATTTCAAAGAAATGGTCACCATTGCCCAGGGCTGCTTGGAAAGTTAAAGCCTGCATGGTGCACTGAATGTGGCAGGAAGCATGTCGTGCCTGCAGTGGGAGAAACTCATTTAAGAAAATAGTGCTTACAGACGAAATAAGACATATCGTGTAACAACAGAAGTAAAAGAGCCAGTCATCATGGCATGGAAGGTTACAAATGAAGACAAAGTGGTACTAAGGAGTGACTAACAAGCCTGTTAATGAATCAGAAGCCAGCATTTACAAAGGACAATGACACAAGCCAATGAAAAATATGGGCGGAGAGTGGGTGGAGCTTCAAGTCCATACTCAAATACAGCATGCCTCGCAGAGCAACGCATGCGCTGTCCAAGCTTGACCTAAAAACCACAACATGCAGCCATGTAAACGTGGCTGCCATATGCAACTTTTAACTAAAAAATATCTTTTATGTGACCGTTCTATTAGTCTTGTTTTTTAAGAACAAACCTTTTTGTTTGTGCGATCCATGTTATCATTATAATTAGTGACGAAGACAAGAAATAAACACAGAACCCATCACTGAAATCATACACTACTACAACCTCTTTTAAAAACCTTATATCATTGTTTTTTTTATTTTTTTCAGTTTTATATAGTGTGAACGCGGCCCAAGGGCACTAGAGCACTTTTAAAGGAGAACCATATTACATTACACATTTCTTTAAGGAACAAGGAGTTTAGGCGATTTGGCCAGAATCACAGGATGTTGACCTGAGTCTGGGCCATCCCCAGTTCCAAGGTAAACAGCTCTGGCTGTTTGGTCAGACCTCCACCACACAAACTTTAAAACAGGAGACAGAAAATAAATCACCATCTTGAGTCCCTACGAGTAAACAAAATAAATAGCTGATATTTAAGTTTACTAAAAAATATAATAAATAGAATGAAGCACACTTTGAAGCAGATTTATCTCTGCAGAGAAAGTGGCTTTGTGAATGTGGATATGATCAATGCGCACAAGTTGTGTGCAGTTACTTAAAACGAAGGAAGCCAGTGGGTAAAGTGGGATGACCTATTGCCCCAAGCTGTATGCTTTGGTTAATGTAAGCACAATGTGAATGACCAGTGTCTGAAGCTAACTGACCACACTATGTATTCACTGTATGTATGATTTTTTAGAAAAACAGTAGTCTGGGGAGATGGCTAAAGCTGTGTCAAAGGACAGGTCTAAAAACTTCAAAAATGTTCTGTTCCCTCTTTAGTGTCATTTGATGAAAGCAAAGTGATACAATTAATACAAATGAATATACGGATCTTTCCTTATATTCTATTGCACCAGACAGTCATCCTTGCCCTTGTCACCTCACGGTTGGACTATGAACATCTGTACCCGAACATCAATAGCTCCTCCTTGAATAAACTTCAGGTTGTACAGAATGCGGCAGCTCACCTCATTCTGAACGCTCCCAAGCAGCATTCGGTTAGGGAGGGGAGTTGCTCTCTCCATTGGCTCCATGTCAGGAAGCGTATTTCCTTTAAGGCCTAGTGTCTAGTTTTCAAGGCCCTTCATCATAAGGGCCCCACTCAAATGAATGCCCTTTTTAATTGGTGCACTGCGGGCAGACCACTTAGATCCTCATCTTGTGAAAAAGGTAGGATCCCTAGATTTTGGAAGACAAGATGGGGTGGGCGCTCCTTTTCAGTAGCAGCCGCCAAATTATAGAACACTGCCTACCTGTATCTCAGATGTGGTCTCTTTTGTGTACTTTATAAAACATCTGAAAACCTGGCTCATCCCACCTTAGAATCCCTTGCTGCACCGCTCCTGTTGATTCCACTGTTGTGTTATAGCTCTTTGACACCTTCGGGCTTTAGCGCACTCTATACATTTTATCCTATCCTATATCTTTTTGGTTGTGTTCTAAACTTTACAAAATATTGCTGAGATAATCAGTATTTGTCTATGAACAAAAAGGGCTTCAAATATAAAAAATAAATGTTCCCTACCAAAATTGTAACATAACGTATTTATTATCGACTTTAGTAGGATAACAGGCTGAGTGGGCCCACTGCATTTTGAACCTGTAACAAGAGACCAACAACAGATTCAAGGAGTGGGTGCATTAGCCCACTGAGCCTCCAGGCACACTATGTAAGGTGAAACATGCATAAACTGTAACTTGTGCACATTACCTAAGCAATTTTATGCTCATGTAGTTGCATGCACGGATCATAATGAGATATGTGAACTCAGACATGGATACATATTGACAAGCATTCTACTAAATGGTGCACAGATCCTCACCGACTGCTTGGTGGGCATTGTTCCAAGGAAAATAGTAAGATTTGCAGACGTGATCGAGAGGACTCGCCTTTTAAAATCCAGTTACCATGTTACCTTATAATTTGTAGCTTTGTAGGATGTGGATCAACCAAAGTTGTATGTAGTGCAGTGTGTGAAGGAATATGAAATTAAGAATAAATATGTGAGGCCCCTTAGAGCAGATCAATTGTTGATTGCTTATGTACGTTAGTTTCTTCCCCAACTATTTTGCTGGTGGACTTATTGGGTGATGCATGCTCTAGATATGGATGTGGGTCCCTTTGCTACAAATTCTGAGAGGTTCGAGTGTGTCTGAGGCTTTCCTGATAGGAGGTAGGTTGGAGACATTCTACAGTTGGCTCTTTGACCAACCTTTGAAACTTTCTGCTTCAAGCTAAGCATTTTTATATTCATTGATTACGAATTTGGTAATTTGGTCTCTCGGTAAGTCGTTCACAAAGTTATTATTAACCATTATTCCCTTTTTTGGATAGGTTAACCTGCAAGTTTGTAAAGAATCAATACGATTTTAGAAGGTATGGATGATACATTTCGTAAGAGTAGTAACAACGTTTTGCATCCAAAGACGGGGTTACAGTTATGAAAAACTTACAATGTTCTAGATTTGAAAAAAAGTTTTTCTTTAAATGGTTGTTCATAAGTCATAAAGGAGGATATGAACTTCCACCTGGAAAAGAACAACGACAGCAACACCACCACCCTTCTGGACAACCTCGCCAATCTCGGACTCAAACAACTTGTTAACACCCCCACCAATTATGCCAGGCACACGCTCGACCCAATCTTCACCTCCAGCAAGCACATCACCTTCAATCACACCACAGCTCTCCATTGGACAGACCACAGCTGCGTCCACTTCAACTACAAAAAGACTACGGCCCACAACCCCCCTCAACCAATTCCCCGCAGAAACTGGAACAAAATTACCACCGACCAACTCTTCACATCGCTTCTCCAAAACCCTCCTGCAAAATCTTCGGACCCAAACCTTGCAGCCACCAACCTCACACAATGGATCACCCACAGCGCTGACGATTTAGCACCCTTGAAAAAACATCAAATCAAGCAAGGTATCAAAAAAGCCCCCTGGTTCAACGATGACCTTAAGAAATCCAAGAAGTTCTGTCGCACCCTCGAGAAAGCCTGGAGAAAAAACCCAACCACTGACAACCTGACCACCTTCAAGAACGCCACCCGCAAACACCACCAACTGATCCGATCCACCAAGAAATCAGCATTCAAGGATCGACTCGACAACAACGCCCACAACAGCAAGGAACTATTCAACATCGTCAAAGAATTTACCCACCCCACCGCCGGCACCAACGACATCACTCCCTCCCAAGACCTCTGCGACTCCCTAGCCTCATTCTTCCACAACAAAATCGCTGACATACATAACAGCTTTGAAAACCAGTCCACCCCACCCACCTCCGAACTAAAACCCCCCTCCAACAACCTTTGCGCCTGGAACCCAATCACCACTGAAGACACCATCCGCCTGATGAACTCCATCCACTCAGGTTCGCCAACCGACCCATGTCCCCACCACATTTTCAACAAAGCAGACTCCATTATCGCACCCCATCTCCGAGACGTCATCAACTGCTCCCTCAACTCTGCTACCTTCCCGGAATGCTGGAAACATGCCGAACTCAGCGCCCTTCTGAAGAAACCCACAGCTGACCCCACTGAACTTAAGAACTACCGCCCCATCTCGCTCCTCCCATTCCCTGCCAAAGTCATTGAGAAAGCCGTCAACAGTCAGCTCGCCGCCTTCCTCGAATCCAACAAATCCCTCGACCCTTCACAGTCCGGCTTCCGAGCCAAACACAGCACCGAGACCGCCCTCAGCGCAGCAACAGACGACAATCGAACTCTACTGGACAACGGAGAAACAGCTGCCCTCATCCTACTTGACCTCTCAGCAGCCTTCAACACAGTCTGTCATAGCACCCTCATACAACGCCTCAGCAACGTCGGAATAAAAGGAAAAGCATTGGAGTGGATCATCTTGTTCCTCGCCGGAAGAACCCAGAGAGTCCGCCTCCCCCCTTTTAGATCAGAGGCCACCGAAGTCATCTGCGGCGTACCACAAGGATCATCACTCAGTCCCACCCTCTTCAACGTATACATGAGTCCCCTCGCATCCATCGCGCGCCAACACAACCTTAACATCATCTCCTACGCAGACGACACCCAGCTGATCCTCTCCCTCACCAAAGACCCAAACACCGCCAAAACCAACCTACACGAAGGAATGAAAGAAGTAGCCGAGTGGATGAAGCACAGCCGTTTAAAACTGAACTCGGACAAAACAGAAGTCCTCATCTTAGGTTCATCCCCCTCCGCTTGGGACGACTCATGGTGGCCACCGGCCCTGGGAAACGCACCCATACCTACGGACCACGCACGTAACCTGGGCTTCATCCTGGACTCCTCCCTCTCGATGACCAGACAAGTCAACGCCGTCTCATCATCATGCTTCAACATCCTATGTATGCTCAAAAAAATCTTCCGTTGGATCCCCACCGAAACAAGAAAGACAGTCACCCACGCACTGGTCACAAGCCGACTGGACTACGGAAACACCCTTTACGCCGGAACCACAGCCAAACTACAGAAAAAAATCCAACGCATCCAAAACGCATCAGCCAGACTCATACTAGACATCCCCCGCCAAGCTCACATCTCCGGTCACCTGAAAGACCTCCACTGGCTCCCCGTTAACAAGAGAATAACGTTCCGTCTCCTCACCCACGCACACAAAGCCCTCTACGACCTAGGACCCGAATGCCTCAACACGCGCCTGTCCTTTTACACCCCCACCCGCCAACTACGATCGTCCAATCAAGCCCTCGCCGCAATTCCACGCATCCATAGATCCACCATGGGGGGAAGATCCTTCTCCTACTTAGCGGCCAAAACCTGGAATTCTCTCCTCACACACCTCCGCCTTACACAGAACCACCTCTCCTTCAGAAAACAACTAAAAACTTGGATATTCGATAAGTAAAGTACCCCCCTCCCTCAAGCGCCTCGAGACCCTCTGGGTGAGTAGTGCGCTATACAAATGCTACTAGTAGTATAAATAAAAGCAGCAGACACATTAGACAGAAGTGATGTCTCATTTGGGCAACCAGCGAGTCTCCCTTTTTAGGTCTCGCTACCAATGCAGCGCATGCGCTGCTCGCGTAGCGAGACTTATTGTCGCCGTGTAGCTCGCAAAGTGAGACAGGATAGGTGCACGAGCTTAGCAAAGCCATTGCAGTCAATGGCTGTGATCGCGTGCTTTAGGAGACACGCGCTGTGAACGCGCGCGTCTCTTCTCAAGCTCTACCACACTTTCACAGCGCGTGTCTCCTAAGGCTCGCGGTCACAGCCATTGTCTGCAGTGTCCGGCGGGAAGCATGAGCCAGTACCCAGTAGCATGACGTTCTTCACTAGTTCATAGACTGTTCTAATACTACAACAGCGAATGACTTGTCTGTGCAAACAATATTTCAGTAGGTTATTCCCGTTTACTCAGTAGTCGAGTAATCAGCCCGTGTACCTGAAGTATGAACTTCTTCCCGCTGCAGTTGCCTGCATTGATCGGTGTTGCATGGTTTTCTTGCTGCTGACCAAGACCTTTCTCGCATTGTGTGCCCAACCCCCTGCTCCCTAGACAGCCCCGCTGTGCCCTCCACGGGGGAGGCGTTCACACCTAACTTCCCCTCCAGCAGTAACACCAGTCGAACAACTGCTGCGTGTAAGCGGATGTGCTCCTACCCTTACCACCAGCCCCTTAAACTGAACCCTGCAACAGGCCCGGGCACCCTTCGAACCCAGGTTCAGCAGTGCCGCTCCGAGATGGGCTCTTCCCAGGAGCTCGGCCTGCCAGCACCAGCCGCTCGCGCGATGCCCACCTCATTTGCATGACTGTATAGCGGCCTCCTATTGGCCGCCACGCCCCTTTGGCTGCTTTGGGAAGTGCGCAGCTGTTCCTGTGCTGCGTGCGTGCACGCCGAATGAAGCTACCCAGGGCAGCTATTGGCGTGGGGCGCTCTCTTTTCAGCGCTTCATCTCCGTATCCAGTCTCTTTTTCCCAACAACACCGGAGGTAATACCCCCACACACACAAAGATACAGGAGTGGCGAGGAAGGGGAGCAGCCAACATGGACGCCCTTTACCAGCAGCCAATGAGAAGCACGCTTACTGCAAAGTGCTGTCAGGACACCAGGACCTGCCGGCTCTTGTGAGAAAGCGCACGGCTAAAGTTCACCTGAGATAGTTGCGCCGCCTGCAGGGAGCGCCGACCATAAAGCAGTATCGTTGTGATGGGTACTGACAATTACGTGTAGGACTCCCAAAGCACATGTAGTTGTACCTTTCAACTTTCCTTCGTTACAAATTCAGTAGTGTTTTGGTATTCGCGTGCTGCCTCTGAACAAACCAAAAGTCTCAATGGGTTTCAATGGCATCAGCTAGGTTGTTTATATTAAAATCTATGTTAACCATCCGACTTCACCCTATTTTAGTCACAAATTCAAATGGCCCAGCACCACAGCTCGCTTAGCGAGACTTATTGTCGCCGTGTAGCTCGAGAAGTGAAGACAGGAGAGGTGCATGAGCTTACCAAAGCCATTGCAGTCAATGGCTGTGACCTATTGTCGCCGTGTACCTGAAGTATGAATTTCTTCCCACTGCAGTTGCCTGCATTGATCGGTGATGCATGGTTTTCTTGCTGCTGATCAAGACCTTTCTCGCATTGACACCACCTTTAACTGTCGACTTTCATTGTGAGATTGATCTTTGTCAGTGAAGTAAAAGCGCTATATAATAACTTGATGTCACGTGAACGTTATCCAAGAACGTATTGTGCACGTCTTGTTATGTTGTGGGTTTTTTGCTCTGTCGAAACCCCAATGTCTTATACCTAGGATCACTAATGGTGTGATTAGGCTGTGAAATGTAATTATAAGAGTCGCAACATTGCTGTGTTGAACAGTACTAGATGCTGTATCGCCATACAAGTACACATTGGTAATGTGCATTTCTATGTCATTTGAAAAATTTTAAGTCAGCTCCGACATTCATAAGGGTGTAACAATGGTTACGCCGATTGCACGTTAACCCTTGCAATTCACTAAGAATGTTGCTGTTTTCTGTCCAGCTAGCTTTGTTTTTCCTACTCCATCCCCATTTATGGCTTGTGGGACTCATGGGGGAATGACAGAAATAATCCCAGTAGCTCATTATGTTATCCATACAGCATACACACTTTCTATTTAAGTCGCTGCCAATTAATTCACGCATTGTGCAATTTGGTTATATAAGTGATGAGTATTTCTTTACATATGGTACCTTCTGCTTGTATCCCGAAGGGCACGCTATTGTGAATATTATATTCACACTGACAATGAACCAGTTGTCTTCAATTGCATTTAGTCATTATTACTTTTGAGGAACGGGAATGTGAGCACTAGAGTTGACTTAATTGTACACCTAATGGCACAAACGGTAATAAAATCCCAAACCATTTTACAACAAGCAATTGCAATGCAATAGGTCTCGCATTACTGAACGTTTGAGCTATTGGTGTTGCATTATTATTAGCAATGCCAATAGCTCAAACTTTAATAATGCGAGACCTATTGCATTGCAAATGCTTGTTAGCTTTTGCCTGCACAAAACTTGTTTTAATTCTCATCGCGCTGTATCTCCCCAAGCCAGACACTGGCAGACATTAAGCTCATATATGGCTGTCAAATAGAGAGTGGAACACTTTGGCTGTGCAGTGGCAGCGCCTCGAAGGGGGTGGAGGGGGGAGGCAAACGACAGCTTCTAGACTCAGGTTAGAAACACCTTGAGCTGCCATTCAATTACGTTTTATCTCATTCTCTTTGAGTCGTGAGAGCACTTTTTGTGAATGTAGAGAACAGTTACCAATCACTTAAGCTAGTGTTTGTGCCATTAACAGTGAGATGTAAACAATCTGTATATCAAAGTCAAAAAAATATTCGTCAGATTGCCGATCAGCTAGTGCTTGCCCCTCAACAATTAACCCAAAACAGCAGATTGTGTTTTTTTCCTTCATAATCATTATGTAGCACAAAAAGTGATGCCTCTTCTTTTTAATCTATCTGAAGCTGCCTACACAATTTAGATACAAATATGTGAAAGGAATACTGCATAGAATCAACCTTTGGGTTTACAAGTAAGGTGTTGCCATGGAGTTAAAATTCCTCTACTAGTGCCTGTTTTTTTAAGTCCACATATCACCTGAGATACATACCAAATGTCAGAGTTAAGGTTTTGTAGGCTTTTAGCCTGGCACTTTCACAGGTACTCTTCTACCTAGTCGTGCATCAATTTGACCTTGCCCATTCAGTTACTGGGCAATTGTGCATACACATAGCCCACCCTCAGCTTGCTGTAATCATCAGACTTCAGGGCTAATTTATATTATGTTGATTTAACCAGTTACAAAATGGCAAACTCGCTGGAGCATTGTAGATTTAGAGCACTAATGAGCAAGTTACTTACCTTCGGTAACACCTTATTTAGTAGAGACTCTATCTATCCGCAGATTCCTTTCCTTAAAATCATCCTCAGGCATCAGATTGGATCCGAAAACTTTTGAAGAGCAGTTATGCAAAGTAGTATTCTAAATGCCTCACGATTGCAGCCCCCTGACTAAAGGACCAAGGCAAAAATGTTATAGGGTACGAGTATGATATTTCCCAACAAGAAACATGTTCCTAATCAAAGCAAAGTAGGCTGGGGTAACTGGGTGGAAGGGTAATGATAGGGCCAGGGATACTATTGTTGAGTAATTTGAAACCAAACCCAAAAAAAGAAGCCCAAAGCGACCTTGGCTCTGGGCATCATTTGAGTGAGTCTGCCATACCGGGAAAACTAATGTCCTCATGTCCCATCTGACCTACTATCTTCCAAACGTGGTAAAGACGATCCTGTCCCGTCCCCATGCATTATCTGAGCTTATATTTTCTATGCATGCAAAATCCACAATGTGCTTCATCTGAGGTACTGCTGGTATATTCTATGCAATCTGGCTGGTGCTCAATAGGCTCCGGAAAATATATTATGCTGAATATATTGGAACTAGGCATTGCGAGAGACCGTACACTGGTAGCCCAATGCTCTGCTCCAGTCCTTTGCAGACAGTGCAAAGTTCTGTAATATGGTCCACCCAGGCTCACATTTTGCGCCACTAGAAACCCAAGTTGGGTCTTTCTCATTTGAATTGGGGTGAGGTCCCATTCAAATGAGGAAATGCCTTGTCTCTGCATCAGAGACAAGGCCTCTGAGGCGGAAAGCCGGAGGAACTAAAACGCCGAATTTTTAAAACTGTTATATTGTGTTCTCATGTTTTAAAACTTTAGTTCTGACTCTGTGCCCTTGCTGGGACACACATTCACCTCACCTTCAGCGGACTTAGCGCTGATTGTAGATCGCCAGGCGCCGCCATCGCCAGGCGCGAGGCCACGCCCACCGGACAGGCCACGCCCCCCCCATCCACCTATAAGAAGCGCTGACAACTAGCGCGCCCTCTTGAACCACATCCTCTGAGGCGGAAAGCCGGAGGAACTAAAACGCCGAATTTTTAAAACTGTTATATTGTGTTCTCATGTTTTAAAACTTTAGTTCTGACTCTGTGCCCTTGTTGGGACACACATTCACCTCACCTTCAGCGGACTTAGCGCTGATTGTAGATCGCCAGGCGCCGCCATCGCCAGGCGCGAGGCCACGCCCACCAGACAGGCCACGCCCCCCCATCCGCCTATAAGAAGCGCTGACAACTAGCGCGCCCTCTTGAACCACATCCTCTGAGGCGGAAAGCCGGAGGAACTAAAACGCCGAATTTTTAAAACTGTTATATTGTGTTCTCATGTTTTAAAACTTTAGTTCTGACTCTGTGCCCTTGCTGGGACACACATTCACCTCACCTTCAGCGGACTTAGCGCTGATTGTAGATCGCCAGGCGCGAGGCCACGCCCACCGGACAGGCCACGCCCCCCCCCATCCGCCTATAAGAAGCGCTGACAACTAGCGCGCCCTCTTGAACCACATCCTCTGAGGCGGAAAGCCGGAGGAACTAAAACGCCGAATTTTTAAAACTGTTATATTGTGTTCTCATGTTTTAAAACTTTAGTTCTGACTCTGTGCCCTTGTTGGGACACACATTCACCTCACCTTCAGCGGACTTAGCGCTGATTGTAGATCGCCAGGCGCCGCCATCGCCAGGCGCGAGGCCACGCCCACCGGACAGGCCACGCCCCCCCCATCCGCCTATAAGAAGCGCTGACAACTAGCGCGCCCTCTTGAACCACATCCTCTGAGGCGGAAAGCCGGAGGAACTAAAACGCAGAATTTTTAAAACTGTTATATTGTGTTCTCATGTTTTAAAACTTTAGTTCTGACTCTGTGCCCTTGCTGGGACACACATTCACCTCACCTTCAGCGGACTTAGCGCTGATTGTAGATCGCCAGGCGCCGCCATCGCCAGGCGCGAGGCCACGCCCACCGGACAGGCCACGCCCCCCCCCCCTTCTTCGCTAAATGTGCCATCCACGTAAGCGCAGCGGACGAGCGCAGCGGGAGCGCAGCGGGAGCGCCGTTTGCTGAACTGCAGGTCACTCCCTAAACACCATACTGAAATTAACCTACTATTAACAGAGTCGGACATGGACGTTCTGTTTTTAACAGAAACTTGGCTGTCCGAGAGCTCCGACCCGGACATTATCCAAGCACTACCTCCTGGGTACCTCATTAAAACCCTCAATAGACCGACGGGCACGGGAGGGGGCATCGCGATTATCTATCGTGACAACCTCGCATGTCAGTTCAAAGACAGCCCCATTCTGGATAGCGAAAATGTCCTCTTTTCCCTACACCTGCCACCATCTACCACACTAACTGGGGTGTTAATCTACCGTCCGCCAGGACAGGTAGGGTGTTTCATAAACTCACTCATGGATGCCATTTCCTCCCTGGCTTGCATGACTCCAAACTTCACAATCCTCGGGGACTTAAATCTCCACTTCGATGATCAAGGCAATAAACTTGCCACAGACTTAAAAACTGATCTTAACTCCCTCAATCTACAACTACTCAGCAAGGATCCCACCCACATGAAAGGACACCTATTGGACCCCATCTTCTCTAACCTTTCCAAACTCTCTGTTCAAACTCCTCTCCCTTTTCCCTGGTCTGACCACTTCTTGGTTCCTTTCAAATTTCAACTTCCAGGGAAGATCTCGGATACTCCCTGCCTCCGGGCTCCGTCACATCCATGGAAAAAACTAGATACAATCCTATGGGAACGCTCTCTGTCCTCCACTCTACCCACAGTCGACCCCGACCCCTCCAAAGCCGAAATTCAATTGCATAAATGGATCAGTGACTCTCTCAATACAATTCTGCCACTCAAAGCCCCACCTCCCAATAGGAAATCCTCTAAACTACCATGGTTCACGGATGAACTACGCGAATTAAGACGGAAAGGCAAAAGGCTTGAACGTCAATGGAGAAAGCACTGGAACACAGAAGACAGAAGCGGATACAAAGCCCACATTAGGCTCTAAAAAAATGCATTAAAAACGGCACAGGCCTCCTACTTTGAGGACCAAATAGCATCCGCTACCAACTCCGCAAAAGAGACCTATCGAATAGTTAAACTTCTCTCCAAAATACAGGAACCCCCACCACCACCAGACCTGGATGGCGCAAAATGCAACCAGATGGCCGAATTTTTTTCGAAAAAAATCGAAAAAATCCTTAACTCCCTCCCGGTGGCGCCAATCGCACTGAGAGGCCCTTATCATCCTGCTTCCCAAGACACCCCGAGGTTGCTTTCCTTCCCCCAAATCACCACCGAAACGTTTCTCAACGTCCTGCATAAAGTCAAAAGCGGCGCCCCATCAGATCCAGCCCCGATCAGTAAACTGAAGCAAGTTGCCTCCACCATAGCCCCTCCTCTTACCAATCTGATCAACGCCTCCTTCGAAAATGGCACAGTCCCAGCAAACTGGAAAAAAGCCACTGTGAAGGCTCTCATAAAAAAAACGCATCTTGACCCCACAGACCCATCAAACTTCAGACCGATCTCACTGTTACCTGCTATCAGCAAAATTGCCGAGAGAGTAGCAAATCAACACCTTTCTGAGTTCCTAGAGACCAATCATCTCCTCCGCCAAACCCAGACAGGTTTCAGACCAGGACAAGGGACGGATACCACACTGTTAACCGTGGTCGAAGAAGCTAGGGGCATACTGGACGCAGGAGGATCAGTGGCAGTGATCCTCCTCGACCTGAGTGCCGCCTTCGACACGGTGGACCATGCAACCCTTGTTCACCGTCTTGGACTGATAGGAGTGGCGGATTCCGCATTAGCTTGGATCTCATCCTTCCTTGAAGACAGGTCTTTTCAAGTGACAAATGGATATTCCTTCTCCAAGGCCCAGGCACTTAAGTGTGGGGTGCCCCAGGGATCCTCCCTGAGCCCCACACTTTTTAACGTGTACATGGCACCCCTCGAGGATGTTGTTAAACCTTTTGGGATTAAATCAACAATGTACGCCGATGACACTCAGCTCGTCGTTTCCCTCAACCAATCAGACAACGCCCTCTCCAATCTATTTAGTTGTCTGGAAAAGGTGCACCAGTGGATGTGCGAGTCCCGGTTAAAACTGAATGGGGAAAAATCAGAAATACTCCTCCTGGGAAACCCAAATAAAATCCCCACACCCCTTCCATGGCCACCTTGCATGGGATGTCCACCATCCCCAAAATCCGAAGTAAAAAGCCTAGGGATATGGTTGGACCAGGATCTCAGTTTTAAAATACAAGCGAGGAAAACTGCGGGAACCTGCTTCGGCCTTATGAAGATGGCACGAAAGATTCTCCATCTTCTACCCCTTCAATCCAGGAAGCTCCTGATGCAGGGGCTGGTGAACTCCAGATTGGACTATGGGAATGTCCTATATCTGGGGGCCCCAGTCTCTGTAGTCCACAGACTTCAATGTGCACAAAATGCGGCGGCAAGAATACTCACAGGAACCGCAGCGAGGAACTCGGCTAAGCCAGCCCTTAGAAGTCTGCACTGGCTGCCAGTTAAGGAACGGGTCAATTTCAAGACCCTGTGCATTGCCCATAGAATACTGCACAATGAAGGCCCTCCCATCCTCAGGTCGCTTATGTCTCATCAACAATCAAGCAGACAACTTAGATCTAACTCCCTCTCCCTCGCAAAAGTCCCCAGAATCAGGAAGGCCAGAACAGGTGGTCGCCTGTTTTCGTATAATGCCTCCAGACTATGGAATGCCCTCCCACTCTCCCTGAGGCAAGAACAAAACCACCTCAGATTTCGGAAAATACTGAAGACCCTACTCTTCCCCTGAGCACTCCCCCCCAGGACCTCCCACCCCACAGGATTGGTTCACTAGCGCCGGGATACCCAAGGGTAGCTGTGCGCTCTATAAAACCCAAAATCAAATCAAATCAAATCAATCAGTACTGGGCTATGGGTTTTCTTGAGGGCTAAAATACATGTTAAGTACGGTCTGATTCAACTGCATCTAGCTTAGTACTAGACCAAAAGCTTAGATTAAACCAGGAAGCACATAAGATATAAAAAAATAAAAACTGCTGTGTGGCCACTCAGTCAGTAACAGCTGCTCACTGAACAGTAGTATGGGAGAGGAATGGGGGAGAAGGTGTTATGATAAAAATGTTTCATTTTTTTGTACACTTTTATGAGATAGGAATCCTAACATTCTCAAACATTATGGCACGTTTTCTGTGGGTGCTGTAACTGCTTTCTTTGCGAAGGGAGAACGTTACATACATGTAAATTATTGTTCCATTTAAACAAAAAAAAATTAGCAATGCACCTTGACAGCATTTTGTCCTGGTGACAGTGCATTTGTTTGCTTTTATTGAATATATTTATTCTAAATCACATTTCAATGTGTGCATGTCATTGGATTCAACCTAAGCTTGAATCTAACATTACAAGGTCATTTCAATAGTTCCTTTTTTAGCTAATTCAAAATAATCTAAAATGTTCATCTATAATGCTAAATATAATCTTTTGTTAGCTTCAGAATTCATCAAACAAACTGTGCCAAAAAACAAAGCCACTTGGAATTTTAGAACTTAAATGAGAACGTCTTAAGGTGTATAACAGCGTTCACAATTGTCTTTAGAAAGTTTCTTCAACAGTTTCAATGTTAAGCAGTTCGAAAATGTCCAAAAAGTTTAGTTAATTTTGGCATGATTAATGTCATTTCATTGGCATGCACAATATCAAAACCACATATTTTGTCCCACTATTTTTCTAATTTCTAGACTGTCCTCTTATGTCTAGATGAAATGGTTGCTTTTGTATTCATGTTTTATTGTTAAAAATTAATGCTTTGCTATTCTTTAGAAAAGTATGTGTCGCTGGATTAACATTTCGGTTACCACCGCTTTCATAACCGCACAACTCCCTACACGGCAGGACAGGGACCTCCTAGACCTCCTACTGACCGCAGCTGGTAAACTTGTCCTGTCCAACTGGAAGGATACTGCTAGGACATCATACAAATGCTGGTTTAATTGGGTGACATACCTCAGAGGCGCAGATAGCACTGCCCTGCAAAACTCACCCTGGAGGCCAGCCACTAGGGGGATGTGGAAGTCGCTAGACATTTTCCTCGAATCATACGAATTCCCGTGAACTCACCTGGGTCCCCCCCGGGAGGACATTGCCTTCACACAGTGACACAAACCCAGACTAGGCTCAGAACGAATGATCACTTCTTGTACCCTACCTCTCCCTTCTTCTCTCTTCTTTCTATCCAGTCTCTATTTTTTCCCTGCTAGACAGCACAGGGGGCTCCAGCTGTACGTGTTCAAAACAGCTCCATTAAATGTTTGTAATGCCAGCTACGTTTTCATGTAATTTTTGTAATGTCAATTACGTTTATCTGGAACCCTTAACGATAATATGCGAATGTACTTTTTTTGTAAAAAAAAAAAAAAATACCTTGAAATCAAAAGAAATAACTGGTATAACTCTCATATTGAGGCTATGTCCAACAAGTGCCTCTTTACCTATTTCTGTTACATGCATCTCTTGTTCTCGAAAATCTGATCAAAATTACTTGACCTACAAAAAACTAAATTTGCATGTCTGTGAAAAAAGTTTAGGGGCTTACGAGGCATGGACACAAAATCACGGAAAAAGATGAAGTGGAAGAGTATAAAACTAATATTTATTATGAAGAATATTATTTTTTCATGATAGGCGCTGTAATCAGTACATGTTTTAGAAAACAAAAAAAATCCTGTCCTGGACGTGAGTCCGTCTTGATCTCAGTATTGATTTCTCAGCTGGTTGCTCATTTCCTGGAGCTCTGTGATCCTACTGTCCATTGACCGGACGTCATCGGCCAGCTCTGCGGACACCTCTCCGCTCACCACGTCTGTAAAAAGTTGCTGCAACAGAAAACACAACATTTTATCTTTAACAGCAGAAACAAAGAGCAAGGCTATAACTGATATCTATAGACCATTAACAGTAACAGGGTGACACAGTATCACCCAGAACCCGGAAAATCTAGTAGTATGCAGCAACAGTTGGTTCTATGGGGAGGATATATTTATTTAATAAAAGCATTAATTACTCCCAAGTACTCTTCTTGAACTGGCCAATCAATCGCGCCTTGGGGCGGACCACATATTATAGGACACCAACACAATGAAGTTTGAAAATACGGTGTATTATCAATCATATATCGTAAAGTGATGGACAAAGAACAATAAAAATCACACTGGACTGTTGAGAGACAATAAACAAGGGCAGAAAACATGCAAAAGCAAGAGTACATAAAAATTGTAGACTTAAACACAGTTGACATTTACACAAATACAATGGTTACATTAACAACTCTTTTTCAGGGTATCCCAAAGAAACAGATGTCTGTCAAAGCAGATGTCCTTTTTACATTAGAAGTAGAAACAGCTTGGCAGGGTACGGGAACACCAGATATTAGAACATTGGAATGTTGGGAGCTCCATTGAAAACAATGGAGTGCTCTGGGCTTTTAATGGCTGGTATAAGCCTGGAGCTCCAACATTCCAATGTTTCTTTGTTCACAGCTCTGGCTGTGAACAAAGGCTTCAGGGAAACTGAGGGGATTCCAATCCCCTCACGCTCCCGTAAGGCTTTGTTCTTTTTTGTAAGAACATTCTGCCCTCTAGTGGCAGAATGTTCTAATACTCTTATAGCCCTTCGTAGCTGGGCTATACCGGCTATTAATGTTCCTCTCCCTTGTTAAAGGCCCTCGCCTTCGGCTCGGGCCTTTAACGCTGGAGAGGGCCTTTAATAGCCGTATAGCCCTCTACGGCGCCCTATAAGGCTATATTATCGGCGCCGTTTCAACACATTATGTGTATATTTCACAATCACCACCCCAGGTCTACATCGGGACTGGGCCAAGAGAATAGCATGTGGTAATGGTGAGAAGTAGCCTCTACTGTTCTTATCTACATCCAACTTTTATTGTGGTGTCGAGGAGTCCACATAGGACACAATAATTCTCTGCCGAGAATTAGTCTACCAGGGATGTGTACTAAATGAGCTCATGAATTAGCTCTTTATTAGACAAGGATTTCTCAGAGATCCGAGTTGGATTCTAGGATTGGGAGCAATTGAATCGCCTCTCCAATAACGCTGCAGCAAAAAGAAAAAAAAAGAAAGCTTTCTTTCTTCTCACCATGACCACACCTGACAAGTAGCTATCCTGGTCCTTCAAGACCACATGATAGCACCACTGCTTTTACGTAGTCCTGGTACCCTTTCCCTATAAATATTTTTTTAGGTTACCAGAGCCTATTTTAGTCACCACTCACTCACCACACTCACTTATTTCCCTCACTTGCATTCATCTATACGGCATCTCCAGATCAAACAATCTCCGATAAAGAAGCCCCCAGGTCCGTCAGGCATTGCAGAACCAGCCAGACAAGGAGCGCCCAATGATGAAGCATGACACCCTAACAGGTGTGTGAGGGCACCAAGATCTGATCATCATATGAGAGCCATCTGGTTCGACTATTCGTGACCATTTGGCAGAGGAGGAAATATCCTGATCTTGATAAATAGTGAACCGTTTTCTGGGAGGAGATAGGGCGTAGGACCTTGGCAAAATATCTCACTTTTCCTTCCTTCTTTTGATTTAGAGCTAGAGAAACATACCATCCATTGCAATTTGCACCTAGAAAATTAAAATACTGAAAACATTTACATATCATATAGAGAAAAGTATAAAACCGATAGCTGAGGAAGTGCTAAATTGTTCATATATGAAAATGGAATAGGCTATCAGCAACCGTGGTTACAGGATCTTAGATCCTAGGTAAACCTGCAACCTAAATCGAAATCCTTGTGATGGGACAGGAATCTACCCTACCCTCATTTCCCAACTCCGAGTATCTGGTATCAAGGCTTTTGGATTTTTGTTCCAGACTCACGCTTATCTAACTTTTTGCACAGAGGCCTAAGACTGTCCCTTGAGTAACTGCAGGCCTAAAAGTGAAAGGTGCTCTCTTTTGCAACAGTGGACTACCATCTCTAGCAGGAGTTACAGTGCTTAATTCACAAGAAAATAAGTGTTAAGGTACTCTTCAGGAGGTCGCTGCAGGTTGTACCACACATTGTCCTTGCTAAGCTGCCAATGATAGTAATAACATAATTACTAACCAGCACACTCTTACAAGTATAACAATTCTGACTATTTCAGGCCCTCAAAGCTATAAGATTGGCTTGAGCGGCAGGTAATAATCATTTTTAATGTATATTAAATCAATAATTAACTCTTGTTGTCATCTCTAAATTAGCCTGACAGCACCACCTTGTGGCAGATTGTCACAAGCGTCGGTGTTGACAATTCAGTGCCGGTGCTGAGCACCGGAAACCGCAGGATCAAATTAAGCACTGGTACTACAGCAGTGGTAGTGGCATACTGTTTTTTTGTGAAAAAGTAGTCATGACCAGAACTTTTTCATCTCTGTCAAGGCAGGTAGAGCTACTAACTACCTCCAGTAAAGTTCTTTTGCTACAGGCTATCCCGAATTCTAACGCGAACGTCCCCACACAAGAATATTTCAGCGATTGAGCAATTTGCCTAACACACACATGGAAGATGTGTAAGTGAACCAGATTGAAGGAGGCCTGCGGATTCCATTGGCCTATTCGTGTGCACAAGATGGATGTGAAGCTGTTCTCCCAGACAATGGAAGTTTGCTGCTGACTATTGGGACAGAAAAGTCCTCTGCATGCCTGAATGCCCTACTGTATACTTGTCTGGGTGCCTAATGCAGACTTTTTTGTCACAGGTGAACAGGGATCATGTATGAGCGCCATGACATAGGCCTGTCTCGGGGCGTGGCTAAGCACGCAACGTGAATGGCCGCCTTGGGGTAGAGCTCCGCTCCGAGCTCCCCTTCCCGGTGTAATTATCCGGTAAATGCTGACTTTAGCCAGCCGAAAACCGACGGCGCAGCAGTGGGACATCACCCTTAAGCACCCTGCCGACTTTGGAGGCGATCGGCGCATCCACGCCGCACCGTGCACTCCGCGGCTCCCGGGCCGCCCGCGCCGCACCCAGCCTCGGCGGGAGCCCAGGACAGACCGAGGCTCCACCAGATACGTTAGGCCCGGAATAGCGGCCTGCTTGCAGGACCTGCGCACAACGCTGAGGAGCGTGCACAGCGCCCGGGACACGGCCCGACCAGGCTGGGGGTCCCGCTTACTACACGCCACCCGCCAAGAAACCAGACCCCGCGGGTGACGACACGTGGCGGACCAGCGCTGACCAGACGGCCACAGACCTGAAGCGGGGAACACGAAGCAGATCCGCCGACCGCGGAAATTCGCTGATGCCGGCCGGGAGAACCTGAACATTCGCTCCAGCACCAGGTGATCAAAGATATAGGCGCTACTCGCCGTGGGGGGTGAGCGGAGAAGGACTAGACGGCAGGACCGGCCGGCTTTGAGGACGCCATTGCTGGGCAGGCCCGGAAGAATACGCCAGGAGCCAGGACACCCACCTATCGGCGGAGTGCGGTAAGAGCGAGCGGACGCCTGCATTCTGGGAAGCACAGCGGCCTTATAGCCCACTGCACCACGCGGGCGGCGTAGAAGCCCACACAACCCGCAACCACACCAGCAGCACCCCTGAGGACCACGCACCGGCCTAGCACCGCATGCCCCAAGGGATCCAGCGGCCCAGCTGACGCAAGACGCCACTGAGCATCATCACACCGGCTCAGACGCGAACTCGTGCCAACTCACAGGCCGCAGTGACCGCGTGACCGCCATACACGCCGAATAGTCCTCCTGGCACAGGCCATGCCGCTGAGGCGGAGGCGGCGCAAAGCGACAGATGTCTAACGGGCCCAGAACCCGAACCGGGACCGGCGGCACCAACTCAAAGGGCAAGATGGACAAGTCCGGGAAAGGCTCCGACCCAGACCAAACAGCGACGAAGCTGGACACCATGCTGGCGGCCATGGAGAGACTGGAGGAATCCATACAACTAACTCGCACATCCCTGGCCACGAAAATTGATAGCGTGGTCATAGACCTGACGCACTTGAGGGCAGACCATAAAAAACTGGCGGAGCGTATCACGACTCTGGAGAGCGACCTACAGGTGCTCAAACCTCAAACCGACCAGTCGCACAAGCAGATCCAGGACTTACTAAACAGGGTGGAATTCCTTGAAGACAGGGCCGAGGATGCGGAAGGCAGGGCACGAAGAAACAACATGCGATTGGTTGGGGTCCCGGAGAAATGGGAGGGGAGGACCCCAGAGGAGCACATGGAACGGTGGCTGAAGGACATACTACCGGAGGGGTCACTCTCCCCTCACTTCGTGATAGAACATGCTCACAGAGTCCCCACCAGGCCCCTGGCGACGGGCTCCAACCCAAGGCCCATGTTGCTCCGCATATTGAACTATCGAGACAGGGTCTCCATCCTGCGAGAAACACGCAAACTCCACGAGGTCCGGATTGAAAATGCGGCCGTGATGTTCTTTCCGGACTACACAGTACAAGTACAGCGGCAACGGCACTCCTTCCTGGAGGTGAAAAAACGCCTAAGGCAACTAGGGCTGCAATACTCCCTGCTGTTCCCTGCGAAATTGAGAGTAGTGGCTGGGGAGCGCACTCACTTCTTCACAGAACCAGTGGACGTGGAAGCATGGCTAGACAGCTGCGTGGACACAGACCCCAGAACAACCACGGGTCCCACACCCCGGAGACAATTCGGGGGCAACAGAAGGAAGCGCAGACCCCGCCAACGGACACGGACTGACACACGTGGCACGGCGAAGACTCCCCCCGGCAGATGCCGCGCGGCAAGAGAAACAAGACGCTCTCCGCCTGGTCATGGAGCTCAGCAGATCCCCTGCTCAGAGCGAAGCAGCGAGTGGAAGTATGCAGGAACTCCCCAGCGACGACGAAGCTGTTTATGGGCTACCAGACTCCCAAGCGTCGGAGAGCCGACCGGACGTCACTCCACAAACAGCGGACTACATAGGCTGACCGCGCCGAGGGATCAGCACTCCTTAGAGATATTGCCAAGGACTACTACACCGGACCTGATGATACGCGCAGGCGGAAACGCAACGTTGCGACAGCAGAAGACACACGCAGCAACAACGAATAACACCCTTGCTCCTGACAGTCTGAGGTGTGGCCAACCCACACTGACCGCCCCCCCTGGCGGACAAGAGACCGAGAGAGACACTGGTTGCCCACACTCGGCCGACGCACAGATCCAGAGACACTTCGCCTGGCAGCGGATGGATTGAGACACGTAAAGTATGGTATTTCCTACATGTACTAATGGGGTCCCCTGTATGCATGGGCGGATTAGACTGGCACACCATCCCCGGGAAGGAGGCAGGCCTCCACACAACAACTTTATTGACTTGCAACTATTGACACTGTGAGCATAGCACATCCACCCCCTTAGACTTAGACTTTGTTGCTCTCCTAGAGAGTATGGACAGGAGCACGTTTCGCATCCGACCTTTTGGTATTTCAAATGTTTATAATGTTCAATGGCTTAATGTTCCGTTAGCCATGTTCCTCTCCCCTCCCTCGATCTCACCGAAGTGGTGTGTACTTATATGTATCTGTACGATTGCTGGGGACGCCTGCCCGATAGCAACCATGGGGTGCACGGGGAGGAGAAGGAGGGTCTGGGAGGTGGGAATTGCTACAACTTGTAATGTCTACCATTAAGATATGTACGTGGAACATGAGAGGTATACACACACCAACACGTCGTTATCAGATTTACTCGTACCTCAAACGCCACCACATTCAAATCGCCCTCCTCCAAGAGACACACCTTAACGCTACGGAAATACCCACACTGAGATGCAGATGGCGCGGGCAGTTGCATGCCACAGGTTTCTCATCCTATGCTAAAGGGACACTGGTATGGGTCAGGCCGGGTGTTCCCTGGACGACACTAGATGCACACATAGATCCCGAGGGGAGATACGTCGCGATCCACGGCAAGCTAGACGGGAACCCGCTGGTACTGGTCTCAGTGTACGCACCCAATACTGTACTAGCGGACTTCCTTGCACAGATGTCAAACACACTGGCCCCCTGGCATGGAGTCCCCTGGGTGCTCGGCGGAGACTACAACAGCACACTGAATCTCGCCCTGGACCGCTCACACCCTCCACCACCCAACTCACAGGCACAAACCACTGCAAATGCGCTTCAAACATGGTCCACACAATGGGATTTACATGACGCATGGCGCAGCCGTAATCCACATACCAGACACTACTCATATTACTCAGGGGCTCACGCCCTACATGTGCGCCTTGATAGGTACATGGTGTCCAGCGAGATCCTACCATATATCACTGACACTTGTTACATGGGCCGCACACACTCCGACCACAACCCGCATCTACTAGACCTGACATGGGAGCAACCACGACCCCCGATACCCACATGGAGGCTACAGCCTGATCTACTACTAGATGGCCCGTTTCGGAGCTCTATAAGCACGCAAACGGCGCAATATTTCGAGGACAACGATGGCACGGCATCGACACCACAAATAGAATGGGACGCGTTTAAGGTGGTCCTCAGAGGACACTGTCTAGGCACCCAAGCCCACTCTCGGCGACAGTTGGAAGCTGACCTCAGACGCTTGGAGTCGACTTTGCTACAGGCGGAGCAGACAACAGCCACTGGCGCCGACACTAACTTACTGGAAGCACGGGCGGAACACGACAGACTGCTTGATCGGTTGAAACATATCAACTACACAGCCCACTCAGCCCGCACACACCACACTGGAGATAAACCTGGCAAGTTATTGGTCTGGCTGATACAACGTGAAGAGCGCACGTCACCCGTGACAGCGATTCGACCGGCCACTGGCCCAGTGGTGTATACCCAGGCGAAAATACACAAGGCTTTCGTAGCACACTACAGTGCGCTGTATGAGTCTCGGCTACTGACCACACAATCGTCCATCACGGAGTACCTGGACGAAATCACACTACCAATCCTAACAGATGACCAACGTGACGAGCTGGGAGCCCCGCTGGTGGCAGATGAGCTGAGAGAAGCCATCTTCGCCCTCTCGAATGGCAAAGCCCCCCGGCCCAGATGGGTTACCGGCGGAGTATTATAAAGCCTGCTCCGATATCCTGATCCCAGAGCTACTCAGGGTGTACTCAGCGGCGCTGGAAGACTCGGCTTTGCCCCGGACAATGAATGAGGCGACGCTGGTGTCTCTTCTTAAGCCAGGCCTTGATGGCATGCTTCTTGGATCGTATAGACCACTAGCGCTGCTGAACACAGACTATAAGATCTTGGCGTCGACCCTAGCCAGACGCCTGGCAGCCCTGGTACCTGCCTTGATACATACTGACCAGAACGGCTTTGTGCCCGCTAGGTGTACCTCCCACAACATACGGAGGCTGTTCCGTATACAGACCTACGCAGTGCAGGAATGGCCGAGTTCAGGTTGCCTGGTTCTGGACCTTGAGAAGGCATTTGATTCGGTCGAATGGCCTTACTTGCTGTCAGTGTTGCGTAAATTCGAGTTAGGGGACAACTATATTGAACTAGTAGGGCTACTATACAGACATCCAGAGGTGCGAGTCCGCACAGGCAAATTGATGTCCAACTCCATCAGAGTCCGACACGGCACCAGACAGGGCTGCCCACTATCCCCGCTGCTCTTCTCACTGGCAATAGAACCCGTTACCGAGGTATTGCGCACCAAAGGCACGCACTGAGGCATCCCAATAGCGGACGGCGTGCACATAGTATCGCTATATGCGGACGACCTGCTCTTGTATATCAAAGACCTCACCCGCATACCGCCGGAGCTGTCGGAAATCTTCCGATCCTTTGAGTCCATGTCAGGCCTCAAAGTTAACTGGGCCAAATCGGGGGCGTATGCATTCGCTCCGGACACCCCTGACCCTGAGGTCGCGATCCACGGCGAACGGCTACCATGGCACCACACCACGTTTAACTATCTAGGCATATACATATATAGAATGCCGCTGGACATCCTAGATGGCAACCTGACACGCGCCATAACGTCCATAAGATCCCAGATTTCCTTTTGGAAGACACTCCCACTCAATGTGCCGAGTAGAGTGACATTGGCGAAAATGATCGTCCTGCCCAGACTCCTATATTATTTTGCTAACATCCCAACGTACGTCCAGATCCGTACTTTCAAGGAGCTGGAAACCATGGTCAGAGACCTGATATGGAATGCAGGAAGACCCAGAGTGGCCCTGCGGAAACTGTACACGCCGGTCAGCGACGGTGGCCTCCCAGTGCCGAATCTAGAACTCTACTATCTGGCAGCACAATTACAGTGGGTAACAGCCTGGCTCGCAGGGAAGAACCTAGAAGATACAGCCACGGCAACGGATATGCTGTCCCACGCACAGATACATTCCCTCTTCCACCCCCTGGCGCCCACGAGGAGAACATCACAACTACACGCAGCCGTGGCTGTCAAATGCTACACCAGGAGCTTAAAACTGACTAAACACACTAAACCATACGCCCCTGCACTCCCACTCCTGGGCACCCCCAAGACCACATCTGTTGTCACGGAAGCAGCACTGGAACACTGGACACGCACTGGAGTGGACACCATGGCAGACCTGTTTGCCGATGGCACCCTGATACCTTCCATGACACTAGCCGGCGACACGGGTCTTCCAGCGGGGCAGTTCTTACAGCACGCCTCCATAGTCATGGCATACACGCAACGATGGGGGAGCATCACCGAGGAACCACCCACACATCAACTGATACAGCACCTACACGTTATGGGAAACGGTACACACGTGGTACACTGGCTGACCCAAGCACTGTTGTCACACACGCAACACATTTTGCAGCCACTGCGAGACAAATGGGCGGCTGACAGGGGGAAGGACTGGACAGATGGAGAGTGGACGATGATACTATCGGGCCCCAAGAACATCCCCCGAAATGCGCGCTTTAAGCTGATCCAGTTTTACATACTGCATTGTGCGTATCTCTCGCCGGACAAAATTAATCTGTACTTCCCGGGCGCCACAGCTAGCTGCCCGAGATGCGCACTGGAGGGTGCGGACTTACTACATATGCTCTGGCGATGCCCACAGATTCAAACATATTGGCGGACAGTGCTGCCGACATTGGAGCGCTGCACGGCCATGCCGGTACCACACACATAGGAAGCATGCATACTAGGCTTATACAAGCGGACCAAACATAATAAAGTCCCCTCTCGTTTCTGGGACCTTGGCCTCCTCACTGCCAAACGGCTGATCACAAAACATTGGAAGCGAACCACCCCACCCCTAACGGAACACTGGCGCACCTCCCTGGACAATTGGGCGAAGGCAGAAAGCATCACCCTCCACAATGAGGAAACAGCGGGATTGCGGAAGTTCCCGATCACAACATTGTGGGACGAGATGCTGGGCTCCTTACATAGGGAATGCCAAGAGGTGCTGACCGAAGCAGAGAGCACGGACCACGACCCTGACGCCCCCGACAGGGAAACACATAACCACCCACAGGACACCACTGATACTCCTACCGACGATGCCCCGTCCTGACCGCCATGGTGATGCCCCACCTAGCGCCCCACGCACACGACGCGCCTCCTGCCACCGACCCTCAGCCCTCCCCGACACCAGAAGGTAACCCGTAGTCACCACTCAAAGGCAACCATGAGCTCCCAGTACATTGACAGGCCCCCGATCCGTACCACACACCACGTCCCTACGTTAGATGACCATACCCCTATCTTACATCTCCTTTTCGTTTTTTTTCTATCTCTTGTTGTTCACTTTCTGATGTCATCTTAATTACAGCGCCGACATGGCAGGAACATTTGTATTGTATCATTGTTAAGCTACATGCAATACTATACTACTGTACAATGTGATACGTCCCGTGACCACGACAGACATCTTTGAGATGTGGAAAAATGCATGATGTAACATTTACGTTTTCTTTTATCCTGTGAATTCAATAAATGATATATTTAAAAAAAAAAATGACATAGGCCTGTCTCATGGATTGCAGTCTTGTTGGACAGGGAGAGGTGCCCAAAGCGCTACCCTCATAGTGGTGGAAGGCTACAGCCTTCACCAGGAGTTAGTTAAAACATGCGTGATGGTAGCATTAGTAGTAGTAAAGAGTACTCCTTTGTCACTGGAGTGAGGCCTACATTTTCCCTCTCCTTTTAAAAAGTACTGCAGCTGTGGGCTTAACTCACCATTGGCTGACATCAGGTAGATATGGAGTGCTGCGCAGCACAGAAGAAGTGGCTCTGCGTTGGTTGCATGTGCGCCTGGGAAGGGTTCAGTACAGGGATGGAGCAATACAATGAAGTGCATGTGTGGTTAGTACATGTACTGGGTGTATGTATGCCAAAGAGCAATACATTACATGAGAGATGTAGAGCTATGCAGTGTGTGCGCAGGGAAAGCATGTGCTGGATGTGTGTGCTTGTGTGAAGTAAAATACATGAGGGTGAAGTGAGCTGCGCACACGTAGCAAGTGCGTGCGCTGAAAGCCTATGTGTTTCTAAATAATCACACCCTGGTTGAATATAGGAAAGCTTCAGTACTGAACAGTGCATGCAGACTGAGTGTGTGTGTGTGTGTGCGCTGAATGCATGTGTACATGCAATGGTACAATGCATAGAGTTATTTGTGCTGGTCAGTAAGTGTGCTCTGAGTATACACTTAGTGCACTATATGGAGGACCATGGGCTCCATTTTGGGAAGCCCAGTCCTGCCTGGTGAAGACACGAGGAGGAAAGGACTACCAGGAGACAGGTTTCTGGATTGTTGCATTCCTATGAGTCGGGAGGGACACACTGGAGGGAAGAGAGATATTTCCTTCAAGAGGTTGCTCTTTGATTCAGTGATAGAGGCCTGGACACATCTCAGAAAGAGAGATAGGGCTCATAAAGTAATCATGAAGATTAGGGCTGGGAGCCTGGGATTAACCTTTTGATGGAACAAACACAGGGAGATGAAAAGTGCTGGAACTCTATAGAAACTCACCCCCAGTCACAGATCTGGGTTGACTCCATCTTCGTTCTTCCACTCACTTCGCTACCTTAGTTCAGACCCAGCTATATGCAAATCAGTCTTGACCCTGCGCCTCATGGGAACAGTCCAGCCCGAACTGCCAAGCCAGGTCTTCCCTGAACTGGAAACAAGCATCCTGGAACCGGGTTCGGAGTAACACCCCCCATCAGCCAGGCTAGCTTGAATCCAGTGGCAAACTGAGCAAGGGACCCACGTCTGGGCACACCCAGCCAACCTTTTGATGCACATATCACTGTGGCTGATATCCAGGTGTGAACTCTGCTCACTCTCATGAATTCTGTTTTGGGTCAATCAGCTTTGGAGTCATGCCTGCTGTAACAGACATCTTTCATGAGGAAAGAAGAAAAGGAGAAGAGTCCACTCCAAAAGAGGCAGAACTCTAAAATAAAAAACTTCAAGGACCCAGACCCTAAACCACCTTTGGTGTCTGGAAAATTACTATAAGAAGGCCAGGTTGAGTCCGCAATAATGTGTCATTGGTCATGCAGCCAAACGGGTTGTGTGAGAAGGGGAAGCTCTGCAAGAAGTCTGACTGTGACCTTTCCTTGGGGGAAAGTCCTGCTTATCTCCCGGCTGGGTGAGGGGACATCACCCAGGACACAAAGATCACCTGTCAAGGAGTACCATTGCCTGTCTGCTTGCCAAAACCAGTATGCCCTGTGAGGCAGAGGAGAGAGTTGGAGGGAGCGAAGTCCAGTGAAGAGCCCTGCACGAGGACTCCCTGAGCAAGGTGTGAGACTGTGCACGGATCGGCCTGTTGTTCTTGTGCAGTATCGCTGTGCAACTCTTGTATGCCATGAGAGGGCTGCATTGTTCTGAGTCATATCGGAAGTGCTGGGCCGGAAGCACCAGTACTTTGAGTGTTAAAAGACTTTGAGGAACTGAAGAAGGCATTGTGCACTGCACCAGTACTGAAAGCGTCTGACTACATTCAGCCGTTCAATGTACAGATAGATGCCTCTGACAAAGGAGTTGGAGTGGTGTTAGCTCAACTGGATGACAAATTTAAAGAGTGTTCAGTAGCCTTTACTAGTAGGAGATTATTACCAAGAGAGCAGAACTGGGTCACTATTAAGAATGAGTGCTTTTCCATAGTGTGGGCATTGCTTAAGTTCCGCCCATATTTATTTGACACCATGTTTGTGGTGCAAACAGATCATAAGCCACTTGAACGGTTGAAAGCTATTAAGAGGAACAATTCCAAGTTATTGTGATGGTCTATTTCTCTGCAAGGGTTAGACTTCATAGTGGAGAACAGAGCCGCATTGAGCCAAGGGAATGATGATGGACTTTCCAGACAGTTTTACTGATCTGACCACCCAACCTCTTTAGGTTAGGAACTTGACTGGGGGTTCTGATCTGGAAGAGGGGTCTTTATGGATCAAAAGCTCCTCTGCATGATAAAGACGTGTACCCCTGCCCTGAGTGCCCCACTGTACTATTGCCTGGATCCCCAAGCTGACTTTTTTTGTCATAGGCGAACACGGATCAGGTGCGTGCGCCATGATATCCGCCTATCTCACAGATTGTGGTTTTCTTGGACCAGCAGGGGCGGCCAAAGAGCTACCTTCACTGTGGTGGAAGGCTACAGCCTTCATTAGGAGTTAAACAACACCTAGTGATATAACCTCAGGTGAATTATTTCTCACTCATATTCAACCAACATCAAAGTCATTCATAAAATGATCAAAACAATGCCAAAATAATATATAACCCCAACATAAAACTTCAAAGACATAACTTGAATCACATTTAGTGCCCGGAAAAGGACTATAATAAGGGGAGGTTAGGTCTCCAAAAATATGTCATCTGCCAAGCTTCCAGACGGGCTGTTCTGCCTGTGACCAGGGATGGGAGCACATGACTGCTAGTCTCCTTGCAGGATGAAGGGACATCACCCAGGACCTACCCTGGAACCTGGAGCACCATTGCCTGTCTGCTTGTCAAGACCAGTATGCCCTGTGAGGGAGAGGAGAGCGTTGGAGGGAGCAAGGTCCAGTGGGGAGCCCTGCACGAGGACTCCCTTAGCAAGGTGGGAGGCTGTGTACTGATTGGGCTGTAGCCCATGTGCAGTATTGGTTCTGTAACATGCCAGGAGAGGGTCGCATTGTTCTGAGCGGTATCGGAAGCGCTGGGCGGAAAGCACCATACCTCACTGCTGTGATCCCGTATGCCAGAAGGGAGTCACCACTGAACTGAGCTTGGGCCAGTTGCGCAGGACTTGTGACTGCTGAAATCAGCAACTCTGTATTTCAAGGGGGCTGCCGTAGGGAGGGCGATCTCATAAGGAGAGTCTGTGCCCAAACCGTGATGACCGTGGCAACCCCATATGGCAGGAGGGGCTGCCGGTTCCACTTTTGCCTAGGATTCGGGTCATCACCTGCCTGGACACTGTAATCTGCCCCAAGACAAGTCCCCGAGGCTCACCAAGGCACTGCCAAGGATATCGTAACCTCGTCGGAACTCCGGTCGGGAGCTACAGAATCACACTACCCCCCACCTGTTAGGGGGAAGAGCAACGTACCTTTTGCGTCCGCCAAGAAAGAGCAGCTCCAATCACTGGAAATCCACGTGCAGTGCTGCTCCACTGGAAAAGCCTGCGCTGCTGGGTGCTGCCGTGTCCATCGCAGGCAGCCTGACTTTGCCATACAGGATTCGGACTAGGGATCACCCAACGAAAGGGCACTCGCTGGACTGCTAAACATTGCCATACCGCCGGACCGGGTAACACTGGAACCAGGCCTTTGGGGACTTGCTACTAACGGCTCTGCGGCACCATAGACAGTTTTGACTAATTCCTAGAGTCAAAGGGAAAACTCTTGAGTATGGGCTAATAGTTTGTATATCCTGGATGCAGCCACCAGTGAACGCTCACACTTCTGTTTGTCTCTGTTATAGGTGCTCCAGCCTGAAGACAACTCTGGTGTAAGGAGCATCACTCTAGAGAAAGGGTGACTGGAAGACAGCCTCAGAAGTGGAAACATAGAGTACATATCACCTGTCTGCTGTACCTGAATAAAAGCGGAAGCTATTGATCCACTAATTTTTCCAGTACCACGTTCACTCTGACCAAGGAGTGGTGCTCTGCAAAGTACCCGGAGGTCTGCTGTGCAAGTAGGACTGGTGTCCACAAGATAGCCAGCTCTCTAGAACTGAGGGGACATTGCCTGGAGTCTGATTTTAAGGAAGAATTGTCTCCTTGTCCTGAAACGTCTAGAAGAGCCCTGCCTGAGCGAAGAGGGAAGGAGTAAGCCACCCTATCAGAGGAGCTGATTACCACCACGGACCAGAAGCTGTTGACTCCAGAGCTGATGATCCATCCATCTGAGTCCCCCGAGTGTGACCAGTGTGCTCCTGTATTGGCGTCAGTCACCCTTGCTGAAGCGAAGGATACATGACACTTGTCTAATAGGTTCCTAAGAAGATCACACAGTCAAATAGAATGTTGATACGTCTGTGGCACCTGCCTGTACCTAACAGACTGTAATCAAGACCGTGGCACATGACCGACAGTGTGCCGAAACAGACTCATAAGGAGGTAACCCTGCACCAGGAGTTGACCTGAAGTGTGCCAGTTGGACTGTGATGCCATTTCTTTTTTTTTTCTTTTTTTGAAAACCTTTATTCTGTAAAAAGAGAATACAGTTACAGACCTACAACCACGGAGGCTGGTCAGTTGTACGTAATATCAGTAGCACAATAATACACAGCTCATCAGCCGACAACCCGAGGGCCCGGCAGCGAAAAGGCACAATATAATGGAGAGATTGTGGCAATAAGAGGATAAGTAAAAGGTTTCACATTTTGTATTTTTTATAAATAACAAAAATTAAAACACAAAAAAGAGTTGAGGCGGTACCATGCAATGCAGTGACTGTCTCATACGGCAGGGGGAGACAAATGATTAATGGGCATTGCTACGAAGGAGGAGAGATCTTGGAGAGGGGGGGGGGGGCAGAGAGCAAAACAATACATCACATACAACTGAAAGCTAGGAAACCGAAACGCACAGTCAAGGGAATTGAGGAATGTCTGGAGCTTCAGTAAAGGGGGGAGTGCAGATCTCTCCTCGGTATGAATTCCATTGACCCCATATCCTTCCCCATTTCATGGGCCTACCACGGGATACATACACGATTTTTTCTCTAAACATGCACCAATCCATGTTTTCTTCCCAAGCTGAGACTGATGGTGCCCTCTGAGATCCCCACAATTGAGCAATATCTCTTTTCGCAATCATGTTGCCCAATGTGACCCATTGAGTCTGAGCAACAGTGCAGTCATTCGGCTCCCAAATGTTCAATAAACAGCGTCTGGCCTCAGGCAACAACTCAACACCCGTCACTTCACCCATCACCGCATGCAATCGATTCCAAAACACCACTACCTCCGGACATTCCCATATAATATGAAGGAAGGTAGCAAGCATACCACAACCACGCCTACACAGCCCATCCGCAGAATAACCCATATGTATCAAACGTGGACCTGTGACATAGACACGGTGCAGAATCTTCAGTTGCACCAGACGGAGACGCGCCGGAATCGCGACCTCTTTAGGGGAGGATATCGCAGCCTGCCAATCTTCATCGTCCAACTCCAGCCCATCGCCAGTCCAGGCACCCCGAAGCTGTACAAGGAGGTCCGAACGGTCATTGATGAGTTTTTTATAGATGAGGGAGATAGTGCTGTCAGGGACGTGCCCGTCAAGCACTCTATCTTCCAGGGGAGAAGACTCTGGGATCGTAGTTCCAGCTGGGAAAACCGAGTCAAGTGCGTGGCGGATTTGGAGATATCGGAAATATTCCCTATCACTCAAATTGTATTCCTGTTGAAGTTCCTCAAAAGTCTTAACTCTGTTCTTGGCCCAGAGATCGCCCACTTTACTGATGCCAATAAGGTCCCATCTATCGAACCCTTTCGACGTCCATAGACCACCCAGTTTCTCCGCAGCATATAGGGGGGTCGCTCTAGTCAGCCTGTCCGTCCACCCCGTGGCCGCAGTTGCACTACCCCATACTCGTACCGCCACCCCAGTGGGGCCCGTCAGGTTCTTCCTGGCGGCTCTAGAATAGAGCGCTCTATTATAGTCGCCCCCGGGAAGCTGCCACCTATCCATCTCGAATGCGAGATTCGGAACAGGACAGTACATGGCATGGTTAACAGCGCTTAGTTGAGATGCCCAGTAGTAACGTTTAATATCAGGCAACGTTATACCACCGTCGTACCAGGGCAAAGTCAATTTTGCCAATGCTATGCGAGGTCGCCCGTCCCACACCAGCTTCCTCTGGAGGCCTTCAATTTCACGGAAATAGCTAGTCGGCACCAGATCAAGTGTGTTTTGGATGGCGTACAAGAATCGGAGGAGAGCCATCATCTTGAACAGGGCCACTCTTCCCAAGGGGGACAAAGGCAAGCCACACCACGCCGCAACATCCGACCTGAGCCGGGCAAGCGGAGGTAATAGATTCCGCTCATAACGTACTGTGGGGTCCAATGAAATGTAGATCCCCAAGTACTTAAAGCCGACTCTAGAAACGGGTATCGGGCAAATGCGGGGCAGAGAAGGTAATTCTCTTGTGAGCGGGTAGATACAGGACTTGGTCCAGTTGATGACCAAACCGGAATTCTTCCCAAAGGAACTCAAGACATCAAATAAGACTCCCAGCGACTTACGGGGAGAGGTAAGGTACAACAATATGTCGTCGGCGTATAGTGATATACGATCTTCGAAGTCAGGGGACCATCGAATGCCCTTGAGCGAGGGCTCCCAACGGAGCCACGCAGCCAGGGGTTCAAGGGCAAGCGCGAACAGGAGTGGCGACAAAGGGCATCCCTGTCTCGTGCCGCGTCCGAGAACGAAGGGTTCCGAGGCCCTGCCGTTTACCACCACCTGAGCCAACGGCTGCTCGTACAAAAGTCTGACCCACCCGATGAACTTAGGGCCAAAACCAAACTTAGCAAGGGCTGCCCACAGATATGGCCATTCCACTGTGTCGAAGGCCATCGAGGCATCAAGTGAAACCAAGATGGCCGGCTCATCAAGGGACCCCGCCCTTGCCAAGACGCCATGAAGACGGCGAAGATTGAGCGCAGTGTTTCGATAAGGGATGAAGCCAGATTGGTCTGGGTGTATCAAATCACTGATCACCGTAATCAGCCGGTTAGCCAAAAGCTTTGCCAGGATCTTGGGTTCCACATTCAAAAGCGAGATCGGCCAGTACGATGAACAGTGTTCACGGGGCTTGCCATCTTTATGGATGACCACAATGGACGCCAATCTCTGATCCCGGGGAAGGGACCTGAGATCTCACGATGCCGAGAACATCCAACGAAGATACGGAGCCATTTTGTCAGGGCACAGCTTGTACAGTTCGACTGGTATACCATTCGGGCCTGAGGCCTTTCCGGAGCGAAGTGAGCGAATAGCGAGCGCTACTTCATCGGTGGAGAATTCCGCCTCCATAAGCTCTTTGTCCGATTCCGACAGGCTAGGCAATGCGATATCCCGAAGCAACAAGTGCGAGTCCTCCTCCGGCCGATCCGAAACCGGCGCATAAACCCTCTGAAAGTGCTGGGCAAAGACCTCAACTATCTCGACCGGGTCCACCACTCGCGTACCATCCACTCTTTCAGCAACAGGCACCACCCGATTCAGTCTATCTCTTTTGTCTAGCCAAGCAATCAGCTTTCCCGCCTTGTCACTAACATCATACAAACGCCCCTGTTGCTCATGATTCATTGCCCTGGCCGCATCAGTCACCAGCGCTCTATATTCAAACTGTTTAAGGGCCAAAGAATGTAAAACCTCAGGCGTAGCCCCAGACTCCATCCGTTCCTCCAACCCAGTGATTTCACTTTCCAAGCCCACCACTTCTGCATTATTGCGCTGCTTCTCGCTAGCAATTAAGGATAGAGTCTGACCACGGATCACAGTTTTATTAGCCTCCCACAAGGAGACAGGGGAGGACACCGATCCCTCATTCTCAGTAAAGTAGAAATCCATACACTTAACCACCTCCGTTCTAATTTTGGGGTTGCGAAGGTGCCAGGGGTTGATCGGGGCAATCCGACCCCCGGCCTCCAACTGTACATCAATAGTGAGCCAGAGTGGGGAGTGGTCTGAAATCCCTCTAGCTAAATGCCTGATTTCCCTTACAGAGACCATCTGCACCGCCGGTACAAGGATATAGTCGAGTCTCGAGAGACTCCCATGAGCTCCCGAGTAGAAGGTATACTGGAGCTGCCCAGGGTGCAGTTGCCTCCAACAATCCGCTAGACCCAACACGTCCCAAAAATTTCCCAGCCACAGCTGCGATGCGGGGAGGAGTCTAGGGGGGCTACGATCTTCATCCCCACTAACAACTGAATTAAAATCGCCACCCACGACCAACATGCCATCAGGGAACCCCAGGACCACCCTGCCCAAATCACTAAACGTGGTGGACTGTAGACCGGGCGGAACATACACAGACAAAATGGAGATCGTCTTCCCCTCCCACCGACCTGTTAAAGCCTCATAGCGGCCTCTATCGTCCAGCACCGTGTCATCTATCTCCAGGGGGAGGGAGTTCTAACCAAGACACCCGCCCCCCTCGACCCAGTGGTAAATCCAGAATGGGCCACCAGACGGTAGCCCCGTCTATTTAGTGCATGGCACGTATTTCCTACCAAATGTGTCTCCTGGAGTAAAACTATATCCGGGGAGCACCGCTTCAAATATTGCGAAACTATCCCCCGTTTTATCCTATCACCAAGACCGTTAACGTTCCAGCTCAATACCCTCAGCCCATACCCCCCATCCCAGAAATGAACACTCTATCCCCTCCGCCACGAAACAGGCACATAGGATAAAATATGAAACAACGCGCGGCCTCGATACAAACAAGAAAGAAAAGACCCCCCCACCACCCCCAAAAGAACCCTCAAAACACACCCCCCCACCCTGCACCCCTGCGGTAGACCAAAAAGCCACCCCAACTTGCAGTGTGCCTGTCGCCCCATTAAACTAACCTACAAGAAGAGAGAAAAAAAGTCCCCAGAGGAGGAAGAGTCCCGATTCCCCCCACCCCGGGTATCCACACTGTATAGACATAACAGTCACAGAGCCACTGCCATATGTCCATAAAATTGGCCCGCCGGCGCAGACTCACTACTCCTGTTCTTCCAAGCCTCCTGCGGCGCCCCTCGAACTCTCTGGGCTGGTACGATGGGTCGGCAAAGTGTCTAACCAGTCACTGGCCACCTCGGGGCGGTCAAAAAAGAATGCACGTTCCTCATGTTCAATCCTCAGGCGGGCCGGAAAAAGCATGGCGTACTTCAGTCCCATGTCCCTGAGTCGCCTTTTCACCCCCGTAAAGCCCATACGTTGTTTCTGCACCGCCTGTGTGAAGTCCGGATAAAAACTGACTAACACATTCTCAAACTTAGTGGGACCGTTGATGCGTGAGGCTTGCAGGATAGTGTCTCTGTCCCGGAAATTAAAAATCCTGGCTATTATAGGCCTCGGAGCAGCCCCCAGCTTGGGCTTCCCACCGGGGACTCTATGAGCACGCTCCACCGTGAAAAAGTTACTGAGGCCCTTTGGTGCCAAGTAATTTAAAACAAGGTCTTCAATCAGAAGGTCTGTAGACAAGTCTGCGGAGTTCTCCGGAACACCTACGATGCGGACGTTGTTACGTTTGGCCCGGCTCTCGAAATCATCCAGCCGACGGGCGAACAAGTCATTGGCCGCTCGAATATCACGGACTTCGGTCTGGAGATCCGAGACATCCGTGGTCAGGCTCGCGGTCTTGATGTCCAGGGACTTGACCCGCACATTGGTTTTCCCCAAGTCCGTCCTGATAAGATTGACTTCGATCGCCACCGTGTCTATCTTAGCTGCCAAGGTTTCATACTGCTGGCCCATTGTTGTCCGAACACTTGCAATGGCGCCCATAACGAATATGTGATCCCATTCCGCAAACAAAAATCCCGCATACCATCACTCCTCATTTTTTAGGACGCAAATACCATCACTCCGCAAGCCATAATTCCTCAAATTTTGATACCGCATATGACTTCACTCCGCATGCAATTACTTCACAAATGCATGTGTGGTGAAGTCATAGCTTTGTAAAGTACTTTATTTTAAAAAATATATATATAAATATTTATATATATATATATATATATATATATATATATATATATAAAAAAAATATACACATATATATATTTTTAATTAAAATGAAACATTATTTCTTTTAAAATACATTATATTTAGAACTATTTTAATATTATATATATATATATATATATTTAAATATAGATATATTTAATTTTTTTAAATGAATAATTACCCTATACACCCTAAAAACTAATCCCACCCTAGTTCCTTTAAATACCCCTGCACCCTTAAACACTAACCCATCCTGACCCTAAAAATACCCCTGTACCCCAAAACCCAAACCTACCCCTGAACCCTAAAAATACCCCTGTACCCCAAAACCCAAACCTAGCCCTGAACCCTAAAAATACCCCTGTACCCCAAAACCCAAACATACCCCTGAACCCTAAAAATACCCCTGTACCCCAAAACCCAAACCTAGCCCTGAACCCTAAAAATACCCCTGTACCCCAAAACCCAAACCTACCCCTGAACCCTAAAAATACCCCTGTACCCCAAAACAACCCCTGGACCCTAAAAAAACCCTGTACCCCAAAACCCAAACCTACCCCTGAACCCTAAAAATACCCCTGTACCCCAAAACCCAAACCTACCCCTGAACCCTAAAAATACCCCTGTACCCCAAAACCCAAACATACCCCTGAACCCTAAAAATACCCCTGTACCCCAAAACCCAAACCTACCCCTGAACCCTAAAAATACCCCTGTACCCCAAAATCCAAAACAACCCCTGAACCCTAAAAATACCCCTGTACCTCAAAACCCAAAACAACCCCTGAACCCTAAAAATACCCCTGTACCCCAAAACCCAAAACAACCTCTGAACCCTAAAAATACCCCTGTACTCCAAAACCCAAAACAACCCCTGAACCCTAATAATACCCCTGTACCCCAAAAACCAAAACAACCCCTGAACCCTAAAAATACCCCTGTACCCCAAAACCCAAACATACCCCTGAACCCTAAAAATACCCCTGTACCCCAAAACCCAAAACAACCCCTGAACCCTAAAACTACCCCTGTACCCCAAAACGCAAACCTACCCCTGAACCCTAAAAATACCCCTGTACCCCAAAACACAAAACAACCCCTGAACCCTAAAACTACCCCTGTACCCCAAAACGCAAACCTACCCCTGAACCCTAAAAATACCCCTGTACCCCAAAACACAAAACAACCCCTGAACCCTAAAAATACCCCTGTACCCCAAAACGCAAACCTACCCCTGAACCCTAAAAATACCCCTGTACCCCTTAACCCTTAAATACCCCTGCACCCCATAACTTAAACCCATATACTTACCTTACAACTTACCTTAAAACATATACTTTTACCAATCATGCTTTTAAAATGATTTTCGTCATAAAAGCATGCGAGATAAAAGCATATAATATATGAAGGCATGCGGAATGAAAAAATGCGGAGTAAAGTTACCTGCGGACTAATGGTATGAGGAGTGAAAGTATGCGGAATAAAAAATGCGGAGTGAAGGTATTTTACCGCCCATAACATCCTTCAAAGTCGGCTCTTCAGTTGCAGGAGGGCCGTCACCAGTCTCCTCAAGGATCTTGCTCGCTTCGCCTGGGGATCCTTTTGGGCGTGTAAAGCGATCTATGGTCTGGGATTGGGCAACCCCTCCTCGGTATGAGCCTCTGGTGGCACGCTTCTCGGCATCCGCCTTGCCCGCCATGATGGGCGACGAGCTCTGACGGAACCTTTGGGATCTGGTCAGAATGATTCCCCTCGTGGCAAGCTTGTAAAGGTGAGAGGGCGAGGAGCGAAAGCGAGCGTAGGGCTGGCAGCAGAATTAGGTCAGCCGTGCCGATCTGCAGCAAGTCGCCATCAACAATGACCAAGAGCGAAACCGAAAGTGCCAGAGGGGCAGCGGGCGTGTCACACCAGCCGTTGTTGTTCAATTGCCACCTGGGTACCTCGGGGACTCAAGCCCGTGGATGGTCTTCGGTATAGGCCGCAAGTTTTAAAGTGCAGTAAGTCCGGTTCCCGGTGGCCAAATCGATTTTTGGAAAAAGTTGTTGCATCAGCAGGGCATCAGCAAAAAGTACCCGTCGTCCAAATCAGGATACTTTACAGGATAGATGCGGGAGGTGGGGAGGGTCTCGGGAGCCCTGTGCTCACGCGTCCATCTTGGATACGCGCGAAGCTCCTCCAACGCTTGACTTATTGACAGGATGCCTGTACTTTTCTGTGATGCCATTTCTGAACCTGTAAAGCGTCTTGAAGTGGCCAAACTGCTGCCAGCCAAACTCATAGTCCAAAGCAGACTGCATCACCGCCTGGCCCGAAGGACCTGCCTGCAGAACTGCGGACTTGCCAGCCAACACAAGACAGCTTGTGATCCGGACTGCAACTTCCTCCACAACTCACTGCGCAACCAGCATCAGCTCATGAGATTGGAGGGCCACTGCACCTGTGAGAATGTTATCTTCCCTAAGTGGAGTGGAGGAAGGGCACAGACTGATGTGTACAGAGGCCTAGTCAAGGCCTCCCACAAGGCATGTGGGTGCATTGCACCTGTGCCTGAGACCTACACCAGACTTACCCTTTCCTTAAAAGAGGGGTAGGGTTCATCGCATACAAGCTATGGCTAATCTCACACACACCTGTCCCTGTTTCTTCTTTATGGCTTGCTTTACAAGGAGGAGGTGCCCGATTTTATTGGGGGTCCGTCGATATCTGATGAAAGTTCTGGGCCTTGCCGGGTAATCTATCATGAACTGGACAAACTGAAATGTGGGCTTGTCATCATGAATCTGCTTTTTCTTTGTAGTGAAAATATGTATATGGTCAAACTGTAAAACAAGGAATTCTCCTGAGAACCTACATGCTGTTGTACTTCTAGGATACCTGTTACTGGTTGCAGCCAATAAATTCGATCCTTGACATCACCTAGAAGACTTTGTGTTTCTGTGGTCCAAAACAGGAAGGACTCGAGGTCTTCGGGTGTTCTCCCTGGCACCGCCGGGTCCATAAAAACCCGGTACCTCAGTTGGCGCCCAACTCGGGGCGGTATCAGTGGTACTGGTCCAAGCCAGAGGTTCGTGAGGAGCTTCGTGTGAAAATTCCAGAGGACGGCCAGCCACTTCAGCGACCCCTGTATGTCGACGTGGTTCCGAAGGTCTTTGCTGCGAGGTTCCCCGCGTCCCGACGGCTACGAAGGACTGCTGCCCTGAATATCGCCCTGTTTTGGACCCTTGATGATTGGTAGAGCGAAACGATAGACGAGTCTTCTGGTGACGTCATTGATCATCGATACTTCAGTTAAGTATAAGTGGAGCGTCTCCCAGTCCTTAGTTTGGTTCTTAGTTTGATATCCTTTGGGATAGCTTTGATTTGGAACTTGCAAGTGCCAAAGCCGAGGGACTCGTGTATTCACGAGACTATCGTATTCGATAATCCTTTGAAGTTTGAAGCTAGACTAGAGAGCGAAGAAGCCTGGTCTTAGCAGACTTGGAAATTTGTTTTGTCTTGGTTGTAGTAGGGACTCCCGATTGGAGGACTCATGTCCGGTTCCTCCGATTGGAACTCCAACATATGAGCTCTATGTGAAACACGGCGTAGGCCCTATCACATATAATGAAGTATGGATCCGATACACCAGAAATGATGGTGTCTTAAAATGGCCCCAATATGGTAGCTTTGACACAGAGATTTTAGATAATCTAGAGGTAAAACTTTTCAAGAAGAAAGCCCGGCCGGCGATGTTTGACTCCTTTCGCCTATGGCGCAAAGAAGCCAAACAAAAAGAAATGAAATTAGCAAAGAAAAATAAAAGAGGTATGTCAATGGTACAAGCTGCCGTTGCGTTCAGGGATAATGAGGAAGAGCAAGAGAATGAACAAACGCTTAGAAGTAGGAAGTTAGCAGTAGATAAATGCTACCCAGTTTTGCCGCGTAAAGGACGAGGATCAAAAGAAGAACTTGATAAGGATCCTTTAATGTCTCATTTACTGAGTTCACCACCTCCATATGCGCGGAGTGCTACAGCACCACAGCAACCTTTGGTTGTACCACCCCCTATGGTTGGACCACAGGTTCTACCACAATCGCCAGCTCCTTTTCAGCTGGTCTCTACTCCTCCGGCGCAGCCCTCTCAAGGGCCGCCGCCTTTGCTACCTACTCCATCTGCTTTTTCTACGACTTCGCCTACTGCTCCAACCGCTTATCCTAATACTCCCTCTGCTACTGCCTCCACCTCTGTTTTACATCAGCCTGTCTTTTCTGGCGCATCTGCCTTTCCGTCAGTTTCTCCTTCTGTTCGGCAGAGAGTGGCAAACACTGTTACTGGTCTTTTCTCACCTTTCTTTGGGTCGCCTAATACGACCCCTAACCCAGAACGAAGACAGTTGCGGAGTCGACTGCCTGACTATCAAGAGAGAGAAGTACTAAATGAGTTAGCACGTAAATGGGTTATCAATACTGTAAGATATGACGTTCAGTCCGTCATGGAAGTCTTCCGTCAGTGGGAAGCATCTACGCAGAGATATGTTTTTGAACAAATGTGTGTATTTCTCTGTGAAGATTTGGAGGGAAATGATCCAGAACACGACATGCCCGAATTATTCCGTGTGCGGCTCAAATTCTCGGAGGGCATGATTGTAGGCGCCGATGTTGAACAAGCGGTTGCGACGTTATTGTCTTATAGGAGTAAGGGGAGCAATTCTCGATCACTATCTGAGCATGACGCACCAGGTAGGAAAAAGGCGCGACAGTATCCCATGAGAGAGGTTCCCCCAGTTTGGAGGGAAGGTGACGCAAATGCTAATCCAGCCATTCCGCTGCATTTTCAGCGTGTGTGGGTATATGTTCCTTGGAAGAGATCTGAGGTTTTGGCGCTCAAACAGACATGCCTGATCCCCGTAAAAATCCTGCAGGGTATTATAAGGAGTTATCACAGACTGCCAGCTCCTGTATCATGAATCTAGCAGATGTAAACATGCTGTTTGGAAATGTTGTTCCACAGCCTTTATGGGGAAAGATTTGTCATGCAGACCGTGATCAAGAGTTAGGCGACACATGGGTCAATATTGCTGCTGCTGATGCTAGACAAGTTGGTGGCTCTAAGCCCGAGCCTTTAGTAGCAGAGCTTCCTGATAGGATTATTACGTATATGAAGACCCTAATGCCTGAATTGCTTGTGAATTGGGACAAGTTGTCTGCGTGCAAACAGAAGAAAGACGAGCCGTGTCTGACTTCTTCACGCGGTTTGAAGAGACCTTCGTCGATCATAGTGGTCAGGATATGTCTACAGAAGGTGGCCAGAGATTGTTTGTTGACAAATTTGTACATAACTTGCTTCCTGAACTATGCAATAAGTTGAAGGATTCTGAGAGTGCTTGGGCTGTTTCCACGTCAGCACAGATTTTAGCCACGGCCCAGTACTATGAGAATAGGCGTAAAGATGAGTTAGAGAAGGCAGATGAAAAGACTAAAGAATTGAAAACTAAAGTCCTTCTGCAGCAAGCTTATCCACCTCGTACTGCTAGTCAGCACGATTATCAGCAACCCCAGCAGTATTCGAGAAACTCGCAAAGAAACGAGCCTTCTCAACAACGTTTACCGTATGGTCCAAATCAGTGAGCGTACTGCAAGGAAGAGGGTCATTTCAAGATTAGTTGTCCGGTTTTGTTACGGCGTATGAATGGTGTTTCTGGTGCAAGAGGTCGAGGTGTTCAGCAAGCCCCTAGAGGTAGGGGTCGTGGAAATGTCCCCCAGAATGCTCCTTCTTTCCCGCCTCAGAAATCTATGAATAGTTTTGACCAACAGAATAACGCGTTTGCTAGGACAGCTCAGTACTATGCTGATGACTACTATGCAGAAAATGAGAATATGGAGGGTAACGATTGCTAGGACAGCCATGGACAAAGAGAGGGAGTTGTTTCAGTTCCAGTAGATCAGAATGGACCTTATGTTGAGGTGATTACATCAGGTGTGTCAGAGCCTTTTCTGTTGGATACTGGTGCTACAAAGAGTTCTATTATGCACTCAAAACTCCCTGGCGCACCTTTGTCTGGCGAAATGAACGTTTCAGTAGGTTTTTCTGGCGCCCCGGTTAGGAACCCGATCTCTAGTCCTATGTCCCTTTCTGTTGGGCCATGTGAATTAGAAGCACCCCTCATTCTTACAACAGGTTGTGGTGAAAACTTGTTGGGATTGGATCTGTTAAAGAGATTATATGCGACTTTGTACTGTTCTCTTTCGGGAGTACAACTTACACTGGGTAAGAAAGTGGTTTCTCCAATGTATTTGTCAAGGGAAAAACTTCCAACAGAATTGTCTTCTCTCCCGGATATACTTTGGGCTACTGGCTCTAATGATGTGGGTCTTTTGGAAATAGCGCCATATGTTATAACATTGAAAGCCAATGTTAGAATGCCACGTATTCCCCAATACAAGATCTCTAGCGAAGGTGAAAAGGCGTTGTTAGCGATCATTTATGATCTGATTGAGGAAGATGTCATTGAAGAGACAACAGGCAACATTTGTAATAGTCCTGTTCTGCAGGTTTTGAAGCGTACTGATCCTTCCCAACCACCTGTCTATAGGTTCGTGATTGATCTTAGAGAAGTGAATAAGATTGTCGTGCCACAGTTTCCAGTTGTTCCTGATATCACTGCCCTGTTGACTATGATTCCAGCTTCAGCCACTTGGTTCTCGGTGATTGACTTGAAGAATGCTTTCTTCAGCATCCCGATTGCCGAGGAGAGCAGGGATATTTTTGGCTTCAATTTAGGAGGCCGAAGTTTCCGTTTCAAACGCGCTCCTCAGGGCTACTGTGAAAGTCCATCAATATTCAGTCAGGCTCTGAAATCACAGCTTGACACAATTGTTCTACCTGATGGCGCGACCCTTATTCAGTACGTCGATGATTTGCTGGTCGCTGCAGATACTGAGGAGATTTGCAAACAAGGCACTTTGTCATTGTTGCGTCATTTGTGTGATCTGCGCCACAAAGTCTCTCTTTCAAAGTTGCAATATTGTCGACAAGAAGTGACCTACTTAGGTCACCTCTTATCGAAGGAGGGAAGGAAACTGACCCCAGAAAGAATTCAGGCAATTGCAAAATTGAGTGTCCCAAGGACACAGAGAGAAGTGCGTGCTTTCTTGGGCATTACATCATATTGCAGGCAATGGATACCAAATTTTTCCTTGTTGGCCAAACCTTTGGTGGCATTAACTTGCAAGGATACACCGGAACCCATTCCGTGGTCTGAGGAGTGTCAGAGAAGTTTTTCCGAATTGCGTGACGCATTGTGTTCGGCTCCTGTGTTGGGTACCCCCGACTACAGTAAGCCGTTTACATTGTATGTCCATGAGAAAGAAGGTTGTGCATTATCAGTTCTGACACAATCTTTTGGGGACAAACAGCGTCCATGCGCATACTTTTCAGCGACTTTAGATCCGGTAGCTAAGGTGTTGCCGAGTTGCTTGAGGGCCACTGCGGCAGCAGCTGTTTGTATTCGACAGTCTGCTGGGTTAGTAATGAATAATATGTTGATTGTCATGGTCCCACACGCAGTAGACATTTTGTTAAACAGAACAAGGACACAGCACTTAACAAGTGCTCGATTGTCAAGTTATGAGCTGACACTACACTAAACCCAGCCAGGCCCGGACTGGTGATTCCGGGCACCGGGCAATCCCCCGGTCGGCTGGAGGGTTTTGGGGGCCGGTTTCCGAAAAGGGGGGCCGGTTTTGTGTCGGGGGCCGATTTTGCCCCGGGCCCCGGCAGCGTGCGTCACTCACTTTTGCACTCGCACTCGCAGTCACTGTCTCGCTCGCACAACTGACTCTGTATAATGCATGCCCTGCAGGCCTGCACGAACACTCCCCCCCCCCGCGCCGCCACAAGCAAGCACTGCAAGCCTAATTGTTGTCAATTTGCAAGCAAGCAACCACCGGATCCGAGTCCGACTGTAACCGTTACGTTACAAGTGTAAACACATGACAGGAGGGGGGAGGTGCCTGTGCGCAGCGCGCAGAATTATGCCTGCCCCCTCCTCTGCCGCGTCCCCGCATGCGCATTGGCAATTTACTGCGCGTGACGAGTCACGAGAGGAGAGCAGTCCAGTCGGTGCGCACGGAGTCGGAGTCCCGCCAGGCCCATAAATTAATTTTATTCTAGAGTGGGTGGCTGCTGGCCACTAGCCCGACCCCCCTGTGTATCTAGCCACAGTGCCTGCCTGTGCCACCGTCCGGGACCGTGACCGTCCGACACTGACCAACAGCAGTCAGCAGACACTGGACGGTCGGCAGCCAGGCCTGAGTGAGGTGAGTGACTGAGTCAGTTTAATTTCTGCCCGGCCCCCGAGAAAGTAAAGAAGCAAGCAGCGCTGGCGCTGCGCTGGCGCTGCGCTGCTTGCTTCTCCAGCGCAGCAAGTAGGATGTCTCCACATAACATCGGAATAAAACCATGCTACAATGCCGGAGTGACTTGAGTAAATCCCTATTACAAAACATTATTACAAGCTAGAAGTGGCCGGGCCGGTGGTGTACGGTATCGTCAATCTGCACCAAGAACGTAGCGGAACACCCGTGCAGAGTTTGGCTTGACAGCACTGCAGACTTTGGTTTTTCAAGTGTGTAAGGACGAGTAGCATCGGCATCGCTCATTCACCCCCAGGAAGCCAGCCCCTTAATCTTAGATTTATGTCATCGTTTAGTGGGCCAGTGGATGTGGGGCTGCAGTGATGTGCCTTTGCCATACCCGCCACATCCGACCTGCCACATCTAGTATGCTGCCAGGCTGGCTGTGTTTTTGTCCAAAACAGTTCCTCTTACCTTCGTGACTGGGAAATTGTGTGGAAAAAAAATTACGTTGCATTTTGCACACACTCTTTGTCTCATTTTGCCCAGCATGTTAGGGTACTTTGTAGACTTTTGCTGTCCACTGCTACAGTGCTTTACATGCTAGTCGCAGATGGGGATTTGGTGTCTGAGGGGGCCCTTGGATGGATCCTGCAGGGACTTTCTACCCAGCAGCTTACTAAGCAACACTTTCCACCAGCAGAGCTGACCGTGGCTCCTTGTCAGGAAACCACTTCCCCTGATCTCTAATTCAGTGAGTTGCTGACGAGAGGTGGTTGGACATCCACCAATTTTCGGCATTTATTTTTTTACAGCCTGAGTAAAATGATGCCCTTCATCCACAAGAAAGAATAGGTGGGGAGCCGTGTCCAAATGAAAGAGCCATGAAATCTGAATGCTCAAGTGTCACAAGTCAGGTGATAAACTACCGGTTTTATGGCAGTTTTAACTCCTACCGACCGATTCCTCTGGATAGTCCTGCGGCATTTTTTCTAAGGCCGAAGGTCAACCTACAGGTTATAGTGACTCTCCTCGAGAAAAGAGGCTGCAGCTGAGCTGGTTAGAACATAACTAAATAATTAGAAAACAGTGATTTTTTTTGGGTTTGTTGCAGTTTTATAAATTGGGAAGTCAAGCCGAAGGTATCGGAGCGCCTAACATAGGCACCTTTCACATTACAAAAAGGCTCTTTCATCTTTGTTTTTAGGCACGGGGAGATAAAGTGATTTGCCCAGAATCGCTGGATGTTAAGCGGACGCTGAGACTTGAACCTGCTTCCACAGTCTACAGCTCTGGCCCTTACACCGCACCCCCTTTCATAGATAATAGATACATCAGCTTTCCACTTCAGTCTGCACGCAGCAGTCGATTGAGCTAACAGTATGTAAGAAACACACGTGTTTTTTAAATGTTCCAATGCAGTTGTGTTTTAAGAGGTGAACTGAGACAGCGCAGAGCACTCACAGGAAGAAATCCACAGCTGAGCCTGGCACAGGAAGAGATCTCTTGATGAGCTGAGCGAGGCGATCTGAAAGGCCATAAGGAAGCATACACTGTTACCATGATCCTTTCAGAAACCTCAAACACTAGCCCTTACAGGTACTAGTACGTGTAGCTTTCTTTCATCCAGGTAAATGGGGCTGGACGTGCAAACATGGCTCCAGGAACGTGGGGAAAAGTAGGACGTGTGAAGGCTGGCTGCAGCAAGGAGGCGGACAAGTGAGGGCTAAGTTAGTCAAAGAATAACCAGCATGTTGCGTTGTAGGGTTGAGGCACGTGCTGCAGATTTCTCTGTGTGTACAGCATGGCTTTAGGTAGAGTACTTTAAGATAGCTAAGGAGGCCATTGCACGGTTTTACTACCTCTTTCAAGGACTTTAGAGCTCTTTAAACAAGCATTGGCATAGCCAATAGGTCTCGCTTTTGGGACCTTCCAAGTATTTAGTTATGCAGCACAATATCCTTGGTGCAACAACATCAACTGTTGCATGGCTAAACACTTAAAAGGTCCCAAAGGCGATACCTATTGGCTATGCCAATGCTTGTTTTAAGTGACAGAGACCGAGTCAGTGAAGTGTAATCACTTCTTGTGAAGGCCCCTTTGTAACACTTCGGTCTTGTGTGTGTAAAGGACCAGTACTGTAGGACTGGGACAGAGACAGCTGTTCTGCCTGGCATGTAGATTCTCTGCACACAACACCCATATCTGGCCATAGAAAACAAGCTAAAACAGCTTGTCTGGAGTCACAGTGCACATAATAATTCTTACAAATGGGTGCCAACATTTGAATATGAAAAATAGGATTAGACTAAGCCACTGTACTTTGTTACTATGATAACAAACATGCTTCCTTGCCTGCTGAGGAGTCACCAGTTTGCATTTCTGCCATTTTTTCATTGCCAGGGCACATTATATGTTCATTTACTCTCCATATGGCCACCTTAAGTATGACGTTTATTTCTCAAAACTACATGGGAGAATTTTAACAGGTTTCCAACAGTTCTGGCTATGTTGTATGGGAGATTATTACGCCGGCCTCAGCCTGTGAGGATAATGGAAAAAGGTACTCAGCATGTCCGCGCGTGAGTCAGCTCACTGACTCTGTGACAGGCAGCTGAGATACCTGGATCCCTGTGTAACTTGTCTTGTTCATATTGGAGCCTCACACATCCTTCCTGTTGGGCTGGGGGTCCCACGTCACGTGGACAGAGAGAGACCCTGTAGTCCTGATGTTCACAAGATTGATTGCTGGCAGGTAGGGGGCCATAGGCTGCCAATGATTTCTGGTGCTTTGCTGCAGTTTTCAGATTTTCTTGGAGTTTCTTGTTGCTCAAATGGGTGTAATTTCAGATATTTATATGTTTCCCCCGTCTTCAGTGCTTCATTTTGCTCGCGAGAAAGTGTCACTCATAGTCATTGAAATGTCACTCATAATTCCACAGAAATTATGAAAATGTCACACATAGCAATACGAAACCTTGGCATCTATGTCTTACTCACTAGTGAGCTGTACTGCTGCATCTGCTCCTTCTCACTGTCTCCTCGCTCCGTGGGGAAAAAAAATCTCAGTGCTGGATAAATAATGCAGCAGCAGTTTCAGGGCCATTTTAAGAGATGGTGACTGCTGAGACAAGGTTAGATAAGTCCCTGTTGGCCTCAGATTCCTCCAAATTAAAATCCAGTTTCATCTGCTTTATTACATCAAAAAAGCCATTTTTGTTGGCTCTTAGGGCTCAGTGCACTTTACCACCACTAACCAGTGCTAAAGTGCTTGCGCTCTTTCCTTTCAAACATGGTAAAATTGGCTTACACCGAATTGGCAATTTTAATTTACTTGTAAGTCCCTAGAAATGTGGTTCTACATGTACCCATGGACTGTACATTAAATGCTGCTAGTGGACCTGCAACACTTATTGTGCCACCCACTTAAGTAGGATATTTAAAGATGTGTCATGTCAAGGCCAGGGCCTGTGTGTTATTTGTTCATGCTTTCTGGCCAGGGTGCCATTTGAGACATTTCCATTCCTTCTGTCCTCCTAGGTGCTTATATGTGACGTTTCCATGCTTTCTGGCCTGGGTGCTTAATTATGTGTGCTATTTCCATAGTTTTTGGCCTCAGTGACCTGGAGCTGGGGGGGGGGGGGGTCATGTGTGACATTTCCATGCTTGCTGCCCTGGGTGCTTATGTGTGACGTTTGCATGCTTACTAGCCTGGTGGTGGGACCAGGCCTGGGTCAGTGCCTAGGTGCTTATGTGTGACATTTCCACAGTATTCTGGCCTCAGTCAGTGGCCTGTGTGTTCATGTGTGACATCACATGTCAGTGCTTAATGTGTGATAACATGAGTGACAATTTACTATGCTTTAAAAGTTAATACAATCTAATATGTAATGAAAAATGTGTTGACAAATGTTTTGTTTTGGCCTTTCTGTCTCTCAAATTTTCTTGGGGAGGATAAGTTCAACCCCCCAAACTCCCCCTAGTCGTGGTTGCTCACTGCGCTTGCTCACTACACACCATGTGGGGGGCTGGTCTCACTTTTACTTTGTTCTCTCTGAGTCACTGAGTCTATTTTTTGTGCTCTCTGAAAGAATGTCTATGGGTACATATGACTGGGTGGGTAACCTGGTGCTCTTTCAGGTCATCATCTACTATTTACTGTGCTTTAAAAGTTGATACAATTGAATATGTAATGAAAAATGTGCTGTAAAATTCACGATTTTGGTCTGTCGTTTGCCAAAATTTTCTTTGGGGGAGAACCCCCCAAACCCCCAAGTTGCGGTCGGCCTCGCTCGCTCGCTGCGCGAGCTCGCTACGCGTTGGACGGGGGCTGGTTTGCAGAAATTTGCCAGGGCTGCTTTCAGTTCCCAGTCCGGCCCTGAACCCAGCCACGTTATTGCCCATTCCAGTAGAGACAGATAAGGTTGAAGAACATGACTGCTGTTTTAGGACAGAAGAAGAGACAAAAGGGAGAATAGATTTACAAGACACTCCTCTTCCTGAATGTGATGGTACTTTATGGGTTGATGGTTCGTGTTTCAAGTTGCCGAATGGTGATACGACTGCAGCATATGCTGTGACGACTGCAGCATACGATTGTTGAAGCTGCACGTATCCCCCACAATTCAGCGCAAGCAGCAGAGTTGGTTGCACTTACAAGAGCATGTGTGTTGACAAAAGGAAAGCGAGTGAATTTGTACACGGACAGTCAGTATGCCTTTGGTGTGGCTCACAGTTTTGGACGATTGTGGCGTGAACGTGGGTTCCTGACATCGCATGGTGCTAAGATCCAGCATGGTCCGTTAGTGAATGAGCTTCTCGAGTCACTGACCTTGCCATTACAAGTTGCGATTGTGAAATGCAGTGCACACAAAAAGGTGACTGATGATGTTGGTCATGGAAACGCGTTTGCGGATGAAGTTGCGAAAGAAACTGCAAGGAATGTAATGAGTCGAATGTATGTTGCAGGCCCCGCGAGATGGATTGGTGATGTGAGTATGTGTGAAGATACGATTGAGAGTGTGAAGTCCATCCAAGCTGAAGCCACAGAGAAAGAGGTGAATGAATGGAGAGAAAGAAAGGGTAGATTGGATGCGAATGGTTGTTGGGTCGAACTTTCAGAGCATCAGATATGGTTGCTACCCGATGCGTATGTGCTTGCAGTGGTGACAATGGCTCATGGAATGGCTCACATCAGTGTGAAAGGGATCTGTAAGTTGTTGGCCCCAGTATGGCAGAATGGTGGGATCCCTAAGTGTGCAGAGAATGTGGTCAAGAATTGTACGGTGTGTCTGAAGTACAATCCTGGTAGGGGAACCCCAACTCCAGCTGGTCATTTTGCACCTCCAACGTATCCGTTCGAGGTTTTGCAGCTAGATTTCATCCACATGGAAAGATGCAACAATCTGAAATACGTGCTCGTTGTTGTTTGTGCCTTTTCCAGGTGGGTGAAAGCGTATCCCCTTAAGGACAACACTGCCTTATCCACAGCCAAAGCCCTTGTCAAAGAGTTCTTCCCTAGGTTTGGAATGCCTAGAATGGTCTGGAGTGATAATGGAAGTGAATTTGTGGGTCGAGTGATGAAGAGAGTGTGTGAAGGGCTAGGCATACAACAGAAGTTCCACGCTGCAAATCACCCCCAATCAGCTGGATTAGTAGAGTGCTATAACGGCACGCTAAAATTGAAACTGGCCAAGATTCAAGCAAGCACAGGTCTTAAATGGCCTGACGCCCTGCCTTTGGCACTCCTATCAACAAGAATGACTGTTCACTCTAGAGTGGGACTTAGTCCACATGAAATTGTGTTCGGCCGCCCGGCCAACATATGGGGAGTGCCAAGGCCCACCAGGTTTAGTGAAATAGAGCACCCTGTACTGCTTGATTATCTGTATAAATTGACGGCTAAATTGCGTGTTTTACACCAACAGGTCCACGACATTCTACCTCAGGCCTCCAAAGCTCCAGGGCATCCTATCGATCCTGAATCATATGTGCTGGTCAAGAACTTCCAGCGAACAAAGAATGACCAGCCCCGGTGGACCGGCCCTCATCTAGTTCTTCTCTCGACAAGATCTGCGGTTCGAGTAGAAGGAAAGAAACATTGGGTCCACGGCAACCATTGTAAGAGGGTCCCTCTGCCTCTTCCGTATGACCGGTGGGTCCAGGAGGGAATTGCTGACTCTGAGGCGGAGACTGTGCCTCGGTTCCTACCCTTCAGTGATGCACGTTTAAAGGGAACAATTTCTGAAAAGGAAAGCGACAACATTTTGCAAGAAGCTGTGCCTCCGTCAATTCGATTGAACACTACAGAGCCTGAACTCTTATTCCAAGACCACACAGCACCTGGTAGAAATCGTTACAATTTGAGGCCAAGACCTATGACTATGGACAAATAAATTCTTTTTCTTTTTGATTGTGCAGCTCTCTCATCCAAGAAACTTGCTCATTTTTGATTTTCGAACCGCCATCCGGTTCTGCTGCTAGGGTCGCGGCTGCCCAAAGTCTTTGGGGTGCAGCCGAAGACGTTTAGGTCAACGGTTCTGGTTGGTCTAAGGGAGTTGCCCTGGACTGACAGAAGCACTCCTTAGCAGAATCACCCTACCGCCGCGGGCAGCAATTTAGAGGATGGAGTTTCCCAAGATGGAGAGACCTGCCAGATCAACGAACTTTGAAACCAGAATATGCACTGTGATGGCGAAAACACGATTTTTAATAATATGCATTTTTATGTTGTGTAGTATAATGATGTTTTTAATAGGCTATGCTTTATTCACCTTTCGAGTGTCATTTGCACACACCACACAGCCCACACCTCCTCCTATCGTTTCCCCGCACTCTTTTCACCCTCTACCTGAACACGAGTCTGCCAGAAGATTAGAATTTATAAATAACTCATTCGTTCAGCTCTTACACCAACACCAGTTTGTAATGAACACGACAAATTGTTGGGTTTGTGAACTTATGCCACACACGACAGATAAGGGTATCCCATATTTTGTCCTGCCATTTAGCTACTATGGTTCTTTGTGGGCATTTCAAACAATGTTCCTATTTGCCATCGAACCATATCACCCACGTTCCACAGGAAGCAACTCGAGCAACAAGGCACTAGTGGCAGTAATCAGAAATATGAGCAGAGATATCGACACGTATAGAACGATTCCGAGAGATGAATTGAAGGCTTACAGTAGATGGAATATACCAAAATATGGAATTTCTTTGAGTGAGAGCCAGCGAGCAAAGAAGTCCTCCACAATTTGGATAGTACCCCATCAGGGTCATCTATGTCAGCAGGGAAATGGCAAAAACCCCAGAGCTCAGTTAGGGAAGAGTGTCTGTACTGAAACTTACGTCTTCTCGTCTCAGACCTCCCCTTCCTTCTTAGCAGCTAAGGGTACATATTTCATCTGCCATGATAGAGCGTATACATGGCTGCCCCCTGACTTTTCGGGCACATGTTTTGTCTCGTTCCTGTTGCCACCCACCTACACGGCCGCGGCAGCTTACCATAGGACAAGGACAGTTAGGGGTGTTGTGAGTGAAGACGACACTGCGGAACAGGAGTTTGGGGATTTCGCAAAAGTTTTTCTGCCGTTTTGGGGGCCTATGGTGAACAGCAGGAACATTCGCCAATTGACGAGGGTAGTTGAATCCGCCGTGATCGAAACGGCTGGTGCCCTTAGTAACTTGACTGCGGAGCTCCAGTCGGACCGCCTTATGACTCTTCAGAACAGGGTTGCCCTAGATGTCATACTTGCAGACCGTGGTGGGGTATGTAAAGTGATCCAATCAAGTTGCTGCATTTTCATCCCCGATAACGCTCCGACAGTATACCAGGCCATCTCCAAACTGCATATGATCTCTGAATCCATTCACGTGGATAAAGGGGACTGGTCCTTAATGGGGTGGTTCTGGGAACTGATATCTGCCTGGGGATAGAAGATTCTGATAGTCATTGGGATGGTCTTAGCCATTCTATTCATGTTCTGCCTGTGTGTACAGTGCGCTCCTGCAATATGTGGCCTCTGTGCTACATCATGTGTAAGGAAGCCTGTATCAAGAGATGAACTAAGTAATAGGATGATGCTCCAGCAGCATCTCAATGACTTTATGAATACAGACCTAGACTCAGATTAGCATGAGTATAGGTTATTGCCTATATAAGGGCAAAAGGAGGGTCTGTGGTACTGAAAATTCTGGACCCTGCTTTTGTGTGGTACCGAAGCTCTACACTTGTATCAAAATATCATCGTATCAGGACGATTTTGGTATCGGCAGACCGGTAATGATTGGGATACCATACCTAAGCATTTGCGTCATGACCAAGTGACGAAATCACCCTGAAATCGTAGTTTCTGTCTTGAACCCTCGGGTTCCATTTTGTGAGCGGCATCCATTTTGTGATTGCCCTTACATAGTCAAATAACTAAGGCCGAATTCGATCTGAAAGGACACGTACACCTTTGCTGACTCCTCTGTGACCTGGGCGAGCTGACTTCACTGCCTTAAGCCAAACCTGTTCGGGCAGTTCCTTTCCCAATGGCCGAACGAGATTAGTATCAAGGCACAACATGTCATAAACCGTTCATCGCATACAAGCTATGGCTAATCTCACACTCACCTGTCCCTGTTTCTTCTTTATGGCTTGCTTTACAAGGAGGAGGTGCCCAATTTTATTGGGGGTCCGTCGATATCTGATGAAAGTTCTGAGCCTTGCCGGGTAATCTATCATGAACTGGACAAACTGAAATGTGGGCTTGTCATCATGACTCTGCTTTTTCTTTGTAGTGAAAATATGTATATGGTCAAACTGTAAAACAAGGAATTCTTGCCTGAAGCTTATTATTTAGTATAAAAAGAAGAGGCTGGTTCTGTAAAAACGAGCAGTCTCCTGAGAACCTACATGCTGTACTTCTAGGATACCTGTTACTGGTTGCAGCCAATAAATTCGATCCTTGACATCACCTAGAAGACTCTGTGTTTCTGTGGTCCAAAACAGGAAGGACTCGAGGTCTTCGGGTGTTCTCCCTGGCACCGCCGGGTCCATAAAAATCCGGTACCTCAAGGACAGCGAGTAAGCTATCATGCTGGTTCCTTGACTGCTAGGTTACAGGCCTGAGTGCACTAAACCTCTCATGCCTCGCATGAATAGGGTTGGAGTGGCAAGCACCTGCTTCCCCAAGCTTGCAGGCACTAGGCACAGCCAGAGGCTCCATAAGTTCCAGTCACCATAGTAGGCCAGGGGTCTGCCACACCAGCTGTTTCCCTTCCCGAGTGACAAAGCTATATATATGCTTCCAGAGAATGACGGGAGCTGGGCTCTGGCTGCAGGGGAGAACTCCCTAGACCACAGGGAAAGCTAGGGAACCAGCATGTTGCACTTGATGCCCTGGTTCTGGACAAAACAAGAGTACTGTCAGGTATGTTCAACATTATTTATTTGCATAAATCATGCTACGCAGGGAGTGCTGAGATCTTTAATTTCTTCAGGGACATGGTAAAGCGCAGGACCGGCAGGGTAGGCTACCTTCATTTAGTTCCCGACTGAATGTTATCTTGAGCCATGGGTAGATTTCAAGTATGCCTCATTTCATGAGAGTAACTTCAGTGGTTACAGAAAGAGGACGTGTTGGGCCTCACTTGGTTTGCTAGGACAAACAGTGTAAGTGACACAACGCTGGCAATTCACAGCAGTGTGTAGACACGCTGTCAGTACCTATACCCACTATTGTATGGAACTGTCCTTTCTCTTCAGTGGTTAGCTGGGTGGATCAAAAAGTCGATCTGAGGACAGGAGGACATTCATTAGCCCCCTGATGGCTCTGGGGCTTATTGCTGGAGGTTCGAGGACAAAGAACCATACTGCTGTGTAGAGGCAAAACTTTTTGGCAAGCTTTTGGCCTCCTGTTTGACTAAAGAGATTCAAATCTAAGTCCATTACAATCAAAATGGATTTGCCCTTAACCAAGGATCCATACATTGTCTGCACCAAGTCCATTTATCGCTGGCAAGAGCCGTGGATCTTTCCCCGACAGCAACCACAGCACTAAATCGATTTTGTAAAGGTATTTGACACTATACATTGGACATTTCTAATACAGGGTCTCTGAATGATGTATATAGATACCTGCTTCTTGGTCTATGTGACAGCCCAGCATGCAGCCCCCAAGGCACAGTTTAGAATTAACAGCGTTATCAGATCCCTTTTCATGAGGCAGGGCTGTCCACTCTCTTTTCCTCTTCGATCTAGCCATTGAGCCCTTAGTAGAATGGATCCGATCAGATGGTGGGTTTTGCTGCTCAGATGGGTCATAAGACAGAAAATCCCTGTGAGAAGGCCTGCTATATACTGTCCACTAATTAAAGTGGGCACCTTGTACCACTCCACACGACCCTTATGATGTATGAGGTCAAAGATAACATTATTGAAAGCTATCCTAGTGGTAGCTATGGAGAGCAGCCTTCAGGCTTAATCTTGAAGGAATGTAAAGCAGCTTGTTTTATCAGAATATCACCTCCTAAATGACTTAATGAAATGAGAACCACACAGTGTTTATATAAAAATATGTATTTATTAATATTACACTCTCTACTAGTCTCTATAAGATACTAGGGCACAAAGCACACAATACTGAATTAATAGAACATTCATAAATAGCAAAATACACAGTGGGCTCCAGGGGGAGACAGAAACATATACTAAAAAAAATGGTATAACAATAATGACTTGACTAGACACAGTGTCTAGAGCACGTAGAATCGCTGGGACCCCAAGGAACCACCCAGAGGAGTGACACAGGGAGCCCACCGAGGAGGGGTGCAGTGAGGAAACACAGACGCATGCTCTGTACAACTCCATGGGAAAGTTGCGGTTGTAAAATTACAAGTTAAGGACATTTCGAAGAGGACTTTGAGAAAAACCTTTGGAAGTTAGGAGGTTCCAAGGCCAACCCATCAGTGAGTACCGAAGCACCAGGGTTACCTATCCCAGAGGAGCCGGTGCATAGGGGTCAAGTGGTGTCGGAAACCTTCGTCGCTTTCAAAGGAGAGCTGCTAAAAGTCCTGCTGCCAGGAGGGCGAAGAGTGTCCAGTGGAATCCAAGCCCGGATTCGAGGTGAGAAGAACCTGAAAGCAGAGGGGACTGAGTCTGGGTCACTTCAGGTGACCAGGGGCTCAGTAGTCGAATGCCCACCGATGTTGAGTGCTTCAGGAGTGAAGAAGGGCTGCTTGACTCTCCAGCCACGGGGACCAGGAGAAGTCGAGGATGACAAGGGTCCGGAGGTGAGCTGTCCCACGAAGGATGTCGAGTACTGAGGGGTCGATGTCTGGCTGGAGCACACAAGCCTTGGCAAATGCAACTCACGCAGTCAGAGGAAACATGTTATGTTGTGGACCAGCAAGGTCCAGGGGACTCGCCAAGCACTGGAGAGTCAGGGCACATCTGAAGCAACCAGGTAAGCCCAAGAACAAACAAGGTGACCCCCGCCAGGACCCACAGGCCAACGGATCAGGGATCGCCAGGAGACCTGAAGCAAGTTTGTAAAGTACCAGCTCACAGGACACTCGAGGAGTGGAGGCCGGAAATCTTCAGTCCAAATACTGGTCAGGACTACATGGAGTCCAATGCACAAGCTCGGGAATTGTCACTAAGCATATGCAACTGCAAATGTACGTGGTGCACATGGGTTCGGGTTGCACGGTCCCCACGAGGGATACTTGTCTCAGAATCTCTGAGGGCAGATCGACCTCAGGGACCTTCGGGAACCCACCTCTTGTGTTGCGGAAATATTCAGAGTCCTCAGGAGCTCGGAAGAAGCAAACCAGTCGGATGCGTTTAAGGGCCTGCTTTTGCAGGGGAGTAACTCCTTTACTCCAAGTGAGATTCTTCAGTCGTCCAGCATTGTGCTGGTAGTCGAAGTACTTGGTTTCTTCTAAGCAGAATCTGTCCAGGTAAAATCTAAAGTCCTGTAGTCAGGTAACCCATTTTATACCCATGGGAAGGGGTTGGAAGGGTTCTGTGGACATTCCTAGGGGAGGGGCCAGACAGAGGGGTGGCTACACCCATGTCCTTGATCCAGTTTCACGCCAGAGCAGGAGCCAATTGCTCCAAGAACTGGTTTGAGCTGGACGATGCATAGGGACACCAAATGTGCCCCCAGTTCATACTTTCTGGCACTCTCAGGCTGCATCCACCCAGCTCCAATACACTAAACCCTGTCTGGAAGGTGGTCGGAAGACTTCCCTGTTGGCAGGGGTGTTTGGCAGGGATGCGTCTTGGCGCCTACCCTGTTCTCACTCTTCGTCAACGGGGTGGTCGACTTCCTCTCCCTAACCCCCACGGACGCTCCAGTGTTGGCAGGGATACACATCCCAATCCATATGTTTGCGGATGACACTCTAATAATCTCAAAGACCCCAAGTGGCTTACAAAAAGCCCTCCAGCGTCTTGAAGAATTCTGTAAACTACGTGGCTTGGAAATAAATACATCTAAAACCAAGTTCATGTCATTTAACAAACAGAAGTCATTCAGGGGCAACATATGTATTTGCCCTTGGAGCAGGTTGTCTCCTTTACATACTTGGGCGTAACCTTACAGAAAAGGATGTGGTGGAGCTGCCAACTTGATCGGGCAGTCCTGTCACATAAACAACAAGCAGGAATCCTCCTAACTAAGTTTAAAACTTCACTGACGAAACCTATCAGCCCAGTCTTAGAGATCTACGGGATGAAGGTCTTAAGCTCATCCCTTTATGGGGCTGAGCTATGGGGCTTTGAAAACCTGAAGTGCTTGACTGTATTGGAGAATGCGTTTTTGAGCAAAGTAACGAGTTTCCCTCAAAGCAGACCCCTAAGACCGCTTCTACTAGATCTTGGCAAGAAGCCTGTGGAATACTTAGCCAAGCTTCGCCCCTTGCTTTACTGGCGGAGGCTATGGTGTACGGAGGAACTTGTACATTATACTAGAGGTCTTATGGATGTCATTAGAATTGATTCATTTAATAAGATAAGCTGACTAAATGAAATCAGACATCTTCTAGGGAAACTTGGATTGTTAGAACTCTGGAATGACCCTTTGAATGCTGTGTTCCCTACAAAGGAAAAACTGAAGGAAAAGTATTGGGAAATGGTATTTACATTAGAAATCTCAGAAGGTCTCTCAACCCACCTTACAAGTCCCGTCCAGCTCTTGAAAGATATTGGGATTTGATTGAGAAAGTTTTTGATCGAAAATTGTATTCCCAACTAAGGGTGGGTGTTCTTCCAACCCGTGAATTTACCTCTAGCTGGGGAGGCTCTAGTAATGACAAATGTTCCAAGTGCACAGATCAACGTGAAACAGTGGGGCATATTTTATTCTTTTGTCCCATGTACTCTGTGCCCCGTAAAGTTTGGATAAGGCCCATTTGTAGGGCAATGGGCATTACGAGGCACGAAGTAGCACTGCGAATACTGTGTTCAGATCCCGGCCCCCCAATATCAATAGCTGTAGCGAAGTTCCTAGGATGGGCCTGGCGAATCCGTATGAATACATTACGCCAAGGCTCTAATGAGTGATAACCCACCATATCTAGAAATCTTCAGGTCCTGTTGTTGCAAGATATACTGTATATTAGAATCATGTTATGCCTTCTCCTCATGACTGTAAATTTAGTATATTATAGTTGAAAATGAATTTATGGTCAATTTTAATAGATAATTTTAAAAAGTGATCTTATTGATTTTTACTTTTATATTCGACGGTTAATGGACGATTTAATTGTATTTTTAAATTCTTAGATAATTAAAAAAAAATTTTTTTTAAATGTTTATTGTGTAATATGCTTTTATGACTTACTGTCGAATAAAGTTTTGTGATGATAATTAGACTGACGTGAAAGTAGGAGGAAAGAAACTGTACCATCCCCTCTAAGCAACCTCCAGACATCAGAGGATCATTTTAGGTATTTTGGTGACCCGGTACCAAAATAGGTCCTGGGATAAGAATAGTGTGCCGGTGGTTCAGTATTGTCGCAGAGACACAGTCCAATTTACCTATTTCTGCAATGGAAAGGATACTGCTATATAAAATGATTGCATTACCGCATTTCCTCTTCAGCACTACCCCTTCACACTCCAACCAACCTTTTCCCCGACTTACAGAATAGTGCCAGTAGATATTTATGAGTGGGCAAACTCCCAAGAGCCTCCTACTCCAAATGCACCATGACAGCGTATGTTGAAGGATTGGGCATTCCTGACTCAGGCTTATACTATTGGGTTGTGTACATGCTCACTTTAGAAGATTTGCTGTTTGGAGATAAAAGCGATCCAACACTACACCTACAAATTGGCTTCCTAGAGTGCCACAGTACCCTGCACTTACTATATGGAAGTCCTCCCGCTCATTCTCGCCTACAAATAACCCGACTTTCTCTGCTATACTGGACATATCAAACCTATCAAATCAGTAGATAAGCTGACAAACCTGACCCGCCTGTGGTGTGGGACACTGTTGTCTCACATATCATGATTGACAGGGTTTAAATTCTGGACTCTCATCAGGATTTCGCATTTGGAGATGTGTGGGAAGATGACTATATTAAATCAAACAAGCAACTGGCTATGGTCCTGGACCTACTCAGTTCCCAATTCTTCAGTATCTCCTACTCCGTCGTGCACTTTCAGCACATAATGACATACTTTAGTTTTCTGTATTTAAACCCTGGAATGAAAGTAAAGTACTTATCAGAGGCAAGATGGCGTCGGTGTGATCAGAAGCAGTAAGAAGAGCTCCGTGGCGTCCAGACCCCTGTAAAGTTAGGAAGCAATGCTCAGCAATGCTCAGGGGGTCGGCCAAGCTGAATCCGCAGGAAATTACCCATGGATTTTAAGACATTGCATACCGGGCAAAAAACTCGGTGAGGAATAAGGAGAAGAAAGGACAAAAGGCAGAGGGGAGATTCTGTTGGTGCGTTTGGACGGCAATGGTGGATAATGAGAAGGCGGTGTAGTAGCGATATTGTAACGGAGGAAAACTATCAACGGTCAACGGTGGAGAGAGAGAGAGCAGATCTACCAGTGCGATACTGAGTGGTACTGAGCCGGAGTCGGAATCGGACCAAGTGTGACAGGCAATCTCTTCAAAAAACATTTAAAAAAAACAATCATACCTGTATCTCACTTGGTACTTGGGAGAAATAACTTCTGAGAGGTTCTGCGGCTTGCGGTCTGATGGCGCTGCGGCTCCAAACTCCCCCGACGCGGTTTTGCAGCTGATTTCCAGCCCAGCTGTGTATGGCCACGCAGCTAAGAGGGTCCCCGGTTTTTGGTCATCATTGTGGCAGATACAGATACAGGTGTCTATGGGTGTCTGCGTGTGTGGCCCCCCACTGTTCGGGGGTTCCAGACTGCCCTGCTCTCGCCACGACTCATCCAAAATTCAAAACCTCGAGGCAGACTGAGGCGGATAGACAGCTCGACGGCTGCATAGACTCGACGTTCCACGGTTGTCCTGTTTCCAAGGAGACGCTGCTAGACACTACAAGCCCCGACCGGTGCTCAATGCAGAGCACACACAAGGGGAATTCTCGAACAGGGACTGGAATAGGTTCTGGCTCTGGTTTTGGTTCGGGCTCAGGGCAGCTCCACTCAGGCTGCGCTCCCGGCGGCTTGGCCCACTTTGGATACCTGGTAGTAGCGCTCCTGAGGTTTGTGTCACGCCTGGTGAATGGAGGCCCTTTGAAACGGCTTTTCTACGGGTGCTTCTATCAGAGTTCACCGATGACAAGTGAATTCAGGCGGATACCAAGAACTGCTGGGAGAACGGTATGCTTCTGCTCCGGTTCTAACCGGTATACTGTGGACCCGGAGAGACTACAGCAGGGCCAGCAGGGCCGGAGACCAACAGTGGAAGAGGTGGCCGACATGACCGAAGCGGAGGGGTCCAGCCCTGGGTATGTACTTCGCGAGCAAGGCATCGAGAGCGCTTTGGGCGCAATAATTATAACTGACACACAGGGGGCTGGGAAGTGTCTTGAGGATGCAAGTACTCAGGGCTCGATAAATCTAACGAGGCGGCCAGAGACCAGGAGGGCTAAAAATAAAGACAAAGACAAAGAAGAGAAAATAAAAATCACCGACAAAGAGAGTGACAAAATTAAACAGAAAGAGCAGAGGGAAAAGGAGAGGGATAAAGATAAGGAGAAAGACTCAGCTAAAGACAAGGCCAAGGATAAAATCCAAGATAAGGAGCATGATACAGACATTGGTTCTGATAATCTACAGACAGTGGCCAAGATGGAATTATTGGCGAAAAAAGCCCAACGGCTACAGACTATAAAAAATCTAAAATCTGCCGCCCGAACTAGTGGCCAGGCTAATGATGCTCAACCCCGGATCTCAACCATATTTGCACCAGCAACCAAAGGGCAATCCGACCAGGGGAAGCTAACAGAAATCAACAGCAATTCAAGTAATCCGTCTAAAATACCCGGCAATCGGAGCAAATACTCTGTAGCCACTAGTGGAAAAGCCATGACAGGCCCAATAACCGAGGTGTGCAGTTCGACTGAACTTAAAAGACCTCCAGAGGGCCTGACAGCCATGTTACCTGCAGAACTTGCACAGACTAGCAGCCTAGTCGCTCCAACCTCCTTATCATCATTGCCCTCAAGCTCGACCAGCGTAGTCACGGGAAAAAACGAGCATTCTCAAAGGCTCGATTTAAAACTTGATACTACAGTTCCACTCCTAGACAACCCGGGATCTGAATCAGAACTAGAATCAGAGACGGAGCATGGACTATATGAGACAGGGATGTCTACCTCAAGTGAACCTTATGGTTTGAGACAAGAACAGATAGATTTTGAAAGCCCAGAGCCCTCTGATTCCAACCTCAAAACTAACTCTAAAAAGACAAATGACTCTCCTAAAGAAAATAGCGCAAGGAAAAAACAAGATAAAAAGAAAAAAAGACAAAGGAGACACCATAAACTAATAGATGAGGATACTACCGATAAAGGCAATAATACAGATCGGATCGATTATCGCCATAGGAATCTATCAACACAAGGACAATCAACGTCCGATCCAAAATATAATTCAAAATATAATTCGGAAAGAGATGTAAATATGATCGCACACAAATCATCTGACGAAAGGGATGGTCACAGTGAACCTTCTCTGGGCGATGTATTTAACTCTAAGAAATTTCAAGATATCGTCGAATCTGACAATAAGAAACTTCAAGAATCCATCAATAAGGTGGGACAAACTTGCCTAGAAATTTCGGAAAGAATGGCGTCGGTTGAGCTCAGGACTGAGAATCTTGAAAAGGATGTTTCTGTCCTCCAGAAACAACGGAAAGAACACGAAGGAATTGTGCGAGATTTAATGATGAAAGTGGAGGATTTTGAAAACAGGGCCCGGAGGAACAACCTATGCTTCTTGGGAATCCCGGAGGGAGTAGAGGGGAACGACCCCAGGGGCTATATGATCTCTCTATTTAAAGGATCTTTCCCGGAATTATCAGCCTGGGACTGGGATAAAGAGGTTCAGCGGGCTCATCGTTTTCCCTTTACTTTAAATAAACGATCTCATTCAACAGAGAAATGCCCAAGAGCATTCTTGGTTTATTTTGGTAACTTTCTTCTACGGGAAGCAATATTTGATCTGGCTCGTCCTACACACAAAAGAGAATACAAAGGGTATAACTTCTTCAGTCGACCTGACTTTGCCCATGCAACGGTTGAAGGAAGATGGCGGTTGCGACAACTTTTTACCCCTTTTGAACAGCTGGGAGCCACAGTACATTTACAGAATCCTGCCAGACTGAAGGTCATGTACAACGGAAACACCAGAACCTTTATTAGCGAAATCCAGGCGCAAACCTATCTAGAGGAAATCCCAAGAAACAGCGTTGGCAAAGATAAACTTAAAAAAGGAGGAAAAAAACATAATACTTAGTGTGTAACTAAATGTTAGTCAACAGCACACCTGCGGCAAGAAGCGAAAAGATATTTTTGAGAAAGAGAGAGGGTGGTGGGCAATATAGTTAGCATAGACAGATGTTATGTTTGTGTAAAATGACTACAAGGAAACGCATTGCTTAAAATGAACATGTAATCCTTTACTCCCAATAGTAATAGGGGTTAGGACGTGGAGAGACGCCAGCTGCATCGAATCACACGATGCCCACAACCTGGTTCCGCCGGAACCCGGTTGCCTCACAAATAGGTGGAGGGGTGTGGCGGGGTGTGGGGCAAATGTAGATGGGTTTTAGGGGGAGGGGGGTGGGGGCAACCAAACAGGCAACAAATCAGCTCAGAATCTATGATTGACATAGTTGCGAGAAAATTGAAAAAACGGGCATTGTTCACTATTAAAAAGTGCAAATACCAATATATACAAAAAAATTGTCTAATACTTATAAATGGCTAAACTAAAAATTTTGAGTATCAATATATGTGGGCTTAATGATCTTAGGAAGCGACAAAAAATAGCAATTGGCCTCCAATCAACCAAGGCAGATATTGTTTGTGTTCAGGAGACCCATATTGAGGGGTCCCAAAGACACATATCAAAAAATGTGGGTTATAGACTAGTTGTTGCTACAACTCAGGCAAATAAAACACGGGGGTGGCTATTTTGGCACGGGGTGGTGGAATACGCTTTACAAGATCTGCTGCAGATTCTTGTGGCAGATGGGCAATTACTGAGGGTATATGTGCTGAAAGGAAAAAGATCACAATTTGCTCAGTTTATGGCTGTGTCTTTGATGACCCCGAATTATTACTGTTTTTATCTAATGAACTCGCTCATTGGCCGGTACGGTTATGGTTATTTGTGGTGATTTTAATCTTAACCTCCCAACAAATTGGTCCTTTGGCCATAACTTCAACTATCAAGGAAGGAAACCTAAAACTTTCAAAGCCTTGGAATTACTTTGTAATACTCATGGGTTAGCAGATTGCTGGGAGGTTAAACACCCTTATAACCCAGGCTATACTTTCTTTTCTCATCCTCATCAAAAACTAGCCAGACTGGATTACTTTTTTGTTTCACACACCATTGTATCTAGCTGCTCAATAGATCGGTTACCCAGGGTACTTTCTGACCACAATCCTTTACTTATGTGCATGAATATGGAGACGATACAATCAGATCGTAGCCTGTGGACCTTTGAAAGAGCATTATTGCACAACGAAAAATACTGTATACATATGGAGAATTGGATCTCAGAATTTTTAAAGTTTAATATGGGTAGTGCCCCTTTGGATGTGGTCTGGGACGCATTGAAAGCAGGTATAAGGGGCGAAACTCTTAGATTTTCCATCAACAATAATAAAGAAGAAAAACTAAAGCTGCTAAACTTACAGGAAGACCTAATAAGAAGGGAAGAAGCCCTCGCTAGAGCGGTGCAATGTGTAGTCAATGTAGAAAGGGCGGTACGAGAGGTAGCGATTGGAAGAAATTTAATATCTGAAATATTTACCACCAAAGCAATCAGTAAAGCGGTAGAGAACAGGGAAAAAACCTACGAACTGAGTGAGAGGGTGGGTCATCAATTAGCTATTCGTATTAGACAACAGAACTCAGAAAATATGATTAAAGCAATTAGAGATCCTGTCCATGGATTAACTCATGATCCCAAAGAAATCAGAGAAGCTTTTAAGCGGTATTACTCGGATCTCTATACTGAGATAGGTAATAGCCAGGTTAGTATTGATGAATATCTAGAATTGACTACACGCCCCCGTTTATCTCAATCAGATCAAGATATTCTCTCGGTTACTCCGGATTGGATAGAAATTCTACTCTCAATGAATAGTCTTCCGTCGGGTAAAGCAACAGGCCTTGAAGGAATCCCTACCGAATTCTATGTCAGATTTAGTAACAAACTGAAAGATATTCTTACTAACTTAATGATTCATATCTTTCAAGGTGGACGCCCTCCGACATCCTGGACCAGGGCGAAAATTATTGTCTTTGCCAAAAAAAATAAGGATCCTACGGAACTTGGTGCATATCGACCAATCACATTAATCAACAACGATTCCAAAATATACTCTAAATTATTAGCCTGTAGATTGTCACCTTTAATCCATAAAATTGTATCCATTAGACAACACGGATTTGTCTCAGGGAGATCAACCACAGATCATATTCAGAGGGTGATCACGCTTTTCGACATGGCTGAAGTGGCAGGAGACCCTATGGCCTTGATATTGCTAGATGCGGAAAAAGCATTCGATAGGGTCTCCTGGCAGTATCTATGGACAGGACAGCCAAGTCGAAAAGTGGGATTGGCGACCAGTTTATTAAAGCTGTTCAGGCGATGTATACCACTCCAGAGGCAGTGGTAATGGTTAATGGGGATTTATCAGATGCCATTAACGTGACTAGAGGTACGAGGCAGGGCTGCCCCTCCTCCCCATTATTATTTGCCATCTTTATTGATCCATTTATTTCAAGGCTAGAATCAAACCACTTAATACAACCCAGGAAAACAGCCAATGGTAAAACAAAGACCTTGGCTTTTGCAGATGACATCGCAATAGTTACTGCTGATCCAGAGGAAACACTAAAACAAATGGAAGAAGCGGCGAAAAAGTTTGGCGATATATCAGGGTATAAATTGAACGAAACCAAAACCCAGATTGTAACCAATAGTCAAATCAATTTTTCCGACGACAGGGTGGTAGAGAATGCACTATATCTTGGTGTCAATATCACCTCCAATCTAAACAATTTAGTAAGTCTCAATTTGAACCCACTTCTTAAAAAGACTGAGAAAAGTTTAAATAGCCTGCATAACTTATATTTATCTATCATAGGAAGATGTAATCTTATTAAAATGTTATTCTTTCCGAAATTCCTGTACTTTTTTCGGACCATCTGTTTAAATTTCGACCCATCAATATTTAAAGATATGGATAATATATTCTCTCGTTTTATCTGGGGATATGGAAAAACACGTAGAGCTCAAAAATATATTATCCTATCAAGGGAAAGAGGGAGTCTGGCGCTTACCAACTTTAAAATCTATTGGTGGGCAACCATCCTTAAATACAGTAGAGTTCTCTTAACCCCCTGGCAAGAGCCCAATATAGATATGTTAGTCCCAACCCCACAGGAACTCATTCTAGGCAAAGAGACAAGTGATCATTTGTGGAGGTTAACATATGACTGTCATTTCAAAAAGGTCCGCTTTAAAACACTTAAAGGTATTTATATTGTTTGGAACCATGTGCGAAAACTCTTGGGGCTCGGTAGGTTCTCCCACTATACCACCCTAGTTAGAAATTCCAATCTCCCTGAGATCTTTACAGATTATTGTATGACACGATGGGTAAGATCGGGAATCACACAGATTGGCTCGTTTTATGACAGTACGGGCTTCCGCTCATTTGAATCCCTAAAAACTAAATTTGGGCTAGAATCGCGTGACTTTTTAAAATATTTGCAAGTTAGGGATTTTATTGCTAAAAAGGGGGAGGCAGTAGGGCCATGAATAAAATTCCAGCAATCGAAACAGTGGTGCGCACTAATAGTGTTAAAATTGGTGAAATTTATAAAGATTTAGTTGTAAGTCTCCCAGATGATTTAGACAAGCATATCCGTCATTGGCAAAACAAATTAGAATTAACAGAACCTCTTACGCGAAAAGCTCTAGAAATCTCAAATTGCGTATTAATGTCAACCAAACTTCAAGCCCAATTTTACAAGACGTTTTTTCAACTTTATTATACACCAGCTAGAATATCCAAATGGAGTACCGGTAAAGGCACATTATGTCCTCGATGTGCGAAGCCCGAAGCAGATCTGGTACACATGTTAGCTACATGTCAAACCCTAAATACTATCAGACAAGATATATCAACGTTTCTGTCAGGAATATTTGAGAGTAATATTGAGATCACCACTGCGGAAATAATACTGGGGGTAGATAGGAACGTTAGATCCGCCAACATGCAGGGATTACTGTATCTCAATGGCGGTACTAAGAATCTGCTTAACATCTGCATGGTTGGACTCGTACCCGCCCACATTCCAGCAATGGCGGGCACGATTCCTTGCTACCTATAGCTTGGAAATAGCCATATACAAACATAAGGGCCTTAAAAATAAAAAAAAGGGTTAGAAATATGGTATCCCGTTACACAATGGATCGAGAGATCAAACTCGTAATGCTGATTAATTGTTTGTATATGAAAGGATTTTCTTTGTATGGATTTGCACTCATCCGTTGTGTGTCTCGCTTATTGTTTGCATAACGCCTTATTTAAAATATTTCTGTTTATATTAATTGCCTGTTTGCGTGGGGTTGTTTTTATAATTGGGTGGGATGGGTGGAAAAGAATGAGCAAAAAATTATCAATAAAGAATTGTTTTAAAAAAAAAATAAACCCTGGAATGAAATATTAGTGATGGTGCCACTGGAATGCACGTTATTTCCAGGTGGTACAGATCCCTGCTACTTTATTCCCCAGGACCCTTAGGTAAGACAAAGACATTATTAGAACAAGACGTTGACGAACTAGATGATGAGGATTGGCAAGACAGAGTCTGGCCATCCACTTGAATCACAGGGCAATCCAGTTAAATTATGTACATAGCTTATACTACAGCCTGGAACGGTCTGGAAGATGGGCAGGACCAGAGACTCTGAATGTACACAGTGCAGGATTTCTTGGTATGAGATTGCCCACATACATAATTATATTGGTGGCATATTTGCAACCTAATGGCGGAGATCATACATACTTCCCGGATCCCCAATTTTAAGTTTGGCCTCCTGGGTATTATGGAGAGCTGGTACTCATCTACAGCCCAACTGACTCCTGCAGGAGTAGGATTTCTGATAACCAAGTGGTAAATTGCATGACACTGGCGCCAGGCAGAACAACCCCCCCCCCATTATTTGGTGGATTGCAAAGCAGAATGGACTAAAGTGCAGATGCAGAACCAATGGTATATAAGTGGAAAGGCTGTGAAAGGAAATACAATATATTTATGAGAAATGAAAGATCTAACTACCACCCCAGCCCTTTTTGTTCCCAGTCCATTGTCTCAAAGTTTTGTGTTAAAATTAAAAGCAATAAAATGTGATACAACAAAAACAGAACCTTACAGCTGGGTTTTCCACCCAATGTCAAGGTACTTACTGCACAGGCTCTAATACCCAATGGAATGTGTCAGGGAAAAGACATAAGTACAGTATTCCGTCTCAGACGCATACTTTCGAATAGACACTTTGTTGAAACTTTTACATTTTTAATAGGTGGTCTACCCTGTAGTAGTTGGAGCTTAGCAGGCTCAGAATGGGTTACCTTTCCTTTGAGCCTAATTATTAAAACTAACAGGGGTCAGATTTATGTGTAGAAAAAAGAACGGAGGAGCATCACTTTGTGTGGCAGAAAAGAGAAAGATACATTGGACAGGATTATTCTTAGTTGTCCTTTGCTCTTCATCGATTTGATGTTATTGATTTTGGATGGGACAAAGTTCTACACAAAACCTGATTTCAAGTCGGATTACACCAGACACACTCACATACATCTATTACAATGGTGGGAATATAACAATTCCACACAGTTGGCATTTAGGTTGGATTCTGCCTCCTAGATTTTCCAGCACAGGCTGATTGATTTGTTTAGGGTGCAAGCCAAGTAGTATATTTCCACAGTAATCAGGTTTGTAATTGTGTAAAAAGAAATGTAAGTATTGTGTGCAGGAAAATGAATACTCACAGCACAGGATTCTAGCAGATTCAGCGCATCCCATAAAAGATTTAGAATCATAAAGCTACCTCGGCATTAAATGATAAAGGAAAGGATAAGTCACTTTCCTGCACTAGCAATCTTTCTGATGGCTACTCTATGCGCATATTCCTCACCTGTAGAACTTCTCTCAAGTGTGAAACTGAACCTGGAAAACTTCCAAGTCCTCATGTCGCTGGTAGATGGTGCTGACTTCGTAAAGTCACTGGAAGCTGCGTCAGGTGACGTCACAGAAGCCATATACTGCCTGCCACGTTTCTATCGATTTTATCCAGCCTTGGAAGCAAGCTTACAGACTGACATCAACAGGGTCACGCTGAAATCGTATTAACTTTTCCTATAACACATCCCTCAAATGAGGAGGCGTGCATGTCTGTGAGGAATATGCAGGTAGATAGATTATCCACCAAAAAGATTGTTACCGCAAGTAAGTCACTTTTTCTTGTGATAGATAGTTCTGCCTGAAGATTCTTCACCTGTAGAACTGATTACAGAGCAATACCATGCCCCTGGACAGGGTTAATGGATGGTTAGACAAGGAAATCCTGAGGCAAATTAGTTGTCCCTGTGCCCCTCGGAATCCAGTCAGTAATACTAGTTGAAGGTGTGTAAGGACGCCAAAGTCATTGACTTTGTCATTTGTGTGATTGGAACACCTCTGTCAAGAGTAGAAGTGGTGATTTTGACCCTGGCGGAATTGGCACTAATGCTTTTTGGCGGATCTTTCTTGGCCGAAGCAGAGTGGGACTTTGATTCAGAGAATTTTCTATCTCGAAAGGGTTCTTTTCTGCATGGCTTTACCTTGTTGGCACCACAGTATCCAACCAAAAGCTGGTCATCCAGTTGTATGTTCTTAGAGCGGTTCATGTAATAGTCGACCACCTGCCTAGGATCCAACATATGCAACCTCTTCCTCCTTAGGATGCGCTGAGGGGTAACTGGTTAGAACAGTGGTGGACTAACCCAGGTCAAAAGGGTCATCACTGTGGGCAGGAAAGCAGCTCTGGTTCGCAACACCAATTAATAAGGGTAAAAGGAGGCAAAATCGGGACAGCAAATAAGCGCTTGTAACTCACTCATCCACTTGGCTGAAGCGATATCAACTAAGAATACTGTTTAAGAGTCAACATTCTTAAAGGGACAACTATGAGGGGGATCCAACAGAGTCTCCGTATGAAAAGTCAAAACCAAAACTGCAGTACAGCAGGAGGTGTTGGAGGATACATATTTGACAACCCTTGTAGAAAGCACTTAACAATGGGATACTTGAACAGGGATGGATGATCTAGCAGGCAGAGGAATGCTGACAAAGTGACCAAATACCCCTTGACAGTGCCTAGTGCACAACCCACGGGGCAAGGGAAAGTGCACAGTGCAGGATCTGTGATAGCTTGGCCTGCAAGGGGTCCACATCATTGTCCACACACCATGCAACAAACTTGCTCTATCTGCCAGAGTAAATGAATTTGGTAGAGTGGGAAAAAGCTGACAAGATGACTACCACCAACTACAGCGGCAGATGAAAGAAATTTGGATGCCCCTGCTCATTCTCCAAGCAACTAGACTGAGCCCTCAGAGATTAGGGTGGAGAAGACCCACCACTGTGACTTGGAGGGATAGCTCAGCATGAATGGAAGTGTCAGTGGGACATACAGAAAGGCGCAGAGGGTCTGCATACCACACCCTTCTCAGTCAATCCCGGGCCATGAGAATGACTTGGACCGGTCATGGCGCATCTTCCTCAGACCCTGAGGAAGAAGGGTATGGGGGAAATGCGTAATGCAGCTAAAAGCTCCACCTCAATGGAAAACTGATCTCCAAGATTCCCCTCAATGGATACTGGACAGCGCAGACCTGCTTTCATTGAACATTTTCAGTGGAGGCAAGCAAATCCACCAGAGGAGCGCCCGACTGGGCTAAGATGTTCTGGACTACCTCAGGAAGAAGATACCACGTGGGGTCAGCAAGGTAATGCCAGACCAAGGTGTCAGCTCTGACACTGAGACCCCGCTAGGAAACTGGCCATGAGCCAGATCCCTTGACGGTGTACCCAAGACCACAGTATGAATGCTTCCCACGCAAAGGAGGTGAGTCTTCCCCTTGCTAGTTGATGTACCACATCACAGTCGGATTGTCCACATCAACCTTAGATGGGGGTGAGGAAGGCCTTGAGCGACAGCCGGATCACCCACAATTCTAACAGGTTGATGTGAAGAACCTCTTCCACCTCAGATCAGAGGCCTATGATCTCCAGATGTCCCAGGTGGGCTCCTCACCCTAAGGTGGAAGCATCTGTTATTACCATAGCAAAGGTTTGAGGGGGAGTGAAGGCCATCCTGCAGGTCAGGTTTGCCTCATTACCCCACCAAACCACCACTGCCACAGTGATGGGGGAAATTACGATACAAGACCGCCAGGTTTCCACCGTGGTGTAGCCACTGCCTGTGGAAGCACCACTGCAGGGCGAGAATGCAGGAAGCCAGCAGACCTAGGAATCTCATGATCGCGCACCTTGCTGGAAAAATGGAACCATTTCCTGGCTGTTGGAAATCCTCTGGGGTGGAGGGAAGGAACAGAGTAGAGTAGTGTACAGCACTAACCCTATGAACTGGAGTCATTGGGAGGGCCACAGGTGGGAGTTGGGCTCATTTATTGAAAAGCCCAGGCATCCTGTTGACTGCTTATGGCACAAAACCACTTCTGGTGATCCAGCTTTGATTAGCCAGTCACCCAGGTATGGGAAGATGGGAATGTCAGACCTTCTGAGGTGGGCTGCACCACCACAATCCCCTTTGTAAAGACTAGAGGTGCTGATGGTACGAAAAAGGATATCACTGGAAATTGGTAATGCATAAGAACCCACCAAAAATTCTAAGTACTTCCAGTGTGACCACAGGATAGCGATGTACAAGTATACACCCTGCAGGTCAAGTGACACCATTCAGTCTCCAATCTCCAACAGTAACAATTGAGCTAGGGTAAGCATACTAAACTATTCCTTCTTAAAGGAAGAAATGTATTTTCCTTAGGTCCAGGATCGGGCGCAGACCATCATAATTCTTGGGCACCAGGATATATCATGCTGAACATCCCTGTTCCAGCACTAACGTCACTGTTCCCCTCTGTAAAAATGCTGTCATCTCCTGCTGTAATATGGCTAGGTGGTATGGAGAGGGATAAGAGGATGGAGGTAGATTGGGGAACAGCCTTAAGGAAGGGAAGGGTGTAACACCCTTCTACAATTTGGAGAACCCACAGGTCAGAAGTGATGGCCTTCTAGGCTGGGAGAAAGCCGAACACCTTCTCTCCGACACGTCCCAAGTGACATTAGGTGAACTACTAGATCTGCTTTCCTGGTGGTGCATGCGAGGAGGGATGTTAAATAGATCTGAGGCGCTTCCCTCTGGCTCTGCCACTGTATTGTCTAATTAGCAGCTGAGGCTGATATTGCTTGTGCTGGCAAAATGGGAATCCTCAAGAAGCCACGTAAATGCTGTGACTGGCAATTATTTCCGGGGGCGGCAGGGGGGGTCGCTGTAGTCCTAAGGGATGAGCTGCAACTTTACTGGTTCTGAACTGCTCCAATGTGAATAAGTTTCATCGCCAAACAACGATCCAATTGGACCTTGGTGGCCATTGTTTGCATGCCCCAGACCAGTGTGACAGCCCTCTTTGCAGCCACAAGGTTCAGGGAGCAAAAATCAATTTCTGATGAGGTAAGTCTATATCCCAGGAGAATGAAACTGAGGTTAGGCGGGATATCAAATGCCTGTATTTCAAATAACTGCAAGTTGTGCGCTAAAGTTACAATAATTCATGCTCCCGCCACAGTGTTCCCCTGCTAGATTTTGTAGGGATGTTTTCAATAAAGCCATAGAACTTGTCATAAGTGATGCTATGTGTGAGGTAATTAGTAATACATGGCAAAGGCATGAGTAATAGTTACTTTGAGGCATGAGTTACAGTTACTTGAGATACCTATAACTGGTGAATCCCAGTTGTTTTGTTGTTTTAAAGTGGTATATTTTGACTGCCATTTATATATATATATATTTTATATATATATATATATATATATATATACATATATATATATATATATATATATATAGTCACTGTAAAAAAACAGGTTTCAGGGACGTTATAGTTAGTTTGAGATTTCACTCGTATAAAACCATAGAAATTCATCCGTTATAGTTAGCAGACCTAACTATAACTCGCGCCCCTGCAATGCACTGCTGACGACGTCACATATTACATCACTCATGACATGCTCAGTGACATCACTGATGACATCACTGATATCATCCAGTGAATGTGTGTTTCTATAAGGTATAAAAATATGTTTTATATATATCTATGCCAAGGTGTATTGAAGTATGAGAGGGTGTATGAGTGTCTGAATGGATGATTTAGTAGGTGTTTGACTGACTGTATAAGTAAGTGATTAAATGTGTCTTACTTAATGCATTGGTTAGAGACTAAACTCTGTGAATGTCTCTATTAGTCTGTTAGTTAGTGTGTACGCGGCTGCATGGCTCGGTGAGTAGCTCAAGAGTGTCTATATGGGTTATTTATTGGTCGTCTGAGTATCTGTATGAGTGCCTGAGTGTCTTTGTGGGTGGGTGGGGGTGTGTGTGACTGTGCATAGATATGTGAGAGGTTGTTTCACTGGGTGTATAGGTTCAAGAGTGCATATGGAAACACCTGTGTGGGTGGGTGAGTGTGTGTATGGGTGTGTTGGTGAGTAAATGGATGTCTCAGTGGTGCATGTGTGAGTAACTACATATGTTTTAAAGCAGTATATGTGAGTGTTGGAGTATATAAATGACTATATGTGAGCGTGAGTGATTGCAAGAGTTTCTGTATGGATGAGTGATTGTTTAAGAGAGTAAGTATATGTTAGTATCTCTATAAATAAGTGTGGTGGTGTGTGTATGACTGTATAAGCAAGGACATGGGTGTGTGATAGTTTCTTTGTATGACTGACCAGGTGTATGAGTAACTCTTTGGGTGAGTCGCAGTGTGTGGATATCTACATATGTTTATGAGTGGATATATCAGTGGATGTATAGATGAATGACTGTGTGTATGAGTGACTGTATGGGTTAGTGGGTGGATGTGTGTGTAGATATATGAATCACTGAGCAGGAAATTAACTAACTGCTATTGGTCTGTCTATGGTTTTGATATTGGTGGTCTGTATTTTAGAGTGGGTGTATGAAAGGTTTTATTAGGGTATGAGGAGGTGCATCAGATGATCACGTGGATGATGTCATTTGAGATGTCATCAGTGATGTCACTGAGCATGTCATGAGTGATGTAATATGTGACGTCATCAGCAGTGCATTGCGGGGGCACGAGTTCTTGTTAGGTCTACTAACTATAAAGGATGAATTTCTATGGTTTGATACGAGTGAAATCTCCAACTAACTATAATGTCCCTGAAACCTATGTTTTTTTAGTAATTTCAAAGGTTTTTTAAATGCTAATTTCTAACTATAACGTGCCTGAAACCTATGTTTTTTTTCAGTGAATTTCAAAGGTTTTTTAAATCCTAATTTGTAACTATGCATACAAAGGTTGGACATGTGAAGAAAGAGAAAGAAAAGCACAGAGAGAAGCAAGACAAATGCAGAAAGAGGCAACAGAAGTCAGAAAAGTGCAGGATGAAGAAGCGATGTGCAGAAAGAACCAACAGTGGAGCAGAAAGAGGCCATGTTGCAAAATCATCCTGTGCCCACAACGTTTTCAGATGGGTACTGGTGGTAACGGACTCCGACTAACCAGGCCTAGAGCCAGTGCAATGGTAAAAGACACTTAGAATACAGTTAAAACAATTACATACACTAGGGAACACTATGTGTTGGGGTACCCCTGTGATTAGCATGACCTCCTCTGCAAGGCCATAGAACATAATAGGGCAGGGGGAATAAAACTACCTCTAAGTCAGAGGTGCAGTAATATGCTACTTTAACTAGTACTCACGTTTGCAGAGAGGTGGAGAAAGGGTGCTGGGCGTCCAACCAACGCTCAGGAATTTCGCTCCATCCGACTTACAGGAGGTGCCAGCAGGGATTCATGGTTCCCAAACTCCCTCAGGACTAAATTGGACTTCATCCCCCATCCCGTAGTCTGCCACGAGGCACGTTTGCAGAGTGGTAGAGAAAGGGGGCTGTGGCCTCCGAAGACGTCTTAGCAATCCCACTGTGTGGGACTTACTGGAGGTAACAAGAGGGGCAGTTGGCCCCCCGAGGACATCCTTGTGGACCAACTTCCCAAACTATTACCTCCTGTCAGTCCCACACAGCAGCATTGGTAAGTACTCGTACCAGGCCACACCCACTTTTCTCACCACTCTACTAACGAGCTCCCTGGCAGGTTATTGGATGGGGAATGAAGTCCCCTTCACTGCTGGGGGTCCTTTAGAGGCCAACTAGCCTACCTTTTACTTCCAGAAAGCCCCACGCAGTGGGATTGGTAAGAGGTAGACAAGGCCAGGCCCCCTTTCTCCACCACTCTGCAAACACGCCCCCTGGCGTGTTCTAAGTTGGAAGATTAAGTCCCCTTGAATCCTGAGGGGTCCTGGGGTCCGACTAGCCCACTAGGTACCTCCAATAAGAGCCACAGAGCTGCATTGCAGGGAGATGTAAAAAGGGGCGTGGCCTGGACCACCTCTCTGCCACGCAGGCCTGTGGCGCTTACTGGAGGCACCTGGTGGGCTAGTTAGCCCCCAGGGGCCCTCGGGATTCAAGGGGAATACATTCCCTAACTTAAAACGCGCCACAGGGCGTGTTTACACATATGTCACCTCAGGCCCCGCCCCCTCCCTTCACCACTGTGCAAACGCACCTCGTGGAGTGTTTTAAGTTGGGGGATTAAGTCTCCTTGAATCCTGAGGATCCCTGGGTCCAACTAGCCCACCAGTAAGCGCCACAGACCTGCGTTGCAGAGAGGTGAAAAAAGGGGCGCGGCCTGGACCACCTCTCTGCAACACAGTCCTGTGGTGCTTACTGGAGGCACCTGGTGGGCTAGTTGGCCCCCAGGGGCCCTCAGGATTGAAGGGGAATTAAATCCCTAACTTAAAACGCACCACAGGGCGTGTTTGCACATATGTCCCCTCAGGCCCCGTCCCCTACCTTCACCACTGTGCAAACGCACCCCGGGGCTACGGGGGGTCAGGGTGCCCCCGCAAATATTTAAAGAAAGCCCAGGAGTGGGGGTCCCCAGGGCTGCGGGGGGCCCCCCTGGGTCCCCGCAATCACAATGTCATGTCACGTCATGTCAAAGGTTTTTATGTAGCGCAACTTAGCACCGTGAGGTCTCAAGGCGCTTGCAGCAAAAAACGGACTGACCACATGTGAGGCTTTATAAGATATGCCAGGGTTACTTTGGAAAGAGCCGATTTTGAGAGTTTTGCAGAATTGTTTGTGTTCAGTGATAGATAGAAGGTGGGGAGGCAGTTTGTTCCAAAGCAAAGGGGCAAGATAGGAAAAAGATCGATGACCATATCGGGAGGTCCGGACACGTGGTTGGATCAGAAATGATTTGTTACTGGACCTTAAGGGTCTTTTGGGTACATACCAATTAAGCTTCTTTTGGAGGTATTTAGGCCTGTTGTTATACAAAATATTGTGAGTCATACTCAGGATCTTAAAATGGCTTCTCTGACGAACGGGGAGCCAGTGGAGCTTTTCAGGTAGGGCGCAGAGGCTGTTCTGGGAGGCAAATCCAGGACTAGTCTGGCTGCTGCATTTTGGAGGGTCTGCAATTTTGCAAGAAGGTCCTCGTTGAGTGCAGCATGCAGTGCATTGCCATAGTCAAGATGGCTAATGATCAGGCCCTGTACTAAGGGTTTCCTGGTTTCTATAGGAAGCCACTTGAAGATCTTTGAGACTCCGCATGATTCCATAACAAGTACCTGTGATTTTGGAGATATGATTTTTCATGGACAGGGCGCAGTCTATTGTTATTCCCAAGTTACGTACTGCTAGTTTTGGGGCGGGACATACTCCCAGTTCCGGTGGCCACCAATCTTGTGTCCAGGATTTCTCTGCTTTGCCGAACAAGATGATTTCGGTCTAACTAGCGTTTAGTTGAAGTTTGTTGTTACTCATCCAACTGCTTATCTCAATCATGCAGTTTTTAAAACGAGAGCGGCTGCCAATATAGTCTGTACAGCATGTGATAAGCAGTTGGGTGTCGTAGGCGTACGATACGGTTTCAAAACCGTATCAGTTAATGATTTTTGCCAACGGCGTTAGATACAGGTTGAACAACAGTGGGCTTAGGATTGACCCTTGGGGTACCCCCACTGTTATAGGGCGACTACTGGAGACCAGAGTGTCGACTCGAACAGTGGTGAGGCGGTCTGTAAGATAGTTTTCAATCCAACCAAGTGCCCTTCCTCTGATACCTATCTCCCACAGCCGATGTTTCAAGATGCTGTGGGAGAAGGTATCAAATGCTGCGGATAGGTCTAAGAGGATGAGGACATCTTAATCGCCTCTATCCACCGCGAGCCTGATATTACATACAATCTTGATGACCGCAGTCTCCGTGCTGTGAGCAGCACGGAAACTGGATAGGGAAGGATCTAGAACCCGTGTAACTCTATAAAGGCCGTAAGCCATTTGTTGACTAGATGTTCCAACACTTTCCCAAAAAAGGGTAGCAAAGAGATAGGCCGGTAGGGAGCTGGTAATGTCGGGTCATCAGAGTTTTTTTTAAAATAGGCTTAACTTGTGCGTGTTTCCGTTTGGACGGCACAGTAGCCTGTTCAAGTGAGGTATTAAAAATTATAGTGAGAGAGTTGGCCAGCAGTGGCGTAATTTTAGTACAACGGCGGGGAGGGAAAGGGTCCATAGGGGAGCCTGATTTTATTTTATTTAGGCCTTCCAATGTTTCAGTGACCGTTATCGGATCGAATTCGGTCAAACAAGAATTGTCATTAGGATCAACCAAAAGGGAAGGTATCAACAGGCTATTATTTTGCTGAGAATTACCTAAATCAGTGTTTGGGAAAGAGGAGTAGATTAATTTAATTTTATTGTGAAAGAACTCAGACATAGACTCTACCCAGTCTTGAGTGGGACTGAGAAGAGACTGGTCGGCACGGGGGGAAGTAAATTCTTTTAATAGTTTATATAGTCCTTTGCTAGAATTGGCCGCATTGTTTATACGCGAGGTTAGATACGTCCTCTTAACCATTTTAATGTTTTTTACATAACAAATGCAACGATTTATAATTTACTTGGTCCTCTTCCGTTTTTGTTTTTCGCCATTGGCGTTCGGCTGCTCGACTAGATTGCTTATCAATTTTTAGAGCGGCCGTAAACCACGGGGAGGCCACGGATTTCACATTGACATTCGTCTTCGGAATAATTTCATCCAGGGTTTGTCGGATGGAGGCCTCTAAGTTAGTTACCATATGTTCCAATGAAATAACCTGGTTTGTTAAGGGTTTAAAATGGGTAAGAAAAGCTTCAGGTGTAAGCTTGCGCCAAGGTTGTATCAGCATTCTTTTTTTGTTTATTGATTTGACCAGGGTGTGTGTGGGAAGACTGAACTTTAAAAAGTGGTCAGTCCACAACATGGGGAGCGAGCTTCATTGCTTAGTTTTGGCGAGTTGGTAAAGATTACATCTAAAGTATGACCCGCTCGATGAGTCGGGGCGATTACTCTTTGGGTTAGACCAAGGCTGTCCATTGTTCCAATTAAAAGGCAAGTTTCGGGATCGGACGAGAGTTCGACAAGATAGTTAAAATCCCCAAGCAAAATAAAATTTTCAGTTGCCAGTGCGTGAGAAACTATAACTTCTAAAAGATGGTTTACAAATTTGGTTTTGGGGCCGGGGGGGTCTATAAACTAAGGCCCCTCGCCAATTTTCAGAACTGGAAGTTTTAATATTCACAATCATAATTTCAGCGATAGAGCTGGAGAAAGACTCCAACAGCTTAATCTCTATAGGGGCTTTGGCCGCGATTGCTATGCCTCCACCTTTGAGCACTTCTCTATCTAGCCTAATTAAAAGGTACTCTGGTGGAAAAGAGGACCCTATGTCTGATACAGCCTGGCTGGGGAGCCAAGTTTGGGAAAAGAAACAAATGTCAGGTTTTTCATCTTCTAACAAACTCCATAGCTCTGTTGCGTGATTAGACTGCGTATTAAGATATAATGCGGTCAGAGGCTTAGCCTTTACTTCCCCTTCACTGGCCGATGCGGCGGCAATCACCGACAACGAGGCAGAGTTAGATCTAGCCTTAGCGGTGGTTGCACGGGGGCGCTTTGAGGGCTCTATCAGGGGAGTCAAGTAAGGATATACTAGGGACTAGGTTGTCAGGGTAGTTGTCCCGGAATTAAGGGTCTTAAGGGTGTTTAAAGATTTCAATTTATAGCTGGTGTAGCACAACATTGTTAAGGACAGCTTACCTAGTGTGTGGTCAAACATAAACAAGGGTCCGGGCGGCTGAGATTGACTTTAAATGGGGAGGGAGGCGGGTCCGTTCAAATGACGCTGGCCAGTCAGAGAATAGATTGGTTCCTGCTGGTTACCTGTCCCTCCGCTCAATCGGGACACGCCGTGGCGGACCGGGGACCAGAACCAAAGGGCAAGCAAGGTGCAAAATGCAGGTAAACACAATCACAATTAAAATTAACGAGCAACAGTTAAAAGAGATAGGCTCTGGCTCTAGAGCGAGTTAGTCCGGGTCAGTGTATTCTAATTCAATCCCCCAAGCACTAGCGCAACAGCATAGATACAGTTGTTTTGCCAAATTTAGCTGCGCGCGTCCGTGCTGAGATTGACTTTAAATGGGGAGGGAGGCGGGTCAGTTCAAATGACTCGGCCAATCAGAGAATAGATTGGTTTCTGCTGGTTACCTGTCCCTCCGCTCAATCGGCACACGCCGTGGCGGACCAGAGACCAGAACCAAAGGGCAAGTAAGGTGCAAAATGCAGGTAAACACAATCACAATTAAAATTAAAGAGCAACAGTTAAAAGAGGATACTCTCTGGCTCTAGAGCGAGTTAGTCCGGTCAATGTATTCTAATTCAATCCCCCAAGCACTAGCGCAACAGCATAGGTACAGTTGTTTTGCCGAATTTAGCTGCGCGCATCTGCGCTGAGATTGACTTTAAATGGGGAGGGAGGTGGGTCAGTTCAAATGACGCGGCCACCAGTGGCAATATAGCATGCCCCAGGACTAGGCCCACCCCGGGGCTAAGTAATAAAGAAGAGCAGGAGCCCGCGCTTAGTTTTTAAAATTTTTGCGGCAGGATCCGCATATCCTCCGCAACTTTTGCCAATTTGTTTTTAAAAAAATGTTTTTTTGGCCCTGGGGGTCCCAGGCCTAGGGGGTCAGGATGTTTCTACCCTGCCCCTTTTCTTGTTTTACACGTTTGTTTTTCTGTTTTCTTGTGACTCGGTTCTACCATGTCACAAGATGCCTGCCAATACGAAATGTATTCACTAAGATACACTTAATCAGTCAGTTATACAATCAATTTTTCAACAACAAAAAAATCATCCATTTAGACACTTATATACCCATTTATTCTTCCATCGACCTTGAGATATACATACATAAAACATATTCAATTTTCAGAAAAACACAATTTCACTGGATGATGTCAACAGTGATGTCATTTGAGATGTCATCAGTGATGTCATGAGTGTTGTCGCTGACCACGTCATGAGTGATGTAATATGTGACGTCATCAGCAGTGCATTGCGGGCGCACGAGTTATAGTTAGATGAACTATTAGGTCTACTAACTATAACGGATGAATTTCTATGGTTTTATACGAGTGAAATGTCCAACTAACTAGAACGCCCCTAAAACCTATGGTTTTTTCAGTGAATTTCTACGATTTTTTAAATGTTAATTTCTAACTATAACATGCCTGAAACCTATGATTTTTTCAGTGAATTTCGAAAGGTTTTTAAATGATATCGAAACTTTTAAAATTTTGATTTTCTCAGTAACTACTGAACGGATTTACACCATTTACCTAAAAGGGATCTTTATGAACCAAGGGCTACCCTTTTGCCAAATTTGGTGTAATTCCGTTCAGCAATTCGGGCAGTAGCCTTGTCTAAAGTTTCCTATGGGAAATTGCATGAGGAAAACACGTTTTGGGACCTCCCTTTTTTCTCGGCCCCCACTTGACGAATCACCCAGAAACTTCCAAGATAGGAGCGGACAGTAGCTGGCCACGAGTTTTGAAAATTTCGCAAAGATTTGTTAATCGGCGCTAAAGTTATTGGGAGTAGAATGTTGCGATTTTCTTATGGAAACTAGGTCCTAACTATAACTATCTACTGGCGACCGAAGGAAGAATTTGGATTTCTAAAGAAGGAATTTCCCGTTATACCCTCATTTTATTTACTTCCTAAAATTCATAAACGATTGGACAATCCACCTGGGCGTCCTATAATCTCTGCCATAAACAGTTCAACTGAGAATATGTCAACTTACATTGACTATTTTCTACAGGACAGCGTTAAAAACTTGAGTTCTTATGTGTAGGATTCATCTGACTTTGTACGGAAATTGAGCAATACTTCATGGAATTCAGGATGTATACTTATTACATTGGACGTTGCCTCACTGTATACGGCTATACGCCACAATGATGGTATCAGAGCTGTTAATCACTATTTTAATCAACGTGCAATCACATTTTCAGCTCACAATACTATGTTAATCTCCATAATTAATATTTGTTTGGAACAAAATTACTTCCTGTTTAACAATCAAGTATACCAGCAGACCAGAGGGGTAGCCATGGGGGCCTGTTTTTCACCCAGCCTAGCGTGCTTGCACATGGGCTGGTGGGAGGAACAGGTCCTCATGGAAAAACATCGCACAACAATGCAAAATCATGTTCTATTGTATCTTAGGTACATTGATGACCTTTTTCTTATTTGGCAGGGTACACTACAGGAAGCACGCTCTTTTGTAAATCCGCTGAACATCAACAATTTGAATCTTGAATTCACTTCTACAATACAATGAGTACATCCTCAATATGTTTCCTTGACATAGAAGTGTATGTAGAGTCTGATACATTAGCAACTAGGCTACATAAAAAGCCGACTACGGGCAATACTGTCCTGCACGCGGCCAGCCAGCACCCCCATCATTTGATACACAGTATCCCCTTTGGGGAGATGCTGCGCATTAAAAGAATTTGCAGTTCAGAAAGAGTGTTCCAAAGCTCAGGAAGTAAGTAGGATACGCTTTCTTGCCAGGGGTTACTCTGAGGGGGTTGTGCAAAAAGCAATGGACCGCTCCAAGAATATAACTAGAGTGCAGGCACTGACACCGAAATCAACACCGAGTATTGCCAGCGCAGAATCAGCACCTGACTCTTCAAGAATCATTGTTACTTACAATCAACAGCACAAGGAAATTCGGAAAATTTTCACCCGTAATTGGAACCTGGTGACGGGGATCCTGTCATCGGTGGTCTAGTGGGTAGAAAACCAGAATTTTCCTTCAGAAAATCCATTTCTATGGCGAACAGATTGGTCAAGAACTATCTGGAACAGCCGATTCCAGAGACCTTTATGGCTCTCAGAAAAGGCTTCAAAAAATGCCCAATCTGTAAAGCGTGCAAATACGGCTGTAGTAAGACACAGTATTCAACACCCTTTAGGGCTGAACCTGTACAAATCACTAAACAACTTACCTGTAGGACTGAATTTGCGGTTTATGTGCTGCAGTGCCCTTGTGAGCTTCGGTATGTGGGTAGTACCCGTCTGCCAGCTCATAAGCGGATACTGCAGCACATAAGAGCAATCAGTACCAAAGATCAGTCCTATCCTGTGGCACGCCATTTTCAGAGCACTCATGACAGTGACCCCAAACATCTCTTATATTACGTCATTGATTGTGTCATGCCCCTAAAAAGAGGTGGCAATAGAGATGCACTTTTAAGAGCCCTGGAAACTCGCTACATACTTGAATTGGACAGTCGTACCCCTGGGAGTCTCAACGCCAGCAAGGACCTTTATACATGCTTATAGAAATCCCCATACATCGGTAAAAACACAACTGTGGCGTCTCACTATGGCTCAGGGTACTCTGATATTAACCAATCTGGCTGTCACACCTTACATCTCAATAGGACCTCAATTAGTTTGCATTTTAATTAGCCGTTTAAACAACATCTGTTATGAGATCAATGATAGAAGGGAGGGGCTCCTCCCTCCATATTTTGAAAATCAAAAATTCAAATTCTGGCAATTTTATTTACTTTATCACTAGCACTTTGCACTTTTCCAATATAACTTGCATTATGCTGTTATAGCTGCTCCTTGCCACTTTATTGGGTATACATGTAGAATTTGTTTACATTTGATAAGAAATTAATTGCACAAGCACTTTCTTTAGATCCCCACTAGGGGTTTATTCTGCTCAGGTTTTAATCAGGAAACATACAGCCTCAAATGTCATTACATTGATATATCGTTTTATTGTGTTCACATATATATTTATTTATTTATATATATATATTTATTACCATTGCGAAATGTTGCACATATTTATTATATTATGTACTGTATGGAATGACTCACTAGGAGTTCGATCGTTTGAGGCTAAAGGCTGCAAAATTGCGTATAGTCTTTTCTCTGTTTCCTTAACTAAAACCTTTGACATGTTGGGGGCGGAAATTAAAAGTCTGCCTTTTGTGTTTGTTATTTATACCCCACCTGTGGCAATGCAATTACATCATGTGATCAAGACTGTGGAGACAGTCGAAACGCGTAATGGCGGGCAAGCTGAGCAATAATATGCACCAATAAAGGCACCTTTGTTTTGCACCAGAAACGGGTTCCACTTTTCGTCATTTCTCCAGTTGAAAAATAATTGGTGGCGCTGGTAGCGCCTGGCGAGTTTTGGTTCATATCATATATATATATATATATATATATATATATATATATATATATATATATATATATATATATACACACATTTATATATATATATATCTATATATCCAAATACTCCTTTTGGGAACCTCTGCCCGTGGAAGGTGGTGCGCTAACATGCGGAGCAAGCCAGTGAATAGTCATGCCTTCACAGAGTTAACGATGATACTGCAGCAAGAATGGGATTTTTTTACTTCATAAACTCTCCGTGATGCGTTTCGACCGAAATTCGGTCTTGATCATTCAGTAAAATGCAACACCAAAACGTCTTTACATACATGAAAGCAAAAACCAACATAGGACTATAAGCTGTGTACAGACAGTAAAACAGCTGCCATTTTGAAACATGTTCCAACTTGTAACATACAGTCGGATTATGTATTGTCTAGTGCATAATTCTTGCAGAATTGTACAGCTGTACACGTCCAACTGTCATTGGTGCCTCAAGTGTCAACATGCAGTAACAAATCCAGCATATGGAGTAGATACAGTGACTACTACCTTCGGAAAAATGCATTCCAGCCATGGTAAGTGCAAAATGCTTGCAGAATTGTACAGCTGTACACATCGAACTGTCATTGGTGCCTCAAGTGTCAACATGCAGTAACAAATCCCGCATATGGATTACATACTGTGACTACTACCTTCGGGAACATGCATTCCAGCCATGGTAATAACAGTAAACCATCTGTAAGAGTGGCAACCAGCATAATCTGAAAAATTAATAACTGAAACTTAAGAAGTGGCATAAACTGAAAGCCATCTCCAACAGGGAAACCTACAATGCATGAAGGGTCAATTTTGGTAGTGAACTTAACAATGGGGACATAGACACTTTGGTTACCCTGCATGAGTTGCTGGGGAGTGGAGGCAATGTGATTAACAATGTTTATCAAATGTTGGATGATTTGAATATATATAATGCCAAAGCTGCAACCGCAAGTTTTAAACCCAAATCCACATTCTTACCCAATATGTCACACGACAACATTGATACTTTTCAAGACAAGGTAAGCAACCAGTTACTTAAACTCAGACAAAAGAATTGGTTTTCCAAAGCTACTAGCTATTCGCATAACCTTACCCTTGCTCAAAGGAATGCCATTAAAGAGCTGGCAGGTGACAACAGTATAGTTATCAGACCAGCAGACAAGGGAGGGAACCTTGTCATCCTGAGTAGAGGTATGTACATTGAGGAAGCCATGCACCAACTGAATGACCATTGTGAGCAGAACTGAATACAATGATAGCATAACAGGCATTTGGAGTAGACTAGTTGACTGGAAAGATCAAGGCCTCTTAGAATGGAAAGAGTACTGTTTATTCCAAAAAGATTTTCCCAAACTCCTGGTACTGTACCTCCTACCGAAAATACATAAAGATAAATTCAAACCTCCAGGTAGACCCATTGTGTCCTCTAGATGTTGTGCACTGGCGAAGGTCTCCAGATATGTTGATCAATTCCTCAGAGACCAAGTCATTACCTTACCATCATATGTTGAACAAGATCTGCAGCGTACAGTGGCAGAATGACCTCCTTCTTATCACCATGGATGTGAACTCCCTGTATACTATCATTGAGCACGAACAAGGGATATATGCATGTGCCAAGTATCTATCCAGGAGACCTATTTGGCACATGGAACACCCTCACATGGTCCTTGACATGATCAGATATTGCCCTCATAAAAATTTTTTGATGTACAATGGTAGTATATACAAACAGATCTCAGGAACCGCAAAGGGAATGTGCATCGCCCCCAGTTTTGCGAACCTGGTCCTGGGCATTTGGGAGGAGGAAATCAGAAAGGACACAACTCTTGATGACGACTTCAGGAAAGTGGTTATATGGCTCAGGTATATCGACAACCTGTTCCTAATTTGGAAAGACACCGAAGACGAAGCCAGGGACTTCGTATGTAGACTGAATTCAAACAAATACAGTCTCAAGCTTACCAGTAATGTGAGCAGGAAGGAAGTGGAATATCTTGACACCAAAGTGGAAATCATCAACAATGAGATCCATACAAGATTATTTAGAAAGACCACTGCGGGTAACACTTTGTTGCATGCCATGAGTAGCCAACCTGACAATCTCAAATAGAGTATCCCCTATGGGGAACTCCTGAGGGCCAAATGCAACTGCAGCTCTGACAATGCTTTTCAGGTTTAACAACAAATCATGATCTCCAGATTTATTGAAAGGGGCTATCCCAAGTGGGTACTCCGGAGGGCTATGGAAAAAGTGAAAGAATTGGGACATGCTCACGAAAGACCCCATCATAGGTGCCACTATCCCTGATAGGCCAAGAATCACACATAGAAGAGGACGTAGCCTCCGAGACATTTTGGTACTCAGTGACATTACTAGCACAGACCAGAAGAGGGGTGTCAACCTATTGGGCTTTTTTCTATGCTGCCACTACAAAGCATGCAGCAGCTGCATGAATAAAGAATATTTGAACCCCAGCATGGGCACCAGTGTTTCCATCAAGCAGCTTCTGACATGCAGCTCTACTTTTGATGTGTACATATTGACCCTGCAATCTCAAATACTTGGGGAGTACGACACTCATGGCTAAGAAGAGGCACATGGGGGCTATCACTAACAAGGATCAACATTATCCAGTTGCGAGGCACCTCAGTTTTCTTATTGCTCTAAATTCAGTTACAATGCTATTGAACACGTTAACATTAACATCAGAGAAGCTTGTTCCTGTCAGCAGCCTCCATATGTGCCATGCCATTACTTTGTTGCCTTTCTTAAATCTTACATGTTTCCAGGAATGAGTATTGGTATATAACTATGGTCGAGCAATAGCTCTTCTAATTGTAATATCACCTGTGGTTGGGGGTAGTTACAGGCACTATGCCCCCCCTTTTTCTACCATTCAGAATGAAATTTTTCAGATTATGATGGTTGCCACTCTTACAGATGTTTCACTGTTATTACCATGGCTTGAATGATGTTACACTAACCCTGTGAAGGCCCATATATATATACTAGCAGCCCGTCCCGACGTTGTCCGGGTATGAATTGCTGCAGGCCAGTAGTATATTGTTTTGTAGGATTTCGTTTTGATAGCATTTCTTATCTGTGACAGGCCTGTGAAACGCTCCGATTCACAGTGCACTGCTGATGCACTTAAGAGTGCGGGTTCAGTAGTGTGTGAACTCGAGTTTCCCTACTTTATTTTTCCTTGCAATATTATGTAGCGCAAACTCGACAAAATGGCCGAGCACAATTTTCATTACAGAAGAGCACATTCATTTGTGGTAGGCACGGGGAGACAAAGCGATTTGCCCGGAATCACAGGATGTTGAGCTGATGCCGAGATTCGAACTTAGCTCCCCAGCTCTAAAGTTCGCAATTCTAGAGCTTGTGGCGGGAGGTGTGTCTAAAAGTGTATGTCGGTGCTGGCCATCAATGAGAGAGACCTGTGCATTTTTCAAATCGGTGGAGAAAAAATATGAGTATGTTGCTGGAGATGTGGGCCGCCGTGCCGCCAATGTACTTACCGGGGGAGGTTAAGCACCCATTATTCCGCAACTTTCTTTCCGCATACCATCACTCCGCATACTTTCATTACGAAAGTACCATGACTCCGCAATGCCATTATAACGCATGGCATTACATTTTATATGCTTTTACCACGCATACATTTACAACGAAATTCGTTGTAAATGCATGAATGGTAAAAGCATGTTTTTTTTATGTTTGGATAAGGTAAGTATGGGTATAGGGGTATATGTTTTGGGGTACTGAGGTATATGTTTTGGGGTGTTTGGGTATTTTAAGGGTTCAGATATAGTTTTGGGTTATGGGGAACAGGGGTAGTTTTAAGGTTTAGGGATAGGTATGGGTTTTGGGGTACAGGGGTATTTTTAGGGTTCAGGGCTAGATTTGGGTTTTGGGGTACAGGGGTATTTTAGGGTTCAGGGGTAGGTTTGGGTTTTGGGGTACAGGGTTATTTTTATGGTTCAGGGCTAGGTTTGGGTTTTGGGGTACAGGGGTATTTTTAGGGTTCAGGGGTAGGTTTGGGTTTTGGGGTACAGGGGTATTTTAAGGGTTCAGGGCTAGGTTTGGGTTTTGGGGTACAGGGGTATTTTAGCGTTCAGGGGTAGGTTTGTGTTTTGGGGTACAGGGGTATTTTTAGGGTTCAGGGCTAAGTTTGGAATTTGGAGTATAGGGGTATTTTTAGGGTTCAGGGGTAGGTTTGGGTTTTGGGGTACAGGGGTATTTTAAGGGTTCAGGGCTAGGTTTGGGTTTTGGGGTACAGGGGTATTTTTGGGGTACAGGGCTAGATCTGGGTTTTGGGGTACAGGGGTATTTTAGGGTTTAGGGGTAGGTTTGGGTTTTGGGGTACAGGGTTATTATGATTCAGGGCTAGGTTTTGGGGTACAGGTGTGTTTTTAGGGTTTAGGGATAGGTTTGGGGTTTGGGGTACAGGGTATATTTATAGGGTTAAGATGGATTAGCGTTTAAGAATGTTGAGGTATTTTAAGGAGTAAGGGTGGGCAGGGGTATTTAAAGGGAGCAGGGTGGACACCTGGAGCTGGAATGTACAGAACCTCGGAAAAAAAACAATGAAATATTGGACACAACGCTCGCTTTTTTTTCCGTAATCCCGCGACCCGCACACGCCCACAGCACACGATATGAGACATGGCATGAAGGGCGGAATGTACCACACGCCCCCAGCGTTTGTTACGCCCCCAGCACACGCCCACAGCACAACACAGACACGCCCACAAGGGACTACTTTGCTGGCACGGTTCTTTTACCTTTTAAATGTATATGGTGGGCGTCTGCATAGCCTTTGTCCTTCTGCTGCAACTGCCCTTTCCAACGCTGTATTGGGTGTTGTGATTGGTGCTGTGGTTCCTGAGATTACCCGCCTCAAAGGTTTGGGCTCTCTCTTTATTATATTAGTATAGATATGTATGTATACACTTATATATATATATATTTTTTTTAAATTGTTTTTGGTTATCATTATCACGGAGTACTCGGTCATTCACGAAGGATCACCAAGATATTGGCGAACAAGACTAGTAAAAACAAAACTGCCAGCCCTGTCACCAATGTTCAAACAAGCTCAGCCTCATCATCTGATCACTCTTTCTCTCTATTACTATCCGTCCTTTCTCTCACTCCTTCTCTCTCTCTCAGATCAGTCACTCTCTCACTATCCCTCCCTCCCTCTCTCTCTCTCTTGGAGCCCCCTGTGCCTGCTTTAATGAACTGCAGGGAGTTGTGGAAATTCACAGAGGCACTAGCTTCCGTCCTAGACTTCAAAACTGGCCTCAATGGCTCCAGAACATCAAAGAAATGCCGGATGGAATAAAAGGCGTGTACGGCCCTGTCCTTGTGGTACACATCTTCACTTGCCCCATCATACTCCTGGGTAGTGTCCTCAGTCCCAACCCAGGGCTACGACACAGGATGACTGTGTACAGGCACATTGGACTAGACATGGCATGTGGGCACCTACAGGGGGATCACACGTTCTTTCCTCAGCGCCATAAGCCCAGCAGATTACTGGACACTGTAAGTTGTCCCTAACACATCTAGAACTCTTACTTTATACCTGGGCCTGTCCTTGGCATGGGTGTGCTGCATAGGATGCCAAATGGGATAGGTGTCCATAGCTTAATCAAAGGCACGTGGAACCTGGAGTGAATCTTAATTTTAGGAGGGAATTCAATATGAACTGTGAAAAGAAATATGATTGTCTAGTTTGGAAAGAAAACTCAAATACGTTGGCTGCATTTCTGAATGTCAGCCATCCCTAAATGGTTTGTGGCTAGCTAATCTAAAGCCTCCAGTATGCAATTTAGGTCTGTGCTTTGAGCTGCATCTGCAAAGTGTTAAATTTCCGCTTGGGTTCTTGCCAGGCATGAAATTCCTTGAGCAGTGTTCTCGGGAATCGACTGTTGGTCTTCCATCGTGGGACTTTCATCATGAAATTACCTACCTCTACATTAGCCAAAAATGTATGTGTCCTCTGATAACACAGAAGAATGTGCTTGCCTGAGAAGTATGAGGTGCACGGTTGCAGCTTATTTCTTCCATCTATATGTGCTCCAGCTAATTCTCCTGATCTAACCTCAAGTTATGCAAATAGTGTTTGCATTTTTGACCCTCGCATATGTTTTTTAAATTTGTCTGGGGATTGTTTGCAGAGGATAAACACACAGTCTTGATAGGGCAAAGCCCAGTTTCATCAATATGGTATGCTAAGGCCTGACACAGAGATAATGTCCTTAATGAACAGTTGAAACCATTCCCTTTTCAATCGATAACTTTATTTCGGCCACCAGGGCCATAAAAGCTCATAATAAGAAACATAGATTCATTACAGTTAAAAAATAAATAAGTTAAAAACTAACGAACTACAATGACAATGGTCCTTGGTAATAAATTACACATTTTCTGAGAACATAAACGTATTAAACCATGCAAAATAGTTAACAGAAAGATGCAATAATTATCAATACAATGCAATAGCAAAAAATTCATCAGATACTCATGGTATAAGGTAGTTACGTCGCTTCAACCACATTGCATTTAGGAAGCGGGACACTGCGAAGACTATCGAGGGGTGTGTGTCAAATTTTAGGACTCTCAGAGCCGTGGAACATTCCCTGAATCCGACGTTCCTACAGATTGGTTTGACCCAACATCTACGTGCTGACTGATATTTAGGACAGAAAAAGAGGACATGGATTTCATTTTCTAGATGGTGATTGCATGATGGGCACTCAGTACTTTGGTGTATGTCCCTTTTGCTGGTATATGATTTGATTGGCAAACTACCCATCCTGAACTGCATGTACAATTTCCTTGACATGGCCGAGAAGATCACATCCAGAAATTGTTCCAGTTTATACTCAACTTTAACATGGAGGAACTGGGATGTCAACTTGCTGAGTGTAGAGCTCCTATGTAGGAGGGTTAAATTGTAATACCTACAGTGATGCACAAGATAAGCCCTAGATATTGTAGAGTAGGCTGCTTCTGGTGCGGCCCACAACTCAGGTAGACCAATCCTACTGGTATATTTCTTAATGTGATTTAGCCATGGAATCCTTTTGGCTCTAATGTCCGTCCAAACATCATTAAACTCGTTCTTGTAGGCAGATAATTCAGGAGCAGTCCACAGTCTTCTCCAGAATGTTAGCGGCCTTAGTGCTACCTCCTCCTCTATTGGAAGGAGCCCTAAATCCAATCTGAGGGGTACTAGAGAAGTGCTAACAGGCAGCCCCAACAAGTTCCTCATGAATGTATTTTCAGTCTTAATGAGGTTAGTGAGCTTGTTGTGACCCCATAGCTCAGCTCCGTACATCGATGCAGCTCTAACCTGCACTTAATAAATTTCTATGACGGATGCAGTAGGCTTGTGAGCCGAGAGTCTATGCATTTTAGTTAACCATCCGATTTCTTGTCCCATTTTAAGAGCTGCCTTTGACAGCTGGGTACCCCTAGTTCAGAAGTTCTTCTAGTGTGATACTCAGATACTCAAAGGTTTTTACCCTCTCTAAGGGAGTACCATCTAATACTGGATTTTGGCGGGTCTTGCTGGGGGGTTGAAAATCATGAACTTGGTTTTAGCCAAATTGATTTCCAATCCTCTCAGTGCACAAAAGTTGGCAAAACTGTCCAGGACGCGTTGGATCCCCATTGATGTTCTGGATAACAATAAGGTGTCATCCGCGAACATCAATGCGGGTACCCGACCTGTGACCAGCCTCGGGGCATCGATGTCCTTTACACCCACTAAATGGTCCACAAGTCCATTTATGTAAATACTGAAAAGAGTGGGGGCCAGGACACACCCCTGGCGCACTCCCTTTCCTACCGGGAAACGTTTGGAGAGTTCTCCTTGTCTCCCACACCTGACCTGGGCATAGGTTCTTCTGTGTAGCCTGATTAATACATCAAGAAGGTAAGGAGGTAAACCTAAATCTGCGAGAACTTTCCACAGTTTGCCCCTGGGCACCAGGTCAAATGCAGACCTCAGGCCCACGAAAATGAGGTAGAGGCTGCCACCCTCTACACTCACTGCTCTCCAACACAGGACCTGAAGTCTAAATAATTGGTCAGTGGTTGACGTACCTGCCCTAAAGCCAGCCTGGAGAGGACTCAGGATCTCGTTTTTCTCTATCCAGGCTTGCACCCTATCCAGGATAATTCTACCCATCAGCTTCTGCGTGTTATCTATTTGACTGATGGGCCTATAGTTTGATGGTAAGAGAGGGCAGCCTTTTTTATGAATGGGTACTATTTCTGCCCCCGCCAGCTTTCTGGTGGGTCCATTCCCCTCAGGATAGAGTTATAGAGCACGCAGAGATAGGGGGCCCATATTTTTGGTTGTGACCTAAACATGTCCCCTGGCAATCTATCCAGTCCGGGCGCCTTGTTTGGCACTAATTTGTTAATAGCAGAAACAACTTCTACAAGAGTGATTTTGTGTTCCCCACCCAGTCGATACTCATGGGTGAGGGAAGAAGCGGGGAATACTACTGCATCTTCACTTGAACAAGCATACAAGGATCCAAAATGTCCCTCCCATACCATTGGGGCTATATTAGGTTCAATTGCCGCTTTAGGCTCTCTCCACCACTACTCACTATAGCCCAAAAGGATTTCAAGTCTCTGTTCTGAAGTGAAATTCTCAGTTCCTCCCATTTCTTGGCATCCCAGTTCTTAGCGTTTAGGATAGCCCGCTTATATAGATGCCTATATTCCTTGATACCTGTCCTATCCCTGGCTTTAATGGCTTTCAATAAGTCTTTCTTGGTGCTTCGACAAGATGAATTATACCAGGGATGTGACGGGAGGGGTTTTGCCTTACCGCTAACTTCTGGGTGGAACATCTCCAGGAGACCAGCAGTCAACTTGCTATGAATTTCTAGCGGCCTGGTCTCCTGGCCTGCTTGTGGACCCAGTTGCCCCACCTCTGCCATTTCCTTATGGTGAGGCACGACCCGCTGGTAAATACTTGCCAATTTGTCTGGGCAATCGTGTATATAGGGCCATTTTACCCTCCTCCTATTGTTATGTAGCAAGAGTGGTTCATGTACTAGTGGGAGTGGTTCAGGATTATTCACCAGGCCCCAGCTTCCTGGCTTGAGTGACATTACTAGAGCGTTATGGTCATTGCCTCTCCGTCTAACAATCTGAAAATCAAGAATCCTGTCCCAAGACATACATTCGACCATAATATAATCTATGATCGAAGTATGCCCTTCTCTATTGAACGTAATTTGCCCCGGACTGTCTGACTTGAACCTCCCGTTACAGGCCCTCAGGGAAAAGGAGAGTGTTAAGGAATTTATTTGAAGGACCAACGGTGTCCATGCTCTAACTGGTGGAATGCATGGTTCCAAGATGTTCCAATGTTGGTTCTCACTATCCTCTTCAGACTCGATATTCAGATTATTGTGGGGTTCGAACTGGGAGTTAAAGTCCCCCCCCCCCCCCCCGACTATTAAAATGGTCTCAGGGTCTAGGGTTGGCAAGTAATTGCTAAGACTTTCAACAGTTATAGATTCTAGCCCGTTCTGGGTCGGCCTCGAGTAGACATTAATTAGGGCGAGTCGTTTTTTGGAGGGCAAGGTTAAAAGGACACATTGTATGTCCATTGAGTTGGTGGGCAAATGCCCTGCTGTTGCACTAAGGTGCGTACCTATCCAAATACTAAGGCCTCCCGAAGGTCTGCCCCTTGTCTTCTTTGAGGCCAATATGTCAAATATAGCATAGCCGGCTCGTGTATTACTTTCAAGAGCCCAGGTTTCCTGTAGTAGACAGATGTCGTGTTTACCTATAAACGTATCCCAGGCAGGGCATAATAATTTATTTTTGATCCCTGCAAGGTTTCATGAGAGGATAAGGATGTTTCCTTTTGCCTCTCGCGGTCCATCCCCAAACCCTTCCCCCACTTCTGGATCTGCTAGCACTGTAGTCCCCACCTCTATTTGGACTATTTCGCTTGATTGCCCCTCCTCTGTATTCGATTTTGTAATTCCAATTACATTTTGCCTTATTATTGACATCACCCCATCTGGTTCGCTTACGTCGTTCCTCCTAATACTCATACTGTCACTACTCCTTCTCCTAGTTGTCACCCCCTTTTTCTCACTACTCTGAAGACCATACTGTACATCAAGACGATCAACTCCTACTGGGCAACAATTTGCTTCTTCAGTATCCCTTCTAGTGGGACCAACTGATGTTGTCAAGCTGCGCCTCAACCGTCAATCTACAAGGTCCAGAGTACTAAACCGGTTCTCATGGTAAAACAAAGCCAAATCTGGCATGCAGTTCTGGGGCCCAAACCCTATGTCACTCCCTGCCTGTGCATAATGGTCAAAGATTTCCCTTGTCTCCCACAATTGCCTTCTAGGCGCTCTATCTGAGTTAGCAAAAGTAGATACGACCGGATAGAAATAGGCCAGGGGTAGGGATTGAATCTGAGTTATTGGACTTCCCATTGACCAGTTGCAAATGTGATCTACAGCCCTTCTGTCCCTGAAATTAATCACTACACTATCGCCCTGTGTATGTTTCACCCGTGTGCCTACCCAAGCCACACGTCGGGCGAAAAGAATTTCACCGGAGACTTGATTTGGAAGAGGCCTATTTTGTCTAAGCCAATGAATGCATTTGTTTTTACGTTCTCTTTATGTTTCCCTTTTCCCTTGTTTCAGTTCTGGGACCCCTACTAGTACCACCACATGTGGTGTGGACTCTGGGGGAAGATCTAAGCGTGGGCGGATATTTGAATCCTGTCGCGTATTTACCCTGTTTCCGGACTTATTATTTCACCCCCTGCCTCTTTCCTGGCCCTGCTCAGCCCTAATTTGGGTCTCCCCGCTGTTTGATGGATCATTTCTCCTTAATCGATCTTCATTTGAGGATTGTAAAGTTGGTATATCTGCTACAGCATTGCAAACCTCTGAAATTACGGGGTTGGGCACCACATTAGCTAACATTATAGGCCCCTCATTGGTTCCTGTCCCACTTATGGCCCGCATTCCGCCCCCAGCATGCAGGGTGGAAAAAAGTGTTTTCAAGTGGGTCAGCATAGTTTCTATAGAGTTCAGTCTGTCGTATATGGTCAGACAGGTCTCAGTAAAAACAAGTTCCAGTTTGACCCAGACATCTTCTCCTTGATCAAAGTAGGTCATCTTTCCAGTGTCTGGTGTTATCGCGGGTCGGTGCACAGGAGACTGGGAAGACTTCGGGCTGGATATAGCCCTTGGGCGCTGATCTGGCTCCTGGTTCTTGTGCACTTGAGTTTTGGCCTTCTTATTGTTGTTCTTAGTCATGGCCCCGCCTCGCTTTCTTTTAACAGCAGGATCAGGTGCCGGGTTTGTGTACCTAGATTTGGCACTGTTGGCGGACCGAGATCTAAGACACAATTTCGCCATTTCCGGGCTTTCATGGGTGATTAAAGCAAGTGATAAACCAGTTACAGCGGTGTTCATTGTTACGGGGGCACTAGGCGTACTGACTGATGCCATCAGTAATTGCGGGTCCTCTCCTTCGTGACCAGGTGTTGTAGCTGCAATCCCTATCGTCTGTGTAGTTACCCGTGACGATGCTCGAGCTATCTTACCCAGTGAGGACCGTTTCTGGAGAAATAGTTCTGTGGATAGCCTTTTTTCTGTTAGATCTATCTCATGGGACAGCAATTTAGAAGCTCTTGATAAAAATTGGTCTGAAGTGTCCACAATTGTTGTTCCGCCAGAGAGGTATTTCCTCCCCTTTCCTGGCTTATTTGTGTTCATAGATGCCATTAGATAGTGCTAGATTACCAAGTATTAAATTGCAAAGTTGAAGGCGATAAGCTCAATGTCACTAACCTTATATGGAGCGTGGATTGCGGAATCAAAAGGGGGTGGCCCCGTCCCGTCTTTGGACGGGCTCAGATGGGCCCGCCCTTGGCCCGGGTTTTGCCCGGGCGCGTCCCGCGAAGCGGGAGGTGCGAGTTCTTTTGTGGCTGTGGCTGCGGCAGTGAGGAGGGGCTGGGGACGTCACTTCCTGCTCAAGTGGCCCGGTGCACTCTGGGCTTGTGGTCTCGTTATCCCCCGCTGGAAGCCCTTGTGCAAGGTGGTGAAGACGCGTCTCCCGCAAAGCGGGAGGCGCTAGGTCCTGTCCAAATAAAACTGCTCTCAAAGGGATAAACTGTAATCAGCTCCCACAGCTGATCTCACTACTTTTCACACTGCGTCCTTCAGTTAATTGTTTTAATTTATTGTCTTGTCCCACTGCCAGTACACTTGGAAAATGTGGTCTTCTACATGACTTTGTTTCCAGCGACAACCTTGTGCTCTTTAAGGGCTACATATTCCTGCTACTCCTGCAGCTACAGTGCTCAGAAGATCACATATTTGGCATTGGGTTTCTCCACTGGTTGGTCTTGCTCTACGTGTTACCTTTGTGAAATGCTCAAGGCCAAGGCTCTCAGCCAGATGTAATTAAAAGTAGTGCTTTTCTGACTTGACAGCTGGAATATAAATCCCCTTCATGCTCACAACAGATTCCCGCCTTTACCCAAGAGAGTCTCCACTGTTCCTCTCTACAGATGGCTGGTTGTTAAAGGCTTACAACAAGACAGGAGACAGACTGCTCCCCCTGAAAGAAAATAAACACTGTATCACTTGGACCACCAGGGTTAAAACACCAGGTTGATGAATGGAACAGGATCCGGCAAGTGCTACCAGAGAGCATAGCTTCATGAAGATCATTTACCTCCACCTGGGGCGAAACTGGGAAAAGATCTGCCTTGGCCTTGATCTGACTTACTTGCCTGATGCAGAGTTTATCAGTGAACCAAAAGCATTTCTCAACACAAGATCCAGGAAGTATAATGCCAGTCCGAGTGAAAACCAGTAGAGGAGAGCAGGTCCATCAGACATGAAGCACAATGACATGACGCAGGTAAGCCACTTGAAGTAGTGCCTGCTGAGTGCTCCTCCTGTGGACACATTGGAGACCTCCTACCGTACATCTCTACCATACGTCTAACACAGAATGCACACCTTGCCTAGTTGATTTTGAGAAGGACCCTTTTGCTTCTTTTAATGCGCTGTTTATATTTTATTTTATTCCCATATAGAGCCTTTTTGAAATGTCCTCACTGGCCCTACTTGTTAGTCTCTGTAAAAGTTTGCATCTATATTTATGTGGTATATGTATAGTGAATCCAAAAGAATGTAGGGAAATGACAGCACTCCAGGTAGAAATGTTCAAAAAGGTAAATAGTGATAAGATATTAGTCTTATTTTAGGTTGCTTAGGAAAGAGTTCCTTCCAGCCTGTAAGAACTCGTGGTTTCAACGTAATGATGGGGGAGTGCAAGAAGCACTTGCACTACTTCCAATAGCACACCTGTAGGAGTATGGGCTCCTGTATAAAGCGTTTTTTAAAAAAATGTTCAAGGTAAAGAGTACAATGAGCAGGTTTTCATTTGTAATCCATTTCAGAGATGAATTCTTTTAATAAGCCACATATTACATCATAGTGACCTCATAGCTGAACAGTTCAACCAATTCAATTCAAATTGCAGCAACATCCGATTAGTCATAAATTATCCCAATGCATTTCGGGACATGGCCCTTCGTCAGGGGATGAATGACAATCTAAAAATAAACAAACCAATATCAGGATGGAGAACTAACTTCCACAGTGAGCTAACAAAGAATCTGGTTAACTAGTATCATGGGTAGAACAAAACTTCAAAAAGTAAACCACCTCGGGTAAGTGGAAGAAATGTGCAGAAAACGGGCTGAACAACTAGGGTGTGATTGACTTGTGTGGGGTTTAAGCATGCTGATGGTGAACTGGTATGAAATCAGTGCAAAACGAAACGATCGGTAACTGAAGGTAACTCAGATGAAGTTGCCCAGGTTAAAGAGAGAAAACCGAATAGGTTAAACGAGGACTGGATCGTGAATAACTATAACGTGTCACCCGTGTGCACACCGACCCACGGAAGTGAGGAACCTCGCGTTCGCTCTCACCGAACACACCCGGTAAGCACCCAGCTTCACCATCACATTGCCGCTTATCTTGTTTGATACATCTTGGGCAATTCCGGTTAACCTATATTTACTGCACACGTTTTCTGCGTTCTTTTAAATCACGGGTGACACGTTATAGTTATTCACGATCCAGTCCTCGTTTAACCCATTCGGTTTTCTCTCTTTAACCTGGGCAACTTCATCTGAGTTACCTTCAGTTACCGATCGTTTCGTTTTGCACTGATTTCATACCAGTTCCCCATCAGCATGCTTAAACCCCACACAAGTCAATCACACCCTAGTTGTTCAGCCCGTTTTCTGCACATTTCTTCCACTTACCCGAGGTGGTTTACTATTTGAAGTTTTGTTCTACCCATGATACTAGTTAACCAGATTCTTTGTTAGCTCACTGTGGAAGTTAGTTCTCCATCCTGATATTGGTTTGTTTATTTTTAGATTGTCATTCATCCCCTGACGAAGGGCCATGTCCCGAAATGCATTGGGATAATTTATGACTAATCGGATGTTGCTGCAATTTGAATTGAATTGGTTGAACTGTTCAGCTATGAGGTCACTATGATGTAATATGTGGCTTATTAAAAGAATTCATCTCTGAAATGGATTACAAATGAAAACCTGCTCATTGTACTCTTTACCTTGAACATTTTTTTAAAAAACGCTTTATACAGGAGCCCATACTCCTACAGGTGTGCTATTGGAAGTAGTGCAAGTGCTTCTTGCACTCCCCCATCATTACGTATATGTATAGTGTGCACCTATCAAAAAAGCCAGGGCAGTGCTGTACTGAATCAAGTCAAGGATACACCCAACATGTTACTGGACAGCTTTGGCATCTCCTCCGCTAAGGTGGAGGAGCGTCGCCCCACTGATTTTTAGCAGTGAAATAAAGAGAAAATAAAAAGATAATAACTTGCTTTATTATCATGTTATTTTCTCCTACTTCCGCAGCTTTGTAGGAAGGGGTGGCAGCAGGGGAGGAGTGGTAGCACTCACCTAAGTGCACAATGACTGCTTGACGGGCCCGATCAGGCCACCCAAAACAGTCTTGCGCACTTTGGATGTTCTCAATGCAGTTTGCATTACAGCCTGCATGAAGAACATACCCAGGCTCTCAGTCAGCATCTGAGCGCCGAAACACTGGGAGCCTTGGTGTGCTTCCTGTTTTTCATCTCAGCGAAGGGAGGACTAAGGTGATGAGACGCGGCGAGAAAGCTCTGAGAAGGTAAGTGCTTTCGTTTTTGCTGGCCGCTTCCCCGTGTAACCCATCTTTGCCACCCTACCACGGATCCGTGCAATCCGCTGCTGCTGGATAGGTGGCTGGTTTGTTTTGTCGATCTCTTTCTTAAGGGTGAGGTTGGCAACAAGTAAATTCATGTGACTTGGCAGTGAGTGAACGTTGAAGTTCAAAGCTTTTACTGTTACTTGCTTGTTGTTCTTGACAAATAACAGGATTTTTGTCGTTGGCATTGAGCTTCAGGTAGGTGCTGCGCATCCAGATATGGATGAAGTGCAAGCAGTGTTTGATGCATTGGATTTCTGTAGCAGAGGAGACTTTCGTGTAGAATTATGTATGCATGTGGTAATGGTAAATATTGGTGTTGTTATCACTGAATAAAGCCCAAAGGGGCTCCATATTGAGGTTGAAGAGAAAGATGATATTAAGAGACCCCCCAAAGATAGCTGTCTTTTAAGCATGCCTGGTTTACTGAACCACAATACGACACGTAGGTTATGTAAACGGGGACATGAAGATATTTTGCATTTGGTATGTCTGTGTTCTGTAATGGATACAGAAAGGAAAGTAATCCTCAGGAGGTTATTTAATGCCCGAGGTATAAGGACTTGTAGACAAGCAGTAATGGCTTGTCTAAACCCGAAAGATCTACCAATGAATTCAGCTTTTGTAAAATTTTTATCTGTGATCATGAAAAATCTTAAGGAAAGTTTTTAATTAGATTTCATTTTAATGAAATATGAGCATAATTTTGTGCATGACGTTTTTAAACTACTGATTACTTAAAGATATTTTAAAATGTATTTGTTTTGTAAGATTTTAATTAATCAAACAAATAAACATGAACTTGAACTTGAACTGAACCACAAGTACAACAATGCTCTTCTGTGCACCAGGAGCGTCAGGAAATCTTTACCACAATGTTGATATATGTGCTATTTGTGTTTTTGGCAATCTAAACCAGAGAAATGTGAACTAATAGAGGGTCCCACACAAGAAACTTAAAACTTAACTTAACTCACAGTCCAAAAATACCATTTATATTTTATTACGTTGCGTTGGGATGGAGAAAGGTTCCCTATATGACTCTTGGGGGGGGGGGGTGCATTCCTGCCTCAACTTCATCATAACAAGTTTTGTAACAATCAGTCGTGTGCTTGGAAGACTTTTTACATGACGCAGTTTGCAGGCCATAGCGGGGCTCTGTGGTCTTCCGGGGCACATCATGTGAATATATTGGCAGGACAAGTCTGCCAGGAGTCACCTCCTGATTATTCCTGCATTTTCAAATTGTTCTGCCTGTCCCATGCAAACAGCTCCTTCACTCTATTCATGAGGGACACGGTTGATGCCCATGTATATGTTATTTCTGAATGCAAAGGATTTGTCTGGAACGTTTATGTCACATGCTGCTGTGGTCAGACTGAAATCTATGTTGTTTTCCTACATCAAAGCAGGGCATAAGATGGAGGATGGTGAGAGCAGCATGAACTGCAGGGCCACACTATTGGATATGGAGGAAAGGATAAGAGCGAAGAGGAAACAGATGGCCCCTTTGAAGTTTAAGGCTGTTTTCGCTGCTCTTTCCTGCCCACTGGAAGGGCTATGCCCCACAGTTTAATTGGTAGTTAAGTGACACAGCCTCTGCCTCCTTCGTGCCCTTGATTTGCATCTTCTCTAAAACGAGACTTCCAGCTCCATCCCACTTTCCTGCCGACACCTGAAGACAAAGACCACGCTGAGAAGAATAGGAAAAAGGCAAGAATTGCCTAAAGGTGGTCTCAGAGCTGATTGTGGGAATCTACAAAAGCTGTCTGCAACTTTAATATAAAGATGGGACAGAACCTTCCAGCCAGTGTGCCAAGATTTCTGTACACAAATACTGGCACACCCACACCAGTGGCAACCACAAAACTCTGTGCTCCAGAGTTGGATTACTTACTGGCAACTATCCATGCCAGGTTCAGGATCAGAAACCTGTGGAGTTCTAAAAGTCTGACAGGAGATGGAGGCCCGACTCTGCTTTGAAGGAGGGAGCTACCCGGCTGCTCAGTAGGGCCATTGTAGGTGCTCTCCTATGCATGAGGGAGACACTGCCCAAAATAAAAGGGATAGCAGTCGAACCAAAATCATCTGCAGTGACACAAGGAAAGACCTGCATTGTTCTGCCCAAATGTGAGGGCTAGATGCCCTGATACATTTCCGTAGCATGAACTAAAGTCAGTGCGCCAATGTCTTTAAGGCAGCACAGAACTAGACAGTTTGAATCCTGTTCAAGTGACCAAGTGCTAGAATTATTCAGGGAGCTAAGGAATACAGACCTCATTCCATGGCGCCCCCTCAAGACTAAAGAATGAGTAATGAATCGGGGACTGTGCGGTGGATCAAGGCGGCCCCCATAATCAGAGGGGACGTTGACCAGGACTCAATGCTGCAAACCCTGGCGGGCTACTAGCTTGTTTGGGTGGCTGGTTTGTGATAGGGACTGAGGAAAAACTCAAACGCAAGATCCACCATACCATGGCGCAATCTCTGCCCACCACATTCAAGCACTCCGCACGCTTACGCCTGTATCAATGGATCTAGGTGCACTTGTTAGCTGGGCTGGAACACAGACACTCTCAATGAGCCATCCTGAGAGCATTCCATCCTGAGTGGCGCTACAAACCATCAAATACCTGCAGGTGCTGCCTTCTCAACCTGAACTTTACAGACTGATGATTTTGTCCAAAATTGGAAAAATACCAACAAAGAAGGTGCGGGTGAAATCACTTGTAAAGAGAGTGGACATTCACAAATACTGTTAATAAACATTCGACCCCCCACAAATATTAATTACTCTCCTATCTTCCCAAAGATGGCTAAGAAACACCTTTGTACTGCATTACTACAGCTATATATCACCCTGGATTGGCATAAGATGACCCCAGACCATAAAAGTGTTGCCTGAATGAAGTGTAATAATTTAATACCTTCTGATATTTAAGTACAGTATTGTGCTGAAAGTAGACAGTAAATTATTTTCTTTTTTCTAGGATAAAACCCTTGTTGGACATTGAATTTAGTAATTACTATCAGATAGTTTGTTGAGTTCTGAGTCTGTAACCCCACACCACCTCTGTGACTATGACTTGCACTGCTCAACTTCACTATCTTGATGGTCAAGTGCTAAAGGAATGTACTTGGCGCTCAGTTTTAGCTTCACTGGTTAGGTTAAGCTGTGGGACACCAGTCCCAAAAAGCTCTGAGTGTCAGAATCTGAGCCCAGGGAGCTATTCTTTGCCCTAAAACTTCTGAAACGTTACCACAGTGTGTTGTATTTATTATTTTACACTAGCAGCCCGTCCCGACGTTGTCCGGGTATGAATTGCTGCCGGTCAGCAGTATATTGTTTTGTAGGATTTCGTTTTGATAGCATTTCTTATCTGTGACAGGCCTGTGAAACGCTCCAATTCACAGTGCACTTCTGATGCACTTAAGAGTGCGCGTTCAGTAGTGTGTGAACTCGAGTTTCCCTACTTTATTTTTCCTTGCAATATTATACAGTGCGAACTCGACAACATGGCATGAGCACAATTTACATTACAGAAGAACACATTCATTTGTGGAATGCACGGGAGACAAAGCGATTTGCCTGGAATCACAGGATGTTGAGCTGATGCCGAGATTCGAACGTAGCTCCCCAGCTCTAAAGTTCGCAATTCTAGAAATTGTGGCGGGAGGTGTGTCTAAAAGTGTATGTCGGTGCTGGCCATCAATGAGAGAGACCTGTGCATTTTTCATATGGGTGGTGAAAAAATATGAGTATGTTGCTGGAGATGTGGGCCACCGTGCCACCAATGTACTTACCGGGGGAGGGTAAACACCCATTATTCCGCAACTTTCTTTCCGCATACCATCACTCCGCATACTTTCATTACGAAAGTACCATGACTCCGCAATGCCATTATAACGCATGGCATTACATTTTATATGTTTTTACCACGCATACATTTACAACGAAATTCGTTGTAAATGCATGAATGGTAAAAGCATGTTTTTTTTTAATGTTTGGATAAGGTAAGTATGGGTATAGGGGTATATGCGTTGAGGTACTGAGGTATATGTTTTGGGGTGTTTGGGTATTTTAAGGGTTCAGATATAGTTTTGGGTTATGGGGTACAGGGGTAGTTTTAGGGTTTAGGGATAGGTATGGGTTTTGGGGTACAGGGATATTTTTAGGGTTCAGGGCTAGGTTTGGGTTTTGGGGTATAGGGGTATTTTTAGGGTTCAGGGGTAGGTTTGGGTTTTGGGGTACAGTGGTATTTTTAGGGTTCAGGGCTAGGTTTGGGTTTTGGGGTACAGGGGTATTTTTAGGGTTCAGGGGTAAGTTTGGGTTTTGAGGTACAGGGGTATTTATAGGATTCAGGGCTAGGTTTGGGTTTTGGGGTACAGGGGTATTTTTAGGGTTTAGGGATAGGTTTGGGTTTTGGGGTACAGGGTATATTTATAGGGTTAAGATGGGTTAGTGTTTAAGGGTGTTAGGGTATTTTAAGGAGTAAAGGTGGGTTATGATTATGGGGTGCAGGGGTATTTAAAGGAAGCAGAGTGGGATTAGCACACGATATGAGACATGGCATGAAGGGCGGAACGTACCACACGCCCCCAGCGTTTGTCACGCCCCCAGCACACGCCCACAGCACAACGCAGACACTCCCACAAGGGACTACTTTGCTGGCACGGTTCTTTTACCTTTTAAATGTATATGGTGGGCGTCTGCATAGCCTATGTCCTTCTGCTGCAACTGCCCTTTCCAATGCTGTATTGGGTGTAGTGATTGGTGCTGTGGTTCCTGAGATTAACCGCCTCAAAGGTTTGGGCTCTCTCTTTATTATATTAGTATGGATAATAAATCTCTCATATCAAAATCATATACCATGGAACTCTTTAATGGTAATAAGGTGAAGGATTGGAACGCCATTATTAATAGTCCCATTCTATAATGACTCAGACATTATAATAACAGTGCAGTAACAATGTGACAAAAAAGGAGGAGGAATCTGGACCGACTGCATGGTCTATTCTGTCTGTGAAGTACAAGGGTTGAGAGTAGCCTCATACAGTTTCTGTGTAAAGAGGGTTGGAGCACTATATACAGTGTCTACAATGGGCTTGAATATTGCTGCTGGGATCTAGGGAACCTGTTTGAAACAATCCTTCCCCCACGTCATTTCTCACTTTTCAGGTCCTCAGTACTCAATACTTAAAGCCTGATTTTGCTTTCTGCGGACAGGTTACTCCGTCACAGCGATGACAGATATCCCGTCCGCCGAAATATAAATCAGATATAAAAATATGGGATATATATTTTGGCGGATGGGATATCCGTCACCGCTGTGACGGAGTAACCCGTCCGCCAAAATCTAAATCAGGCCCTTAGTGTGGGGACATGGTGATCCTATTCATATGGAAAAATGTCAATGGTCCTGTGTTGCTGAATTCATTTTGGCTCGTTCTGTGATGATTGTCATCCGCTGAACTTATAGCAAGTACATTTTTGCTGTTTCTACTTAATTCAATCCAGAGTGGAGTCCCTCTCCCCAACCATTTATAGATATCGGCCAGCCAATGTCTATCCACTGGAGTCTGGCGGGATTTCCAGTCCATAAATGTAGAGATTTTAGACATCAGCGAGGCAAGGTAAATAAATCTACATTTGAATCTCTCCTTCTTGGAGCAGGCCATTAACCCAGTTAACAGACATCCAGTTTCAGCAGACAAAACGTCCTAGTTTAATCAACTACAACAGCGGTGATATGAGCCCATTACTCCCCAATGATTGGGCAGCACCATACCGTCGGGCAAAAAACACACAATGCCCTTTACCTGCGCTATACATGGACCCGGTTTGGGGGTGTGTCTGTAATATTACCTATTCTTTATGAAGTTATGCATTTCCTATTAATGTAGTCATAATGAAGAAATGGAAATCTCGCATTATTGGAAGACTTTGGCTTGGCAACTGATACTCCACTCTGCATTGCATATGTTCTTAACACCATCGGTGCGGTGCAGATTTACCCTGTGCGCTGACAATGATTGATTCCCATTGTTCATGACGAGCTCAGCTCGTCATGAGTGTACAAGAGGTGTACCTCATGACGAGCTGAGCTCGTCATGAGCAACAAAGGGGTTAATCAAATCCCTTGTCCACATCTCCGTAAGTCCTAAGAAATCAGTCTTAGATGTGCCCTGTAGAGCATAATATATCCAGGATATCAATTTTCATCATCCTCTATAGCAAGCAGTAGATGAAATGCTCTGTGTGTGGAGAGTCAAAAATATCATTAATTAAAGATTTTTTTAATCTGCTTTGGTTGGGTAAAATTACGCTTTTGCTAAAACACCACACCAGCAGCAAGCATGTTTAACATGTCCTTAAAATTGCTCTCAGGCTTCAAGGACTATTGTGCTTGACTCATCTTAAACTTCTGGGTACCTTTGGCTCAGTAACGATGTGGATTTGCTTTAGGTAACAAACACAGCACTCAAAAATGTGTATGGTCAAATGATAGGGACTTCTACTTTCGACTGTACGTTGTAATTTTCCCTTTTCCATCTACATTTATTAAACACTATCTTTTTTTTGAATTTCACAACAAAGGTAGGGTTCAACATATATCATTTTATACATGTGTCTACGTCTGGACCAGTTAGTATTAGATGAACATTTCTGGAGAACAAACCCTTCCCTATTTCCCGCACCTAATTGTTCTTGAGTGGTACCACAAAACCCTGTCCTTTCTTTGATTGTCTTCAAATTCACGTAAAACAGCTGGCTACTCTTCTGAATAGGTCTTCCATACGAGTGGGAACCTTGAGAAGGAGAATAGCGAGTGACGGCTAAAGACACACAGTGGGCTCCAAGCAACTGAGAAAAATACGGACAGCACGTGGGTCCCCCAAAAAAACGTGCACCTGAATCCAAACCGGGTTACAGGCTTTCTCATCGAAGCATAGTGCCAGCACCTACAGGATATTCTATTCATTTTTGAAATATACAAGAAGGTCGATTGATTCAAAGACCACAACCTCCTTCCTTCACAAGGCGTCGGATGATGCGCAGTGAGATCGGAAGCTTGCAGCATTGTTCCCCCGATTCCTTTAATAAAAACGCACTACTCGATTGATACAGACAAACTAACAAAGCCCTGATGAGGGTTCGAAAACTTGCTGTTCGAACCTGTAACGCGTCGGCACATTCACAAGAGCTATTAGTATCATTGAGTGATTTATTGACATTTATATAATTTGTCTTTGCTCTTGGTCGTACTTTGCTTTGTTTTGTCTATAAATATTAATTCACTTTGACAAAATTCATGAACTGTTTGTTTATAATGTGTATGTTCTGTGTTTTTGCGGTACTGTTTTAAATTTGTTTTTTCTTGTTGAAAGGTTTATCAATTGTAGATGAACGTGTTTAATATGTGTGTATCTATTTCTGCCAAAACATAAAAGTTCTTATAAAAATAATTTAAAAATAATGTGAGTAACAGGTATAAATAAAAGTACCTTACCAAGTTTCATAAATTTGCACTTGGTTCTCCTTTTGATTGATTCTATAATAATACACGAGGGCGTGGGCACTTCTCCTTGCTTTTGCCAGTTAGGTAACAAACACAGCACTCAAAAATGTGTATGGTCAAATGATAGGGACTTCTACTTTCGACTGTACGTTGTAATTTTCCCTTTTCCATCTACATTTATTAAACACTATCTTTTTTTTGAATTTCACAACAAAGGTAGGGTTCAACATATATCATTTTATACATGTGTCTACGTCTGGACCAGTTAGTATTAGATGAACATTTCTGGAGAACAAACCCTTCCCTATTTCCCGCACCTAATTGTTCTTGAGTGGTACCACAAAACCCTGTCCTTTCTTTGATTGTCTTCAAATTCACATAAAACAGCTGGCTACTCTTCTGAATAGTCAGACCTTAGCCAAACTCAGCCAAACAAAGGACACCCAACTATAGCTTACAGTGTTGTTTCAAACGCATTGTAGAGTTGAATGCTGATCCCAACTTTCTGCAGAACTAAACAACACATTGTTCTCTTAAAGTGACTCCTTTGGAAAATCAAATTCCTCGTGTGCTCAGGTCTGTGATCACTTGTAGGGTACTCGTTCAGCTCCATCAGACTGCTTGGTAGATCACCCCAACTTGTTTCAACTGCTAGAACATTAGACTCTCAGCTGGCTACGTTTTCTTGTGACCACACATGAAGAAAATATCTAAATTAGCACTCTTTCAGCTTCACCTCCTTTGCAACGCCAGAGCAATGATATGGATAGAGGAATTCAGAATAGTGGCACAGTCGCTAGTCCTGTAGTAGCATCGGTCTTGCTAGCCTGTCCAGGGCTTCACTGACTCCCATAACACCCGTTGCTGATAAAGCAGTATGAGTAGTGTCTGGGACAAAGAAATCAGATGGTATTCCCCATACCTATAATCCATCTTTGCGCAAAACTCCCATCTCCTCAATATAGTCATCATAGTTAGAGGATTATACTGCTTAAGAAACAGACTGAGATTGGTGCTGGAAATTCCACTGATAAAACGGAAAGACAACCTCTAACCAAACCCTCTCCTACTTCAACCATCTACTTCAATAGAAAAGAAACGGCCAAATCTAATGGCCCGTTGCAAGGCCCTGAAACGTGTCCCTTCAAATCATTTTTCTAATGCCTATCCCCTTCTACATTTCTCCATCCTCCTGGTATTTGTTTTAGTGCAGGGTAGCAACTCTTGTTCTAATACAAACTGCAGGAAGTAAAATCTATTTTAAGTGTATGGGTAGAGTTCATTCAGACATGAGGTGGAAGGCAAATTCGGTGAGGATTCAGAAAGTGTGAACCATCAATCCTGACTGCATCAACTCAGCAGCATAGACTTTTAATCTTGCCATATTAAATGAGCTTCATACTGGGGTGGGGAGAGGTAAAGGGGGGTGGAGGGGAGAGAATGTTCCTGGTTACAATTCATTTTAGCGATAGCTTTCAAGTCCAGCGAGCATGTTAGTAGTATGTCTTTTAAGCTTTATGTAACTGATCTAGATAAACTCAGAAATGCAAATTGTATTGGAATTATTTGCATCTTGTTGAAACAAATAGCAGCTTTACCAGATGAGGATCCTGAGCTAAACATTCTAATGTAGCAGAGACGAGGCACATATCTATCTTTCTCTCTCAGCCTTCCTCTAGTTTACCATGCCACGAGATTTCAGATAAAAAGCAGAATTCCTACACAGATGAAATGAATGAATGAAAAAACTTTATAAAGAGTGCAATGCCCGAGTGTGTCTTAGCGCTAAACAGATCAGAACCTGGATGGCCTGTACCCTAAGGGGAAACCTTAGGCAACGCTCAATGACTTATTATAGAAATAACCAGGTCTTCAACTGTTTCCTGAATTGCTGCAAGATGGGTTGTGAGCAAAGTGCAAGAGGCAGGGAATTCCATAGCTTCCTCCTCGCACAAAACCTGACTGGACCAAACTGCTAGTGAAGTCTGCACATTTCAATGCATTTTGAGATTTTAAAGGCCCTACAGACTATTTATTTGAAAAAAATGAAGGTGAGGAAAAGGTAATACAAAATAAAGCTACCCCACATACTTAAATAGCAGTGATAGATTGCCTTTCAGTTGGTAGGGCCACCATTTTTTTGAAACCGTAGAAAAACCAAGTAGCACTGTTCAGTTAATACGCTTGCCTGTGTGATACCCCATGTCATGAATGTCAAAATGCTAAAAAAAAAAATGTTTTTTACCTCGCAAACAAAGCCAACTCAATTACAGTATCTAGTAGATTGACAGTGAGGATAAATGCCGCACTTCGACAATGGTGCGGGCAGGACTTGGTCTGCCTCCAGTGGCTCTTGCCAAAGGGCTCTTCACCCTCTACTCCTATTATCCACCTTTGTCTTGATTTCCATTGAAAAGAGGCCCTTTTTGCTGATCTTATAAAGGTTGATTTATTTTTGTGGTCCCAGATTACTACTAAGTAAATGTCTCAGGAGTTGGAGGAGCTCAGGAATGAGCTTATAAACCAGAATAACCTGGAGGCGCCCCTCTTTGTATCTGCTTCCTCATGTCGTCTGTTTGAACCGAATGGCAATTTAACCTCACATTTTTATGAGTCAAAAAGGTGTGGGTGGGAAAGGTTGAAAACTGATGCTGGACAGACATATGGAGCGCTTTGTGAATTTCAACTGTTCAAAATTACTTTAATCTGGGTATGGAGCTGGCTTGAGGGAAAGATGGCTGTGCTTATAGGGCCTTTACAATTTGCACCATCCCAGGATTGCTCACACGCTGGTGTTTTCAATTCCTGGCAAGGTTCTTATCAAACTCGATCATGGGTTGCTGTCCCTGACAGCTGGCATTACATTTTATCTAAATTACTAATTATGAAACAGTGTAAATGAATTGAAATCATAATGCCGAAGACATTACGGATGTGGCAATGTTTTCGTACAGAATTGATAACGTACTATCCAATTTTCGGTATTACCAATTTTGTCTATGACAGGTCACACTAGGGTCTTTGTTACGCTTTATTATACCTACAACCATAGTATTCTTGAACGAGCCAACCATGTTCCGCACAGGCACCTCTTGACATACCTGTACCAAACAGGCAGATAGAATCGCTTCACATTCTTGGCATTCCCTAAGTTATCCATATAACTATGAAAAATAACAGGCATGCCACACACACATATCAATGGCCACAAACAACTCAATAAGCACTTAACTTGGGGCAGGATCACAAGTCAAGCAGAATCGGTCAGGTAACCCCTTCGCTTCCACATAACTGATACTGGGAACGGCAAACAGTCCTCACAACGAAGCCGTCCCCCAACATGCAACGACTTGCGGAGTGGAAGTAGGTGATGGATTTTAAATCCAACACCTTCCCCACTGTCCACACAAACTGGAGTTGGAATAGTAAATTATACTATTCCAACATCCAGCGCCCCCTCCGCAAATCGTTGTTCCGACTTGAGGGGTAATGGTATGCGTTGTTACAACGTGGTTGTTGTAACAACCGTGTTATAATTGCATGCAGAGTGATGGCATGCGTGAAACGGAGGCATATTCGCTGGGGACATTGCTAGCTCCGAGGAGGGAGTCAGAAATATTCCCCATTACATGTTTTTGGGGAATAACATTAGGGAATCTACATTTCGGCACTGATTCATGCATGTCTTCCCCAGGGTGTCGCCTAAAAACTTCAGGCTGCTTTTCGCAGTCCCTGGATGAACCCGGGAATGTTGGGATTTCGATGGGGCCTGTCACTTTCTTTACCGGGCCACTTGTAATAAGGGGCGGAGTCTTCACCTTTGCCTTTCCTCTTACACATTCATATTTTTTGTTTCTTTATTTTCAAGACGCTCTGGAAAAAAATCTCTCTAGCCAGAGCCAAACAGTTGTGTAGAAGGTTATCTCAGCCTACCTTCAGGCGAACCTTCGAAGGAGCCAGAATGCTTGGCCTCTGATACATACACATCAGATCAGCCTAATCAGCTTCAACAGCTTAAACATCTGAAAGCGCACCTGTACTAACGCTGCTGTCCAGCTATTTGTCTCCTTCGGTTGTGACTGAGAAAAAGCGCCGAGATGCCCCCCGGTGATTCGTGCGCTATACAAGATGTTATAACATAACATAACATAACAACTGCAGTCACAACAACCAGCATTTACGGGGACCCTTTCTAGGGAATTAGCCTCAATTAACTGAACGGTACTTAATACAGGTTTAATTCGGGCACATTTTCCCAAATACATAATGTATTGTATTGTAATTGCATTATCGCTTACTACCCTTGACTAGGCCTCATGGCTTGACTTACAAACTAGCCAATATGGATCTTAGCATATCTTATTAAAGATATTAAACACAGTTTAAAGAACAAAATCACTTTTTACAGAGACCTTTAAGGAGTCTTGGCTCCAGTTGCTAATAGAATAACATTTAAGTCAGTATTTCCTATGCCTTTATTTCCTATGTCCCTGTTGAGCATTAATGGCCGTAATCTCTTCCCTAGTCTCTTTCTTAATGTCCATCACCCATGCTTTTATATTCGGCGCAGAACTGGCAAACCATGAAATTGCTATATTTCTTTTGACCACACAATGTCAAACTCTAGAAACTTATAAGTATGTCTAACAAATGTTTGGTCTATTCATGTGTCTAAAAATACATAGTAGAAAACCAGGTTCTAGTTTTTAACCTGTTATGTCGGACAGCAGTGTCATCACTTCCTATCAGAACAGTGCAATTATCGGGCATGCCCTGATCATATGGAAAAAATCTGCAAGCGGTGCTAAATACTGTGTGCATAAGTCTAACGCACCTTATCATATTTTAGCAATTCTCATAGGGGATAAGTCGGTCTGGTGTAGGTAATAAATCTGCTGAATTTAAACACTGGATTTCTTATAACTTTCTTTTGTATATTCCAAAATATTTGGCAACATATTTTCTGTAATTTCGCAGCCATCTTAATTTAGATTTTGTAATATCAGCATAACATATGGAGGCCTCTGCTTTATGTAAAAACGTCATTGCATGACTACCCATGCCAAACGTTACAATGTCCTTAAGGCGTCCATCTTTGGTGGTACGTTTTCTCCTTAACCCCAAGTCACTCTGGCTGCCCCCATTAACACAGTGTGTGTGAGAAATTTCTTATTGCTGAGATTGAAACAACAACAGCATATTTTAGACTACCTCAAAGGCCTTCTCTGGTTTCCCGCGACAACGATTATCATCCTTAAGACCCTAATGTAAAGGGTCATGGTTTTGTCCAAGCAAAGTACAATCAGCCAAGGCAGCTTTTACAATCTATTGACTCGGCTCTGGTGGCGGTTCCTAAAATTAGTCCATCAGAGAGGGTTACCTTTTTTTCCCTAACTGCGTCTTTCTCAAACATCTTAAAACTGCACATTAAGTAAAATGCCTTTAGTACCCGCTCCGCCTTTTGAGTCTCGGGCACCATAAAACGTCTTGGGAGAGCAGCTACCCTCTACAAGTTATTTTACTCAAATATGCTGTAATCTATTAACACTGCTCTGTGTCCGTCTCAAGTCTATTTAGATTTAGTTACTGATTGTATTCCCATGCTTCTACTGGAAACGAGTCCTTTGCAGTTACAGCCCTTTCTGTGGAGTATGTAAAGAATTTTAAACAATTATATTTTATTATTTAATAAAATATATTATACTACAAAAAAGTTGTCAGCCCGATGCAGTCCTTGAACGAAAAGAAATTCCTTTTACAGTAACTCAGTTTAACGTGTGCCTAAGGTAGACGGCTATGTCAAGCTAGCTGGGTTTTACTGCAGACAGGGCATTAACCCCCTTATCCATCTCAAGGGCATTTACTTAAAACCCCAACTACCTGTCCTCCCATAAGCCTCCCTGAACACCCAGATTAGGCAACGCTCACAATCCGCATGCATCACTTACTCGGCGACACAATTGCTCTCTACACTCTCCATATCTCTACACCTCTCCTTCTCCTTTCTCTTCGAGCCGCCAGGGGGGTAGAAAGACAACCAAAGAGCACACAAGAGTTGCGGGGGAAGTCTAAAGGAACGATAAGAGGATGAAGCCATCGTGAGAACATGGACTATGCACTTACAAGCACAGGCCAACAGAGACAGTGCTCGCACGACCCCCCCCCCCCCCCCCTCCCCCCGCCCGGGGCGTTTGCTTTTTCCTATCCTCTTTTTTTTTTCCATTCCCAATGTGTTTTACTCTGTACCTTGTATATATGTCCTTTTTCAATAAAAACTACTGAACTAAAAAAAAACAAAAAAAAAAAAACAAACCCTTATCTTATGGCAATGAAGAAGGGCAAATACTTCTAAATCACACAGCCTCTTGACACTAGGAGGTGGTGAGACAGGTTTAAAAATGGTAGGATAGTAATAATTCTTACAGTTTTCTAGATGGACAAGAGGCTGTTTCTCTGAGGAAGTGCAAGAACCTAGAAGGAGGCGCCCCACTAACTTCCTCCGTCAACAAAAAAATGCATCATAACTTTACACTGGGAGGGCAATTGCAGTGTGAGGAACAAAGAGTATGAAATCAGTCTTTGCTTCAAAAACTGGGGCAAGCCTCATGGATGGTGGCAAGGTGCATCAATCGCACAACCAGAAAAGAAATCCTGCTCCCAGAAACGAAAACGGTGTGTCAGCAAGGTAGAGGCTGGCCTGTTTTGGGCACTGAAGAATAAGTCTATAGAGTCAACTTCTGTACCACCTGAAGGCAGCCCCTAAGTAGCTTTGAAAACCTCAAAATAAAGGAATTCCCTGTAGTGTAATGAAGGTAGTCAAATCCAAGTAGTTTTCCATGTAGATTTATTGAGTAGCAGGTTACATAGAAGAGAGCCCTACCAGGAGCAGCCTCCCTGCTGCTTAGCCCATCCACCAACTGACTACGGCACTCCAACATTCCACATACCAACATTATCTCGCACAGTCATTCTGGCTGAGCAGCAGGATACCACTGTCCCCAAATGAAAACGAAGAGGCAGTGACAGCAAAGTAAATCCATTGTGGAAGAGGTAAGGAAGAGTCCTATACAGGACTTACAGTGGTGATGAAAGCTATAGGTGGGAGAGACGACCCTCTCCTTAGAATGCAACGAAAGACTAGCAACAATCTAAATCCGAAATGGCTCAGCGGGATTGGTCAAACATCTCATACTTATCCGAGCTGATTCTGAGACATTGTGTGCCCATCTGAACCCAACACGCTTTGCTAAAAATGCTGGGTCTCACAGTCCAGCTACCCCTACAACTTCATAACTATCTAGATTCTGAAGAGGCAAATGTAAAAGTTAGAAAAGAGAAAACTATGTAATCTGATGATTTGTGCTAGAGGCTCAATTTAGATTTTGAAAAGACTGGAGGACAAAGATATCCACAAAGCAACTCCGCATGTAAGAGACCCAAAAGAGACATTAGAGAAGGTATCAATCAATCAATCAGAGTACTTGTAAAGCGCACTACTTACCCGTGAGGGTCTCAAGAACGCTGAGGGGAGGGGGTGCCGCTACTGCTCGAAGAGCCAGGTCTTGAGGAGTCTTCTGAAGGCGAGTAGGTCTTCGGTCTGCCGTAGGTGAGTAGGGAAGGTGTTCCAGGTCTTGGCGGCGAGGTAGGAGAAGGATCTGCCACCGGAGGTTGTTTGTTGGATGCGGAGAACAGAGACGAGGGCGAGGCTGGCGGAGCGGAGCTGGTGGGTGGGGTGTATAAGCTGAGTCTGCTGTTCAGGTAGGCTGGTCCGGCGTTGTGGAGTGCTTTGTGTGCGTGGGTGAGGAGCTTGAAGGTGATCCTCTTGTTGACGGGGAGCCAGTGTAAGTCTCTCAGGTAGGGGGTGATGTGGCTGCGGCGGGGGACGTTGACGATCAGTCGGGCAGAGGCGTTTTGGATTCGTTGTAGTCGTCGTAGGTGTTTGGCTGGGATAAAAGACACTGTCTGCTCAAGACTGGCCAAGAACAATCACAATCAAGTGGATATGGCCCGAGCATCTCCAATCCCCTGGCTAATAAGGATGTCATGATTGACTGTGTCAAATGTCAGCTATAGAGAGATGCCAGAGGACCAGTGCCAACTGCCACCACCTTGTGTAGCCTTACACCTCTATTGCAAGATAATGTTTGTAATAAATTATGTGCACAACTTTAGAATTATGCACATAAAACTCTCTCTTACGCACGGTATCATCACAACTGATATTCTCACCTGAAATCGCACAATGGGATCTGGACAACCAATCTGACAGTGCTTATTTTGTAGGTAGTAACGCCTTGTATAGGTCTGATCAAGAAGACTTCTAAGGCAAAAACACCCTAGCATCTGCAGAGTGCCAGTGAAAATGTGCAGGGCATCCACTGTTTTGCTACATTGTTATTTCTATAGTTATCAGGGTACCAACTAGATTTCCACTCCATACTCTTTCACTGTTGGTTTATAGATGAGCCTCAGCGAATGGCTGCAGGCAGTGATTGCTTCGAACAACTTAATTTTCGGAATCCGGTTTCCTTTTTAGGTCTGGTCTAAAGGCAGTTTGGCTAACCGCCTTTATGTCTTAAAAAATAATTGAAAAAGTAATTCATACAGACATACAGAGGGGATTTCGGACAGCTCTCTTCTTCAATTGATCTGTTCCAGCGCCATTAAGATTTTCATCCCACGTAGGACAGCATATAGCATAATGCAATGAGTCAACCCACTTCATTGTTTGTCTTACACTGTGCGCTGTGGTATTTAGCAGAATCACATGTGCACAGTTGCCTAAAAAGGGAGGGACTTTTCAATTATTTTCCTTTGCAAATATATTCCCTCCCACCTTACGACAGCGGCATTCTTTTTTTAAACTTTTGATTCCTTTTGCAAATGGTTACAAACAAATACACAGAAGAGGTCACAACGTCTGACCTTTTTAGCTTTGTTTATTCTGGTTAAAAATCCATGCTAAGTTACGCAAAATAATAGAATGTCTAGTAAACAGCTCGTCAGACACTGCTCCTGAAGAACAAGTTACTTAAAGAGACTCTAACCGTAGATTCCTCACCGACCCTCCTACCTCCCTGTGCTGTGAACTGGTCTCTTCACATTAGGAAAGTGCTACCAAAGGTAATTAACGTGCGTTATCAAAGGTAAGTACCCTGTTCTTCTGAGAGAGATTTCAAACTGCAGACTTATCAGCTTGTGAACAGATACCCGGGCAATACCTCCCAGGTGATGATTCCATGAACTGACTCAAACTAAAAAGTTATAAAGGGCCGAGTGGGCAAATTGCTTATCCCGGTAGACCTGATTTTCTGGGTAATAGTGCCTCATGAACTTATGTAGTGAACCCATGTAGCAGTCTGATAAATGTTCTGAACCGCCACCCCTCGAGCCAACACAGTGGTAGCAGCCATGGCTCTGGTAGAATAAGTCTGCAAGCCCTCAGGGGGCTGCTTTTTGGGGAGTGCGTAGTAGATCTTAATGCAGAGTTCGATCCAGTATGAGGTCGTCCTGTTCTTCAAAGCCTTGCCTTTCTTTACTCCAGTGAATCTGATAAAGAGTTCATTGTCCTCCTAGTGTTCTTTGGTATGATCAATGAGTAAGCTGAGAGCCCTTTTCAGATGCAACCAGTGAAGTTTCTCCTCCTCCTTAAAGGGGTGAGATGGAGCAAAGAACGCCAGAAGTCTGATATTTTTACCAACATGAAAGGGATTCACTAACTTTGGAAGACAGGAGGCTCAAGACTGAGTACCGGCTTGCCTGGGTAGAATGTGGTGAAGAGCAGGTGAACAGAAAAGGCCTGTAACTTGCTAACCCCTCGCACCAATGTTATAGAAACAAGAAAGAATCTTTCAAGGGTAAGAAGCCTATGGAGGGTTTCAAAAGCCATGCACAGGAGGAATGCGAGGATCAAACTCAAGTCCCATTGGGGAATAACAAATGGAGAAAAGGGAAACACGTTATAACCCTTTGAGGAAATGCATCACAAGAGGTGATTTAAATGTCGGCTGATCCGAAAAAGAGGACCGATACCATTTAACAGTGACCAGAGCAAGGCTTTGCTGGGAGAGGGGCAATACAAACAGCAGAACTTCAGTAAGATTGGCATGGAATGGGTTGATCTGTTTACCATGCCACAAACATATTCGAATGGCAAGCATAAACAAATTTGGTTGAGGGACGCCTGGCTGACAAGATGACATGCACGACTTCAGGAGGAACGTTGAAAGCACTCAACTGCTGTTGCTCAATCTCAAGGCAAGGAGGTTTTGGTTGAGCAGGTTTGGGTGCCGAACCCTGCCCTGTTGAGGTGACACGAGATCCTCCGCAAGATGCAGCATGATTGGAGGACAAATGCTCATGCCCAGGATTTCGCAGTGCTATATTCTCTGTGCCCAATCCCAGGCCACTGGTATGACATGGGCCATGTCATTCCTGATGATCTTCGGAACCTGGAATGCATCCCAGGATGAGAGACACTTTGGAAACTCCAACTTATGAAAGTATTGACATTGCACATCTTCAGCAGTGGCAAAAAGATTGAGCCAGGCCTATTCTCATTGGTGGAAAACACAGCACCACCACCGTTTATAGCTATCATTCATGAGCCACATGGCATCAACAGCTTAGTGTATCCCCTCTGGCATTAAGGAACTCACCAGGTCATGTGTCACCAGAAATATTCTGTGACGGTAAAGCCACGTCCAGGAATGAAAGTCTCCTGCTATAGAGTCCACAACCCCACTCGGCCCTGCTTGCTGCAGTAACCCAAGGAGGTCGGGGTGTATGCGAGCACCTGCACCAGACTCTCTTTAATGGAGGACAGGAAGGTTTTCAACACCAAACGGCTAGCTTTCAGCTCCAGAAGATTGATATGAAGCCGGGCCTCCGTCACAGACCTGAGGCATGAGATCTCCACCTCTCCCAGATGTCCTCGTTAACCCAGAAGGAATGCATTGGTCACCACTGTGACCTCTTTGTGGGGTAAGGAGATGAGTCTGCTGCTGACCTAATTACAGTACTATAGCCACAACTGCAGATATTTTGCAGTCCACTCTGAAATCTGGACCTAATTGGAAAGATGCCCCTGGTGGGGACCCCACTGGGACTTCAGATCCCACTTTATAACCTGCATATGCCACCTGGCATACTTGAGCAGCAGGATGCAGGATACAATCACTTCCTACTGCCTCAGAGTCATTCTGGTAAAATGTTGAAACAACAAGATCATAGTCTGAATGTTCTGGACTCTCCACTTCGGGAGATGGGGGATAGGAGTGAAACTACACTGTGTCCAAAATGTCCCAATAAAGGAGAGCGTCTGCAAAGGAGTCCGGTGTTACTTCAGCACAATGATAGTGAACTCCTAGGATGTCCGGATGGTCAACATAGTCAGGAGGTTGTTGATGACTGCCTGGTCCAAGCATGCCTACAACATCCATTCATCTATGCAGGGGGAAGACTGGAACCCCGACTCTGAAGAGGCACTGCTACCAGAGCCATCACTTTCGTAAACACCGAGGGGCGCTGGTAGAGCCAAAAGTGAGAACTTCAAAATAAAAATGCTTGTGGGTTACCATGAACAGCAGGCAACGCTGCATTTCCAGCCCTAGCATACAGTCTCCAGGGTCGAGGGCAAACAAGACCTGGGCCAGTAGGAGCATCTTGAACCTATCTTTCCAAAGAAAGGGTTTGAGATGGCGAAGGTCTAAAATGGGACTCAGGACTCTGCCCTTTTCCAGCATCAGGAAGTAACGACAATACCAACCACAACCAACTTCTGGTGCCGGTACCCTCTCTACATCTCCGTTGGCCAAAAGAACCTGCACTTCTAGCTGCAAGAGTGACATGTGATCCCCCGTAAATCAGTGTGAGGACGGTGGAAGGTGTGGTGGGGTCTAGAGAAATGCTAAAGGATAATCCGCTGAACAATTTGCAGAACCCACTTGCCTGAAGGGATCGCCTGCATCCTGCCTGAAAGTGTTGGGTCCCTCCTCTGATAGGATGAATGTGTGACATCAAGCACACACTTAAGAGGCTTGGGCAGGGATGGCAGCTGAAGGGGCAGTAGACTGGGCCACACATTGCCCTTGCTGCACTCTCACATCATCTGTGGCTACGAAAGGGGCTTGAGTGACTGTTACATGTGCTGGGACTGTTGGCAGTATTGGGAGCCTCAACTATGGCCATGGAGTGGGAGAAACTGCTGGTTCGACTGGAGTGGAGGAGCAGAAAGGACCAAGGAGTGTGCTGTGGCCATGCTATCTTTGAAGCACACCAGGGCCAAGTCCGCTTTATCCCCAAAAAGTCAGGAAGCCATCAAATGGCATGAATATAAGGCCGGCCTGGATGTCCCCCGAAAAGCTGGTGGAGCATTTCAAGGTGTCTATCTCACAACTTAATGTATGAACCTGTGCTCCACCTCCAAGGTGCTATGCCACTAGAGGTGGGTGAGCCACCGAGAGCTCAATGTCTTGACCCTGAAGCCTGGCTCTGGCTCAGCTTAAGATCCTGTTGGAACCTCAAACCCATAACACACCAAGCTTTTATTACCTTCTGCCTTCCTTCTACCCAGTATGTGGAGTTACTAACAGAGCTGCCGACTTTGTAACTGGGGAACCAGGTTTGAATCTCCGTGCCAGCTCAACATCCTGAGATTCTGGGAAAGCCTTGTAATCTCGCGATGCCTATTAACTATGAATACGACCTTGGGTAATGTGACTGGTACTGATGTAATTCCCTCTAGTGAAGCTGTGCTATATAAAAACTGCAGAAAAATGCACAGAGGTAAAAACAAAGCCTTATCATAAAGAAAGACAAATAGATACTCATTTACTGGCTGGTTTGTACAAAGTGAAAACAGAAAACCTGGATAATTGCAGCTTACCACTTAAATAGTGTGTTGTGAAACTTAATTTAGGAAAACCATTGCGAGCCTTACCGCAGCCCAGGCGCTGCCATCCCTCTGACCTGGGACACCGCATCTTGATTCTTCGCAGCCCGCCCGCCCCCAGCCGCCCGACCCCTTCAGCCACCTTGGAGGTCCGGCCGCTGTGAGGAGTGTGGGCGTGGCACAAGGACTACAAATCCCAGCAGCGCTAGCGGCGCATACCGCTACCTTTGCGCGCCAGGAGGCGCATAAAATCAGCGTCATCCCAACCGAGGGGGTGAAACTTAATTTAGGAAAACCATTGCGAGCCTTACCGCAGCACAGGCGCTGCCATCCCTCTGACCTGGGACACCGCATCTTGATTCTTCGCAGCCCGCCCGCCCCCAGCCGCCCGACCCCTTCAGCCACCTTGGAGGTCCGGCCGCTGTGAGGAGTGTGGGCGTGGCACAAGGACTACAAATCCCAGCAGCGCTAGCGGCGCATACCGCTACCTTTGCGCGCCAGGAGGCGGATAAAATCAGCGTCATCCCGACCGAGGGGGTGAAACTTAATTTAGGAAAACCATTGCGAGCCTTACCGCAGCACAGGCGCTGCCATCCCTCTGACCTGGGACACCGCATCTTGATTCTTCGCAGCCCGCCCGCCCCCAGCCGCCCGACCCCTTCAGCCACCTTGGAGGTCCGGCCGCTGTGAGGAGTGTGGGCGTGGCACAAGGACTACAAATCCCAGCAGCGCTAGCGGCGCATACCGCTACCTTTGCGCCCCAGGAGGCGCATAAAATCAGCGTCATCCCCGTCTCGCGGGACGCCGGGCGAAGCCCGGGCCAAGGGCGGGCCCGTTTAATCCCGTTTAAGCCCGGGTAAGACTGGACTGGGCCACCCCTCTGACTTTTTATTTTTTGTGTTCCTATCATAATTAATATCCAGGTTTTGCTGTTTTGTACCCTGGTATTGAGTCTCCTGATACTGTTACTATGTCGCCTAGAATTACTAGAAACAGCAAACTTACTCACACTGCCCAGGTCATAGGACCAATAGATCATTTTATCGCCAAGGCGAATGATGCTATTAATCAAGGAGTCCTCTTACTAGAAAGGAGGGTCTCGCAGGACCTAGCTGCAGCCAGACGTTCCTCTTTGGGACTATTGGCCTCCGCTGTAACACCGCAACGCATCTCAGTCCCTGACACACAACAAGAGACCCCAATGGTTCCGGGGACTGTAGATCTGTCGGTGTCTATCGATCTCTCTACAACTCAAATATCCCAATCTTCTGTATCTCACCTCCCCCCCTCAATTGAGAGAACCCCGACTCTCTTTATAAACCCCCCAGATGAGGACCTTTCCTCTCCCACCACGAGGGGCCAGAGAGAAGGTGCAATCCCGAAAAAGAGGAAGGGCAAAAAAGGAAACAAGAAATCTTTACAAGATAATACTAATACTCGACACGACTACCCGTCACAACTTGATGAAAATTCTCCTTCTTTAGCCCAACCTTTAACTCAATCGGCTAAGTCCCAACAGCCGACCACTACCACAACGTCAGAAATAATAAACCTTTCATCTGACACGCATAATCTTATTTTGAGTGGCAACACACGTAATAGGCGGGACCCAAATATATATGATACTCATATACTGGCCTCCATAGAGGCTTTAATAAAACAACATATTCAACCTTTAGAGGTATCATTATTAAAAATCGAAAAATCTTTAGCTATACTAACATCTGACTCAAAAGCTAAGAAAAGCTCGACCCCTACGCCCTCACTTTCCGTTGCCCAAACACATAACCCAAAACATAAAAACCCAGGGGGAACTAATCCTCCACAAACACTTAAAGCCCCCAGAGTGGTGACTACCACAGTGGCGGTCCAACAAAAAACAGTTAATACAACTTCCATAACTGTGCAGCAAACAGCAGCTAATACTGCTCCAAAAAAGTCTGCTGTTCCTTCCCTTCCTGTTCCATCTGTATCAGCGGGCCATTCTACCAATCTACCAGCTACTCCTACTACAGCAAAGACACCTGCTCCAAAAAAGACTTCAGCTCCTAAAAAGACACCAGCCCCAAAAAACGCAGCCTATAACACGAGACGCAATGGAGCGCGCCCTGCTTACCTCCCCCCAGAAGCTACACCATACGTTATTATTATGACTGGGGTCCCAGAGCTGCACATTAACTCTGATGAGCCTGGATGGTCTCTAAAAAACAAGGTACTCCACTGGCTGTCAATGAACCGGCCACTCCCGCCCTACGCTAACAACAGAGTTGTTTCAGTTCGCAGAGTTCCCTGGGTAGGGAAGGAGCCAAAACTGATTCCAGGGGATTGTATAATAATAAATTTTGAAGATCCCCAAACTGTGGAACTTATTTCCTCATGGGGGCCCCAAACTTCTCCTGAAGGAATCTCCACAAAAAGATTAGCCTTTTTCTACCCCCCAGCTAAATCCCTTCCACCAGGCCCTGACTGGAACTGGACCCAGGTAGGCAATTGGAACAGTAAAATGAATTGGTCAACTTGGTCAGGACAAGGAGGCAGAGAAACCATGCTATTCCCAGATTGGAGGGGTGTTTCCACCTACAACAGGTTTGACTGCCTGGAGATGGTGGATTGACCATCATCAGTCCTAGGATTGGATAATGAGATCTCACCCCTACCTGGCTTATCATTTTCAATACCACCAAGCTTCTCTCAACCCTCAAGTCCACTGGCCAAAGTGACATCTCCAACAACCACAGTAGTTACAATTGACACAGAGGTTGAAGATTCCTTTCAACGTGATCCCTCCCTGTCCTGCCCTATTGCTACTAATTCCCATCAAGATGTAACTCTGCCTTCCCCCCTTAATACTGATCCCTGTGCACCCACAAAAACTCCAGCACAAAAAGGAAGATCTGTACCTACTAATGAAACTTCTTTGTTCCACTTAGTATCAATACTGTTTTGGAATGTGGCAGGTCTTCGTACCAAGATTCTATTGACATCCTGGCTGGACTTTGTTACCACACATCAGATAATCTGTTTGCAAGAGACCTGGACAATTGACCCATTGCACATACAAGGCTATTTAACTTTTCATTCACCGGCCTGTCCATCAATACATGGCAGATCAATGGGGGGTCTTGTCATATACATCTCAAACAATCTCGCAATAAGAAAAATTTTCATATTATGCACTACTCCGAATTACCAAATTCTTTTGGTTACTTTTAAAAATGGTACGTCATATAGCATTATTAATTTTTATAACAATTTATCCCAGGCTGAATGCATGAAAACTGTGTCAGCAATTACCATGTTTATAAGCGAACAACGTGCTAAACATTCTTCTACATTATGCAATGTAATATGGGGAGGTGATTTCAATGTACAAGTGTGTCCCAACTATAAGAAAACTGATTGTGGCCTTATAGATGAAAATGATTGCCCGTTGACACACTTTACCCACTCCCCGGTAGGAGACTCTCTTAATGATAGTTTAATGTCTCTAGAAATGTTGTACGCCAATGAACTTGTAGACCCTCCCGTGGACTTCAAACCTACTTTTCACGGTAGGGGATGTTTTAGCACCATAGATTTTATTTTGTGTTCTTATTCTTTAAAGGGTTCACTTTATCAGTTTATTACAGGATTAGAAGTATCAGGAGATCACTTCCCTAATAGCATTGTATTAAAGCTATCCATGAATGTTCCTCATTTTTCAAGGAAGAGCTTACTGACCCAAAAAGCACTAACTATGGACAGAACCAACGGTTATTCCGTGAAATGGTCACGGGTAGATCCACTAGTAACATCAAGTAAGATCATAACTAAGGCACTCCCTTGGATAAACACCTGCCTTAAAGAGGATTCTACCCCCGAGCAAATTATTTCTAGTTTTGGGGAAATTCTTAAAACCATTCAGAATGAGTTAGTTCGAACTCATAAATCAGGGACCCACCAAGACCCAAGATGGTTCGACACGGCATGTCGGAAAGCACTAACTGCCCTAAAGAAAGAACTCCATAACCCAACTAGAGACAAGGACAAAGTAGCCAAATTAAGATCTGAATACAAGCAGGCCCAAACCGGATGTAAAAAAGAGCATAAGAAAAAACTGTGGGCCCAACTACACGAGAGCTGCCATACAAAGGACAGCTCTCAGTTCTGGCAGGTAGTTAAATCCCCATTTTTGCTTGAGGCCAACACGCACCAACACCTAGACGTAGCAGTGACCGCTGACGAGTGGGTGAGTCACTTTTCCAAGATCTTTAGTGATCTCCCCCTGGTTAGCGCGGCGCAACACAACCATGCAACTGTGTGCCCAAGAAAAGGGGTGTATCCAATTGATTTATTTTTCACCTTGGGGGAGGTTATAAGCGCATTATCCTCCTCAAAAACTGGAAAGGCTCCCGGCCCGGATGGTGTCCCGCTCGACATATTTGTCTCTAACATCGATTTATGGTCCCCAATCATTACCCAGCTAATGGGGGCAGTGTTAAGCACTGGCCTTTTGGACTCTTGGTCCTCCTCCATACTTCTCCCAATTTTTAAAAAAGGGGATAGAAATAACCCTGCCTGCTACAGGCCCATCTCCCTCCTGGATTCACTGGGTAAAGTCGCGGGCCGCCTAATTCTTCATCGTTTACAGGATTGGGCGGCAGAAAAGAACATCCTCACCGACCTCCAGTATGGATTCCAGGAGGGACTGGGTACTGTTGAACAGGCTTTAAATCTGACACTCCTAATAGGAAAGTATGTGGGAGTTAAACGGGGTAATCTTTTCATGGTCTACGTCGACCTTAGCGCGGTGTTTGACTGTGTAATCCACGCTAAGCTGTGGTCTATTTTGGAGGAGTTGGGAGTCGATCCGCCGCTCATCAAATTTTTGCGCGAGCTTTATTCTGAAGCTTCCGCTTGCGTAAGATTTGGAACGGGTGGCGAATTAACATCTTCTTTCCCAATAACTCGCGGAGTTAGACAGGGCTGTGTCCTGGCTCCCTTCCTGTTTAATCTATACAGCAATGGTCTGGAAGCAGCCATGCTTGAAGGGAGTCAGGATTTACCTACTATTAATCATCGCCCTATTCCAGCATTACTCTATGCTGATGATTCTGTAATCTTCGCTAGGTCCTTAGTACAGCTCCAGAAACAGTTGGATAAGTACTGTAGCTATATGCTCTCACTTGGGTTAAAGGTGAATAAGACCAAGACCTTTGTCATGCAAACAGGCCCCAAGGTGAGAAGCTCTAAGCATCTCTGTATCGAGCAATCCAAATTGGAACGTGTCAGGGAATACCCCTATCCGGGTATTCTAATAGACGAACAGCTAACATGGAAAAGGGCTCTGGTAACTAGAAAATTGCTCTACCAACGTGCCACCTCTGCCCTTGTTTCATTTTCTAGAAAAATGGGTAAACCAACCCCCTCCGTATTACTTAAAATTCACCAAGCAAAATGTCAGAGCATTGCTACATACGGAGCCGGTGTATGGGGCTATGTAAACACGACTGAACTTCAAAAAATCCAAAATGGCTTTGTTAAATATCTGTTGGCCCTCCCACAGAGCGCCCCCACATACGGATGCCATATCGAACTTGGGATTGACTATCTAGCTGATTACATCAAATGCCAACCAATGCTCCTACGGCACCGTATCTGGTCTAAGCCAGAGTGCCATCTCACTCGTGCCTTGATCCTAGATTGCTTAGGGTTGACATCCTGGAAAAATATTCCATGGCTGGCATATGTTGTCAACTTTTTGAAAGATCTGGATCTTAACCAATATGTCATAGAGCCATCACTAATCAGTGAGCTAAGCAGAAAAACCCTCAAGTGTCATTGTCTTAATCATCTTAGGGAACTTCGTTTGTGCGGCGAAGTACCCAAGCAAACTAATGCTTACATCTTGATGGTTCAAGTGTCACTAGGTATACAGCCTTATCTCACATACCATTTATCCAATCACGAAAAATACCTACTAACCAGGTTCCGTTTTAATTTGTTTTTTCGATTGGTGACTTTTCCAAACCCATTAAATTGGTCTCATGACTTGGAGAAATGCCCATGTGATAAGGTCTCGTCCCAAACAACCATGCATGTAGTCTTTTTTTGCCATTTCTATGCTATAACACGCAAACGCTGGGTCCTCCCAGTGCTGCGTCAGTTGGGACTGAGGACCTGTCGACCGGCGTTTCTAGCATTGCAACAGCTTGAATCACAATATGTGGCAAAAAATTTAGTCATGTTTTTGAAATCATGTATAATAATTCGTAAAACAATAAGAAGTGAAGACCTAAATCCTTGAAAATTTGTATTAACTATACAGATGATGTAAAGTGTATTTTCCCTTTTTTATGCTTTTTTAATCGTATTGTAACATTGTAATAATAATAATGTGTTTTATACGAGGTTATGTTTTAAAAATTATGATGTACTTTTTATGATTAACAAAACGTTTAATCGAATAAAAGACTTTGAATTGAATTGAATTGTGTTCCGAAGCAAATATTTCACCAAAACTCCTTTTTCTTCACTATTGTGTATGAAAGCACTTTCAAATTTGTGCATTCAACAATACCAGCTCTATCTGGGTATGAAGGAGCTGGATGCCCAGTTGTCTTTTGAGGAAATCTGTGAGGCGTTGCGGATGCTCCCTGGGGCCAAGCCCCGTGGGGGAGACAGTGTCCTGTCTGAATTTTATCAGGCGTACTCGGACACGGTGGCTCAGGTCCTGCCACAGGTATATAGGGAGTCTTTTGAGCTGTGAATTTTACATCCCACTATGATGGAGGGGGAGATATGCATGCCCTTAAAACCTGATGGAGATGGGCAGGATCCAGCCGCATACCGCCGGCTTACTATTATAGACTCGGACGTTAAAATACAATGAAAGCTGTTGGCAACACGCCTAGCCCTGCACATGCCCCATTTGATTCATGAGGACCAGTGTGGTTTTATACCAGGGTGTAATGCTGGCATGAATATAATATGGTTAACGCACATAATGCATGAGGTAAAATACAGAGACGAGGAATTGACCTTGGTGTCGATTGATCTCGAAAAAACGTTTGACTCCGCGAATTGGGGTTACCTGCTGGAAGTGCTGAGGACAGTGGGATTTGGACAACAGTTTCACTGCTGGGTTGAATTACTATATACTGGGCAGCGAGCGCAGGTTCATGTGAGCCCAATTCGATCGGGAGTGTGGTCAGTAGAGTGGGGACCCTAACCAGTCTGTATGAGGAGAGGGGGACTGGAGGGGCCTGGACTTACATCATTATAAGCGACACTTGCAGCGTGCGACCCGTTGGCTAGATGATGGGGACAACTGGGAGAAAAGACTGCTGGCTGGAGGAGTTCAACCGAATGAGCTTCCGGTGGCATTGATGGAGGATGCGGGGGTTTCGGACGACATGCCCTACATAGTTTGTCATACTGCCAGTATTTGGCAGAAGTATGTGTAAAAGGTCCGGAGATGCACCCCGTTTCATCTGGAGCTCCCCATACCAGTACTTGCCCCAGTGTTGGAAATGGTGGCACATATGTCATTTCAGCTGTGAAGGGAAGGGGGCTGTGAAGTGTTAGCTAACCTCTACCTGGGTGAAACGTTCTTTACATATGAGCAGGCGTGCAGAGGCTTTGAGCTGGGGCAGGGCCACTACCTACATTATGCTGGTCTGACAAATAGCCAAAGTGACCTAGTCCATTTACCCCAATGTCCCGCGGACAACCCGCCCTCTAGATACGTTGCTCACCTGTGGCTCAGGGTGCAGACTGATTTCCCTCCTCCACAAGGCAAAGAGAATGGACTTAACTGGCCCCCTCCCAGAGCAAGGCGACATGGGATGCTGACTTAGCTGAACCCCTGGGTGAGAAGACATGGTCTGCCATAAGTCCAAGCACGCATACAGTGTCCTGTAATGCGCGTTTTAAACTAGTGCACTACAACTTCATACACCACACTTACATGACACCAGTGAACCTTCATCGAATTACCAGAAACCAATCAGATGCTTGCCCAAGGTGCGTCGAGTCAGGGGCTGAAATTCTACACTTAGCATGGAGATGTCCTGGGATGAGTCCGTTCTGGTCCCGTGTGGTTGAGTCTATGCGAAGGGGCAGGGGCTTTCATGTTGAGGAGGTACCATTACACTGCTTATTGGGACGCATTAAGAAACCCAAGAAATAAAAAATGGCTTACAAACTGCTGCAGCTACTGCTGGTGCTGGTGAGACGTAGGGGGGGCATTTTATGAATGGGTCAACAAGCCCTGTATGTAGAAACATGGAATATGGACGTCTACGAATGGTCACTGGCAGAAGAAGCTCACATGAAGTTAAGCTGTAGGGATGACAAGTCGCAAGAGGAGCTTTGTGAATGTAGGAAGATGTATAATGCTTTCATGAACCCCGAACTGGAGGAGAGGGAACTGGATGAGAGGGACCTGCATGTGTAAGACACTAGTGGGGACACGACTGAAGAGGAGGGGGAATAAAAAGCAAAAAGGGTAGGACCTAAAATTATTCCTTATATTCAAATGCTATGTCAGTCGCTACTCCCTCCATACTGTAAAATACCCAACTGCTGTATTTAATTACAGGCCTACATCATCTGTCAATGTACAATTACTGCGATTTTGTTAAAAACAAAAATAAAGGCATTTAATAAAAAACGATATCAGTTGTACGAAAAGCTATGTGTATGATTTAATACACTGTAAGGCTGCTCTGTGGTACTCTGGGCCACCTACAAGGTTTACATGACAGCTGTCTTGCCTCTTAGTTCACTGATGGTTCATGGTTAAAAATTATAACTTTTAATAAGCATTTCTCAATGCAGTGCTATGTGACATATTACTGTTAAAGTTTCCACATTAAAGATATACACTTTTTAGATATTAAAAGGACTGTACTATCTCACGTGAAGCTCGTTACATGATTTACAGAGAAAAAAAATCAGGGCTTAGCTTGTGCACCGGCTCTAAGAGCCGAGACGGACCATTCTCTCGGCTGTGGCTCGGCAGTCCCTTTTAATGTGTTGGCTCGCGCACCTGTACTTTCTGCGAGCCTCACACCTGTACACGTCACAGCTCAAAATTCAACTACAGCCGCCCAGCCTCTGACAGAACATCCTACCTCCAGTAATGGCCACTTTTTATTTAATCGTTCACTGTGCTCTCCAGCACACGCAAGCAACTTGTTCAAAAACAATGTTCTAACTCGTTCAGAAGCTCAAAGTTCCAACGCCTTCTAAAGACATGTTGTGTATCTGAACCCTCTGGCCCGCTTACCCAGAAGCAAAGTATGATTTAAATTTAAAAAAACTGCGCATGCAATTGGACACTATTAATTTTTTACAAACCGAATCTGTACAGGACACTCACCTTTGCTTTGGATGAGAGGCCGCGCAAGTTGAGTCGAGCGGAAGACAGCATCTGCACAGCTTCCTGGAGGTTAGTTTTGGTCTTGCTGCACCTCACCGCCACTAGGGGTCAGAGTGGAACTCCAATCAGTATAGCACACTTAGACATAAGATGAAAACTTTTGCAGACAAGGCCTAAACACAGCATTATGTTTTTTGTTTAACAGCTACTGGATAGCATATACAGAAAAGACATTTAGGGTACAACAAAGGTATGTGCAACAACGGCTGAAATCGAAGTTTACAAATTTAATTTGGATGAACAAGAGGCCAAACTGAAACATATCTACTATATCAGAGAGCCGCTCAGCAAAGGTAAGCACGAAGGCGAAGCGAATAGCAGAAAGCGAACATCCAACGCTAGGATGTGCACCTCGGTGCAAGTTATCAAGCAGGTCCATCCAAGAGTCTAACTTTTGCACACTGTATGAGAAAGGATGTAAAAGATTTAAGTCATTCAAAAGACCCCCCACACAACCCCACTTTTGTCTTCTGATATTGAAGTCGTACATTTAAGCTTCAATTGAACAACCTAGACCACCTTGGTCCTCGGTCTGAACTAAAGTTGTAATAGACTTGGCTCCCACAATTCTTTTGAGCCAAATATTGATTAGGGGTGGGCGGAATTTGCGTAGTCGCGCTACGCAATGCTCTGCGAAATGGTTAAAAATCTCCGTGAGCACGCAGAGTTCCGAGAACACGCGGAATTGCTTGTACCGCCCGTTCGCGATGCTTTTTTCCTGTTCGTGAACGCTGTTTGTGTGCTCAGGGGAAATATCTTGCGAACAAGCATTTTGAAAACGAGAACAAGCAAAAAATTCTGCGAAGCCACTGATCGCAGAATTTTTGGCAATTCCACGTTCTCCGTGGAACGCAAAATTACCCAAATTACGCGAGCGGAACAGAATTTACCACCCAGGCCTAATATTGATAGGAAGCAATAGCATCCTTTCCCCATGGGACAACTTTTGTTCATCAGGGCACTCATTAGCGGATTCCTTCTTGCCTTCTTTATGAATTGTAGGTCTGGAGTTGAAAAAAACCTCCCTGGCGTAACGATAATTGAGGGGGCCCCCCTGCAAGTTACAGAGAGGGCCCCCTCGGGACTCTATCAGGGTCTCCCCCACCAAAGTGCAGTGCTGAGGGGGCCTCCTGGAGCTTGTGGGCCCCCCGCACTGCGGGGGATGCGGGGGCCTGTGTTACGCCCCTGGTTGCTTGTCCAGAGTATTTGTGTACGTTGAAGCAAGACTTCACCATGGTTCCTTGTACAGCATGCTGACAACTTGGGGAGTGCTTTGTAAAAATAAATGCAGCTATTCGCTCTCACTCTTACACAAGAGTGTTAGGTCGGCTTACAAAGGATCATTACAGCTTCCTTAGATGTAGGGATTGACTAGGTCTTACCAAGATGTAATGCATTCAATGTGTATTGCACGTTAACAATGCCTTTCAATCTCTGGAACTCATTTAACGTTTAATCTAAAGAATGATCAGAAGCGTTGGGGCACTGTTTGATCTGGTAACTCCATAAAAAGTGGAGGACATCAGGTAGCTCCATAAAAAGTGGAGAACATCAGAAACCATGTCAGGCTAGTTCCTGACATTTTTGTAACTGTTGAGTAAGGCTCGCTCTGGCATTTCCCAGACAAGCTGGAGGTTGCTTTCTGAGCAGGATGGACAGCCATGAGACAGCTATACCCCTCTTCTAATCACAGCCTCTTACACTGTGAGGCTGCTTAGAATATTTTTCCCTATGGCTAATTTTGGTTTTTAGCCCGGCCTGGATTAGAACAAATTTATTTACTTTACTTTGCCAAACCTCAATGCTAAAATATCTTAAAGAGATAATTCTGGAATATATCAGTACTAACCATTGGTAGCCCAGATGGTTGAAATATATGTGAATCAAAACAATTGAGATGTAGCATTTTCATTCAAAAGCAGGTCTAGTTGTGTGCGCAGTATTTTGTCTGTATGGTATTGAATTGCCCGGAACACGTTACCTAGACTAAGAATAAGTACCCTGGGATTCATTTGTCACCACCACCACTTGCTCTACTTTAGAGGTATGCAAACATAAAAACTTATAGCATATTCAGGATATAAAGAGAGGTACAGGACACAATATTGTGTTTGATTTGCAACAAAAAACGTTTTTAAGTCTGGTATAGAAACAATATAAATTTCTTATGTCTCAAAATGACTGCAGATGACGCAGTGCTCACAGTGAACAAATATTTATAAAACATGGAACAAGACTCTGAACATAACCTAGGGTTGCATACACATTTTTGGGAAATAAACAAAAGTAGAGATCCTATCTGCACACATACAGTATCTCCTAGAGAACCCTGTAATTCTCGAAAGCTATGTAGGGATGGGATGTCGACTTTTCGATCGTGACAATTTTTCGGGTCTCATCTGGACATGTCTTCCATCTAAAGTTCCCTCAAACTTAAATCTTGGGACCTTCAATAAATCATCCATTCAACATTACAGATAGAGAAATTCTAAAAAACGACCAACAATGTACTTTGGGCCGCTGTATTTCCTTAAGGGTCCTGCCTGTAATTCCAAACTAATCAGAGTAGATACACCATTCCAACATGTGTCAGTCAAGCTGCCACCATGTTTCCATAAGGCTCTCTTTAAACGTTGAATATATCAGTGATCAATTAAGTTTGCACACCTCTAAACTATAGGAAGAGCATAGCTGCCAAGGTTTCAGATTGCCATGTGTGACATTTTCATAATTTCAGAGTAATTATGAGTGACATTTTAATGAATATGAGTGATGTTTTCTTGCGCGCAAAATCAAGATATGAAGATAAGGAAAAACATAAAAATGTGAGAAATTACACTCATTTGAGGAACGAGAAACTCTAAATTAACTGGTGCACAGCGTAAGAAATAATTGTTAAATGACTTCCATGTATCAGAGTCATGTCTAAGTCATACACTTGGAATCATACAAATATCCGAAAGCTCATTTGCAATATATTCAATCAAGACTTTGCACACTAGCCCAGGACCTGTTTTTTCGGTTGTGTGTTATTTTGAGGCTTGTGCTTCCAGCCTTTGCCAAACACAGATTGCCAGCCTTTGTGGTGGGCCCCTCCTTCCCGTAAAATCAGGAAAGCATAGGGTCTGGCCTCTCTCTGACATCAAGAGAAAACGATGTCAGAGAGGCCCCAACAACATGAGACATGCAGTTAGTTACACGCCTCACACGGCGCCGGTCCAGGCACCTATGTCACCTTCTGAGCATTACTACCAACAGGCACCTGATCGAGCGGTACGAGACAAAGGCTGGTAATCAGCTGGTTTCAGCTGCAGATGGGAGTCAGTTCGGATTGCGGTGGTTATGCAGCTCCATTGGCGGCAGGCACTGGCAAGATCAGGGGAGGGCATGAGCCACTGTGGGCTACTGGAATAGGAGTTCACCGCCCGGTAGCCTCCAGTGTTCTCCAGGATGGACAGTGAGTCGGTCCCCCAATTCACAGGCAGACATAGCCACGCCGCGATCACTACAACACTGTGCAATTACTGGGACACCTTGCAGTACCCGCATGCCTGTGTTGTCTTATTAGCACACCAGCTTGAATTCACACCTCCCGCCCAGCATCCAATGAGCACCAGACAACTGGCAAACCCCTGAAGTAAGTGAGCGTGGACATGCAGACAAATATTTATTATGATCTACCTCAGCCAGCTGGGCACTAAGGTCGAGAAGGAACATGTACCTCTTGTTGTGTGACTGTCTGACAACCAGCCTTGCGGCGCTCATAATTCTGCTATTATGGATTCCAGAATCCTCAACCTACATATAAACACATGGCTAGGTTTCGTTTCCAATAGTTGCCTCTTAGTACACAATATAATAAGTTGCAAGCTGCATTGATGCACCAGAGCACGACGTGCACTGCAGTGACATTTACATAATAAAAAATACACTAATGAGTCAATGATTCACTCTCCATTTTCTCTTTTTTCTTGCATGATCAGGCCTTTGTACATGATGAATCATTTGTAATATCTTTATGCTTCTTTGATCCTTATTGTATTGTCTTGTACTTTTTATTTCTGATTTGAAAATAAAAATGATTTGAAATAAAAAATAAATAAATATCTAAGTACTGCCACCGGCGTCGCGTGCGCAGCACTGCTTGAGCGGAGGGGGGGGGGGGGGGGGGGGGGGGTGCTCGACTGTCCACTTACTTATTGACTACTGACCTGCCTCTGCCCAGCCACGATTGTGCAGCACAGACACCGCATCCTGCCACCATACTGACAGTCAGTGCTGTATTCATCCATTCTCTCTGAGGCTGGCAGTCTGAGCTCAGGTCAGCTGAGCTGCTCCAGTCACAGTCCTCGCCTCTACTACCGCGGCGCAGCTCCCCCGCCGCAGCCGCGCTCGTCCTCCTGTGGGGCTGGCCGCGCCAGCCCAGAGGTGGTGATAAATGAGTCCCACAGGACAATTGTTTTGAATGTGTATGTTTGTGCCAAGCAGCAAACCATGGCTTTCTGACTTGTAATACCATTTATATAAAGCTTTTTTTTTTTAACCTCTTGCGAGTTACAAAGCACTACAACTGGCAGCCGCCCACTTCTAGGGAATCTCCTACAGATTCACTATTAAGTAGGGAAGTGTGTAGGTTCAGGAAGTACTATTTTCCTTGTGGGAGTTACACTTTAACACATGGCGGTCTTCCAAGGGACCCTTCCTAGTGATTGTTTAATCAAATCATTTTCTCTGTTTGCCACTTAGGACAGCAGCGTCGGTCACCTGCTGCGGGAGAAAAGGCGCACTTTGGATAATCACGAACAATCTAAATAACGTAGAGTGAATAAGAAAATCCGGCAAAGCACACTACCATTAACTTGTTATTTTATTAGCGCAGCTGCTATACAGGGACCAAACCATTTCTGGGCACTGTAGCCTGTGACAATCTAGATTTATGCGGGTTCGGGGAGATTGATATTTGTAAAATAGTTTAAGTTACAGGTGCAAACGCCAATTGTCTGTTGTGTGGATTGTTATAAGAACCTGCTTAGCGCAAGGGGGGGGGGGGGGGGGGGGGGGTGCGTCGTGTTTTTGCAGAATGGCAGCTGCTCTCTGGTAGCGTGAATGTGTAAGGAAGCGATCGCCATTGTTGCTCTTAGTCCAGCTCCCCAAAAGAAAGTTGAGAATCTTATTTTTTTATATTTTGGTTTCCACATAGTTCATCGGTTTAATTAGAGTTCATTATTAAGCATGTAGCATTCCCTCTAGCATCGGTCTCGGCCCGGGAGCAAAGAAGTACAGAAGCGAGAAAGCTGGAAAACAACACATTAACTTTCATGGAGTGCTCAACACAAAAGAAAGCGGTGGTAAAGTAGTCATGTTCTATAGGAGGGACAAACACTAGTGACAAGTTAGGACATAAATAAGAAGCAGGCAAATGCGCGACAGGAAAGCAACCAATTAGTGCACGCAGGCCTGGAGGCAGGCAGCCAGCAGCAGCCCTGCGCCACCGGTCGGTGACAGAGACGGAGTGACTCTGAGTGACTTACTTCGGTCTTCGGACTCGGATTCGGAAATCGGACAGGGCAGCTGAGCGTGGGCGGGCCTGGCCGCCCGGCTGCTTTGTCTTGGAAGGCAGTTAAGTTCGTCGTTTTCGTTGTTCTTCTGTTGTCTTCTTCTTTGGCTGTGCGCGCCGCCTGCCGCGCCCCTGATGCCACGCACAGGTGCTTACTGCTTATTGGCCCGCATGATGTTGTGCGTGCCCTGGGGCTGCCTGGCATTGCTCACCACCACTCAGCAGCAGCCAGCCCTGCTGCCCACACCCCCCAAGCACGCGGCACGCGCATACGCGGCGGCGGAAGTGCGGAACAGAAAGTGAAAGAATAAAGGCCTGTCCGCGGCCCGCCGCCATTTCATAGAATCAGGCGGGCTTAGACTAAGATAACAAAAAGTGCCTTACACACTGTGTAAGGCACTTTTTGTTATCTTAGTCTAAGCCCGCCTGATTCTATGAAATGGCGGCGGGCCGCGTGACAGGCCTTTATTCTTTCACTTTCCCTCTGCTCAGTTCGACACTCACTCACAGGGTGACGGGACGGGCCACGGCCGGGGGCCCCCCCACCATGATTTCGGACTTGCTCTCTGTAGTGTTGCGCTCTAGCCTCTGACGCACCAGCGTGATGACGTGGTGCGCCGGAGCGAGAGCGGAACACTCACGCATGCGCAGGCGACTCGAGAAAATGCGCGCGAAGGACATTAGCGGGCAGAAGCGGCAGGAGCAGGTCATTGTTAGACGCTCGGCGCTCTCTTGATATAGCGATTCTCTGAACCAATAAAGGAATCTGTTTAATCTACCACAAGCTCTCTGTCCTCTGTGGGGGAGTGGATTAACAACATTACAGTGGCGACGAGGGTTGGGATCACTCCACCAACTCCACCCCAGCAACACAACGATCGGACCTGCGGCAAAGCGACGCCAGCGAGACAAGCAGGTCAGAAATCATAGAAAGGGGGCACTATACAGAGAGCACGCCTAATGCAATAGCGCTATTCACAAGAGAGCGTGGCAGCAGCGCACAACCTCAGCAGCCTACAGCCACTCGGCCCCAAGCCCAACTAGCACAGCTCACGGCTAGTGGAAACGCGGAGGGGAGCACGCAGCTGAGACCCTGGCAGAGAAAAGGGATAGTGATACGGGGGACGAAAAGGAACGCCTCCCCAGCAAATCACGAGGTGGAAACACTGGTGCACCCGGCAGCCCTAAAAGTCAGGGAGACGACACAGACCGAGAAGAAAACCTCAGTACACCAGGCAGCCCAAGGAACCGAGGCGGAGAACCATGAACAGTGCCCAGGATGAGTAACCAAATGACATCTCTCACAGCACCCATTCCCTTCCTACCCAGACCAGGAGAACCCCTGATGAAGCGGGAGGATTGGAGGGGATATTTCAAGAACTATGTGGAGGCCTTGGAGGATGAAAATGGGGAACCATTTCCCAGTGCTCGGAAGAAACGGTTATTACTGCATAACCTGGGCCGGGAAGGCGTACGAGTATTTGCAAACATCATGCCGGCAACAAGACAAGCTGCAGACGACGACGTCTTCAAACATGCCCTAGAAGATCTAGATAATCACTATCGCCCGGCGGTATGTGTCTCTATTGACCGGTACAATTTCCAACAAAGGAAGCAAGAAGAAGGAGAATCCATAGACTATTATGTGTCAGCATTGAGACGACTAGCGATCACATGTAAATACGGACAACTGCAGGATGAATACATCAAGGACCAAATAGTCATGCACACCACAAACAAGTCAGTCCAGGACAAGTTGTGGGCGCAGGGCGAAGCAACGCTAAAGCACGTGATCGCAATGGTAAAGAAGGCTGAACTTTCAAAACGCTGCGCAGAAGCTGCGAAAAAGGAGAATCCTCAAAGACAAATGGTCAACAAAATAGACGAAGCTCAATCTTCCAACAGGCAAAGGAAAACCACTGGAGAGGGGAGACACGAGCCCAGGTGGACGGGGAAACCAGCTCTACCAGGGAACCAGTCCGCAGACAGCAGGTTCTCATGCTACAGGTGTGGGAGTACAGCACACTCGGCACAGGACAAGTGGTGCCCAGCATTTCGCGCCAGATGCTCGTTCTGCGGGCTGGTTGGCCATTATGAGAAAGTGTGCCGCAAGAAAGGGAAGAAGTCCATGGTGAAATGTATTGAGCAGCCCCAGTCAGAGGACCAGACCGAGGATGACCAGGAAGAAGACGACATGGTCTTATGTGTCGAGGAACAGGTGCTGGAGGTAACGGGCAAGCGCTCGGACAAAACGCGAAAAGACATGCTGATAGGAGGAGTGAAAATTCACATAGCAATTGACTCTGGGTCGCCATACTCCATTGTGCAAAGATCTGTATGGGAGGAAGACTTTATGCCCACCCTGGGCCCGCAGTTAAACCCACCAGACATACGACGGATTTCGTACACCAGCAACGCAATCCCGATGGTAGGGTTCCGTGCCCTGAAATTCGAATTCAGAGGAAGATCAGCGATATGCAAGCTATATGTGGCGGAGCGAGGGCCCTCGGTGCTAGGCTGGAGAGACCAGGGTGACTTAGGGATAAAATTAGACCCAGGAGGCAAGGAACAAATTCTTCTGACGGAAGATAGCCGTTGGCCAGAGTTAGAGAAGCTGAAGCAAGCCTTCCCCTAGGTGTTCGGAGGCACGGTCGGAAAATTAGACAAATTTGTGCACAAAATACTTCTCAGAGAGGATGCTCGCCCGGTGTCCCACAAGGTCAGGAACATTCCCATTGCCATTAAGGACACGGTTCAGCAAGAACTCCAAAGATTGGAGGAGCAAGGTATAATAGAACCAATCGACAGCTCGGAATGGTTGGCCCCCTTGGTCGTGGCCAGGAAACCCAATGGCAAGGTGCGCTTATGTGTGGACCTGCGTGAACTCAACAAATGCCTGATAGTGGAAAAGTTTCCCTTACCAAGGATCGAGGAAATGTTGGCAAAAACGAGAGGGGTGACCTGGTTTTCTACCATTGACCTCACCTCTGCGTACCATCAAATTGACTTGCACCCGGCGAGCAGAAAGCTCACCTCTTTCATCACACCCTTTGGGTGTTATCAGTTCCGCCGAATGCCGTTCGGATTGGCATCTGCAGCTGCAGTGTTCCAGAAGCTAATGCACCGCCTGTTCAAGGACCTACAAGGCGTTCAGTACTTTCAGGACGACATCCTGATAATGGGGACAAACCAAGAAGACCATGACAATAAACTGACCAAGGTGTTGACAGTGCTACAGGAAAGGGGCCTCACTGCTGAGTGGAGTAAGTGTAAGCTGGGCATGTCGGCAGTCACCTATCTTGGACATGAGATAGGGAGTCAAGGAATCACTCCCAAAAGACAAAACGTAAAAGCCATTTGTGACGCCAGAGCACCAGTCAACAAGGAAGAAGTGAGGTCATTCCTGGGTATGGCGGTGTATTATAGCAAATTTGTTAGACATTTCGCCACCAAGACCCATAGACTCAGACAACTGATCAGAGACAAGTCAGCGTTCCAGTGGGACAGGGAAGCACAGAGTGAATTCGAAGATCTGAAAAACGACATAAGCGGGGCAATACCCCTGCATGGATATGATCCGGCGGGCCGCACTGTCTTAACTACTGACGCCAGTGAAAAGGGCCTAGGAGCAGTGCTAGCACAGGAAAGAAATGAAGGCACAGTGGAAACACTGAGCTTCGCATCCCGGGCATTGTCTCCCACTGAACAGAAATTTAGTTTCATTGAGAAGGAGATGCTGGCGGTCACATGGGCCATGGGTAAATTCAGACAGTTCCTATGGGGCACCCGTTTCAAACTGCAGACGGACCACAAGCCGCTGGTCAAGGTGCTAACCTCCAGTGGGCACGATTCAGCAACGCCGCGCATTGCAAAAATGACACTCAAATTGCTAGACTACACCTACGATGTGGAGTACTTGCCAGGTACGCGTAATAAAGTAGCAGACTATCTGAGCAGGGCCTCAGCCATGGAAGATGCACCAGCAGTCCCACCTGGCACAGATGAAATGGTGGCTGAAATGGCTGACTCGGAGAGAACAATCAGCAGACAAGAATGGGCCCAGGCCTATGAAAGAGACTGTGACACGAAAGAAGTCAAACAATATCTGATATCTGGGTGGCCAGAAAAAAAGACATCTTAAAGAAAACCTGAGGAAATTCTATGAAGTGCGGGAGGAGCTGTCGATGAGTGATTCAGGAATCTTCATGTACCGGGGAGATGAGGTGTCTCCAGCGACATTAATCCCTCTGCTGTTGAAACAGCTTCATGAAGGGCACCTCGGCATTGTAAAGACGAAGATGCGGGTGAAACAAACGTACTGGTGGCCGGGAATGGACAATCAGATAGAGAGACAAGTGAGAGAATGTGTCCAGTGCCAGCGAGCGGATAAAATCCTGAGACCTTTGAGGCCTGCGTTAGGTACATTTGAGCAACCCCACAATTCATGGGAAGACATAGCGGTGGACATATTGGGTCCCGTGCTCGACTCCAGAGGAACGGCCAAATACCTAGGCGTGGTCGTAGACAAATACTGCAAATGGCCAGAGGTAGATGTACAAGAAGTCATGGACTCGGACACAGTGTTGAGATTTCTCACCTCAGTATTTTTACGTGAAGGAATACCGAGGACGATTTTAAGCGATAATGGGCCTCAATTTATCTCAGAGAAATGGACCAAGTACATGGAGAGAAACGGGATAAAGTCCAAACACACAGCAGTGTACCATCCCGCATGCAACGGACAAGTGGAACGGTTCAACCGTGTTCTGATGGGGTCCATACAGGCCGCAATAATGCAAGGAAAGGATTGGGAAACAGAAGTTCAGAGCATGCTATGGGCCTACAGAATCACCCCGACAGCGCTAGGCTACAGCCCCTTCCAAATTTTGAGAGGCAGACTCCCCTTTACGAGAGACAATGTTGTCTGGAGAGAGAAGACAGCGACGAGCAAGTGGTCACCTGCGGTGGTACAGCACAACCTGGAAAGGGCCCAAAAGGTGTACACCGATCCTTACAACAGGAGGCACAATACTAAAGACACTGATCTGGAAAGAGGGGAATGGGTTAGAGTCAAACTTGCTACACTAAAAAGGAAAGGTGAAAGCAAGTACAGCAAACCCCTGCAGGTGAAGGAAGTGTATGGAAGAGCGGCTTTACTCAGTGATGGTAGAGTGTGGTCCCAAGACCGCATGGCGAAAGTCAACCGTATCATGCTGTGGCCTGCCAGCAAGGAGGATGAGACTGAGGATCAGAGGCAAACCAGTGGAGCAGAAGAGATGACTGTGAGAAGAGAGAGTCAGGAAGAAGGACAAGTTCAAGTAGATAATGAGGAGTATGAGGAAGTACGTGCGGAAGAAGGGGCAGCAGAAAACATAACCTCGGCTGCCGAGAAGGAGGCTGGAACACCGAGGAGAGCGAGGAGTCCCGCACATGAAGGTACCAGAGAAGAGTCCACCCCGGTAAGGCGCACCCGTGCTGGGAGGGCAGTGAACCGGCCCTCTCGATTCAAAGACTATGAAATGAATGACTGTTGAATGTGGGAATAAAGTTGTTGTTTATATTGTTGGAAAAAGAGGAGATATGTAGTGTCGCGCTCTAGCCTCCGACGCGCCAGCGTGATGACGTGGTGCGCCGGAGCGAGAGCGGAACACTCACGCATGCGCAGGCGACTCGAGTAAATGTGCGCGAAGGACATTAGCGGGAAGAAGCGGCCGGAGCAGGTCATTGTTAGACGCTCGGCGCTCTCTTGATATAGCGATTCTCTGAACCAATAAAGGAATCTGTTTAATCTACCACAAGCTCTCTGTCCTCTGTGGGGGAGTGGATTAACAACATTACACTCTCGAGGCCCCACCCCGGCCGGGGTCCCGGCCCCCCAGGCCATCGAAGATTCGGGCCCCGGCCGGGGCCCCGCACGCACGCACTTAAAGATTTCGAAGACTAGGTGCACGGCCCCGGCCGGGGCCCCCCCGGCCGCACCATTTATAAGACTCCCAGGGGCCCCGCCCGCACCATTTCAAAATTCAAATACTCACTGGCAGAGACCCCTGCCGGCCGGAGCCAGCGCTGCGCACCATAAGCCTCAGCCTGTTTGTACTGAGTGACATCGGGAGGAGGGGCCCGGCCGGGGCCCCAAGGAGCGTGGGCCCCCCCCACGCAACGCGGGGTCTGTGGGGGCTTTGGTTAAGTTTTTTCTCCTCTGGGCATAGCACGAGCAGATCGTCAAGCACGGCCAGAACTGGCCAACAAAGGCACTAAGGACCTTCTGTCCAGAACCAGGGGGGTGGAAGATGAGAATCTCTGTGGTTTGGCCTCTTTTATTAGGCTGCTGCTGGATCTTCAACAGTGCAGGTCTGCTCAAATGATCCAGGATCAACAGATGGTGTTAGCAAGACAGGAACCAAAGGACCCAGATAATGGGATTGCCATTTTCCCAGGCATACCCAAAGTTCACCTAGGCACTCTAAGTGCACCACTACATGCAACATCGTGCTTCGTTTTAGGTCTCCGAAAATGTGACCACATTTCCCCTGCAACCCCTCCAATGGCTCCCCATTATAATCTCCACAACGGCCCCAACAACACTGGGATGCCTGGCTTCACCTTGGGGGTGCCCAGGAGGGGCATCTCACTGGGAGAGCCAGGAAGGGTTCCACAGCGTTATACAGCGCTGGGACGCTCTGAGATGGGGCAGCTGTGCGCTTTACAAGTATACTACATTTACATTTATAGTGTGGCCCAATTCAAACCCGCTGTCATTACCTACAGGCTACTGCACTCCTCTTCGCCCTCCTATCTAAACGAGAAACTAAAAATCTCTGGAGCTAATAGGGGCTCCAGAAATGCTTAATCCCTGCTCCTGGAACCCCCTTATCTTGAGTCGAAAATGATACATGAGCCAGTCAATTCCTGGTAGTGCCACACGAATCTGGAAATCTCTGTCTCCCTCCCTCCGCCTAACCACCTGCCTAGCCACCTTTAAAAAGGGCCTCAAGCTCCCCCTATTTGACAGACACCTTGGTCAATCACCCTCGACCATCCTTAAGCACTCTCTCCACCAAGACCTGAACTCCCTTTGTTATATATGACCACACCATCTAAATCTATGCCTTAGCTGTGTGCGACCTCTGACCAACTGCTGCAATTGTCTCTGTGTGGTAACTCCGGCAAAATTCTGAGTTTGATTACTGGAACTGGCTGTAACCCACATATCCAGCTACAGTTGCAAAGAGCTATGGTGCCCCTGGGCCATGTCCGCACTAAATAAAATAGCAAAAATAAAATAAATACACCTACAGTCGCGTCCTTCGCCAGGAGCACCTCGCTCACTGTCTTGCATGCTCACAGATGAAGCTGCAGTAGATTTGGCAACCTCTTTGTCGAGGACCCTAGCTCCATTTCAAATTTGCTGCCTCTCAAGCCCTCCGGCGGAGAGACAACCACCTGGACGCTGGGCAAAGAATCCCCAGAAGTTTAATCAGTGCAGGCAGCTGGGGGGTGCAGGAGTGCGTCACAGTGAGACAGTCGTTCCATGCAGTGGTAGAAGTGGGCGGGATCGGAAGGGTACGGCGTGCCCCTACTTTTAAAAATTCTTTCAGTCCGTTCCCCTACTTCTGTCAGTCAAAAAATCGTCCCGGGACGGCAAAAATAGTCCAACTTACAAAACGATTATTCTTTCATCTTCCAGGGGCTGCTCGCACTTCTCTGTTGAACTCAAGAGGCTGCAGCAGCCCCTCCCTGAGCTCACACAGACCGAGGGCGGCCCATTGTCATTCCGATTGAGGCTGATTAATCCTTTCAAATGACAATGCGCCGCTCTCTGCCTTTAGCATATCATGCTGAGTTGGTGATTACAGAGGAGCTTTCCCCAGACAGAGGACTGTCGGGAACTTGCCACCAACTCTGCGAAACCTGCATCATTATTTTTTGGTTAAGGTGGTAAGATGTCTTTGTAAGAAGTTTGTGAGGAAAACAAACGTATGAAAAATTGTATTTTTAGGCCTTAATGTCCGTGCCAACTGATCTAGTTTAAACTTGATACTCCTTTGTCCAGCTCCTTGAAGATGTCCATTCCTGCGAATGTCATGAAGCAACCAGGGCTAGAAACTGTAGATCCACAGCCACACCGTGGCTTCAGCATACTCTATAGTTTTTTCCGGACAATAATTCGGAGATTTCCTGCACAGCGGCTAATTTAACATTCCAGGCCTGTTCTGTAATGTGATATTAGTCTCTTGGTGTTTTGTCGTGATACTTGCTTATCGACTTGTATGCTTTGTGTACTTTTGCTTATTCAGGGCCTGTCATTTTTAACCAGACAGCTCTGAACGCTGCATTTGTGGATATACCCGTATTTTGCAGGACAAAATTGTTTGGGGTGTTGGGGAATGTTCTAGTCTGTAATGAACTGGACATGTATTGCTCTGAACCAGAAAAGGCGACCAAGAGTTCCTTTTGACTGAGTATCTCGGAGGTTCCCAGTTTTCTACAGCAAGTTGTGGTGGTTTGAAGCAATTGTGATTTTGCGTGAATGTTCCCTTGAGTGAATGTGCTCTAAAGGCATGAATTTTCGTGGAAACCCCTGCCTGTAAAGACCCGTGCTAAGGGAATCATTTGCGCGCTGACCAAGTTACTTAAATACACGAAGGTTGTTTACTTGCTGTCCCGTTAGTAGAGGTGATGGGGCGGGAGAGGTGACTGGGCAGGAGAGGCAACAGGGATGGAGAGGTGACGGGGCAGGAGAGGTGACGGAGCAGGAGAGGTGACGGGGCAGGAAAAGTGATGGGGCAGGAAAAGTGATGGGGCAGGAGAAGTGACTGTGCAGGAGCGGTGATTAGGCATGTGCAGGAGCGGTGAACAGACAGGAGCAGTGAACGGATAGGGGCAGTGAATGGATAGGGGCAGTGAACGGATAGGGGCAGTGAACGGATAGGGGCAGTGAACGGATAGGGGCAGTGAACGGATAGGGGCAGTGAACGGATAGGGGCAGTGAACGGATAGGGGCAGTGAACGGATAGGGGCAGTGAATGGATAGGGGCAGTGAATGGATAGGGGCAGTGAATGGATAGGGGCAGTGAACGGATAGGGGCAGTGAACGAATAGGGGCAGGAGAAGTGATGGGACAGGAGAAGTGATGGGGCAGGAGTAGTGATGGGGCAGGAGTGCTGACTGGACAGGAGCGGTGACCGGGCAGGGGAAATGACAGGGACGGAGCGGTGACGGGGTAGAGTGACTTGTACTTATGTTCCTTGCCTATTTATTTATATACTATTGCATGACATTCACTGATGTGTCTGCAAAGCATGCCTGCTGTCCCGAATTTGTGTGCTGAATTTTGACCCCCTTGTCCTGATTTTTTACACTCACCATCCTGAATTTGCGCCCATGCCATTGTTCCTGCTTATATTTTGCACGCTTTACATACACCTGTATTCCCTATGAGTATTTGCTTTTTCCTGAATTTTTCCTGAATTAAACCTCAAACAAACATGTTTATCCATTGTTTGAATTAAATAACGTTATAAGCTGTAACTGGTCAGTAAAAAAGGCTAACCGTACTAAAAATTGGTATGTTTTGCGATTTCTAGCCACACCCCTGACTCCGCCCACTGATCCAATCTTCGGTTATTCCCGCCCCCTGATTCTCCACCCACAGTTCCCCTACTTTTTATTCCCCACTTCGACCACTGGTTCCATGGCTTCCCACACTGCTGGTGAAGGAGGAATCGGATACTTGCTTGCACTCTCTCACTAACCTTTGCGGGGAGTGGGCAGTGCTTAATTTGTAAACAAATGAGTGCCGGTGCCCAAAGCTCTGCTCAGAAGCCCCAGCCCGCGCAATTAAATGTTGGCGCACAAAGCAGCCGTTCTTGCCACAAATTGAAGGCCACGGGGGAGCGAGACGATGTCTGAATTTAAACTGCAATCACAACAGGATTCTTAAATGCATTTCCACATCTGTAGTTTTACTTACACGCCTCAACTACAGAACGCTCAGAACCGAACAGCATAAACGAATGCTGAATTTAGCAAAACTCTGTTTTTTATGTCATGGATGCCCCCAGGACTCCCTTCATCATACCTAGCGATAGGTTCCGTCCAGGAAACTAGGTTTAGGTGTGCTTTGGGTTAAACCAACGAGCTCCAAGGATGCGCCAAAGCATTTAGATGTTTATGAACCATTAACTCTGCTCGGAGAATGATCATGTAATTAGTCTGCAAGCGGGTACCCTCGGATTTTATAGCCATGTCCCAGATTGTTGTCATTAGCGTTTTCCATACGAAGCAAGCGACTAAGAGCACGGCGAAACCACGGGTTTCACTCTAGAAACCCAAACTGAAAATGCCATATTGTTCAGAACCAGCTCTTCGGAAACGTGCTAACAATGAGCTATACCTGCCTGTTGGCATGTCATCTGTATGTTATCTATCTAGAAATCTGTTATCTGTCAATTTATCTATTATCTATATGTTATCTATCTATCTGTTATCTGTCTATGTATCTATCTATTATTATCTGTATGTTATCTATCTGTTATCTGTCTATTTATCTATCTATTATTACCTGTATGTTATCTATCTATCTGTTATCTGTCTATGTATCGATCTATTATTATCTGTATGTTATCTATCTGTTATCTGTCTATTTATCTATCTATTATTACCTGTATGTTATCTATCTGTTATCTATCTATCTAGCTCTTCGGAAACATGCTAACAATGAGCAATATCTATCTATCTATCTATCTATCTATCTATCTATCTACTTACCTATTTATCTAAAAAAACAACTCCTCCAGAGACTGCTTTCATTTGCAAAAACATCTGGCAGAAAGAGTTAGTGTGTATGCAAAAAAGGAAGTAGGGAACGCAGGGGTTTTCCCATGATTTAGGTGGAAAGCAGCTCCTTTATATATAAAACTTTACAACACCGCCGACACTCAACCTGCTCACCTCAAATGTTTGTTTTGTAGCAGAGTTTTTAATCATAGTGCCATCTTCATCAAGCTCAAACAGTGACAACGTGTTTGCCATTTTTAGGATTAGCTAGCCATCCACACAGAGCTGAAAAGTGGCAAAAACCTTTTACCACTCCAGGCACAGTATTATAGCTTTAGATTGGTGAAATGCAAGCCAACCTGGAATGGCTAAAAGCAGTCCATGACGCATGTTTCGCTCTTAGAGCTAGTCAGAGAGACATAGCTTTATCCAGTCAAAAGGCAACACCTAGTATCTTATGTTATGTTATGTTATTTTTATTTGTACCGCGCACAGCTGCCCCAGCAAAGGGGCGTCCTGGCGCTTTGAGAAGGTAAACACAACACAACATTAAAAGCGGGCAGAAAGGAGAAGAGACACAACAGATGAGCTAAACAAATAAAAAGGTCTTGATAGCCCGTCTAAACTGAAGGAGCTCATCGATGGCCCGGATTTGTGGAGGAAGAGAATTCCACCAGCTCGCTGCCAGGACTCGAAAGGAGCGGCCACCAATTCTGCTCAACTTAAAACGCGGGACCACTGCTAAGTTCTGGCCGAGCGATCTAAGAGTGCGAGAGGGGACATAGGGGATCAGCAGTTTCTCCAAGATTTGTGGGGAAGTACCCTTGAGGATTTTAAATGCAAGGCAGAGAACCTTGAATCTAATCCTCTGCTGCACAGGGAGCCAGTGGAGAGAGCGCATGGCATTGGACACCGAGCACCGCCTAGGCAGACCTGTCACCAGTCGGGCCGCAGCGTTTTGAACCCGCTGGAGCCGCAGAAATTCTGACTGGTTAACCCCCGCCAGTAGGGAGCTGGCATAGTCCAGCCTGGACAGCACTGATGCTTGGACCACCAGCTGTCTTGTGGGTGCATCAAAGAATTTGAGGATGGGTCGAAGTCCTCTGATGATGCCATAGCAAGAAGCCGCCACCTTCTTGGTATGACAGATGAAACTCAGAGAAGGATCAAGCCACACCCCCAGGTTTTTTATCTCTGCCGCTGGGAGGGGAGTCACACCCAACTCCGAAGGCCACCATTTGTCACCCCACAGAGCCACCTGTTTACCAACCACCATAATCTCCGTCTTCTTGGTGTTTAACTGGAGACAGTTGGAATTCATCCAGTTAGCCACTTCCCGCAGACCATCACAGAACCTGGGAGCCTCCAGGTCTGAGTCCCCACTCAGTGTGACCGCCAGCTGCGTGTCATCTGCGTAAGAGACCATGGTCAGGCCCCACCGCTTGACGACCGCAGCCAACGGTCTCACATACAGATTGAAAAGGGTGGGACTCAGTGATGACCCCTGTGGGACTCCCTGGTCTAACGGGTAGGATGACGACTTACCGGGCGGGATCGCCACCTGGAATGACCTATCCGTAAGGAAGGATCGAAACCAGTGCAAGGCGGAGCCAGAAACGCCCACCTCCTCAAGACGCCGAATCAGAATCCCGTGCGAGACCGTGTCGAAGGCGGCACTGAGATCTAATAACAATAGTGCCGCCGTCCAACCGGAATTAGAAGTCAAAGCAATAAAAAACGCTTTCAGGAAACAAATGTGGGATCACACTGCTTAACCTCCCAGCAGGTTCGCCCCTAGGCATCATGGTAAATGCAGTTCGCCAAGTGTGTGTACTTGCAAAGTCTCTCAAGTGTTTCACCAGGTAGGTGCAGATTAGTGCTGGCCATCTCTAGACACGTGTTTCTGGATTATTATCCCTCATCAGTAGAGATTAGGCAATTCGAATGTATGGGGTTGCTGAGCAGGCTGCCAAAGTATTCTCGGGTCACAGTACCTCTCCAGGCTCTGTTGCTCTCTACTGAAGAAGGACAATTATCCTGAAACATGTGTCTAGAGATACACAGCACTGGCTGCACCAACAAGGGTGAAAAACGAAAGCCTGACACCGAATAAAGTGTTATCATGCACTGCATTTATTATGATGCATCGGGGCAAACTGAGTGCTGGAGTGTGAGGCAGAGTGCGCCCATCCCCCTCCCACAATACGCTTTCAGGTTTAGAGCCATGTCTGAACTGGGGTGGCAGAGTGGGCTAAAGAACGGTGATGGATTAAACCCAGATCTTTTGACTGGGTGTGAGTGTTGTGATTGATTCAGATGCTCCGTCCATCACCACCCCCTTTTGTACCGCTTTTGGCAGCCATAAGTGTGGCAGGGTATGCTCAGACGCGAGCCCCTTGCTCACTTTGCCACTGGATTCAAGCAAGCCGGGCTGAAGACGGCTGGAATGCCAGAAACCGGTCCTCGGAAGCTTGTCTCCGGTCCAGGGAAGACATAACTTGGCAGTTCGGGCTGGACTGTTCCCATGAGGCACAGGGTCAGACTGATTTGCATATAGCCATGTATGAACTGGGGTGGCAGAGTGGGCTAAAGAACGGTGATGGATTAAACCCAGATCTTTTGACTGGGTGTGAGTGTTTGATTGATTCAGATGTTCCGTCCATCACCACCCCCTTTTGTAAAGCTTTTGGGCGCCATAAGTGTGGCAGGGTATGCTCAGACATGAGTCCCTTGCCCACTTTGCCACTGGATTCAAGCAAGCCGGGCTGAAGACGGCTGGAATGCCAGAAACCGGTCCTCGGAAGCTTGTCTCCGGTCCAGGGAAGACATACCTTGGCAGTTCGGGCTGGACTGTTCCCATGAGGCACAGGGTCAGACTGATTTGCATATAGCCATGTATGAACTGGGGTGGCAGAGTGGGCTAAAGAACGGTGATGGATTAAACCCAGATCTTTTGACTGGGTGTGAGTGTTTGATTGATTCAGATGCTCCGTCCATCACCACCCCCGTTTGTACAGGTTTAGAGACTGCATAAATTATGTAAAAGAGGACGGAGGGAACACTGGGTAGTTCCAATATTTTAGGCGGAGAGCAGCTCCTTCATGTGGAACAATTTAGTGTCAGAAAGGTGACAAAATCCTTCTGTCTGGACAAAGCAATGTCTCTCTGGTGAACTCTGTTTTCAGCTGGCGCATAGATCTCAGGCTGTACATAATATGGGCTTGTACACCTAAGGGGGAGATTGGGTTTTATGCATAGTCAGTACACTCAGTGCAGACTGCGTGTAAAAGAGATTTGCCCACCTAATGGTGGCTTGGCTCTCTAGAGGGAGTGGGCTCTATGCACAGTCTGCACACTGAGCGCAGACTGTGTATAGTGGGGGCCTGGCCCTCTAGAGGGAGTGAACTCTACACACAGTCTTCATACTGAGCCCTGACTGTGCATAGTACAGGCTTGCCCATCTAATGAGGCTTACATGTCTGGAGAGAGTGAGCTCTATGCACATTCTATATACTGTGAACAGAAGGGTTTTGTCCTACGTGGCCAGGCTGGACACTCAATACATGAAAAAAGACAAGTGCCTGGTCTCGGATTTGGGTGCTGTTTTTTTAATTTCCAGCAACTAAGCTTATACGTGAATTATAAAGCTTATGTTTATTTTAACATCTTTACATTATTGAAAATCTTTCATTGTTTGGAAAACGAGGTTTCAACATCACCTTTGCACAAATATCATTAACTTAATGTTATAACATACAAGACAAATTTTCAAAAACATAAAACCTTTGTTACCTGCTACAAAGCATTATATGCGAATTACATTGCATTCATATGTACAAAAACAATTAATAAATTCATCGGTACACCAGAAAGTATGAACAATAATCCTATATGCCTGTTCCTTTGGATATTTAGGATTATATACCACCCTAGGCTTTGTTCAGTAAATTAGTGAATTGTTTAGTCTGCCTTTGGTGGAATGGGATAAAGGAATGCACTGCGCAGGAACAAAAAGGTAATTTCATGTTCCTCACGGTGAGAAGCTTGATAATAATAGACAGAGGAAGAATAGGAACTAAAAGAAGTCTATTTTTTGTTTTCCCTAAACACCAGGTACCCAGGTTGCCCTGAGGAAAAACCCGTGTAATCTAAGACTGGGTTTGGAAACGCGTCGGCTTTCCCAAAGGAGTCATTCCTTTATCCCATTCCACCAAAGGCAGACTAAACAATTATATTAATATAGGATTATTGTTCATACTTTCTGGTGTACCGATGAATTTATTAATTGTTTTTGTACATATGAATGCAATGTAATTCGCATATAATGCTTTGTAGCAGGTAACAAAGGTTTTATGTTTTTGAAAATTTGTCTTGTATGTTATAACATTAAGTTAATGATATTTGTGCAAAGGTGATGTTGAAACCTCGTTTTCCAAACAATGAAAGATTTTCAATAATGTAAAGATGTTAAAATAAACATAAGCTTTATAATTCACGTATAAGCTTAGTTGCTGGAAATTAAAAAAACAGCACCCAAATCCGAGACCAGGCACTTGTCTTTTTTCATTCTATATACTGAGCACAAACAGGGTGTAGTAGGACACGGAGTGCAGACTGTGCGCAGTAAGAGCTTACCCACCTAATAGCATTTAGATGTCTGGAGGGAATGGGCTCTACGCACTGAGAGCAAATGTGCATAGTAGGGGCTTGGCCACCTAATGGGGCTTCAGTCTCTGGAGGAAAGGGTCTCTATGCACCGTCTCCGCACTGAGCGCAGACTGTGAGTAGTAGGGGCTTATCCACCTACAAGCGCTTGCAGGTCCGGAGGGAGTGAGCTATATGCAAAGTTTGAGCACTGTCCGGAGGGAGTGGTCTCTATGCACAGTTTGCGCCCTGTGTACAGACTGTGTATACACGGATCTTGTCCACCTTATGGGGCTTAGGTTTCTAGAGGCAGTGGGCTCTACGCATAGTCTATGCACTCCGTGGTGACTGCAATATTATGGGCTTGTCCATCTAATAGCGCTTGCATGTGTGGAGGAAGTGGGCTCTATGCACAGTTTGCAAATTGTGCACAGACTGTGTGTAATTGGGTCGTGTCCACCTTATGGGGCATAGGATTCTAGAGGCAGTGGGCTCTATGCACAGTCTATGCACTCAGTGCTGACTGTAAGCAGTAGGTGCTGGCCCATCTAATATCACTTGCATGTCTTGAGGGAGTGGGCTCTATACATGGTCTGCACACTGACACAAACTCTTTGTAATAGAGACTTGCACACCTGATGGGGATTAAATCTCTGGAGTGAGTGGGGTCTACGCATCATCTGCACAATGACGCACACTGTCCCTAGTAATGGCCGGTCATGTAAATGGACTTCATAGTGTGTTGGGAGTGGACTTTCCGGAAAGAGCTTTGCCAGTCCAAAGGCTGTGCTTAATTTCTTTTTGTTTGCGAGAGGGGGAGGGGAGGATGGGGATCTCTCCTGATCCTGCAAGACGGCGGAAATCCCAAAATAGTTTTTTTTACCATGACAAAATAGGAAAACCGTTTGGAATCCTGTCCACACACCTGATCCAGGGAGTCCCTACCATGCCCCTTCTATATGTTTTCATTTTAATTTTCAAGACACCTGGCTAAGTCCCAATGTCCTGCAATAGTGGGCGCAACATTTATGAAACGATTGCAGCCAGCTTCCCAGCTGACTTAGGGAGTCAGAAACCATGGAGGGGAAAGCAGCGTCAGTTTCTGCCACTAAGAGGAGTGAGCTGGGTTGATTTCTGCCAACGCTGGGGAGGACTGCATCTCCTGAGCTCCTTTGCATAAAAGCGCATTGAGTCCATGCGGCACGGAGGGCTGGACTGGCCATAGCGGGCACCGGCATTTTCCAGGTGGGCCGCCAGGTTTGGGGGTCGGTTTTGGGCCCCTAGGGGCCGATTTTGTTACAGGGCCGTTTTTGCAGTATAGCTGCAATATCAGCAGATGTAACGAAATCGGCAGACACCGGCCCTGATAAACAGCTTGGCTGCACCCCCAAGCCCCTGGGGGGCTGGCCTAGCACTTTGGCAGGGCCGGTTTTGGGTCCCAGTCCAGCCCTGGCGTCACGGGATGTGCCTGGGCACAGAGCGGGCCAAGGGCGGGCCTGTTCACGCCTGCATTACCCGGACGAGGCTGGCCTGGGCCCTGCCACTTAACAACTGGTCTTCAGCTATCCTGTACCCCTTCCTCAGTGAGATGATAAAACGAAAAGCAAAATCTTGTGAACCAGGGGGGGAAATTAATAACACTTTAGACTCTTTCTTATTGAGGGTGACAGACATGCTCTCTAAAGAAATAGAGATAACGGAGCGGCGTCTTTTGGTGGAGGAGGTAGGATCTGCCCCGGACTCAAATGGAACAGGCACCCAGTCAGTCTCCTCAACTCATTATGTAATGCCTAGTACTTTACGTAAATCAAAAAGAGACTAGCTAGAGATGGGGTTAGTCTGACATTAATGTTATTATTGTCATAGCGACTCAGTATCGTTTTGCCGATTGGCAGTGGCACCTGTTGGGTGTCTTTGGAAAGCCCTCACCCACCAACCTAGTTGGTGGCATGCTTCATCATCGGGCCCACCCAGTGACACCTAGCGTGTCCCGGGTGTGCTTCGACGCCTGATTACAGCGGAGCAGGTATGTCACTGTGTGTGCGGTGTGGGGTGTTCAGGTATGTGAAATTAAAACGGCTTGGCGGATGGTCCCTGGGGTGAGGATACTTTATTAAAAGGGCCTCCGTCAGCGGTTAAAAATAAGGCTGTGGGACGTTGGAGGCGGGTTACGACCTCCTACGTCCTATGAGTGTCAACATGTTTCAGCCAGTGCCTTATTACTAATCTGGCTTTCTTCAGGACAAAAAATATGTGTGGGTTAAAATAGGGGTTGTGTAGTGTAGTCTATTTTAATTTCACATACCTGAACACCCCACACCGCACACACAGTGACATACCTGCTCCGCTGTAATCAGGCGTCGAAGCACACCCGGGACACGCTAGGTGTCACTGGGTGGGCCCGATGATGAAGCATGCCACCAACTAGGTTGGTGGGTGAGGGCTTTCCAAAGACACCCAACAGGTGCCACTGCCAATCGGCAAAACGATACTGAGTCGCTATGACAATAATAACATTAATGTCAGACTAACCCCATCTCTAGCTAGTCTCTTTTTGATTTACGTACATATAAACCGGGGATCTGGACTAGCTTTCTGGTCCTCTCTCTCCCTCTTGATTCTCGCACATGCCTAGTACTTTGCCCTCGCCTGTCACTTTCATAGATTATCAAACTGAAGGCAGCCCAGTGGTAGAACCCCCGGGTAAAAGGAAAAGGGGAAGGGTGAAAAACCCATCTACAATAAAGACTGTGAAACCTTCAAAAAGTACTGATCGGGTTATATGTGTAGATACTCATTTATCACCGGGTCTGAGCGTTTCATCGCCGACGGTTGATGGTTTATGTCAGAAACGGGAACAAACGTTCTCACTTCTTCTCCAACCGCTTTTTACAAGGCTGTTCAAAATAGAGGATACTTTGACTTTGCTGTCCAATAGTCCTCTTATTACCAGTTTGGGGGGGACTGGTGTAGAAGGGGGTATGAGCTCAGGTCTGGTCCTCAGGGGCCACCATCTGCCTGCTCGACTTATTCTACTGCCCCCACTGTATTATCCCAGGAGCCTGCACCAATATCCCCAAGATTATCAAGACTATCTTTTGGTATTATCCCTAAGCCGTCCAGTGAGAAAACCTATAACCCTATGATTGGGGCTGGACAGAGGTCTCCTTCATTGGTCTCGCAGCCCTTAAAAACTCATCCCGTTGTAGCGCAGTCTCGAATGGGGGGGGGACGGATAATTGTATTGCCCCAGTTGCAAATAGTGGTTGCTTAGGTGGGCGGGGACTTGGAGATTATGGTGGAGGGCTTGTAAATATTTAAGGAGCAGCCAAACAAACAAAGAGCAAGTTTAGATCTCCCTCTGGCAGCGTGTCCCTTCATTATCATTCTAGCCAATACATAGGAATTAAAATCTGATCAAAAGGAATCCACTGAGCAGCTAATGCATAAGGTTCTACATCAGATCTTCGAATTTTCGGTTTGATTTATTCCAACACCTCATTATCACTAGAAGAGTGAACTGGGTGGGAGCTGGGCCAAATGTTATAGGAAGGGACTGCATTATTACGAAATTTAATAATTAGCGTTTAGTAGGTAACCTGCTGAGATTGCCAAGTACTCCATCTTTTGATTCTGAGATTTACGCCCTTCCGTTGGGCTTTTTTATAAACAAAATAGGCCCTTCTCAACCGTACACCCCAAGGAGAAATTTACTATTTAACCCCACCTCCCTACTAATACTTATCTTCCCCAAATAAGTACTCCTGTACCCCTTAGCAACAAAGTTGCCTTACTGGGAGATTTGGCCGAATGCGATTGACCTGTTGAGCCATCTGTCATAGTGCCTAAAGAAAAAGACATGGCTTTCCTGTCCCCTACTACTCATGCAAAAGTGTGAATACAGGAGGACACTCATCCCTTGTGCCAGGGTCTAGATTATCTGGGAAATGTCCTGGAACACGTAATAGCAATCTCATGGAACATAGCGAGATATGATCAAAAAAAGAGTAACACTGACTGGTTGACTTTGGTGACCCAGTATGACATATTGTGTTTACCGGAAACCTGGCAAATTGATCAGATACATTTAAATAGGTATCGATTATTTTAGACCCCTGCAATACGTTTGATTGCGGGGTTGCTCTAGGAAAGGAATAGTAACATGACTTTCTAATGCACTTAGCTTAATGGTAACAACATTTTTAAATACATCACCATATTATCATATTCTCCTCTATGAGCTTAATAAAGGTAGGAACTGGACCCTCATAAACTTTTATAATAATAACTTTGAAGGTAATTAGGCAGGTATCCTGGATCCTTTGAATAAGACATTGCCAATCTGGTGAAAGTCCACCACAAACCCTGTGATATTGTCTGGATGGGCGTCTGTAAAGCCCATACCTGTAACACTCTTCTACATGCGTGCTGACCAATGCTGATGGAGATCCCTTTCCTCATTTTTGTCACAACGACTATGGCAACACCCTCAATAGGTTATTAATATCTAATAACCTTGTGATAATAAACCCGTTTGATACTATAACTGGTCAATTAGATTTCACGTTTTCCACTCGTTCCTAATACTCAACACTTGACTATATTTTGGTCTCAGAAAACATTAGAACATACTTCACTTATATAAAGACCAATTTAAATGCTTTCAGTGATCACGTCGCAATCATCTATCATATACCATTAGGAAAAACACAAAAACCCTGTGGTAACTTAGTCGCGAAACCTGTGATTGCAAGAAAAGTGGGGTCGTATTTAAATGGGAAAAAGTGTACACTGTGAGGTTTATCAGGAGAATTGTAGACAGAATGGCAGCAGAGATTATAATTTGCTTAGACCCAAATATAAACAATAATGATATACCATTAGCCTTTGAGTGGATCCTATTAGAAATCAAAAATAATCTGTTTTGTTCTATTTCCAGTAGGAATCGAAAGGAGGTCTCCTGGTTTGACGATGATTGTGTAAAAGCACTTAAAAATCTCCATGTTGCCCTGAAGTCAAAGCCTAGAGACCCAAACCTAGTGAAGTTACTGCGGCAAACATATAAAAAAGCTAGGTCAGCAAGGCTAAAGCTCCTAAAGGAGGAGATGTGGGAGAAGCTACAAAGAGCAGCAGTACTAAATAGGAGTTGGGATTTCTGGTCTTTAATCAATGCTCCTTTTTTAAGAGAGGAAAAAGTGATGTCTTTAGATACCCAAGCGGATGAGGATGCCTGGGTAGCACATTTTGAAGGATTTTTTGGGAAGACGGAGGAGGCAACTTATTCATTGCCAGCATTGCTGCCGCGTAGTTACGGAGATAGTTTATCTTTCAGTTCAGAAGAAATAAAGCATGCTCCTAATCAGTTTACTAAATCGAAGTCACCTGTACTTGATGGGATCCCAATTGACTTTTTTTTTTTAGATAATCAAGATTTGTGGACCCTACTACTTACAAATGTTTTTAATTCAATTGTGCAAACAGGTGTGCTGGGTTCCTGGAGAAAGACGGTTATAACACCTATTCATAAAAATGGGGATAAAGTAGTTCCAAAAATGTATAGGCCTATATCCCTACTGGACTCCACAGCTAAACTAATAGGCCAGATATTTGTAAATAGACTGGAGGAATGTGCTCAGGAAAATAGTATAATAATCCCAACCTAATATGGCTTTAGAAAAGGAAAGGGGACAGTGACTTAATTAAAATTTAATAATAGCAAAATATACTGCGGCTAAGCATGGCCATTATGTATTTGTCGGCAACCTTTGATTGCATGGTTCATTCTAAGCTATGGGTAATAATAGAGGCTATGGGAATTGAGACTCAGATAATTAATTTTATTTGTGATATGTATTCCGGCGCTACGGCCTGCGTCTGATATGGAAAGAAAGGAGAATGCACACTTTAGAATTACCCAGGGCGTGAGCCTTTGGTGCTTTCTCGCCCTTATTTTATTTGCCATATAAACCAACACTGGCCAATCATCTCTGGTAGGGTCTACTACAGACACCCCCCCCTCATTAAATTATCTCCTGTCCCGAAATTCCTCTATGCAGACGATGTAGTGATCCTGGCACATACTGGTCATGCACTGCAGCGACTCAGAGGAGTATGCAAAATGTATGACCAATTTGGATATCAAGATAAATCATACAAAGTCTTTTGTTCTTGTGGCAGGTTCATGACCGCAGAAACAACCTAGAATGTATATTGAAGGGCTAAATTTAGAGGTTGTGGGTTCCTTTACTATTTAGGGATTATGTTTAATAGGAAAAATACCTGGCAAAATATGGTGAACAATAGATTACATTGGATGGAAAAAAATATTAGAGGTCTTTTTAGATTTGTAAAAAAACTCGGAACTAAGCCAATTGAAGTAATAAAAAAGATCTATGAGGCAAATATACTATCTTTTGCCTCTTATCGGGCAGCTGTCTGAGGCATAGCTAATATCTCTGAACTTTAGTGTAGAGAGGGTGGCTTCTGTTCCTCAATCCTGCTCTACTTACAATTGTCACTCGAGTTGAATGTTCCTTATATTACAGACAAGATCAGCATTGCACCTATTCGCCTGTGGCACCCAGTTTGGAGAAAAGAAACTCTAGCCCTAACCAGAGACATACCAGAGACATCATAAAGGACTGATTGAACCTTGACGGTGTAGGTAAAATGAAATGGCTAAAATATATTGAGACTAACCTACTGGCTGTTGGCTTGCATAACTTATATGAGGACCCGGAGTTATGTATGACAATAACAAAAGAAGAGCTGAAGGTTCTTGTATTAGCCCATCTTGCTGAGAAGAGATATGATTCTAAATCTAACTTGAGCACAGTCAGACAATACCACACAGCATCCAGTATAAATATTACATTCTCTTATTTCACATTTGTTACGAACCGCCAACAAGGATATATATTATTGAGATTTTGTTTGAAATATATTTCTCTCATGCTAGGTTATCCATCTAAAACGTATGCAATTGATGCTCTCCCTTTTTGTCCTTGTGGTATGCGATCTCCTCAGAATGATCTGCATTTTGTATTTTTTGTAAGTTATATATTATTGAAAGAAACAAGTATATTCTCCCACTTATGGAAAAATTGAATTTTAGACAATGCCGCCCTGCCCTATATTACCTTCAGTCATTACCGGATCCTTTGGTATGTTTCTGCTTGGCTTCTTTCTATTTATCTCCTTTAAAGAAGAGGAGATTAATTCCTTAACCTGATTTCCATGATGCAATCAAAAGGGCAATTCCGCTCAAAACCTGGGCATATATGTATGAAGCATTGACTTTAGATCATGATTGTTTTATATATCATTATTTTTAACTCTCTCTTTTTTAAATTGTCTATTATGCCTGTAGAATACTTTTTATGTCGGTGTGGTACCTGCGAAATAAAGTTATTTTGACTAACTGATTGGCAGCCAGTTAATCAGAGCATGAGCTTCCACAGGACCGTTTCGCTAGAGGCTGCCGGGAAAATAAGCGCTCTCTGCCAATCAGAAAGCTAAAAAAAAATAATTTGTGGTCCAGTTGGATCAACGGTCAGCATAACTATACATTTTGAGCCTTAATTTTTGAAAAGCCATCAAAAATATTTACACCGAATCACAAAATGCACACTTTCTGGTTAAAGATCTAATTTTCTGTCAAACTTGATGGAATTCTGTCCCCATGGAAATTGCATGCGGAAAAGTGTTTTGGGACCTCTCTATTTTCTCTGTGCCCACTTTAAAAATCACCCCAAAAAATTCCAGGAAGGGGCTGAAGTGGGTGAGGTTACGTGGTTTTCGACTTCGCTTCGTATCTGGCCGCCATTTTGTGCTTAGCCGCCATTTTGTGTTGCCTCACTCAGGCAGCACGGCGGACGTGGTGAACGCAATGTTTTTACTCTTGCAGCTGCTACGTGTCTTTCCCGTTAAAGAGTAACTTCTGCCTATGTTTATGAAACCGATGTCAGGGTCTCCCGAGTTTCGTAAATCCATGTCTAGACTGATTAATCCATGTCTTACTCCACTGTTTGGGTCCCACCATTCTTCTTGACTTTATCTTGTTTAACTGGCCTTCGCTATTCTCTTCGTGTGTTCTCTTGTTACATAGACTGTCCTTTGTAGCATTCAACATGTGTTCTACCACCTGCAAATTAAATTACGGGCACTAGTATTGATTAACCTGAAGGGAGGAGAGCATACAGGGTCTGAAAGGAGGGTGTGTTTTAGACATTCGATAGCTTGTTTTCAAACTATTCCTATTCGTTAGTTCTGTATGTTTTGGGAGTTGGCATTGTAAACTTGTGTACTATAATAGTCTGTGCGCCACGGAATGAAGTGGCAGTCTCCTGATAACATACCCGTTGGTGTACTTACAGGACTACTGTGCTTAGCTGCAGCTAATAAATCTGCTTTTCTACGCCTAACAGAGTGTCACATGTCTCTGTCTGCCAAAGCAGGTGAACCCGGAGATCTTAGGCGTGCCCTGCGCCGCCTGGCCCGTAAGGTCAGGTTCTCCAATTGGCGGCCCAACGTGTGGGCGACTTCAGCGGTAGTAGTTTTGACCGAACGTCTTGAGGAGCGTCGCAAGAAAATTCCGGAGGATTTTGCGAGCCACGTGAGCGACCCCTGTATGTCGAAGTGGACCGAAGGTCTTTTGAGGCGCGGCTACTCCTTCCCGACGGCTGCTGACGACTGCTGGCCTGACTGTCGCCCTGCTTTGGCCCCTGGTGATGATTAGTATCGCGAGACGTTAGACGGAAATCTGTTGGCGTGAGAAAACATTTAGTTAAGTGTTCGTGGGTAGCGCCCACCCTTTTGTTTTTGGTTTTTGTTATTCGATTAGTGCACTAACCGAAGCCAAGGGGTAAGTAAGTTTGTGCTGTGACTATATTGTCTGAAATCCCTTGACGTTTTGTAAGTAGTCCAGTTCGTTACAAAATGCATGGATTTAGTAAGTTTAGGAAATGTTGTTGTTTTGGTTGTACTAGGGATTCTCAGCTAGAGGATTCTTGTCCGATTCCTCCGGTTGGAACTCCCACTTATGAGCTCTGTTCAAAACATGGTTTAGGTCCCATTATTTTTAATGAAACATGGATTCGATACACTAAAAAGGATGGTGTTTTACGGTGGCCACAAAATGGTACCTTTGAGCCTGCTATATTAGAAAATTTGGAAACGATTCTATTTAAAAGAAAAGCCCGGCCGGCAATGTTTGACTCTTTCCGCCTCTGGCGTAAAGAATCCAAACAAAAAGAAATTAAGCAAATGAAGAAAGATAAGAAAGAGCAGGATATGACGATTTTACAGGCTGCCCAACAGTTTAAAAATGATGAGGCTGATAAAATGGTTGAGGTTTCGGAGAGACAGCATTGTATGCCAATAGATAGATGCTATCCTGTACTACCTACTGCTTTAAAGAGTAAGGGTCCTGACGAAGATTCTTTTGTGTCCCATCTCTTAACGTTACCTCCACCTTATGTGTTAGGCGCTAATGCACCTCCATTACAACCTATTGTTAATCCAGCTGTTCTGGTTCCTGCACAGTTGCCTCTTCCTGCGATTCCACCTCCACCCCCTTTGCCACCGACTCCTGTACCCCCAATTCCTGTGCCTCAGTTTCCTTTACCCTCTGTTGCTACTGGTTCTTCTTCTGCTGTACAGAATACGTTGTCTCCTGTTTTATTGTCAGATTCCCCTACAGCTAGACATTGTTTAGTTGAAACTGTTTCTGGTCTTTTGTCACCTTTTCTTGGATCTCTTTTCTTTTCTCCTGCTTCATCTCGAAGACAATCTCGTAGTCAGATTCCAGATTTGGAAGAACGGACTAAGTTGGATTCTCTTGCTCGCAATTGGATCACAAGTAGTTTACAGTATAGTGTGCGTGATATTCTAGACATCTTTCTGCAATGGAATGCGCCTACGCAGAGGTATGTCTTTAATATTATGTGCAACACTCTTATTAAAGGGTGGGAAGATGCGGATTTAAATTCACCTCCTCAGGATTTATTTGAAATACGGGATCAATTTGATAAGGGATTTATTGTGGGTCCTGATGTAGAATCTGCTGTTCAGAAGCTTGTTATTTTCCTGTCTTCCTTTTTCTCTCAAACTTCTCTCGAGCCTGATCCTGCGGTTCGTCGTAAAACGGCACAATATCCCATGCGAGAAGTTCCTCCAATATGGAGAGAGGCAGACCCAAACGCTAATCCAGCTGTTGTTGCTCATTTTCAGCGCATATGGGTACATGATCCTTGGAATAGATCAGAAGTGTTGGCACTTAAGCAGTCCTTACCGGACCCTCGTAAGAATCCTGCTGGGTATTATAAAGAATTGTCTCAAACCATTAATGCATGCGTTATGAATTTGGCAGATATTGATTTACTTATGGAAATGTAGTCCCACAAGCTTTATGGGCTAAAATTCGTAGACAAGATCATGATCAAGCTTTAGGTGGTAACTGGGCTGCTATTGCGGCTGCAGATACAGCACAAGTAGGTGGTGCCAAACCTGATGATCTGATTACGGAACTGCCCGGTAGAATAATAGATCTTATGAAAACGATGATGCCTGCTGTACGCGTTAACTGGGATAAGTTAGCAGCGTGCAAACAGAAAGTCGATGAAAGTGTCTCTGATTTCTTCACTCATTTTGAAGAGACTTTCATCGACCATAGTGGTCAAGATATGAGTACTGAAGGTGGACAGCGATTATTTGTAGATAGGTTCGTTTTCAATTTACTTCCAGAACTATCGCATAAATTGAAACAATCTGAAAGTGCATGGGCTGTTTCCTCAAGTGCCCAGATATTAGATACTGCTCAATATTATGAGAATAGGGATAAGGAAGATAAGGAGAAAGCAGAGAAGAAAACTAAAGAATTAAAAACGAAGGTTCTTCTGCAACAGGCTTATCCACCTCGTTCTGCTCAGCCCCAATTTCAACAGCCCCCACAGTTTCAGAAGCTGTTGCAAAAACCAGAATCGCCAGCTCCGCGATTTCCGTTGGGTCCTAATCAATGTGCTTACTGTAAAGAGGAAGGTAATTTTAAGATTAGTTGTCCGATTCTGTTGCAGCGTTATGGCGGATCACAGTCACGAGGTCGTGGAGATTCTCGGTCGATGTCCAGAGGTAGAGGGCGTGGTGCGTTGTCTCAGGAACGACGTCCCTCTCCCCCTCAGGACTCTGCAAATTATTTTGACCAGCGGAATTCTCAGTCTGCACAGTAATACAATGATGATTATTGCGCAGATGGTGAGAATGCGGATTTCCTCACTTGCTAGGACAGCCATAGACAGAGTATGGGAGTCGTATCAGTTCCAGTGGATCAGGATGGACCTTATGTTAATGTTGTAGCATTGGGTGTTACGGAACCGTTTTCTTTGGATACTGGTGCAATGAGAAGTTCTATTATGTATTCTAAACTCCCTGGGGCACCTTTGTCTGGCTTAACAAATGTTTCTATAGGATTCTCTGGCGCCCCAGTTCACAACCCTGTTTCTTGTCCTTTGCCTCTTTCCATTGGTCCGTATGATTTAGAAGCTCCACTTCTTTTGATGACGGGTTGCGGAGAAAATTTATTGGGTTTGGATTTATTGAAACGTCTGCATACCACACTGTATTGTTCACCATCTGGTGTACATCTTACTTTGAGTGCTAAGTTGACTTCTCCAATGTACGTATCTAAAGACGAACTGCCACTCGAACTACGTTCGCTTCCTGCTACGCTTTGGGCTACGGGTCCGAATGACGTTGGTTTGCTTCAAATTCCACCTTATGTGGTTACTGTGAAGCCTGATGTTAAGCTACCACGCATTCCACAATATAAAATCTCTAACTATGGTGAGAGGGCGCTGTTGGCTATCGTTTATGACTTGGTTCAGAAGGGTGTGGTTGAGGAGACCAGAGGAAATGCTTGTAACAGTCCTGTTCTGCCTGTTCTAAAGCGTACTGATCCTTCTCAGCCACCTGTGTATCGTTTTGTGATTGACCTCCGAGAAGTCAACAAAATTGTTGTTCCTCAGTTTCCTGTTGTCCCAGATATTACTACTTTGCTTACTATGATTCCTGCTTCGGCAGTTTGGTTTTCGGTCATTGATCTCAAGAATGCTTTCTTTAGCATTCCCATTGCTGAAGAGAGTAGGGATCTCTATGGTTTCTCTCTTGGAGGCCGAAGTTTTCTATTTAAGCGTGCACCTCAAGGCTATTGTGAGAGTCCCTCCATCTATAGTCAAGCCTTGAAGTCTCAGCTTGACACCTTTTCTTTGCCATCTGGTGCTACACTTATCCAATATGTGGATGATTTATTAGTGGCTGCTGATTCGGCAGATGTCTGTAAAAATGTGACTGTGTTACTTCTGCAACATTTGTCTGATCTACATCACAAAGTGTCGCTTTCTAAGTTACAATATTGCCGACAAGAGGTTACCTATTTAGGTCATCTCTTGTCGAAGGAGGGAAGGCGATTGACCCCAGAACGTATTCAAGCAATTGCGCGAATGTCCGTACCATCCACACAAAGAGAGGTACATGCTTTCTTAGGCATTACCTCTTATTGTAGACAATGGATTCCAAACTTTTCTTTACTAGCGAAACCCTTGTTGGCACTCACTCTGAAAGATACGCCCCAACCTTTTCCTTGGACTGATGAATGTCAGAAGAGTTTTTCTGATTTACGTACTGCTTTGTGTTCGGCTCCTGTGTTGAGTACTCCAGATTACAGTAAACCTTTTACACTTTATGTTCATGAGAAGGAAGGTTGTGCATTATCAGTTCTGACACAGCAATTTGGAGGAAAACAAAGGCCATGTGCCTATTTCTCGGCTACGTTAAAACCAGTTGCAAAAGCATTACCTAGTTGTCTTAGAGCAACAGCGGCAGCAGCGATTTCTATTCGTCAATCTGCTGGATTGGTATTGGATCATACTCCTAACGTTATGGTGCCACACGCAGTAGATCCTCTTTTAAACAGGACGAAAACCCAGCACTTAACGAGTGCCCGTTTGTCTGGATATGAGTTGACGCTTTTAGCAAGTCATATACATATCAGGAGATGTAATGTTCTGAATCCAGCAACATTGTTGCCTATTTTGGATGAGAAAAATGTACAAGATCAGCATGATTGTTCTCTTCGTACGGAAGAAGAAACTAAAGGTCGAGTTGATTTGAAAGATACACCACTTACGGATCCGGACGGGATCCTGTGGGTAGATGGGTCTTGCTTCAAGCTTCCTAATGGCGAGACGACAGCAGCTTATGCTGTTACAACTCTACATACAATAGTGGAAACTGCACGCATTTCACAGAATTCAGCGCAAGCTGCAGAGTTGATTGCGCTGACGAGAGCATGTGTGTTGGCGAAAGGAAAAAGAGTGACTGTTTACACAGATAGTCAATACGCATTTGGCGTTGCCCATAGTTTCGGCGGCTTTGTGGAGAGAAAGAGGATTCTTTACCTCCCACGGCACTAAAATACAGCATGGTCAGTTGGTGACTGACCTTCTTGAATCACTTACCTTGCCCACTCAAATAGCGATTGTGAAGTGTAGTGCGCATCAAAAGATTACTGATGACGTGGGTCGGGGAAATGCATTTGCGGATGAAATAGCGAAGGAAACGGCACGGAATGTTGAGAGTCGAATGTACGTTGCAGGACCAGGGAATTGGGTCCCAGAGGCTGGTATGTGTGAAGATACAGTAGAAAGCGTGAAAATGATTCAGATAGAAGCAACTGAGAAAGAATTGAGTAAGTGGAAAGAGAGTACGGGAATGTTGGATACGATGGGATGTTGGACGGAATTGTCAGAGCATCAGCGATGGTTGTTACTGGATGCATATGTATTACCTGTGGTCACTATGGCTCATGGACCAGCCCATATTAATGCAAGGGGTATATGTAAACTCCTAGCCCCAGTATGGCAAAATGAAAATATTCCTAAATGTGCAGAAAATGTAGTGAAGCATTGCATTGTTTGCTTGATGCATAATCCAGGAAAGGGAACTCCAACTCCAGCAGGTCACTTTGCTCCCCCTACATATCCTTTTGAGGTATTACAAATAGACTACATCCATATGGAACGTTTCAATAACCTCAAGTATGTCCTGGTGGTGGTTTGCGCCTTTTCCAGATGGATAGAGGACTATCCCCTAAAGGACAATACTGCTTTGTCTACTGCCAAAGTCCTTCTGAAAGAGTTTTTCCCGAGGTTTGGTTTGCCGCGCATTGTCTGGAGTGACAATGGGAGTGAATTTGTAGGTCAGATTATGCAGAAAGTGTGTGTGAGTCTTGGTATTAGACAGGAATTTCATGCGGCAAACCATCCTCAGTCAGCAGGTTTGGTGGAGTGTTACAATGGCACTCTCAAACTTAAGTTAGCAAAGATTCAGACTAGTACAGGCCTTTCCTGGCCTGATGCCTTGCCCTTGGCACTCCTCTCAACAAGAACGACTGTCCATTCTGTTTGGGGCTTAGCCCCTATGAGATTGTTTTTGGGCGCCCTGCTAATGTTTGGGGAGTCCCTCGCCCCAAAAAGTATTCAGATATTCCGTATCCATTGTTGGTTGATTATTTGCACGACCTCACCACTAAATTGCGTGTTATTCGTCAACAGGTCCAAAACGCTTTGCCGGAGGCCTCCTCAGATCCAGGACACTCCATCCAACCCGGAGACTGGGTGTGTCTGAAAAACTTCCAGAGGAAGAAAAATCTGGAACCTCGCTGGGGGCCGCCGAGACAAGTCCTACTCACCACCCGTACAGCAATAAAAGTCGTCGGAAAACGAAACTGGATCCACGGCGTCTATTGTAAGCGGGTACCACTGCCTTTACCTTACGACCAGTGGGTCCGAGAAGGCATTGGGGACAGTGAATGTGACAAGGTACCTAGGTTCGTACCGTTTAGCAGTGCACGCCTGGACTGGACTAAGCATGGGCGGAAAATCCGTTCCGCTCGCGGATTTTGCGGATTTTCGGTAAATTCGCAATCCGCGAGATTTGCGAATTTCCAGCAAAATCCGCCAAATTCGCACGCAGCGGATTTTTTTTTTCTTGCTGATACAATTTTGCGGCGCGCGGCGTTGGTGATACAATTTTTGCGGCGCGCGGCGTTTATCATCGTTTGCCGAGTTGTTTTTCTTGATATTTTGCGAGTGCTGCGCCATTTTGGATCTTGATGCGGGATCCCGCGGGAATTTGGCGAGCGCGATTACGTCATCGCGGCTTGCCAACTTGCACAGCGAGAGTTTGTCAACGCGAGTACAGCGAGATCACGTCTCGCGGTACTTCGCAATTGCGAGATTTGAGATGCGGCGAGCAGCAACAATCTCGCACAAGCGAAAATATAAAACTTGCAATTCTGCACAAGAAATCCACCAGCAAGCAGCATAAACCTTCTTGAAATGATGATTTTTATCTGAATAACTCCTTAGGTTGACATTTGCCTGCACTTTTTTAGCGAGGAGTCCATTTTGGGGAGGGGGGGAGGGGGGTGGGAGGAAGGAAGTGCCCCACAGACTTCCTGTTCCTGTCCAGCAGGCTCCTCCCAGTGCTTTGTCCATCTCCTGGTCACTTTTCATTTGGATCTGGAGCTGGAAGGATTACTTTTTGTGGATGCTGCTGGATATTTGGATTTGAGGCCTTTTTGACTTTCTTTGGATCACTGTTGGATTAGAAATTTTACAAGTAAGTTTGTTTGGGGCATTACAGTTGCTGCAACTACAATTTTGGAATTTTCGATTTTTGGGCTGTTTTGGGGCCTTTTGCCCAGGGGTACTCAGTGGTGGGTGGACTGAGTCTTTCTGTGGGGTGTCTTGAACTTAAACATCATGGAGGGCATAGGTGGATTGGGATTGTGCTGATTTTTCAGTGATTTTCGTTTTTTGGGGCTGTACTTGTGGCCTTTTCACCAGGGGTATTTGAGTCTAGCATGGGCCTAGTCTTTCTGTGGGGTGTCTTGAACTTAAACATCATGGAGGGCATGGATGGAATGGGATTGTGCAGATTTTTCAGTTATTTTCGTTTTTTGGGGCTGTACTTGTGGCCTTTTCACCAGGGGTATTGAGTCTAGCATGGGCCTAGTCTTTTTGTGGGGTGTCTTGAACTTAAACATCATGGAAGGCATGGATGGAATGGGATTGTGCTGATTTTTCAGTGATTTTCGATTTTTGGGGGTGTTCATGGGGAGGGACAGGCCATGTGGCTGGGGGCCATTTTGAGTGCTGCTACAGGGCCTGGCCATGTGCAGGGAGGCAAGTGGCCATTTTGAATGTAGGCATTGTTGTTAGGCCTGCAACCATTTTGCCTACTTTTCAACCTTTATGCCCAGGGGTAGTGAGTGTTGCATGGGCCTAGTCTTTCTGTGGGTTGTCTTGAATTTAAACATCATGGAGGGCATGGATGGAATGGGATTGTGCTGATTTTTCAGTGATTTTCGTTTTTTGGGGCTGTACTTGTGGCCTTTTCACCAGGGGTATTGAGTCTAGCATGGGCCTAGTCTTTTTGTGGGGTGTCTTGAACTTAAACATCATGGAGGGCATGGGTGGAATGGGATTGTGCTGATTTTTCAGTGTTTTTCGATTTTTGGGGGTGTTCATGGGGAGGGACAGGCCATGTGGCTGGGGGCCATTTTGAGTGCTGCTACAGGCCCTGGCCATGTGCTGGGAGGCAAGTGGCCATTTTGAATGCAGGCATTGTTGTTAGGCCTGCAACCATTTTGCCTACTTTTCAACCTTTATGCCCAGGGGTAGTGAGTGTTGCATGGGCCTAGTCTTTCTGTGGGGTGTCTTGAATTTAAACATCATGGAGGGCATGGATGGAATGGGATTGTGCTGATTTTTCAGTGATTTTTGTTTTTTGTGGCTGTACTTGTGGCCTTTTCACCAGGGGTATTGAGTCTTGCATGGGCCTAGTCTTTCTGTGGGGTGTATTGAACTTAAACATCATGGAGGGCATGGATGGAATGGGATTGTGCTGATTTTTCAGTGATTTTCGTTTTTTGGGGCTGTACTTGTGGCCTTTTCACCAGGGGTATTGAGTCTTGCATGGGCCTAGTCTTTCTGTGGGGTGTCTTGAACTTAAACATCATGGAGGGCATGGATGGAATGGGATTGTGCTGATTTTTCAGTGTTTTTCGATTTTTGGGGGTGTTCATGGGGAGGGACAGGCCATGTGGCTGGGGGCCATTTTGAGTGCTGCTACAGGCCCTGGCCATGTGCTGGGAGGCAAGTGGCCATTTTGAATGCAGGCATTGTTGTTAGGCCTGCAACCATTTTGCCTACTTTTCAACCTTTATGCCCAGGGGTAGTGAGTCTTGCATGGGCCTAGTCTTTCTGCGGGGTGTCTTGAATTTAAACATCATGGAGGGCATGGATGGAATGGGATTGTGCAGATTTTTCAGTGATTTTCGTTTTTTGGGGCTGTACTTGTGGCCTTTTCACCAGGGGTATTTGAGTCTAGCATGGGCCTAGTCTTTCTGTGGGGTGTCTTGAACTTAAACATCATAGAGGGCATGGATGGAATGGGATTGTGCTGATTTTTCAGTGATTTTCGTTTTTTGGGGCTGTACTTGTGGCCTTTTCACCAGGGGTATTTGAGTCTAGCATGGGCCTAGTCTTTCTGTGGGGTGTCTTGAACTTAAACATCATGGAGGGCATGGATGGAATGGGATTGTGCTGATTTTTCTGTTTATTTTTTTATTTTTTTGGGGCGTATAACTGAACTGATGTTCCTCTGTCTTCCATTGTTTTTAGGTGCATAAGACTCAAGAGAACCACCAGTGCCAGGAAGAAGTCCTGCAGCGGTGTGTGTGTGCAGCATAACGTCACGCGACGTCACGTCTGGCCTCAGACAACTCTACAATTCGTGCAACTGCGGCCTGCTGTCTGACCTGCTCTGAAGAAGATGGCCACAAAAAAAGGTCTCCGTCGCTCCTCTAGCAAGAAAGTTGCTAGTAAGGAGCAGAAGAAGCAAGTTACCAAGGAGGCTGGTGTGCCAACCGCCACGTTTTTTGGGAGCAAAAAAAAAAAGTATGCCTGCAGCAGCAGGATCTGCTGGGGACCAAGCTGGGAGCAGCACCCCCGCTCCATTGGGTTCAGTGCCTCCACCACCACCCCAAATTAAGTCAAAGCCCTTGAGTGCTTCAGAGGCAGTCAGTGTACTTCTCCAATCACCATCGACCAGTGATGTTGGCTCATCGCAAGAAAGTAGCAGCAATGTCCCTGAATCAACACAGGTTGTTGTAACTCATCTGACAAGTGTTGAACAACCACAGCCGCAACAACAACATGTGCAAGAAGTACAAGCCCAAGTACATGTGGAAGGAGAGGCAGCGCAAGGAGATGCGCAAGCAGAGGTGCATGGAGGGTCACAAGTGCCCACAATAGTTGTTCCTCCCGAAGTAGGGGCACATCAGGAAATTGACAATCAGACCGAGGTATCATTTGAGGAAGCCACTCCTCCTGATGATCATTCATTGTCTTCCACATCCCTAGCAAGGAAAAGATCAAGGGGGGTGTCTACATCTTCTTCAAGCTCACCTCCTACTGATGATCTGGATGACGAATGGGTACCACCACGGCAGCCTGAGAGTGAGGCACACCATGATCTGACAAAGATACCTAAGCGTAAAAGGAAGGTCGTCGAAAAACTCATACCTATGGAGTGTGATGAGGCTCAACAAGAAGTGACGCATACTGCTGCTGATGAAGCCCTTCACGACGACGATCCAGTTATCATAATGGTCACTGCAGCCCCAGCGGGCATGCAGCAAAGAGACTTTTTGACCCTATCCCGAGAAGCTGCTGAGCGTGATGATGATGTCGACGAGGAGTCAATGGAAACACAACAATCATTGGATTTGGAGTTAACTAGTACACCAACACCTACCGCTTCCATATTTCTTCCTCGCAAGAAGGGACCTCCATCCACCTCGACCTCAATTAGTGGTGGTGAAAGTGCAAAACGTACTGAAGTTCGGCAATCCACATCCTCCACTTCATCTGGCATTAGCAGCAGGACCACCACCACCAGTATATTCGGCCCCCAAAGACATTTCAAGTCTGCAGTTTGGGACTTCTTTAGTGTTTGCCCAAAAAAGGAAAACATAGCCATTTGTAGCATTTGTAAGCTTCGAGTTAGTCGTGGTAAGTTTGGTACCAACTATGGTACCAGAGGCCAGAGAGGTCATCTTGAGAGACAGCACGCTGACCAATGGTTTGCGCACCTACAGGCGATCAAGGAAGCCCGAATTGCACAAAATGAAAACGTTGATGTTTCATCTGATGATGACAAGGAGGAAGAAGACGTGTCAAACACTTCACTTACACCCAGTACCCCTGTCAGCAGCACACCACATGTGAGCCACACTAAGAGTGTGGGAGAGAGTGAGACACCAATGCGAAAAAGTTCATCAGCGAGTGTGAGAAGTTGGCCCGATATGCAACGTTCGCTATTCTAGCGACCGCTATGTATCGTTCCAACGACCCTTATGGTGTTTGGTTGTAAGTCAACCTATAGACCAGCTATCCTAGTAGCGTGGATACGAGCAGTCTAAGGCTAAAGACTCGAGAGGGCGTGTTAAGCCAGCTGTTTACCACACATGTACCCCTTGAACACCCAGTGAAAGGACACCACACAAGTGTTATGAAAATAAACAGTATATTTATTAAGAATCACAACAGCCCGGTACTCTTTATGAGGACAGGGTACTAAGCACAAACCAAAGCTCTTTAGCAAATACTTCAAGTGCACAATTAGAAACAAGTGTCCGAGGACACGGAAGGATTAAGGTCTCGGGCGGACCCGATAAGGCAAGTCGGAAGCGAGGGACTCGGGACCCTAGAGTAAGGAGGCTATGCAGGCACCGAAATGCCGAGTTACCTAGCCACGAGGGCTGCGGCTGCACAAGTCTTACAGGCGTCGGGGTCTTCGCTGACGAGCCAGGAGCCGGAAGAAAGGAGTTGCTGGCCGGCGACCAGTGCTGAATAGTTCGTAGAGATCCAAGCCTGGATCGGAGATTGAAGAAACCTGAAAGCAGAGGGGACCAAGTCCGTACTACTAGCCAGTAGTCAGAGGGTACCAGGAAGGCACCGGTTGGCCGTCACCTCGACCAGGTGAGTGGGCGACGCTAGGCTCTGCAGCCTCACGGACCAGGAGGCGTTGTCGGCGACCACGGTGGAGGTGCGAGCTGTCCCACGAAGGATGATGCTGTCGGCGTCGCTGGGCCCAGGATGGGGCAACAAGCCTTGGCAGATCTCAGGGCCACGTGGTGGGCCTAAGATGGCGTCTTGAGTGGACCTTCTCGCAAAGATGGAAGCAAGGGCCAGTCTGGAGCAACCAGACCAGCAGTGATGATTCTCGGATGTCGTCACAGAAGGACACGAGCCAGCGGCTAGTGACCAGACAACGTGCTGAGCAGCGAGCAGAAGGGCCCCACTCAGATCGTGGAGATGCTGGGAGACTGCACTTCGGTGCTGGAGCGGCTCAGGGTCGGGGCTTCTCGGACCCCAGAGCACTCACCAGAGAGTTACCTCGATGGTCGTGCTGGTTTTTAAGAGCGTGCAGGTTCTGATGATGGCCGGTCCCTCGAGGTCTCGTCGCACCCACAGATCACAGCTGAGCTGATGTCGTGGGTAGAGGTCAGAGGTGCCAGGGAAGCCGGTTCTCGTCGAGCTGGGCCGTCGGATTCCTTGAGGAAGGACTTACAGCAAACCGCAGAGTTCTTAGTTGGTGCCCGCTGATGCAGGGTGACTACTCCTTAGTCACAAGGGAGAAATCTTGAGAAGAGTCTTGAATGTCCTTTCGTAGAAAGTAGTTCTTGAATCAAAGATGATCTAATTTGGAAGGGTCCCCGCTCCGGTCTTTATTCTAAAGAAAGGGGTGGGTACATGACTAGGTCCTGCCCTAAGGGTGGGACCAGGAAGGGGGGTAGTTACGCCCCTCTCCCCTGCCGGACTTTCCCCAGGCCAGGGCTGTCGCCCCTGGAACTGGTTCTAACCGGCAGATGCGTAGTGAGCACCGGGGTGCCACTCCGCAGTCACCTTCTCGCCAAAAGCCCTACCTACCCAGAATACACAAACCCTGTCTGGGACGGTGCGAACACCGCACTCGACAGGAAACCCTTTGTCCAAGTGCTCCTCGCTGGAAGGACTCCCAGCAGCAGGAGGTCAGACTCGTGTCTGTGGTGGCAGCATCCATTTTGTGGAGCTGAGGCTTCAGTTAACTTTAACCGGGGTTCACGGTTACGTGCATGTCGTGTCCCTCTAGAGGGGTGGGATGCTAACCTCATCGCCAGAATTGGTGAGAGGGCAGCACCCCGATTCGTATGACACCTTACTCGACATGCCTGGATAACGCGACACCGGAGTTACCGTTATGGTACGCGTTATCATGGAACAGCCATTGGGTCTTGATCCCGCAAACTGCAACCGGGCTCGGCTCGGGCCTGAGCCTAGCTCACACGAGCCCACGCACTCTGCCTTCAGGATTGTTAAGGCCTGCCATAGGAGTGACTGATAGGAACTCGGGTGTCCATTGTATGGTTAGATATAGAGCTACTATACCTAAAGCGAAGGGTGGTTACACGGCTTCGCCCCAGCTGTCGTGCAGCCAGTTGTGTCAAATTTTAGGAGGCCAGCCAGGGGTGGAATAATACATGCTTCAGCCCCTGACGGCCCTGGGTACACCTATGCCCTGCGTTACGGGGTCTGATAAGGTGGCCCAGTACCGATTGGTAAATGCACCTAGGGTACATATCGTAATTTAGAAAGAGAACAGCCAGGCTGTGGGTCTGATTAGCAGGCCCACAGCCAGAGAAAGTCGTAAACCAGTGAAACAAAAGCAAAAAATCTGGGTGATCATGGGATTGCAGACCCTACTCTCCTACATGACCCCCCCCAAACGTCGGAACAATAAGCTAACCTTGACCAGGTGAGTCTTCTTGTTCTAAGTGGAAATATCTGGAGAGCCCATCGGCATTGCCATGATCAGTACCAGGTCTATGTTCCACTGTAAAGTCCATCCCCTGTAGGGAAATGGACCACCTAAGCAGTTTGGGGTTTTCACCCTTCATCTGATTTAGCCACAAGAGGGGCTTATGGTCGGTCTGAATCTTGAAGTGAGTACCAAACAAGTATGGCCTCAGCTTCTTCAGGGCCCAAACCACAGCAAAGGCCTCCCTCTCAATAGCTGACCAATTCTTCTCTCTAGGGGTCAGCCTTCTGCTTATAAAAGCAATGGGCTGGTCTTGACCATCAAAATTCAGTTGAGAAAGAACAGCTCCCACACCCAACTCAGAAGCATCTGTTTGGACAATGAATGGTTTGGAGTAGTCCGGACTCTTGAGGATAGGCGCCGTGCACATGGCCTGCTTTAGGTCATCGAATGCTTTTTGACAGCTCGCTGTCCACTGAACCTTTTTTGGCATTTTCTTACTTGTCAGTTCGTTTAATGGTGTCACAATTGAACCATAGTTCCTGACAAACTTCCTATAGTAACCAGTCAGGCCCAAGAAAGCTCGAACCTGAGTCTGGGTGGTTGGAGAAGCCCAGTCCCTGATCGACTGTATCTTGCTCTCCAGTGGCTGAACCTGACCTCCACCTACAAGGTGGCCCAGGTATACAACCTGTGTCTGCCCTATCTGGCACTTGGTGGCCTTGATAGTGAGACCTGCTGCTTGCAGTGCCTCTAACGTCTTCCGCAGGTGGACCAGGTGATCCTCCCAGGTGGAGCTAAAGACAGCAATATCGTCAAGATACGCCGCACAGAAGTCATCCAGCCCAGTAAGGACTTGATTCACCAACCGTTGGAAGGTGGCAGGTGCATTTTTCAGACCAAAGGGCATCACCACGAACTGGTAATGCCCACCAGGGGTTGAAAATGCGGTTTTAGGCTTGGCGTCCTCAGCTAACCTGATTTGCCAATACCCAGCTGTCAGGTCAAACGTACTTAGGTAGTTGGCCGAAGCCAATCTATCGATAAGCTCGTCTGCCCTTGGTATTGGGTGGGCGTCAGTCTTAGTGACTGCATTGAGACCCCTGTAGTCTACGCAAAACCTCATCTCTCTCTTACCACCCTGGGTGTGAGGTTTCGGCACTAGAACTACGGGACTAGCCCAAGGGCTATCCGAGGGTTCAATGACTCCCAACTCCAACATTTTCTGCACTTCACTTTTGATGCAGTCTCTAACGTGATCAGGCTGCCTGTAGATTTTACTCTTGACTGGCAAGCTGTCACCAGTGTCAACCTCATGGGTGCACCAATCGGTCTGACTGGGTGTTAGAGAAAACATATGCCTGAACGACTGAAGAACCTGTTTACAGTCGCTCTGTTGATGTTCGGAGAGGCTGCCACAAAAGACAACACCATCAACCGAGCCATCGTCAGGATTCTGAGTGAGCAGGTCGGGGAGAGGATCACTCTCCTCTTCCTGTCCCTCATCTAGGGCCATGAGCAAACTCATGTCCTTCCTGTCGACATATGCTTTTAGCCTGTTGACATGGAGCACCCTGTGGGGGCTCCGGGGAGTTCCCAGGTCGACCAGGTAGGTGACCTCTCCCTTTTTCTCCAGGATGGTGTAGGGCCCGGACCATTTGTCCTTGAGTGCTGCTGGGGCCACTGGCTCCAACACCCACACCTTCTGTCCGGGCTGGTAAACAGTCAAGACAGCCTTTTGGTCATGCCAAGCTTTTTGGAGTTCTTGGCTGGCCTTAAGGTTTTCAGATGCCTTTTCCATGTACTCAGCCATCCGCGAGCGGAGGCCAAGCACATAGTCCACTATGTTGGCGGCAGGCTTTTTGAGAGGTCTCTCCCATCCTTCCTTCACCAAACACAGGGGTCCCCTTACAGGATGCCCGTACAGAAGTTCAAAAGGGCTGTAGCCAACCCCCTTCTGTGGGACTTCTCTGTAGGCGAACAAGAGGCAGGGGATCAGGACGTCCCATCTACGCCGAAGCTTTTCCGGTAGTCCATGAATCATCCCTTTTAGGGTCCTGTTGAATCTCTCAACAAGCCCATTGCATTGTGGATGATAGGGTGTAGTGAACTTGTAGTTAACACCACATTCCTTCCACATAGCAGTTAAGTAGCTCGACATGAAGTTTGCACCTCTGTCGGAGACGACCTCCTTAGGGAAGCCCACTCTGGAGAACACTCCAACTAGGGCTCTTGCCACAACAGGTGCTGTAGTGGTCCTAAGGGGAATAGCTTCAGGATACCTGGTGGCATGATCCACTACCACCAGTATAAACTTGTGCCCTGATGCTGTAGGTGGTTCCATGGGACCGACGATGTCGATCCCCACCCGTTCAAAGGGCACCCCCACCACAGGCATTGGTATAAGGGGGGCCTTTGTCGTGCCACCTGACTTACCACTGGCTTGGCAAGTGACACAGGAGCGGCAAAACTCCTTGGTATCCTCGTTCATGTGAGGCCAGTGAAAGTGTGAGACAAGCCTGTCCCACGTTTTCGTCTGGCCTAAGTGACCTGCTAAGGGAATCTCGTGGGCCAAGGTAAGTAGGAAACCACGCTGAGACAAGGGTACAACCAGCCTCCTGGTCATGCCAGGCTTGGGGTCTCTTGACTCAGTGTACAGGAGTCCATCTTCCCAGTATACCTTGTGGGTACCTGTGGCGTTCCCAGCAGCCTCAGCAGCAGCCTGCTGTCTGAGGGGTTCAAGAGAAGGGCAGTCTAACTGGTCCTTCCCCAGGTCTTCCCTTGAGGGTCCCCCTGAACCCAAGAATTCAACTTGATCAAGTTCGAATTCCCTAGGCTCAGTTTCCCTCAATTCCTGTAGGTCAGCCTCCTCTGAGACTTGATCCTCGACCTGGGGCAAGGGGGAAGGCGCAGCCTTAACCCTACTGCTCTTTTTCTTGGGAGGTGTCTGGTCCGTTGTTCCAGGATCCAGCACCTGTTCAGTGGGGCATTTCCTGACCTGTGACCTAGTCACAGCGAACACATGTGCTGGCAAACCTAACATTTCCATGTGAGTCCGGTGCTCCACTTCTGACCATTGTGACGACTCCAAATCATTGCCCAACAAACAATCCACTGGGAGGTCTGGACTAACTACAACCTTCTTGTGGCCAGTTACCCCTCCCCAGGAGAAAGCTACAATTGCCATACTGTGATTGGTAGTGACATTGCTTGCATTGGTCACCAGGAATTCTGTACCTGGCATGATCTGTCCAGGGTCCACAAAGTTAGGCGTCACCATGGTGACGCTGGCACAAGTGTCCCTATAGGCCTGAGCCATCTTTCCATTTATGAAAGGCGTCTGTCGGTATTTGCCCAAAGTATTGGGGCTTACGTCAGGGGATACGTCTGCGTCCCCTGTACTGACAAGGACAGCCTGAGTGAGTGTGCCAACTAAGTTGTCACGCCCCTCAGAACCCAGGGTTAACCCTACTAAACCCTTGGGAGGTGCACTACCACTGCTGACTGTACTAGGGGGCACAGGTGCCTTAGGGGCTGCAGTGGCAGGAGTCTGCTCTCCTCCTTTCTTGGTGCACTCACTAAACCAGTGAGACTTACTTTTACAGTACTGGCACCATCTTTTGGATTGGCCTTCTTTCTTCTTTTGGGGAGCCTGACCCCCACCCTCTTTGGGTTGTTGGGGACCTGTCGAAGACTTCTGGTCATTTTGTTCCCCTTTAGAATCTTTACCCTTCTGGTCTGCTTTCTTCTGACCACCTTGATTCTGGCCCTGGTTCTGCTTAACTCTTGTACGAACCCATCTGTCTGCCTTCTTTCCCAATTCTTGGGGAGAGGTCAGATCCGAGTCGACAAGATGCTGATGCAACAACTGGTTCTGACAATTGTTTAAAATTTGTTCTCTCATCATCAAATTATACAATCCTTGATAATCAGTAACCTTACTGCCCAGCAACCAGCCCTCAAAAGCCTTAGTGGCACAATCGACGAAATCAGACCAATCTTGAGACTGCGTTTTCTGGGTATCCCTGAACAGCACCCTGTACTGCTCAGTGGTTAGGCCGAACCCTTCAACGAGTGTATTTTTCAAGATTTGGTAATTGTTAGCATCCTCCACCCTTGTGGTGAGGAGCTTGTCTCTTCCTTTTCCTTCAAAGGAGAGCCACAAGATAGCTGCCCACTGACCCTGGGGAACACCCTGCACAGTGCAGGCCCTCTCCAAAGCAGTAATCCATTTGTGGATGTCGTCCCCTTGTTTAAAGGGGGGCACTATCTTACCAAGGTGTTTCGTATCGAAACTCTTTTCCCTATTACTAGGTACATTGCTGCCACCAGTGGGGACTGCCCCACTTAACTGTTGCTCTCTAGCAAAGGCAAGCCTTTCTTTGGCCAGGGCAAGTTCTTCCCTTTCGATCCTCAGATTAGCTGCCCTTTCCTTAGCTTCGTACACTCTCCTCTGAGGGGACGTCATCCCTCTCTGAGAAGAGTTGTGAGAGCCATTGGTTCGAAGGGATCTGCCAGAGCCTCTTGACAGAGATCGGGCTCGTCCATTCCCAATGTTAAGCTGACCTGATAGTGGCCCCAGGGGTCCCCCAGTACCGCTATCATGTTTGCTTAAGTTGGACCTGCTTAGTCTGACGACTTCTACCTGTCCCTTATCTGCCTCATCCCCAGAGAGATCCTCATCCTCATCCTCCTCCACATCCTCGTTCTCAGTTGCGAGGTGAATGAGGTCAGGATCGTCTCGGGTTCCCTCGAGGGGAGGCATGTCTCCTTCTGGATTAGAAGAGCTACGAAGTTTCTCAGCTCTCCTGGCATCATAAGTCTCCAAGAGACCAATCAGAAAGGACGTTGTGGGGTTAGACCCCTGCTGAATCTTCCTGGAGTGACACAGTCGTCTTAACTCCTTGAAGCTCAGCACAGTATATCCTGAAGGGATGACCTGTGGAGGGTCAACTGACACAAGGGGAGACCCAGAGTTTCCTCCTTTGTCCGACATACTGGTTCTAGTGTGGTGTAAGTGATGCACCTACCTACACTACGTGTTTACCTACTGTACCCTCGCTAAGAGTTGTAGCCAAGGTGTGCTAAGCCTTGAGGAGCTACAACAGCTGGTTCAGTAGAACTCAGAGTATTCTAAGCTTTTAGTTATATGTACTAACAGTACTTTGTGCGATCTTTCAACAAGATATTCTTAGGATACGTGTGGTAAAACAACAGCAAGCTCAAATCCCAACCGCTGCTCACCAATGTGAGAAGTTGGCCCGATATGCAACGTTCGCTATTCTAGCGACCGCTATGTATCGTTCCAACGACCCTTATGGTGTTTGGTTGTAAGTCAACCTATAGACCAGCTATCCTAGTAGCGTGGATACGAGCAGTCTAAGGCTAAAGACTCGAGAGGGCGTGTTAAGCCAGCTGTTTACCACACATGTACCCCTTGAACACCCAGTGAAAGGACACCACACAAGTGTTATGAAAATAAACAGTATATTTATTAAGAATCACAACAGCCCGGTACTCTTTATGAGGACAGGGTACTAAGCACAAACCAAAGCTCTTTAGCAAATACTTCAAGTGCACAATTAGAAACAAGTGTCCGAGGACACGGAAGGATTAAGGTCTCGGGCGGACCCGATAAGGCAAGTCGGAAGCGAGGGACTCGGGACCCTAGAGTAAGGAGGCTATGCAGGCACCGAAATGCCGAGTTACCTAGCCACGAGGGCTGCGGCTGCACAAGTCTTACAGGCGTCGGGGTCTTCGCTGACGAGCCAGGAGCCGGAAGAAAGGAGTTGCTGGCCGGCGACCAGTGCTGAATAGTTCGTAGAGATCCAAGCCTGGATCGGAGATTGAAGAAACCTGAAAGCAGAGGGGACCAAGTCCGTACTACTAGCCAGTAGTCAGAGGGTACCAGGAAGGCACCGGTTGGCCGTCACCTCGACCAGGTGAGTGGGCGACGCTAGGCTCTGCAGCCTCACGGACCAGGAGGCGTTGTCGGCGACCACGGTGGAGGTGCGAGCTGTCCCACGAAGGATGATGCTGTCGGCGTCGCTGGGCCCAGGATGGGGCAACAAGCCTTGGCAGATCTCAGGGCCACGTGGTGGGCCTAAGATGGCGTCTTGAGTGGACCAGGAGGGTCCGGGGTGCTTCTCGCAAAGATGGAAGCAAGGGCCAGTCTGGAGCAACCAGACCAGCAGTGATGATTCTCGGATGTCGTCACAGAAGGACACGAGCCAGCGGCTAGTGACCAGACAACGTGCTGAGCAGCGAGCAGAAGGGCCCCACTCAGATCGTGGAGATGCTGGGAGACTGCACTTCGGTGCTGGAGCGGCTCAGGGTCGGGGCTTCTCGGACCCCAGAGCACTCACCAGAGAGTTACCTCGATGGTCGTGCTGGTTTTTAAGAGCGTGCAGGTTCTGATGATGGCCGGTCCCTCGAGGTCTCGTCGCACCCACAGATCACAGCTGAGCTGATGTCGTGGGTAGAGGTCAGAGGTGCCAGGGAAGCCGGTTCTCGTCGAGCTGGGCCGTCGGATTCCTTGAGGAAGGACTTACAGCAAACCGCAGAGTTCTTAGTTGGTGCCCGCTGATGCAGGGTGACTACTCAGTCACAAGGGAGAAATCTTGAGAAGAGTCTTGAATGTCCTTTCGTAGAAAGTAGTTCTTGAATCAAAGATGATCTAATTTGGAAGGGTCCCCGCTCCGGTCTTTATTCTAAAGAAAGGGGTGGGTACATGACTAGGTCCTGCCCTAAGGGTGGGACCAGGAAGGGGGGTAGTTACGCCCCTCTCCCCTGCCGGACTTTCCCCAGGCCAGGGCTGTCGCCCCTGGAACTGGTTCTAACCGGCAGATGCGTAGTGAGCACCGGGGTGCCACTCCGCAGTCACCTTCTCGCCAAAAGCCCTACCTACCCAGAATACACAAACCCTGTCTGGGACGGTGCGAACACCGCCCTCGACAGGAAACCCTTTGTCCAAGTGCTCCTCGCTGGAAGGACTCCCAGCAGCCGGAGGTCAGACTCGTGTCTGTGGTGGCAGCATCCATTTTGTGGAGCTGAGGCTTCAGTTAACTTTAACCGGGGTTCACGGTTACGTGCATGTCATGTCCCTCTAGAGGGGTGGGATGCTAACCTCATCGCCAGAATTGGTGAGAGGGCAGCACCCCGATTCGTATGACACCTTACTCGACATGCCTGGATAACGCGACACCGGAGTTACCGTTATGGTACGCGTTATCATGGAACAGCCATTGGGTCTTGATCCCGCAAACTGCAACCGGGCTCGGCTCGGGCCTGAGCCTAGCTCACACGAGCCCACGCACTCTGCCTTCAGGATTGTTAAGGTCTGCCATAGGAGTGACTGATAGGAACTCGGGTGTCCATTGTATGGTTAGATATAGAGCTACTATACCTAAAGCGAAGGGTGGTTACACGGCTTCGCCCCAGCTGTCGTGCAGCCAGTTGTGTCAAATTTTAGGAGGCCAGCCAGGGGTGGCATAATACATGCTTCAGCCCCTGACGGCCCTGGGTACACCTATGCCCTGCGTTACGGGGTCTGATAAGGTGGCCCAGTACCGATTGGTAAATGCACCTAGGGTACATATCGTAATTTAGAAAGAGAACAGCCAGGCTGTGGGTCTGATTAGCAGGCCCACAGCCAGAGAAAGTCGTAAACCAGTGAAACAAAAGCAAAAAATCTGGGTGATCATGGGATTGCAGACCCTACTCTCCTACAGCGAGCGTAACTGGGTCGAAGATATCATCATCATCATCCCGTAAATCCTTGGTCCAGGGCAACATTAAAAAGATGTTGTTTACAGAAGTGCAATATGAACGCAACCACCCACTGACGCGTCTGTATAACACTAAGCTGGCTAAAATGCTAGCTCTGGACCTTCTCCCTTTTTCTTTTGTAGAAGGGGTTGGATTTCTAGAATTAGTGGCAGCGCTCTGCCCTAAATGGAAGGTTCCTAGCCGGTTCTATTTTGCCCGAGTTGCGGTTCCAGCACTACATGAAGATGTTCTGAAGGTGATTGGGGCAGCTTTGCAGAAGAGTGCTGTTCACACTATACATCTGACAACAGACATGTGGACCAGTGGCGCAGGCGCTGATTACATGTGCATCACGGCACACTGGGTCTCTTTTTCAGGGGCTAAAGCAAAGCTAAACGCAGGTGTTGACGCGGACATTGTTTTTAAAGCTGCTCGGAAACATGCAACACTAGCCATGTTTGGTTTGGAGAAACGTCACACAGCAGAAAACATTTTGGATGTCTTCAACACAAAGGTCCTTGACAGGCTGTCCCCAAAAAAACGCCAGGTTGGTTATGTTTCCACGGACAATGGCGCCAATATAGTTAAGGCCATGAAGCTGGGTTACTATTTCAGAGTGCCGTGTTTGGCGCACTGTATAAACCTGGTTGTCCAAAAATTCTTGGGTAATAAAGGCAGTGCAGCGTACAGAGTATTGGACACCTGCTGAAAAATGTGCAACCATTTCAGCCATTCTTTTAAGGCCCAGAAGCAGCTGAGGAGCCTGCTATATCAACGTCAAATGCCAGTGAAAGCACTCATCCAGGAGGTGGTAACACGTTGGAACTCAACCTTCTACATGCTTGAGCGTCTGTATGAGCAGTATACGGTACTCGATCACTATTTCTTAACACAGGGTACAGCTCAGAAGGAGGACCTGAGGATGGGTGCGGCGCAATGGAACATAGTTCAAAGCCTGACACGCATGCTTCGTCCTTTTGAGTTCTTCACGCGTGCAGTCAGCAAGGAGGACTGTAATTTGGGAAAAGCTATCCCATTGTTGTACATGCTGGAGCACCAACTGAAGGAGGTGTGTTCTGTGTTTGAAAAAGATGTAAAAAACCTCTTTTGTTCTGGCTGAGAAATTATTAGAGCTCCTACAAGGTGATGAACGTCTTAAAATGATCCACTCAGAAGAGCATTACATTTGTGCTACTATTCTGGATCCACGCTACAAAAAGGCGCTGGCAGGCCAAGCATTCTTTCCTTTTGATGATGAACATGTTCCAAAGTACAAACGTTGGCTAGCCATGTCAGCCAAGAGGTTTGAAAGAGAACGGCAGAAAATTGAAGGAAATGGCAGTACATCAGCAGGCCATCCCCAGTCAAAACAATCCACTTCTGCACCTGTGGCTGTGGCACAAGTGACCTCTCAGCCGTTAAAGACACCGGCAACCGGATCATCTGCACCAGACACAACAGAAACATTGGAGGCTGAAGAGGATTGGCTAGCTCGGCTTGGGTATGGTTCTCAAAAGGGCAGAGGCACAGCAACAGCTAAGCAAAGTGGAGGAACCTTGGATGAGGACCTTGAGTCGATGGTGAAGGACTATCTGAATGACTCAACAGAGGTCTATGTTAATGCTGACCCATTGGCGTATTGGCATGGGAAAAAAGAATTGTGGCCAGAGCTCACCAACCTGGCTTTAAACTACTTGTCTTGCCCACTCGCAAGCGTGTCTTCTGAACGTGTTTTCAGTGCTGCTGGTGGCATTGTAACTTCCAAACGGAGCCGCCTCTCGCCCAAAAATGTGGAGAGGTTAACAATGATCAAGATGAATCAGCACCTCTTACCACCAGATTTCAGAGTACGAGAAAGCGCGCCGGATGAAGACTAGGTGGCCAGCAACATAGATGAGGGAATTTCTACTCTGTCAGGTGACACTGAGCTCACCCTGCCTGAATTCGCAGAGTATGATGACGAAGCCTTATTCTTATTCCTGGACCGTGATACCGAGCCCTGAAAATGAGACAACGAATCAATAACTTTCTTTTTCGTCCTTATTCTCTTTTATTCCTGTGTGTCTGTCTTTCTTTGTTGTGCACAGTTAATATATTTCAAACTTTAATCAGATAATCACAAAAACAAGCCCATCAGCAGAACTGTCTTCACTGGTTTGCTAATTGATTTGAAGGTGCCGCAGTCTGCATTCCTCAGGTTCACAAGTTCCGAAGAACATGCTCCTCTATCCTCCTCCTCCAGACTCCTATTTCCATCAAAGCAGAGGGCTGGTTTACGCCCAATGAAGAAAGACTCAGCACTTGTGGGGGTGTTGTTCTACCTGTTCGCAGGTGAGTTGACGGCTCTGGGACCATTGTTGGGAAGCTCTAATACCGGATAAAAGTGGTTTGGACCAAATCCGAGGCGCACATTTTTTAGTGTTTTTGCTGACTTGCTTGCCTTTGAGGTGCTCTTAGGGGGGGTTCCGTCTGTTTGTGGGTGAGTTTCGGGGTCTGTCAGCACTGCTGGGACACTCTAATCTTGATTGCATTTGCTTTTCAGGAAATCCGTGGTGGCAACCCCGACTTATGGCCTAGCTACGCAGCGCGTTTGGACCGAAGGCCGAGAAATATTGTAAGTAGGAGATGTTGGTTTTGGCCTGTTTGGGGGTGTTATGCTTTTTGGCGGGTGGGTTGGCGGGTCTTGGGGCATTCCTGGGAAGGTCTAATACCGGGTAGAAGTGGTTGGGACAAAATCCAGGCCGATTTTTTTTTGTTGCTATTTCTGACATTATGCTCAATGTAGCGTTTTTGGGGGCCTGTTTGGGGGGCTTCCTGGTGTTTGTGGGTGGGTTTCGGGGTCTGGGAGCACTGCTGGGACACTCTAATCTTGATTGCATTTGCTTTTCAGGAAATCCGTGGTGGCAAACCGGACCTATGGCCTAGCTACGCAGCGCGTTTGGACCGAAGGCCGAGAAATATTGCAAGTATGAGATTTTGCTTTGGGCTGTTTGGGGGTGTTATGCTTCTTGGCGGGTGGGTTGGCGGGTCTTGGGGCATTCCTGGGAAGGTCTAATACCGGGTAGAAGTGGTTGGGACAAAATCCTCGCGGAAAAGCCTTTTGGCACTTTTTGTAACTTAGGGTTCATTAGGGTTAGCCCTAGCAGCAGGATTGCATGTGTTTCGGGGTGTTCTAGATTTTTGCAACTGAGTTCTGGGGTCTTAGAGCACTCGTGAGAATGTGTAATTTTGGTTGCAAGTCATTTGAAGAAAATTCATGGTGGGAAAGGGGGGATTTGGCATAGTTAAAGAAAGCCTTTGCCACTATTCTTAACTTAGGGTTCGTTAGGGTTAGCAGTATTTCTATTGCATGTGTTTGGGTGGGGGGGTTTTCGAGACTTGGAGTGATGCTGGCTATGGATACTTTTGCTTGGTTGCTTGCAAGTGGTTTGAATGCAATCCACGGTGGGTAAGGGGGTACTTTTACTTTCAAAGTATGTTTTGTCACCAGTTTTCTGCTAGGCCTCGTTTTTTGAGATTTGATTGGGGGTCTTCTACATTTTTGCGACTGGCTTTAGTAAGGGTCTGGGTGGGAGCACTGCTGGGAAGATCTAATTTTGTTCTAAAACACAGTTTACAGGACACCTAGCTTGAGGGGAAAGATCCGCTACATTAATTTGCCCATACTTATTTATCCTTCAAAAGGTGACTCAGACAGAGTACGCACTTTCAAAAATATTGTACTGTCTACTAGGAAAATCAAAGTGTGACTTTTTGCACTCCACAGCCTACATACCTTATATTTATTTATCAGTGGTGTTGTAATATTATATCACTTCCTGTTTTTCGTTGAATAATTACAGGCCGGGTTTCAGTCTGTGCAATGGGGAAAAAAGGATGGAGTCAGGCTTCACATTAGCGAGCCACAATTCAGCATCAGGCAGGCAGTGGACAGGGTGTCTTCTGGTCACCAACATTGATGGACGAAGCGTCAGCTGCAATGGAGGAGTGCCGCTAATAAGAGGATTTTTTTTCTGCAGGCAACTTACTTACCAAATTCAACAGGACAACTACAACAACATACAGATACAGTATCCTTTGTCTTTTTCTCTGACTGTGACTGCATTTCTTGGATCTCTGCTTCTAAATTGATCCCTTAACACATCACTTAGTCCACTCCACTATCACATCTGCACCACACATAGTCATTTGTAAGTGCTCCTACGTAATTCGCAAGTCGCAGCACGCCCAGGCCCGTAGAGGACTGGGATGGCCCCAATGATGAAGCATGTCACCAAGGGGCAACCCTGGTGAGTGAGGGGACACCTAGAAAAAGAGCAATTTCTCCTTTTCTATCTACTATACCTTCCAGACCAACCCTAATGAGTGTTGTGAATGGATTTATAGTGACCAGCAAGGCTCTCAGGTATCTGGCAACAGAGACCTTATGTTGAATATAGTTATCAATAATTCCACACACGCCCTGTACTGTCGCATTCTTTCTTCCACAGTTGTCGAAAGTACTACTTACTTTTCACTGACATGCATGCAGTAGTGCACGCACTTTCAAAGATTGATGGATAGGTTTGTACCCAAAGATTTGTTTATGTTCAATTGTTTGTCCATGCTGTGCTTTTTTTACAGGGTGTCTTCTGGTGACCAACATCGATGGACGAATCGTCGGCTGCAATGGAGGAGTGCCGCTAATAAGAGGATTTTTTTTCTGCAGGCAACTTACTTACCAAATTCAACAGGACAACTACAACAACATACAGATACAGTATCCTTTGTCTTTTTCTCTGACTGTGACTGCATTTCTTGGATCTCTCTCTGCTTCTAAATTGATCCCTTAACACATCACTTAGTCCACTCCACTATCACATCTGCACCACACATAGTCATTTGTAAGTGCTCCTACGTAATTCGCAAGTCGCAGCACGCCCCAGCCCGTAGAGGACTGGGATGGCCCCAATGATGAAGCATGTCACCAAGGGGCAACCCTGGTGAGTGAGGGGACACCTAGAAAAAGAGCAATTTCTCCTTTTCTATCTACTATACCTTCCAGACCAACCCCATTGAGTGTTGTGTATGGATTTATAGTGACCAGCAAGGCTCTCAGGTATCTGGCAACAGAGACATTATGTTGAATATAGTTATCAATAATTCCACACACGCCCTGTACTGTCGCATTCTTTCTTCCACAGTTGTCGAAAGTACTACTTACTTTTCACTGACATGCATGCAGTAGTGCATGCACTTTCAAAGATTGATGGATAGGTTTGTACCCAAAGATTTGTTTATGTTCACAATTGTTTGTCCATGCTGTGCTATTTTTTCTTGTCTCCCAAAACCTTTCCCAAAAACCCCCGTACCCATCCATTTTTCAAACCCTAACCCTCTTCCCCCGGGCTGTGTGGTTTTCATTGATGTGTGACTAAATTACAGCAATAAATCCACACACTTGCTGGGGAGGATAAGGTGATAGCAACAGGCTGGTGAAGAAATCCGAGGATATATTCTTACTCTGATTGACAAAGACCCATGGCTAATGTCAAAGAACTTCAACCGAATTAGTTATACTTTAACATTTGTTAGGCTACAATGTGGCACTGTTCTAGTGTACTTCTGTCACCTGCTATATTCTCTATTGTACCGTTGTATTGCTCAGGAGGACAAACCAGATTTCATTTTCTTTTTTTTCATAGGCATGCAACTGCCACTGTGTCACACCACTAGTACCACCGCTATGAGGAAATTTTATCCGCCCAGGATTGCCAACCTTATTCGCTGTTTCCCGTGGAGCCAGCCCTACTTGCAAACAGAAATTACAGGTAAGATAGGCGTTTGGTTGGAGGTAGTATAATGGAGTATTAGGAGAGACGAGAGATTGGATTGACGGTAGTACTACTAAAGTCCTAGGACTATTCAGGAAAACAAACTTACTGTTAAACCCCCACCCACCAGACTGAAAAGCAGTAAAAAACAGGTATGGTCAGATAAAGTTTCAAAAAGTATATTTTTATAGCCCTAACAAAAGAATCTCCCGCAAGACCCTCCCTAACCCCAACGATTGTCCTTCAAAAGTCCCCAAAAAACCCAACTCCCAATTCCCACCCCCCAAAAGTCTCTAAAAAAGGGGCAAGGGACACTATGGCAGGGTGCTGTTGGATTTAGCAGCCAGGGCATCATGCTCCTTGCGGAGGGTGGCAAGTTCGAAGCGGAGGCCCTCCACCAAGTTCTTATAGTTATGGACCTCCTGCTCCAGGTAGGACAGTCTGAGGGATAAGCGGCGCCGGTGTGCCTTGCAAATCCTGTGAGGGGCAGCTGCTTTCTTTGCTGCTCGGCGGTGGCGTTTGGCTTTGGTAGCCCGGCTCCGTACCGCTGGAGCACTGCGCTGGCTGGCAGCCCGCACGGAGGAGGATGCAGCTGTCCCAGTGGACGTTGTTGTTGTACCAGACTGCGTCTCCTCCTCCTCCAGGGCCACCAGCCGCCGATATTCAGCGACAGTGGCATCCAGCCTCCGTTGCCGGGCCATTCGAGCCAGCTCCTTCCTCCTTGATGGTGTCTTGGATTTGGAAGGAGCAACTACATGAAAAAAGAAAGACATAGTCTGTAACCAATGCTCCTTAAGATTAACACAAAATGATTGAGCAGAAAGTTGTAACAGTACAAGTAGCAAATTGAAAGCACAGTACATAACTATTGAGGACAGTATCTATGTAACCTCCGACTTCTTCATCCTTGCTCTAACATTAGTGGGAGTTTAAGGAACAAATTCTACGAGCACTATGGACTTCCATTACAGTCGACTATGACAGTACACCACTCTTATTCTTCTTCTTCTCTCTTGTTTAGGAAAATTGGTACGTTATCTTATGCAAGCCGGCATAATGCAGAAAGCACACTCTGCAGTCTTCAATCTCAATGACTAAGGAATGTATAGCTTACCTCTGCCCGCCACCACCGTGTGAACCCTCACAGGCATGTCCTTGTCCGGCACTTGCACCGCCTCCTCCCCAGAGTTGTCCTCCTCGTCCAATGCCACCACCACCTCCGCGCTGGCCCCGTCTCCAGATGTTCCACCTACAAAGTACATTTAATAATGTTAGAATACACCACTCACCACTATATAATATTTGGTCTAGGAGGAAGAAAGAAATGTGAAAAAAACAGTATACAATTTAATAATTTACGACTGTGTACTCTAAAGTAAAAATGTCCCTTTTTCCAGGGAAGGCTGTTGTCTTGCTGCACTTTTTGGCACAACTGATGAATGTTTGCTTTTTACTTTTTAACACGCAACACTTTTTCTCCTAACAGACAGAAGCTTGACTTCTAAGAACACGAGCAGGATCAAGTTCAAACCAGGTGAGAGCTCGGCTCGACCACAAGAAATGTGTCCAATTAATCGTCAGCACTAAGCACTTTTCCATTTTCAGTTACACGTTCACTTTTATGACAAACTTGATTTTAATAAATGGGTTTACTTTTAATAAAGCTTTTAAACTTAAATGGACTCTGTGGTTTTTGGTCCTCCAGACTAGAGTGGATGAGCTAAAGGTTTTGGAATTTTTGCAAGCATGAGTCCGTGCCTCTGCCATCGGTGACTTTGGGAGCTAAATGACTCTGCCACACTATCTAGCCAGTAAGGAGATTGGGGGTTCAACTACAAAGTCTGTTATCAATGAGGTATGTGGAAAGTCTAACAGCACCTATTATAATTGATAAGCTAAGCAATGCATTATTTAGTGTCCATAGTTCTGTTTGTGCAGATTTGTCCCTGCAACAGTAGTAGAATGGATTGTCCTCCTATCCAAACCAAAAGTAAAGTAGTATCTTATTCTTTCTTGGTGGTCATTCACCTTTTTATTGTTGGCAATGGTCAAAGCATAAACATTTAGAATACTTGAAAAGACATCATGGACAATCCCAGAGGACTGCACTCAGTGCATATAGAGCTATTGCTGACTAGAATGGGAGTCCAATGGAAATGCCAAATGTGCAATCTTACTTAGCTACACAGACAGACTAATAAGAATAATCTAGTAATACCACACGGAGTCATAGTCGAGGCAGGATAAGAATTTAGATCCTGTCTACAAGAAGATCAAAGACGATTTAGAAAAAATCGAATGAGGAACGCTAGGAAAAAATAAGTACTCTATATTAAAATTAAAACTTACTGGGGCCAGCAAAGGAGCCCTCGCCTGCCCGGTCCTGGCCTGCATCGTCAACAGCACCCTCCTCCTCCTCCTCCTGTGTCCTCCTCTTGCCCCTGGGGGAAGCTGATGTACAACATGAAAGAAAGAAAAACAGAAAACATGGATGATATTTCTCAACCAAATCAAACATTTCAAAAGAACTAACAAAATATTTTTGCGAAATAGCAAATAGGGAACGACTCCACGGGATATATTATTGACCAATCTCATGTGGTCGACTACGTTATTACTTTAGTATTGCTTGATTTGCGGACCGTCGAATTGGAAACTACCCTATGTAACTCGCTAAACAAAGTACTAAAAAGGTTTGCCTAGGATTGGCAGGCAGCAGTCCGCAGCATGCAAAGTGACAGCCAAAGTCCATCGTGATTGAAGATCAGCGACAACACTAAAGTTTCCTACTACATTAACCAGTCATTAAAATACTCAAACTATTAATCCACCACCACTATTTCTTCTTATCGCCATGTGTACAAAGGAAGGACTGGACTTGAGTCTGTAGGGGCTGATTTAGAAGCCCCTTGCGGCTCTTTTGCTCCATTGTTGCGTGACTTTTGTGACGCAGCGACAGCACAAAAGAGACGCAATGGTGCGGCGTATATTAACAACGTGACGCATATGGGAGATGCATCACGTTGTAAAGCCCTGCGCCAATAGGGGGCGTTCCGGCGCAAGGGAGGGCGTTCCTGCGCAGGAACGCATCCTAAAAGTGGCTGAGGGAAATCTACAAGATTTCAATCAGTCACTTTGAGGACAATGATGCGTGACTCAAACACTGCGCCTGCTTGAAGCAGACGTACGGCTTGACGCAGCATTGGGGAGATAGGGCACCCCAGAGCATTGATGGAGCTGCTCCATCGTTGCGACGCAACTCCAGCAATGCGTCGCCTTTACGGCACAGATGCGTAACGCTTTGGTGACGTTTTGGGCCCATGGTGCGCCGCATTGTAAATACGTCGCACCATGGGTGATGGTGGCGTGACGCACAATTACTGGCGCATCCCTGCTACTTTGCAGGGATGCGCCGGTAATTCAAAATCAGAACCTTAGTGTGTAGCATTACGCAGTTCTTTAAACTACACTCATACATAATTTCACAGGCCAATGAAATGAACACAAAATCTAAAACAAATAAGCATAGTAGCAACACTACTGAGAAGAAGGAGAGCAGTGTACCTGAAATGCACAGAAGATTTTGAAATATAATTTACCTACAATGTAATGAGCAGCATTATTGCTCTTGGTAAAAAACAAAAATTTGCAATAGAATAACACAGCAGGAGAAAACTTAGTAGTAAAGAAATAGCTACTACTACTCACCAAGCCCGGGGATCTCAAGGCCAAGGAGGTCGAGCAGATCTCGCTCACGGGTCAGGACATCCGTCCAGCGGTGGGTGGCCTGGTTGTAGGTGCGCCAGACCCGAGAGTGGTGGTAAATGGCCTGGCACACCTTCTCCCACCGCTTCCGGCGCTCCCGGGCCCCGTACCCGGCACTGATCTTGCCGCCTCCCATGATGGTCCTGGGGAGGCGGCGCTGAACATAAAAAATGAGTTGGCCCACCTCCTCCGGGCTAAAGATCTCCCTGGGTACGACCTCCTCCCCCCTCAAACGCCCGCACGGGAGCCGGACACGGGGTGCGGGACCCTTCCCCTTCTCGGGATGCTTCCCGGCTCCCTTCACCATGGTCTGGGCGGAAAGGAATAAAGAAAATAGAATAGGGAAGAGAAGAAAAGAAAAGAGTTTAAAAAAGTAGTTTAAAATTAACCAAAAGTAGCAGTAAACACAAAAATATAGGGCTAGAAAAATAGAGGGATAGATAATAAGTAAAATAGATCAAAAAAAACTTCAAACAAGCAAAGGATGGCAGAGATTGACAGAGGATACAAAGACCATGCCCAGAACCATAGCAATGAATGAGAAACAAGATGGCCGCGCCCGTTCACGACCGCGCGGGTAAGTTCGCGCGAGATTTTCCTTGCGAACACGCGCGAAACTGTACTGGCAAGCCGCAGACTTTGCGAGATTACACTTCGCGCCCGGAAACGGAAATACGTCAGGCAAACAAGATGGTCGCGCCCTTGAACGACCGCGAGGGTAACTTCGCGCCTTGCGCTGCGAGCGGCTCGCAAAAACGCACAAAACCTTGCCAACTAACACGCCGCAAAAAAAACAAATTGCATATTCGCACGAATTTGCGGCTTCCGAATCCGATCTCGCGCGTGTTCGCGCCCCGCGAACCCCGCGAAATTGCAGAAAAACGAGTTTTTCAAAACTGAAAGCACTCGGCAGGGGCAAGAGTTCAAACTCATCATTAGTAACAATTCCCTGTAGTGCTTCCTTACTGGGGCCCCTCCAGAATTCAGTTGCTAGTTGCAACAATTGTATGACCCTGCTCTGACCCTCACAGCAGGCTCATAGAATAGCTACAAGTAGGCCACAAAGGTCCTGGGGAAAAAAAATGCACTGCAACAGAAAGCAAAATTACAGATAAGGAAGCAGGTGCCAGACTGGAATTTTAAAACAGTGACACATTAAGAAACTAACCCCAAATTAATTCATGTCAGTTGAAGCAGGGCTGGTGTGCTTGCTTCCCCCCCCCATAATCTACAGTAATGATGAACCAGAGGGTGGCATTGATGTAACAGAGGGTTGCAGTGGTGAAACAGAGGGTGCTGGGAACCTGTGATGATGAACCAGACGCAGAAACAACATAATCGCGACCGTTGCGTGCCGAAATGTAAGTTCGCAATTGCGAACTTGTACGAAACCCTCGCGAACTGGCAGAAATCCTTGCGAACACAAAAAAAAATCCGCAAATTCGCAAGAATTCGCGGATTTTGCAGATTGCGAGTTCGCAAATCCGCAAAATTCGCGAACGCGAGGTTCGCAAAATTCGCCCATGCTTAGACTGGACTAGTTCCGAGAAAGAGGACGACGACGTTTTGCAGGAAGCTGTACCTTCACACTTGCGACTAAACACATCGGATCCAGAGACTTTATTCAAGGACCAAAGGATACCTGGCAAGACACGATACAACCTATGAGAAAGATTGCCTAAGAACGATTAAGCTTTGTACTTTATTTTTGTTTTGTGTTAAAAAGTGAAAGATTCCTTTTCCACTATCCATCAAGTTGCAGGGTCACGGTAGGAGGCTTAGGCTGTGACCTGAATAGTGACTAGGTCAACAGGACTTGCAGTGTCATAGGATGGCTAACAACCACAGCTAAGTGATCAAGGAAGATTATCGTGAGCAATGCCTTTAGAGTAATGGATAGCGCAGGAAAAGAGAATGACGTCAAAATTATGAAAAGAAATCATTATAAGAAACTATTATTCAGTCGTTGTGGCGTAGCATTATGTATCTCAGTATGTTTATGCAGTTTATTAGCATGTGTAGGATGGATCGTACACAGTATGCAGCCAACACCTGTCCCTGCTTCTACTTCTTTGATTTCCTCTACTACTATTTCTCCACATAAATTTTATGCACTCCCAGACCATGAGCCGATGAGAAGAATGGAGTATTTTAACAATTCATTTATCCAACTGTTACATCAACATCATTTGGTAGTGAATACTACTGATTGTTGTGTTTGTGGGCTCATACCACACAATACAGAGAGAGGGATGCTGTATTTAGTTCTTCCATTTACGTATGAAGGTTCTGCTTGGGCTAATCTGGCTATGTTTTCTAATGCATACCAGAACCTACTCAGATATCCTCCTGGTGGGTCCTATAATGGTGGAGTAGATTTCAGTCATAGCTCTTTGATCAAGGGGATAGTGACCATGGCAAAAATAGCTGATATTATCAAGATCCCCAAGGATGAAAAGAGAATATATGATGGATGGAACGTGACCCGGTATGTCACTAGCCTCACTGATAAGATCAAACAGAAGAAGTTTGCACCAATTTGGGTTTTACCCCAGAGAGGTAATCTGCGTTTACAAATAAATGGCCAGAATACCAAAGTTAAGCAAGAAAGGAGTAATTGTTCTCACATATACGTCTATACACCCTTGACTCCTTCACCATTAGTTCCATCACAAGGCACATACTTCATTTGTCATGATAAAGCTTATACATGGCTTCCCACACATTTCTCGGGAACATGTTATATAGCTTTCCTTCTCCCTCCGACATATACTGCTCCTGCAGATCACCATAGATTTGGTACAGGAGTTATTGATGCGGAAGACACAGCCGGACAAGAGGGAGGAGGTTTCCTGAAAGGATTTCTTCCCTTTTGGGGTCCAATGGCAAATAGTAGGAACATCAGACGTCTGGTTCGTGTGGTCGATGCTACCATAAATATAACTTCTGGAGCATTGAATAATTTGACAGCTGAACTTCAGGCGGATCGCCTTATGACTTTGCAGAACCGAATGGTTCTAGACATTGTCTTGGCTGATAGAGGCGGAGTCTGTAAATTAATTGGGTCCAGTTGCTGCGTTTACGTTCCGGATAATGCCCCTACGGTATACCAAGCCATTTCTAAGCTACATGTCATCTCCGAGTCCATTTATCAGGACACTGGAGATTGGTCTGTGATGGGATGGTTTTGGGGACTACTGTCCACATGGGGATGGAAAGTGTTAACTTTCCTTGGAGCGATTCTAGCGATCATCTTTTCTTGATGTCTTTGTTTACAGTGCGGACCAGCTATTTGTGGACTTTGTGCCACTGTGTGTGTTTCTAAGCCAGTTACACAGGAAACAGAGGACGTTAGAATGATGTTGCAGCAACACCTCAATGACCTCATGACCATCGATATTGACTCAGACTAACATGAGTCTTTTTGTGCTTTGCATGAGTATGGCAAAAGGAGGGTCTGAGGATACGTGGTTTTCGACTTCGCTTCGTGTCTGGCCGCCATTTTGTGCTTAGCCGCCATTTTGTGTTGCCTCACTCAGGCAGCACGGCAGACGTGGTGAACGCGATGTTGTTGCTCTTGCAGCTGCTACGTGTCTTTCCCGTTAAAGAGTAACTTCTGCCTATGCTTATGAAACCGATGTCAGGGTCTCCCGAGTTTCGTAAATCCATGTCTAGACTGATTAATCCATGTCTTACTCCACTGTTTGGGTCCCACCATTCTTCTTGACTTCATCTTGTTTAACTGGCCTTTGCTATTCTCTTTGTGTGTTCTCTTGTTACATAGACTGTCCTTTGTAGCATTCAACATGTGTTCTACCACCTGCAAATTAAATTATGGGCACCAGTGTTGCTTAACTTGAAGGGAGGAGAGCATACAGGGTCTGAAAGGAGGGTGTGTTTTAGATATTCAATAGCTTGTTTTCAAACTATTCCTATTCGTTAGTTTTGTATGTTTTGGGAGTTGGCATTGTAAACTTGTGTACTATAATAGTCTGTGCGCCACGGAATGAAGTGGCAGTCTCCTGATAACATACCCGTTGGTGTACTTACAGGACCACTGTGCTTAGCTGCAGCTAATAAATCTGCTTTTCTACGCCTAACAGAGTGTCACGTGTCTCTGTCTGCCAGAGCAGGTGAAACCGAAGATCATAGGCGTGCCCTGCGCCGCCTGGCCCGTAAGGTCAGGTTCTCCAGTGGGCGACCAGCTTTTTGCAAGTTTTGTGAACATTCGTCAAATGACTCCAAAGACATTAGCAAAAGTGACCTAACTATAACTACACAGTGGCGACTGCCACTATGTAACATATATACACACCCACTTACATGTGTGTGTATATGTACACACACACATAATACATTTGGGTGTATGTGTTTGGTGCAGAAGACCAATTTTTTTTTTTAGGAGTTAGCTGCCGAATGCTGGGGTAAGCAAATACCAAGATTGCCTAGTCTTGCTTCTATCTCGCTCGTCTTTCTTCGACTATATACTTCCTGCCCCTTTGTGTCATTCTGTAGTTTTGTATCCTTTGAGTATTCCTTTGTTTTCCCATTGTTCTCTTCCTCCTCCTTCTTCCCTTTGACTCGTTTGCTCTGGTTAAAAATTTGATGATGAAAAATAACTCCTGGTCCCGAAAAATGAGTGCCGGTGCCAATTAAGCTCCTTGGAGCAGACATTTTTTTAAAAACATATTTTATTGATTTTCAACTTCCGTATACAGTCATGTAAAGTGTTTTCTCTTGGTTTATAGTGTGCTGCATATTCAAACAATGTTACATTTTCTATCTGCATATTGAAAAATCAGAATACATATCTGTTGCTCATAACGGATAATCTTAAAACACCCCGCGTAAATACCACCCCCTCCCTAGGAACTGTGGTCACATTCCAGACGCAGCAGCAGCACCAAAACATGTGTACCCAATCAATGTCCCGGTCGTTTTGTTAAGGCATAACTAGGCTGTGGGGTTTTAGGTTTAAACCTATAATAACTGATAAAACCCCACTGAAAGAGAAATAACCCTCACCAGTGAAAACATATAAACACTGAAAAAACACCTGCACAACCACAAACTAAAAGCCATTCAAAGAAAGGAAAAAGAGCTAAAGAGTCATTTTGTTTCTTCCTGAAGGGGCCAATACAATGTAACTTTGTTATACAAGCTAGCAGTAAGAAAGACTGGATAACATTCTGCTTGAGTTTTGATGTTTAGGGATGCCACTAAAATATTGTTTCTTCTTCCTTTTGTTTGTTTCAGTTTTTGTGATCCTTGATCTAAAGATGCAGGGTTTAGAAGCATGTTTTAGGTCTCTTTTAATTAATTTATAAACTGTTGAGCATCAGGAAATATCAAAATCATATTTGATATTTTGGCTGCTTTTGGTTCTTTCCCTGATGGCTGGTTTCATAAGAATCTTTCCTAATATGTGTCATCACATTTACCCACAGAGAATGGGTAAAAACCCTTAATACATCAGCCCACAGTTTCTGGTGGGTCAGTATTGATAGTAGGAGAATTGCCAACACCCCAGGCTTTAAACATTCAATGCAAAGTATAGTGACAAGTATATATATAAAGAGCGCTATCACCAGGCATCTGGGATAGTGGTGAAAACATGACACTAGACTTTTGGAAAACATGGAATGCAGTGTCACTTGGAATGCTCTTCAAAAAAAGGTTCTTTCCAAGTTCAACAAAGATTGGAGTGATATTGTTTGTATTTCCAGTGATTCAGCTACGTATATGAAAAAGTTGTGTGATGACCTGCCAAAATTGATACCCGAGCTGAACTAATTCTCTGTAGGAAATCCTTGCCACTTGTTAGATGGTATGCCGAAAGCATCTTTACATTCTTCAGAGTTAATGAGGGATGCTGTTTACTTTTTAGTCCATTCTGGAACACTGTTTTCTTATGCACATGAACTAAAACCCAAATATTTATCATTTCTTGCTTTGTGTGGCATCAAAGAGTCATCCCAACTGTGTCCTTTAGCTGAATGTTCTCAGTTTAAGGAGCTATGAATGCTATATTATCCACGTGGCAACCGTTTACAGAATTTTGGCTGAGTGGTGATTCCAAAGGCAAGAAATGTGAGGATCTTTGGTCGCATGTTGATAGTGATGTAAAAAAAAGTACACTTTACTGCATTATTAGATTTTTACAGGAAAACATAACTGCTGTAGTGGACATGATAAAAAAAAACTAGAGTCTGTAAAAACCCTTGTCTGTCAAGTGTTCAGCATAATTGGTGTAGATGTGAAACATCTTCTAGAGAGTAGGCTGGGCGGCACCTTTAGTGACTTTGGCACTGCAACATGTTCCATGTTAGAGTGCTTGCCACTCGGTAAGCAAAGCAATGTTGAAGAGCAATTCAGGAACATTTATTTTAAAATGTATGAGAAATGGCTTGCAATGATGCATAGAAATGTCCCTTCTCCACCAATGGCATTTGAAGTCAATGACATCTAACTGTGGTACTCTGTACAAGTTCTAGATCCCTTCAGTAAAGGGGACAAGCGCCAGCTCAATGCAAATGTTGCAGAACCTGCCATGAGAATCGAAATGTTCAAGTGCACCAGTATTGGCATAGAAAGCTATGTCAGTGGCCAGAGTTAACAAATTGTGTACTGGCTGTTTTGGTGTTGCCCATCTCAAGTGCAAATGTTGAGAGGGCCTTTTCACAGAAGTTTACATGGGAAGAAAAAGGGCGAGCACACATGACCAAAGACTCACTGAAGAAGTATTGTATGGTGTACTACAATAAGTTTAATTGTCAAAAATATATTTGGACCTCATATACACTATACGTACACTGTCTATATACCATGTTCTATCAGTGCAGAAAGCAAGCAATAATAAAAGCAAAACGTTCCATAAACACCGGAAAAACACTTTTTTTGGTGTTTTTAGAGGCGCGCAAATATGTAACCACTGATAACAACTGTTTTTTAAGGTATTGAAATCATTGAAAAAATCCCACCAGAATTTACCAAAAATAGAAACTGAAAACAGGAAAGCCTAGGCATAACACATCTTTGCTGTCCATTAGATAACAAGGCCTAGGCAATCTGTAGTACTGGCTACACATACATGGCATCCTCGAAACTGACATAGCAACCTCCGCAGATTTGAACTCCTCCAACATAGCCTCCCACTCCATTGCTATTGGCGTCTTTCGTAGTCCTTGTGCCTCCTCTCTGCACAGCGCTGCGCCCTCTGCACTACCCCACTTTAGCATTTCCGCATGCCAGCTGTGCACCCCAGGAGGTGTACCAGACTTCCATTGCTTAGTGATTTTCCTGAGAGCTAGTAGCATTGCCAGGTCGATGAATCGATATTGCACCTTATGTTTGGACCTGTGTTTGCGTAACCCTAGCAAGCATTCCTCCACTGTATCTTGTATCACATGGTGAGCTGTCAGTACTGTGACCTCCCTGATCATAACCCAATAGTCTAACAGTTTGGGACATGCCCATAACATATGTAGTAGGCCCACCCCTGTTGCGGTGCATCTAGGGCAGGAGTGTTGTGTCTGGGGGAACATTTTGTCCAGTTTTTCTGGAGTCAGATAGGCACGGGGTAGCACCATAGTTTGAATGAACTTAAATCTCGAGTTCCGGGATACCTTCCTGGGGTGTTCCAGTATCCCTGCCCATTCCATGTCCGTCAATTCCCATCTTATCTCCCCCACCCAGATAGCTCGTAGGGGATCTAGGGGCATCCTAGTATGCGTGCTAATCCCAGGATATATCCAGCGGACCAGATACCTCCCCCCCCCCCATATAGTGTATCATCTTTACCAGCTCGTTATGTTTGGGCTCCTGGCCATGTGGTGCCCAGTGTTTCTTAATGTATTGTAGCAGTGCAGCGTGTGTTAAAAATAAGTGTTGCGGAGCACCCGTCTCGTTCACAAAAGTGTCATGATCCAGTAGGAGCTTGTGGCTGAAAAGGTCCGCTACCGTGGTGATACCAGCCTCCGCCCAGGGTGTTGTCTTGCGTTTAGTGAGGGTACCAGCGGTAAGTGGGATGCCCAGTAATGGTATATTGCCCGCGTACGTGGAGGTTGCATTGGCATACCTTAGCGCCGCCTTCCAACATGTAAGTGCAGCGTCTAACAGTGGAGGCAGGTCTCTTGGTGCTCTATGACCTGGCAGTAATAGGGTATGTAGGACACCGCTGTCAATGTCCGTAGCAGTGTACCCTATTTCATGGAGGTTACGTCCCGCTGTCCAGTATGATAACCACTGCAACTGGCAGGCGTAGTAATACGCACGGAAGTCTGGGACTCCCAACCCTCCTAGTCTAGTGCCTACCTGAAGCTTTTTCAGACTAATGCGTCTACGTCTCGTACCCCAAATGAGATCGATAGGCAGCGTGTTCAGTGTTTTAAAAGTGGATAGAGGCACCAAGAGGGGCAAATTGGTGAAATAATAGAGCAGACACAGTAAGACTACCATCTTCGCTATTGCAACTCTTCCCATGATGGAAAACGGCAATGAGGTTCAGAAGACAACGCTGGACCGCAGAGACCGTATTGTTCTATCAAGGTTACCCTCCAACATATCGGCATGTGTTCTATAAACTCGTATACCCAAATATTTAAATGTAGTGGGTGCTACCTGTAGGGTGGTATCCCCGAACTCCACTTCCATGGCCTCAGCGCGATCCGTAAAGAAAAAGGCGTGCGATTTTGTAATGTTTACAGCGAGGCCGGATAGGGTCTCGAATCAAATCACAAATTGGAGCTAAGGGCTGGCGGAGATCGCGAAGATAGATAACAATATCGTCCACATATGCCGAAAAAAGGTGGGTGGTTCTTATCGGTATTCCCTTATCTGGGAAGGACTGTCTCATTGCTATCGCCAGGGGTTCAAGTGCCAAAATAAAAATCAGGGGGGATAACGGACAGCCCTGACGCGTCCCTCTGTGTATCATGTATTTGCCCGAGATGTGCCTACCCGTCCTTGTTCGCACTGTCGGAGCCTAGTATAACAGTCGCAGCCAGGTCATAAACCCCTCCGGTATCCCAGAGCATGGTAGCACCAGAAACATATATTCCCAGTGGATCGAGTAGAACGGCTGCCTAAGGTCTAAAGAGAGAAAGCCCGGGTGGGGGAACTGCTTCGGCGTTTCCGACATCAGATGGTGCAATTTCCTAATGTTCAGGGAAGTGCTACGCGCAGGCAGGAATCCTGTCTGATCCACATGGACCAAGTTCGTCAGGAACGGCTGTAATCTGTTGGCCAGCACTTTGCTTAGTATTTTGTACTCAGTGGGTAGCAGCGACAGCGGGCGGTAATTGGTCATTTCCGTATGGTCCCTGCCGGGCTTAGGCAATGATTTAACCAGTGCCTGTGCGGTAGTGAGAGGCAGGGAACCCTCCTCCCAGATCGCCTTATACAAGTCTGTTTATTGGGGCACCAGAGATTCCGCGTATGTAGCGTAAAATTCGATGGGGAGTCCATCCATACCAGGGGTCTTATTACGAGGAAGTCCCTTCATAGCAGTCCTGATTTCTTTTGAGGTTATGGGCCCGTCAGGTCTTTTTGGGCCGAAGGCGTCAACGTGGGAAATGTCAGGGCGGACAGGAAAGCATCCGTCTGCTCGTCGAGTACCCCCTCGGGTGCGCTATATAAGGAAGCATAATATGTCTTAAATGCCTCATTAATCTCTCCCTGTGTGCAAGCTCTCGTGTCATCTTCCTTCCTGAAATCATTAATCACTATTGTGGGAGGGGTATCCCGGAGCAATCTAGCTAGTTAAGTGCCTGCCTTATCCGCCTCTACATGTGTTCTTCGGGTATATTCCTGGTAATCTATGACTCGAAGGGATTCCAACAGCTCAGCATGTTTAATTCTCACTTCCTGGAGTGCACCTGAGTGAGTGTCGTCAGACGCGCCAACTGTCCTAATCTGCCAATTTGTGTTTCAGTGTCCACCAGAGACCTGTGGAGTTCGTGCCGTGCACCGACCGTCGCACTAATCGACTTGCCTCGTATTACTGCCTTGAATGCAACCCATTCAATCAGTCTACTTGTCGCCGTTTTGCTATTTTCTGTAAAGTAGCAGTCTATTGTGTGCAGCAGATCTGTACGAAACACTGAGTCTTCCAAGAACTGTGGCCATAAGCGCCTTGTGGGGATCGGGAAGGGCACCCTGCCCCATGTGATAGTGATCACCTGTGGATTGTGATCGGAGAATGTCTTGGGTAAGTATGTAGAGTGGAGTACCTGCATTGAGATACTTTCAGAACAGAGAATCCTATCTATTCTATTCTGCCAAATAGAATGAGTATTCCGGGTGGTCTTGGAGTCTCATCCTCCATACATCACACAGTCTCCATCCCGTCATCCATCGTACCAGCACCTCAGTTTGTTTGAACACCTCTGCACCACGTAATGGCGGATGTGATCTACCTAAGGACACATCCAGCACCGTATTATAATCCCCCCAATTATCCAGGGGCATGTGTCCCACCCTGCAAGCGCTCCACTAACCACGTCCCAGTATTTGTCCTGGTCGAAATTAGGGGCGTATATGGATCCCAACACCACTAATTGTCCATCCAGTGTCCCCCTCACAAATACATATCTGCCCCCTTTGTCGATTTTCTGGTCATGCGCTACAAAGGGTACCCCATGTCTCATCCCATATCGTGGAACCTCTAGCGTATCCTGAGTAAGAGGTGGAGAAAACCTGTCCTCTCCATTTCTTTCTAAGTTTTACTACTTCACTGTCCACCATATGCGATTCTTGTAAATAAGCTATCTGCACTTTGCGGCGTAGTAGATGTGCGTGTATCCTATGTCTTTTGTGAGTGGTGCCCATGCCTCGCACGTTCCAAGTAATTACTATAAAGTTATCGAACACACGCATTGTAATAATCTGTACATCCTCAAGGGTGTTAACATGATTCGTGAGAGATCGAATATACTTGTAGCTACATTATGAAAGTGACCAACCCACCCCCCAACATTCCCAATACTCGGTCTGGGACCGAAACTATACCAGACCACAACATAACATTGCATTGAACATAACAAAAATAGCAAACCAAGGGCCTTCGCCATACGGGGGCGGCACCTGCACTTCGCATGCGTTTGTGTAGCACTTCGATCTAGTGCTCTAGAGCTACAACGGTACCCGAGCCCATTCAGCTCTTTTCCGCAGTAAGCAAATAAAAAGCAAATATAAATAAATAGCAGTGTAAGCTAGTTACAGCTTAGGAGCAAAAACACATTGTATACTTGCGTGGGTACGTCAACCAAATAAGTCCGTGATCAGTTGCGGTGTAACTGAGGGGAACAGGGCCACACTGCCCTCAGAGTCCGATCCGTGTGACGTCTCGCCCTCTGTGGATGATTTAGTCTCAGTTCGTGGGGCGTTCGTGAAGGTTGCTGTAGCTATGATTGCCTGTTGTTTAGTTTGTTGTAGTGAAGTGACTCGTCTGCTCGCAATGTTTCGCCGGAATCGACCACTTCTATGACTCGTCGATGCATTCAGTTGGGATCCCTGCTTGAGTTCAATGCGTGTGGCAGTGCCCGCGGCGTTGGTCAACTCCATCACCTCAATCCAGTCCTCTACGTCACCAGGGCTCTCGAAGAAGTAGGTTTTTTGCTCATGTAGTATCTTGAGGCGCGCCAGGAATAGTAAGGCGTACTGGACATTCAGATCCCCCAACCGACACTTCACTGCCACAAAGGAGGAACGCTGGCGTTGCACCATCATCGTGTAGTCCGGATATAGGGAGACCCTCGTGTTCTCGAAGGTAATCGGCGCCATCTCCCGGGCTTTTTGCAACAATGCATCCCTATCTCTGAAATTCAGCAACTTCACGATAAGAGGCCGTGGTGGGGCACCCGGTTTCGGTCTCCCAGTAGGTATTTGGTGTGCCCGTTCGATGCAATATTGCGAGGAGAGACCCTCCAACATGACGTGATCTCTAAACCACTGCTCCATGTAACTAGTTGCGTCAGTCCCTTCACTTTTCTCCGGCAAGCCAATCACCCTGATGTTATTCCGTCTTGCCCGCCCTTCCGCGTCCTCCACTCGATCCATTAAGGTGGCCACCTGCGTTTGAAGGAGTTCACGTCAGCTGCAGTCTGTTTTTGTTGTGGGAGCACCTCCGTCAGCGTCGCTGTGTTTTCCTTCACCGTATCCGCTACCTTTGCGTGATCCGCCCTCAGCAGATTCAGGCCCGTGGTCAGAGATCCTATCTGTGACTCGATAGCCTTCCTGGAGTCGCGTACTTCTTTCAGAACAAGGTCCAACTTATCCTCCTGCGCAGGTACTATCGTGGGGGGGACACAGCTGGACTCCGGTGTACCATCTACACTGTCCTGGGCGAGAACAGTTTTGACCTGTCCCTGCAGTTTCGGCCTATTGCGTCCCATAGCACCTGAACAGCGTGGCACCCGGTTGTATCAGATCAGTCCTACCAGGCAAGCAAATGAGTGTCACACTATCGGGCTCCACACAGTCGCCAGCAGGGCTCCAGCTGTAAATTTATGAGAAGCGCCATCGTCAACAGCACAGAGGGCTCAGCAAGGTCCAGACACTCACTGCGCCATACAAGGCGGACGAGGGGGAGCTGTATATCGCAGTTGGTACCCCCTTGTTGTTTGGGTGAGTGCAGTGGTTTGTGGTCCCCCCCCGTTGTTTGTATGAGGGGGGAGTTTCCCGGGTGGATGGTGCGCAACAAGAGTCCACACGAGGGGGGGGCCTCCCAGTCGGCCCTGGGGCAAGCCTCTGTAGACTTCTGGACAGTGTCTATGCAGCTGCAGGCGCCCCAGGTAATCTCCACCTCCAGGCCGCACCCCTGGTCAGATGCACTCGTGCAGTAAGCGGCAATGTCACCCGCCCGTGTATACTGATATGTGGGGAGAGCCGAGGCCCGAGCTGTTCTCCTCTGGCTACGGCTGCGTCGTTCCGCCCTCACCGCAGCAGGCCGCTCAGCCCCGGGCTCACGTAGGGGCGCTCCCCGACCACAGAGTCCACAGAGCTCCCCGCCCGGCAGCACGCCTCACACCGCGGCATCCGCCGCTCTCACCAGGCTCTTCTTAAGGGTCACCGCGCTCCGTCGTGCAACGGGTGTCTTCCAGTGCGACACTCCACGTTCTGGAGCAGCTCCCTACAGTGTACGGGCCCACGCAATATCTCCTCTCCGCCGGACGGCAATCATCATCCATGGTGGTGCCCCAAAACCCGAAAACCAACAGCCTCTCTGGGCAGCGACAAGCGACCACGGTCCCCCCAGGCACAGGGGACTATAGCCGCGGGCACCCACGCAGTGTAGCAGTGCACTAAATTCAGGATTATGAGGGCTCGGGTCCGGAGCTCCCTCAACACGCGTCCCCCATGTTCAGTTGCTGGCCACGCCCGCCCCCTCCTTGAAACAGACATAATGACACTGATTGTAACGGGATGAGGCTTCTCAAACTGGAAAAGGACAGTCCTTCAATTAATGGCATACACATCAGCCTGCATGCTTCTCTTCTTAGCGGATCATAATAGTGAGATTGCTTGTTGATGGTACTACATTTCTTTCCATTACACGTTTCCAGTTGCCTGAGGCGTCTGGGGGGGCCTCTCAGATCTGTTATCATAGCCGTCCATGCACTAAGGTCTTCTTCAAGTTTGTCATCTCTCTGGACCTGCTTCATGTGGACCTTCTTCGCGGTTGCCTACTCGTAAACATCTTTCATTCATACCACAACTATGGGGGGCGTGGGGCTCAATCATGCTATGGCAATTCGTCGTTTTGCTAACACATGCCCCAAAAGTACAAACTTTTGGCTTAGTTTCCTATTTTTGGGAGTAGGTAACAATCCTAGCAACACTGTGCGGATCTCCCTTGACACCTCCCATCCTGTGGTGACTTTTATTTTCCTTATTTTTCTTCCCAATCTACAGTTAAATCTGGGCGCGTCCACATCATGTGTAAAAAATCTGCCTCAGTTTCTTCACAGAAGGGCATTCACTGGAGCAGTCTGTCTATATTTTGGTTAGTGTTTTGGGGTGAGGTAGGTCTGATGTACATAGTTTGAATCAATTTAAACCGTTCATTCAAACTCACTTTCCTAACTCCCTCGTGTGTTCTTACCCATTCTTGCTTGGTCAGGGATCTCCCACCGTTTCTTCTCCCCTTGTTTACACAGGAAGAACCCCACTCAAGAGGTCGTCCTAGATTGCCCGGTATAAGTGAGAGATAAATCACCCTCCCTGGGCCATATACAGCATTACTTGCAATATTCTGGTGGTAGGGGGTTCTTCTGGAAAGATGGCCATACCTCCCGAGCCACCTGAGCAATCTTTTCATACTGCAAAAATTGCCCGCTCCCAAATTCAAAGGCGGTTTCTGTGTTTTCCCGAGTTATAAATAGACCACTGGCATATAGGTCTCCCAATGTTAGGCAGCCTCCTTCCTTCCATCTCCGTACCGACATAGAGTCTGCTATTTTACAGAAGGGATCTTCTGCCCATAGCGGCATGTCAGGGGCATAAGGCACACGCCGCACCCTTTCTTATTGCGGTCTCCCATAGTTCCTCTACATGTAACAATTCAATATACTTAAACAAAACAATAATACCAACACGTCCAGGCCGGTCTTACAGCTTTAGGTGTCCTGAAATAGTCCAAACTGTCACATTTGTAGGCATGTGATGATTAACAAATAGCATCGGTAGTGAGATTTGACATTTGCAGTGCCCTCCTGAGCAATGTATTTAGCACAGACCTTTTTTAGTTTAAACAATTTAAAGCACTAAATTAAAGGTATTAAATAGCTGCTTAGAAAATGAGGCAAGTTGAGGGTTGGTATGATAGGGAGAAGCTGCATCTTTTCTCCTCACCAAATAATTGTACTAATTACAGACAATTTGAAACTGACTTCACTGAGAGATTAAAATGGTGTTTCCTATGATTCACTAGAGGGTAAAGGCACTTTAACCGATGACTGATGTAAATGCTGTAAAGGTGCCTACATAACTTAAAGGTAAGGTGCCTCTAACTCTGCAGTAAAGTAAGCCCCGCAGTTAATATTCAACGTGTAAGAAATTGGATTATTAAGTGGGAAGGTGACTACCCACCTCAATAAATAATCACAAGCCTTGACAGAGTGAACCACTGAACTCACTAAATAAACCTAAGCTGAACCCCCTGGTAGCAATGGCACAGAGCAGACAAGCTTAATTTAGAGGCAATCTATATAATATTTCAGGAGTACCAAACAGTGGTAAAGTTAAAGTGCAAACAATAAAAATCCTTAACCGATTCAGAAAGGGTGTACAACTTAATGAAAAAAAAGACAAAAAGTTAATTGAGGAAAATCAGAAATATGAAATTTGAAGTTTTACATAGAAATAGTGCCAAAACCACGAAGCACCAGTGATAGACAATGGCTGCAGTAAACTCGGACCTACGTGCAGTTTGAGGCTGGCTACGATGGAGAGCGGGTTGGATACACCAATGAGGTTCACAATGGTCAAAGACTTTACCTTCTGAGAAATGTCTTCAAGTCCCAATTCACCACAGAAATACACTTTTAAGGACTTGAGGGAAGGCACTTAGAGAATCACAAGGTGCCATGGCAAAGGTTAACAACGGGGTTCTGTTGAGGTCCAGCCACCACTGGTCAGAAGGGCAGTTGAGGGAAAGGCCTCTTGAGCTAGAAGTGTTCTGAAGTGGGTTCCTGGAGGTGTCATATTTATTGGTTTTCCAGCAACCAGGCAGCGGATCCATACAAATTGTTTTGGCGCCCTATTTCCCTTTCTTTCAAGTGCCGTAAGTAAACTCAGCAGACCTGTTAAGCAGCCTTTGACACCAAAGCAAGATTTGACACTGTAATATCAAACAGGATATTCATCTACCTCACCCTGCATATACCGGAGGATCAGAGTAGGCATCGCTACCTATTCAAGCTAGCCTATCATTTGCTCTTGGGATTAATTTCGAAACCTCTTCACAGCTATTCAAATGCTAATAAGTGGCCTGGAGAAGTTTAAAAGCAAATGCAAATTAGCCTCCAGGAACTTAAGTCAAGGAAAATTGTGATTTCAAAAAGTTACTTTTCCTTAATATTTATTAAAAATCAGATTTCACCATGAATTGTGACAATATTAACTGCTAAAAATGGTTGCTTAATTATTTTTCCACCTAGCCTTATTCCCGAAATACAGTATTAGGATTTGTAATCTTTGCTCTGGATTTGCACATGGGACAGCTAGGCTTGCTACAATGAAAAACAGCTTTTGGGATGCATGCCATTGCCAGGGCATATCAATAAGACATTTCTAAATACCCAACTTTTAAAGCCCTACCAGCAACCTCCAACCTATTCACCAGTCCGAAATCCAATGCACCAGAAGGGGAAACAGATATTTGGACATAGAATACCAAAATTGCAGAACAAGTTGTGATTGGTCTGCCATCATGGTTCTCAGCTTCATTTAAAAACATGAACATGATTGTCTTCCCCAATCTCTGGTAAATATAACTTCTTCACTAGTCAAGACATTCCCTGCATTCTATTCTGTCTATCCATTCTTCCTCCTTAGTATCTAGCCATTGCTACATCACTGTTTTATAGTGCGAATCATTCAGCTCTTCTTCACTGACTGCAACTTCAGATGCTGGTTAGGAGTGTGAAAGTAATCAAAATGCATACAAGTAAACATGCAGCTATAACAACATATGAATGTTTAATTCTACATTTTAATTTGAGAAAAAGTAAAATGGCCAACTACATTAAGGAATAGAACATTTTAAACAAAGCATAATGTTAAAAAGGTCAGTTGACCAATCCATCGATATTTTCAGTACCCTAAAATCCTTTGGTGACATTGAGTATATGAGAACTCAAACCTATTAGCGAATGTGATACTGGGTGAGCTCACAAGCTAATAACACCCTCCACAAAAAACAGCATTGTACCTATCTATAATGTAATTTCCTGTGGTTTAATATATTGAAGTATTTTCACTGAACAAAATAATAACTGCATAAAAAAATTATGCACCAAACGGTTTTCCTGTTTGACACTGCCCCATACAAATGTCGCCATACCTGTATAAACAAAATGAAATATTAAATTGTTAGTTACCATGAGAAAGCTCCAATGCTCCTTTTATAACTTCCTTAAAAGAAGCAATGTCCGTTTCCCAGCCACTCCTTTGTGTATCACACTTATGTGCCTTGGTAAGATACTGCAGGGCCTGCAAAGGAATATTACATAAACATTGACAATGCATTGGTACCAACTTGAAAAAAAATCTTAAACTGGTGCAAGAATACAGGCAAACAATGTGAAACCATAATGACCTGCAAAAAGTCTTCCCAACCAGCAATGGTTATAACAGAAAGATTTTAATTGGAAGAATATTGAAATGGAGAGACATTAAAAACATTTGAGGAGCTTGCCGGATGTTACACATACATCTATTTTTACTTTACGCATGCTCCTTTAATTTACCTACATACTGTGCTATTTGGGTTGGTTTCAGGTGACAAAATGCCTTTGGGCTTTAACTAGGAAGCTACTACTTTCCTTAGCAAGTGCTTACTATGCTCCTATGTTCACCTTATAGTCTTAAAAATGTTTTGTTGCTTGACCAGGAAGTGGTGTCTTCCATTGGCATCATCGTTGCTGCTTTTTGATCGTTTATAATGTCTTCAGGTAATACGGTTTAACAAGGAAACTCTGTCTTTCAGGGGGTCACATAACTGTAGCTCCTTGATGGACCTCATAGAGTTCAGATAAGATTGTTTTAACCAAAGAGTTATGTCTTCCTTTGGTTCCTTCTTCGGCACCCCTGTGTGACCATCTAGTCTTCAGATGATACTTATCTGACTGGGAAGGTGGGTATTTCTTTGATTGAAACTTCAGTGTTCCTGGATGGACCTAGGGTTCAGGTGAGCACATTTTTGCTAATATGTACAGTTTTACTGAGTAAAGGCCTCCAATTAGGAGAGCAAGACCAGGCTCTGGCTCTTTTAAAGGAAAGAGTGGACTAGTTCTCCCTAAATGCACCTTTTCTACTCCTGGCTAGAAATGAAAGGCATTCAGGGCCCCTTATCATCATCCGGGGATGTTGAATCTTATTTTTGCATACGCCTCCTGGCAAACCTTTCAGACCTCAAGTCTATCCTCATGCATTTGCATGCCCAGTTCTGCTGTTAGAGCTTAACATTTGGCTAATTCTACAAGAGCCTGTTGAGCACCAACGCGTTCTGGTCCAAGACTCAGAGATCTCACATGCACACTTACATCCCAATTAAATACCAACCTCAGATGCCCAATCCTTCTCATCTCTGTCCTGCAAGATCTTTCAGTGACTCTCTCTCATCATTTGCAAGTATTCAAACATACTTATTTACCTCATCCTTCTTTGTCTCCTGTTTTCCTGACTCTCAGGTCTTACCCATCACACTTCTACTTCAGCCCTGCAAATACACAACAGTTCCTTAGGTTTCTCCCAGCACTGTAGCCACACCCTTGAACACTAATCAATTTTCAACACCTATGCTCCTTCTCACTTTCCCTTCATCTCTATCCTTACTCCTACTCCTCAATCGCCAACTCTCTTCCCATTACGACTCATCTCCTCCTCTCTCTCACCTGTTATGCCTCTAACATCTAAATCTACTTCTTGCTGACAATTATTCCAAAAACTGACCCACGTACTCAAATCATTGGCTCCTACTCTGTTCACCTATCCACCAATCTTTGAGTCACTACTCCTTCTGGAGAGTCAGCTCTCAGCCTATCTTTCCCTTCCACCTCCAAATGGATCCTCAACCTGACCAGTCACTTCCTGTAGGTCTCTCCCTAATCCTTATACTCATCAACTCCACGTCTTCATTTCAGTATACAAATCCCTTTACTCCAAACCTTCTAACTTGCTTCCCTACTCACCCCTTATATGACTCCTTTCCCAAGTACTTCTTAATTCCGTCTCCCACCCCTTTCCAGCCATCCATCCCTTTTCCATGTCAATGGCTCCCCAGTCACTCTGCTGTCTCCACTGGAGCACTACACTATCCCCTTTACCAAAATCCAATCAAATCTCTCCTAAGCCTTTCTTAGGAAGACCTGCGCTTCACCCATCTTTCCCCTACCTCCCTGACCACTTTGGTCCATGTACCAGTCAAACTTAGCACAACGACAAATCACCCCCAACACCTGCACCCAAATCCGAAATAGTCACCCCTCTTTCTCCTGCATCATCATCGATGTGAAGTTCATTAAGAGGAACCAGTATTACATTTTTTTACCTACTTACACAATCCTGCCAGGATCTCAACGTTAACACATTAACAAGGCTAAGAGAAATAGGTCCAAGCTTAAAACCACACTACCTAGAAATCTTGGGGAAGTTTCACCACCTTGTGTCTACAAGTGCACCATGCTCACTTTTGTTGTTTTGAGTTCTCAGCTGGGACCGAGAACAAACTCCGGCTAGAGTTTTGTCTCACTGAGGATCATGTGAGATTTAGAAAGAAGCTGAAGACGTGGTTTTTCTCAGGACTGATTGATGTCCATGGATTACTGCTTTAGTCCTTATGCTTTCTGTCATTTGTCACAAAACCCCCCTAACAGGTTTCCGCTTATCCTAGCGCTGCGATGCCCCTCGGGATGAATGTCACGCACTACAAATACAAATACTGATGTACATACTACCTTCCCTTGCAACCCAGACTTTCTAGACTCCATTTCAACCATCACCCTCGCAAATCATAATCTCCATGGCTTCAGAAACTCTGGCTGGTATGAAAAACCAAACTTGACCCATCCTATATCACTCCTCGTTAATGCAGACACTCTAACCCCACACCAGTGAGTAATTTGATCAATTCACTATGCAGGACACACCCTAGACATGATCATCATAATCGCACAATAACTCCAGATATCAAAAAATAAAAATCACCTGGAGAGCCCACTAAGCAATTTGTCACCAAACAACATTAGTCTTGTACCATGCCCAGAAAACCCATTACTGCAGGGCAACTTCTTGACAATTGGCTGGCATTAGCAATCAATAGCTTGATGTAAACAAATACTACAAAGCCCTCTAGTAGGCAGTACAAGCTTCACTGGATAATCACGGAACTAAAGTGAACAACAAAACATTGTTAGAACATTTGTATTGATTCTGACAAGCTAAATCAAAGGTAGCACTGCAAAATATGGAAAGTTACCATCTGAAAATCAAAGAAAAATTATTATTCCACTGACATGACTGAATTCCACTGCCCAACAAGAGAGCTCTACAATATGATCTACAAATTCCCGAGCTCAGCGTGCCCCATCATTGAATTCAGCTGGTGGCAAGCCTTCAGTGACACTCTAGTGTCACACGACAACATAACAGAACTTTATTGTCTCAGCTTTGCTTATATAAACCATACGATAGGAGATTACATTTAGACATAAAAATATGGATCTAGTGCAAAGTTGCTCTTTATGAGAACGTGAGGGCACTAGTGCGCCTTACAAAACTTGACCTAGGTGGGCACGTGTAAAACGAGGGGGAAGGGTAGTACAGCCCTTCACCACTCGCAAGTACATTTCATGATTCCATAATATGTATACAAAACCACAAATAAAGACAAGTCACATCCCTGACAAAACATCTCATTTCTGTGCAGTATGTGCACAATTGAGATTATAAGATTAAAACTAAGCTCAACTTAGTTTATACTTCTTGTCTCCTTCCAACGAGTGAGGATGAGTAGGTCACATCAGGGCTCAGACTCATGGGTGGTCATTAGCTCACCCAAGGCTGACACCTAGAGTGTCGAGCGGCATACTTATATAATATTTCATTAACCGTCATGCTATTAAAAATAAGGAACTAGTACAGAGTTTGTCCTTTACAAAATTGTAAGAGTACTACAACACTATACAACAAGAACCTGGTCCTACACATTTAAAACACAGGGGGAGAGAAGTGCGCGATTCCTTGATATATGTGCAACAACTCAATTAAAAGACTGGAAAGATCCAGTTTCTGAAATGTATGTGCAAAATCGCACTAGTAAAGCTAAAGCTAAGCACATCCAAGATAATGCATCAATTTTCTTCACAAGGGACATGGATAAATAAGTCTTACTAGTGACAGTGCAAGTATTTGGGTCTGGCTAGCAATCAGTGGCACTTGAAAGGCCTGGACAAGGAATTCAAGTTATTGTGTAATATGGTGCATACACAAGGAACGCAAATACCACATCTGGCTACCTCTGACTCAGGTAGGGAGGAAGACCTTCTAGACAGTGCGCCTCATTACCTCCATGCATCGTAGCTATATGAAGCTACTGGCCTGTAAAGAATCCCAAAGTAAGTGCAGAGACAAAGCGACAAAGCTATGCTGAACTGCCTTATGTTGTGCTTGATGAATAATGGTCTGAGATACTCATTTCTGACTGGTAAGGACTTTGTGCAGAGGCACAAAGTGAAGCAGAGATTCATCCCGCCTTGTTTGCAATCGCAGGTGGTCGATGCTTTACAATTTTTTTGTCACGTTTTGGTGAAGGTTTTTTGACTGGCATGAAGCCCGGTCTGAATTTAATGAACAGTCAGCCGCGGTGCGAGCATGTAACAGTGGTGGGGTGGCGTGTAGGGGGGATTTAGAGGGACGATGCCAAGGGAAAGTTAATTATTTAATTTCCCCTCTGTATCGTCCCTCAAAATCCCACCCCACCTGGCCCCACCGCTGTTACCTACACGGACTGCGGTCTGTGTAGGTAACAGGTCTGTGTACAGTGACATTTCACAGCTGGAATGAGGCTTGCCATATAGGTTTCAAAGGATGCCATTGGTTTGCTCATTAGGAACTGTCATCTGTGAGCCACCCTATTCGGGTTTTATGCACCACCGGAACTTGTCCTTAAGTAGTTAAGGGGGTAAAGGTGTCATTGCTTCTGGGTTGCTCCAGAAAGCCTCACAGCCTAGCGACAGAAGGGTTCATGAGATGTAATCGAACAATGGTAGGCTTCTCTCTCTGTCGCTTGACAAGATTTTGCACATGTCTTTTCAGTAGATAACCTGATCAGCTTTTGTCCCTAATTGTGCCCATTATAACACATGTTCAAGGGGCGTGGCTTGGACGCAGACCTAGATGGCGGTGTAGCGCGTCAGCTCCGGCGCCGACCTCCGCATTTATTTACATTTCGGCAGCCTGGATGAGTTTTTTCCGGGAATGACTACAGCACTGCAAACCGGAACATGAGGAGAGTTCAATACCCTCATCGTTTCCCGATTTCATCATCATTTCGCGAATCTGCTCAAAAATGCGGATTCCGACGCTCGCGGCCGCCATTTTGAGCGCTGCTCGCGTTTTCTGCCTTCATTGAATGTCCTCAGCCTGCTTCTTCACATGGAGGAAATTCGCTCGACTTTTACAGCTCCTGCTTGCTTCTGCAATAATTTGGTGAGCCCAAATGGGGTTTTGGCGATTTTTCCTCTGCATTTCTCTTCAACAATTACCTGTAACTTTCCTCAGGCGCCATTTTGTTTTCCTCATTAACTGGACTCCCTCATAAAATGAAGCCTTCTCTTCTGTACTCATTACTTTTCTGGCTTACTTTACTACAATTATTCTGGTTACCACATTATTAAGCCTGCTTTCCTATACCTCTTCTGCTGCAACGTGCTCCTCTCCATTGGCTGGAACTTTTTCTTCAAGAATGTTGCTTTTGCCGCCCAGAGCGCCTTTCTTTGTGGGCTCCTGCTATTATTCTTCTCTTCAATGTAAGCAGGTCAGAGGTTACTAATATCTTTCTACAGGCTTACTGCTGACTGGTTGCCTCTTCACATTTTCTTTTCGGACATCTATGTAATCTCTTCGCATTGGATCTTCAGCACTTCAGCTTTGTCTTCACAGGTCATTCCTTTTTAACCTCGTTTGGCTTTACAGACTCTCTGTTTGCTGGGGTTTTCATGGGGAGGCTCCGTACTCTGAAGATCACAACTGCTCCTAAAATTCCTGTTGGATCAGATTCAGACTCTCCTTCCTACGACATGGCGGACGGCGCACCTTCAAAATCTGATGCTTCGCATGGAGCAGTCCCTAAAGCTCAAGCTGGAGGCAAGCTGCCGTCCTCCTTAACCTCTTCTAAACGTCTGAAAAAGGATCTGCCTTCTCCAGGGAGCACCTCCCCCTAATCTTCATCTTCTATGGATCTCATCTTGGAAGAGCTGCGTGCTTTTAAGCCTTTCATGGAAGCTACCACTAAAAACATGCAGGCTATGCAGGAGAAATGGACATCTTTGGACTCAAGGGTTTCATCCTTGGAACAATCCACAGACTCTTTACGGTCCTCATGCTCCCACATTTCATCAATGGAAGCGGAGATATTGTTACTTAAGCGTCACACAGAGGATTTGGAGAACAGGAATCGTAGAAATAATCTACGCCTTTACGGCCTTCCGGAACTTTCAGAAGGGTCTAACCCCACCACCTTCTTCCAATCCTTTCTTGCTAAGATCTTAGATGCTCCGGCTTTATCTTCAATCAACATCCAAAGAGCTCATCGTCTTGGACCTAAGATTGCTACTAAGCCCAGAGGTGTCATTATGTTATTTTTGCAATACACTGACCTTCTTCAGGTACTTTCAGCTGCAAAGCTCAAGAAGCAAATCATTTGGGAAGGTCATCGTCTATATCTCTCTCAAGAGGTCTCAAAAGCCACTGCTGACAGGAGGAAGAGATTCTTGGACATGAGACCACAGCTTCGAGCCATTAATGCTAGATATGGCCTCCTGCATCCTTGCCTCTTTAAAGTTACATATAAAAATCGAACGACCACGTATGAAGATCCTGCGGTCCTACAAGATTTTCTTCGACAGCTTGGCCCAGAAGCTATGGATTTATCCAGACCTGGCTGATAGCATGTTCCAACTATTTCACTTTATTATATTGTGATTCTGATGTTTCTCTTTATGTCTTCCTGTTTTGACACATCTTTGTTCTCCATGATAATCGTCCTTTCTCTCTATGTTTCATATTGTTCAAATTGATGACATTTTATGTTTTTCGTTGGCCCTTCTATTTTTCTTATTATGTTTTTTCTATTTTTCAGATGATTCCCCTCCCTACCTCACTCTATTATATCATACTGTATCCAAGTGCTGCCATCCGATTTTTCGTCATGGAGGTCTGGTGTTCGTTCTGGTCGCTCTCGTCGTGTTCCCTCGGTGTCACCACCCCCACCCTTGTTTGCGTTTTCTGTTTTCGTAAGTATGTTATTCAGTCGTTCTTTTTGGACATGTACTGTATTTTTGTTCATTCTTGTATCTGTCCTTTCTCTCCCTTACCTTTTTCTGTTCCTTAACTCTTCTCATCTACTCGCCTCCTCCTTTCTCTGTTCTTTTTTCCTATTTATTCTTCTTCCTTTCTCTACATTGTATTTCTTATGCATTACTGAGCATGTTACGCTCAACTGTTTTTCTAAATTGTTTCGTTCCGTGTAACGACATGGAACGTCAAGGGATTAAACAATCCCATTAAAAGACAAAGGGTACTATCACATTTAGCGAGACTAAAAACTGATATTGCCCTACTTCAAGAGTCTCATCTTACTGAACCGGAGGCTTTGAAACTTAAACGTTCTTGGGTGGGTAATGTTCTTTGTTCTCCTACGACGTCTAGGAAAAATGGTGTTGTTCTTTTGTTACATAAAAAGTTAAATGTTTCCTCGATTACCCATGAGTGTGATGCTGATGGTCGTTGGCTTATTGTTATCTTACTTATTGATAACATCCCACTCACTCTATTTAATGTATATGCCCCCACTGGGATCGATAGATCCTTCTGGCCCGCTATCTCTTCCAAGTAGTCTTCCCTTTCTGGAGATTATATACTTCTCGGAGGAGACTGTAATCAGGTTGTTGATCCCTTTCTCGACCGACACTCAAAAGTCACTTTTGTTCCTTCTAGAATGCACACACAGTTTGTGAACTCATTTCAAAACAATGCTTTAGTGGATATTTGGAGATTATGCAATCCCGACCTTAGAGAATATAGTTTTTTCTCCCCTCCCCACCAATCCCAATCCCGCATTGATCATATATTTCTAAGCAAATCCTTGTCCCAAGACGCTATACGTTCTGAAATTGGTTCCATCTTACTTTCCGATCATGCCCCAGTGTTTGTAGACCTTGACTTACTCCCATTCTCTCCCCACTCTAAAAGATGGCGGTTTAACAATGCTTTACTTTTGGAACCCTCCTTCTGTTCTGAATTTACTGCCTTTGCCAAGGAATTTTTTCTTTTAAACCAAACCCCTGACTCCCCTTTTGTTATGGCTTGGGATACATTTAAAGCAGCCTCTAGGGGTTTTATTATCAACTTTGTATCCCGTCGCAAGAAACTTCGAGAGGCCAAGTCGGAGAAAATTTTGGCTGACATTAAAGCCCTTGAACTTGCTTATTTTGCTTCTAAATCTGATTCCTCTCTTAAAGCTCTTATTGACGCGAAAATCTCTTTTAACAAATTCACCACAGAAGCTGCTTCTAATACTCTACTAAAATGTAACTCTAGATATTATGGGGGTAAGAATAAAATGGGGAAGCTTTTGGCCAATTACTTAAAGATTCGTAAAGAACGCACAAAAATTCAATCTATCAAAACTTCTTCCGGGGAATCTACATATAAAGATAAAGAAATTCTCACTGAATTTGCCAAATTTTATGATACTCTTTATACCCCAGAACAAGTTCCTACGTCTGATGATCACCTTTCTTATTTTCAATCTCTTCCACCTCCCTCAGTTTCACATGTTGACTTTCATGCTTTGGAACAAGACATTTCACTTTCTGAAATCTCTCACGCTGTATCTAAACTTCGACATGGTAAATCCCCAGGCCCTGACGGGTTTACTATTGAATTCTAAAGTCACTTTGCTTCTCTCCTTCTTCCTAAACTCTTACTTTTATTCCAATCCTTTTCCGATGCCGGTTCATCTAGTGGTTCTTTTCAGCAGGCTTTAATTTGCTTAATCCCAAAAGAAGATAAAGATCACTCCTTGTGCAAAAACTATAGGCCAATATAGTTTGTTAACGATGATTACAAAATTCTAGCAAAGATATTAGCTCTTCGCATGGATCCTCTCCTTCCAGATATAATTGGCCCAGAACAATCTGGTTTCTTAAAAGGGCGTCTCTCCTCTGATAATTCCCGAGTTTTTCTTAACATTCTTAGCAAATCTTCTTCCTTGCCTCTTCCCTTTGCAGCTTTCTCCCTGGACGCGGAGAAGGCTTTTGACAGGATCGGATGGGATTTCATGTTTCAGGCTTTGCGTTGGATTGGTATTCCTTCTAAATTCATTTCTATGAGGGGCGTGGCCAAGATGGCGGGCTGAACGGACGTGCTTGTCCTCGGCTCCCCGGCCCTATGCCCTGTTAGCCCTCTTCCCACAGCAGTGGCCCCCGAAAACCAGCACATCTTGGCCCGTGTGAGGTGACCAGACCCCACCGGCTTGGTGATCGCCTGAAAGCGGGCGGTAGCGGGCAGATTCGGCGCGGCTGGCCTGCAACCGCCGGGTGAGGAGAGGCCTCAGCCGCGGCGAGCCCGAAGCGGAGAGACCAAGGAAGCGCCACGGATCAGCCCCACTGGTGGGGGGACACACAGAGACCGGCGCCCCCTCCCGCAGCAGTCTACAGGCCTCCGGGAACTGGCGCGGGCGGAGCGCCCGCCCCTGCAGCGAAGCGGGAAGTGGCGAGCCGGTGCACGTCCGCACCGCCATTAATTGAGGCCCCGGCTTGGGCCTACGCGGACTCCCCAGGCTGTCACCCGCAGAGACACTGAGAGCCCAGGCGGGAGCTGGGGGTGCATCAGGAGTCCTGCACAGGAGCCTTGGGCCTCATCCCTGAGGAGGGGCGATAGCGGAGGCGGGATCGATCTCCGCCTGGCACCACAGCGGCGTACTGCCCGGAGCGAGGCCCCGGCTTTGGGCCTGGTGGAGGCCGAGAGGAGTGGCGGACTGGAGCAGCGGCGACACAGCCAACACGGTGGGCGGCGGACGGACTCGGCGGAAGCAAAGAGCGGCAGGAGACTCGCCGGAGAGCGCCCCTGCCCCCCCCGCAGCACGGAGGTCCGACCCGACGGAAACAATCACAGTTAGGCCTGCACGTCCCTGGGGCCCCGCAGCGACAGATTGAGGGCACTCGGCAGGCAGCGGGGGCCCCGGGGGGTGCGGGTGGGACCTAGCGTGGGGTCTGGAAAGCGGAGCTCTGAGACCGCGGCCTAGAGGGACAGACACAGGATCTGGGCTGTTGGACTCCCTGGCCACGTGGTTGACCGGCCCCGGATAGGAGGCGGACTGCAGCTGCGATACAGAGGACCGGCCCTGTGCGGCACTGACGGAGGGACTTGGGCCCCGGGGCACTGGTGTGAAGAGGCTGGCCCCCCCGCCGGAGCATTGAAGGTGGGGTGGGGCCGGCGAAAGCAGGAACAGTACCCCCAAGCACACGGCTTCCTAGAGAGGCCCGGGGTGCCAGGCATCCACAGCGGCAGGGAGAGACAGTCCGCGGTCCTCGGGGGGGTGGAGTGGTCGAGCCCCCGGCGAGGAATACTTGAGGCAGCAGAGGCTCTGGAAGCGGGGGCTGGTGGGCCCTGTGGAGAGGAGTGGCCCCGAGGTACCGGTGGAGGAGGGTCGGAGGCCGCGGGGGCTCTGTCGGTGCCCGCTCGCTGGATGAGTGAGGCGGGGAGCGGGCTTCCCCCTGGGGCGGACCGGGTCACGGACCTGAGGCAGGAGGAGGTATGGCCAACTCGAACCGCAGAGCCAACCGCACCATCACAGACATGCTTGCGAAACCCACAAGCAAGGGAGGGAAGGCGCAGACACCCCCCCCCTACCCCAGCAGCCACGAGTTCGCAGCAGCAGGAGGAACGGGAGGCTCCCATCACGCGCACCTTCCTGGAGACACTATTTAACACTCTGAGGGATGACTTCCAGGCCCTCAAGCAGGACATTGCGGGGGAACAGCGGGAGCTACGCCGTGACTTGGATGGCTTGGGGGAGAGGGTAGCGGCGGTAGAGGAGTCCAGCCACGCTCGCAGTGACGAGCTCACGCACTTGCAACAAGAGGTCCTCCGCCTTCAGGAGCAGCACTTAGGCCTCCAGGCACATGCGGAGGACCTGGAAAACCGCTCCCGAAGAAATAACATTAGGGTCCGGAATGTGCCACAGGGTGCCGAGGGGAACAGTGTCACTGGATACCTGCAGGCCCTCTTCCGTGCGGTGTTGGGGGAAGCGGAGGACTTTCCTGTCCGCATAGACCGTGCACACAGAGTGGGACTACCGAGACGTGCACCGGCCCCCCCGCCCGACATACTGGCCTATCTCCCGGATTTCCCGTTGAAGGAACGGATCCTCCAGGAGGCCCGGCGGCAGCAACCTTTGCAATTCCGGGGAGAGACGGTGGCGCTGTACCACGACCTGTCTGCCATCACGCTGCAGAAGCGGCGCGAGTTCAAACCCGTGACCACCTTTTTACGTGAGAAGGAAATACCATACTCCTGGGGCCACCCGTTCCGGATCATCTTTAAATGGCAGGGGAAACTGCACCAGCTTCGCTCCCTCAAGGACACCTGCTCTCTTTTGAACATTGACTTGCCGGATCCCTGGGACTCGGAAGATGACACGCAACATGGCTCGCGGGAGGGGCTGGAGCAGCGAGGTCAGGCGACTGGCGGAAAGTCAGACGGAGACGCAGGCGGGGGGCCCGCCTGAAACCAGATCCTGAAACGATTGCTCAGGAACAGGCAGCAGCAGTACAGGAAGTGGAGCGAGATACCACTGTAGCCCCGTGAGCAGCATGAGAGGGCCACTGCTCACACCTCGCTTTGGAAAGGGGGGCTCGGGGGCCGGGAGAGGGCCGCCACTGTCACGTTTCCCATAGACACACTTCTACGGACCTGTGAGAAGTAACAGGACCGGGACTATGGTTCAGTTCACTTGGTTCCAAGTTGGGGTTCCCCAGAGGGAGGAAGACGGGGAGGGCAGGGGGGTGGGGGTGGGGGTGGGAGGGAGGCCCCCGGGATTTGCTGGTTCTGAATTAGGGGGGGAGTTGTTCGGGGGGGGAGGGACGGGGGGGTGGGTGGGGACCTTCTTGTCCGCTGGCGCCACGGGATGGCACTGAATGTTTATCTGTTGGGCCACCGACCCGCACTGACCATGAGCGAGCTCACGCCCTACACCCAGGTTGATGTATCGTTTGACCGTTCTTTCCCTAAATGTTAGGGGACTCAACAGCCCGAACAAGCGCAAGGCAATCCTCTCCTTCCTAGAACGCTCACAAGCTGACATCTGTCTCCTGCAGGAGACGCACCTGCTATCTAGGGATCACCATAGGCTTAGGTCCTGGGCCTTTCCCGACCAGATGTTCTCGTCCGCCTCTAAGAAGGTAGCTGGAGTGGCCATATTGGTAGCGAGGTCCTTTAAGGGGAAGGTGCTGCAAAAAGAGGCGGAGATCAAGGGGAGGCTACTGCTCCACCGCTTCCAGGTGGCGGGGCAGACACTTTTAATTGGCTCAATGTATGCGCCCAACGAGGGTCAGGAGAGGTTCCTACGCACGGCACTGGATGAGGCCACGGCCAACACGCACCAACACTTGCTCCTGGGGGGAGACCTCAACCTAGTCTTTCATAATGTCACTGACCGTTCCAGCCAGAGGGTGGGCCAGGTGGCAGCCTTGTCGGCGGTGGGGCACGCTCATCTCACTGATTTGGGACTGCTCGACTTGTGGAGACACTTTCACCCTCAAGACACGACTTACACACACTATTCTGCGGCCCACAAGACTTACGCGCGGCTCGATTACCTGCTTTGCTCGACTCTCCTTGCTGCGCGCGCCCAGGGGGTGGGAATACTACCGGCCTCGCTTTCTGACCACTCCCCGATATCAGCAACTTTTTTGGTGCCTGATGCACCGCGCCCGCAACGACACTGGCGCTTGCGAGACGGCCTGCTGCAGAGCCCTTCCCTCGTGGGAAAGATTAAGACGACCATCGAGCACTTTCTCCGGCACAATGCTAACAAGGACACTTCCAAGGCCACCCAATGGGTCGCGCTCAAAGCCGTCCTTCGTGGCGAATTTATCTCCCTGGCAGCGGCCAACAACAGGGAGCGCGAGCAGAAGAGGGCGGACCTCTCGCAGCGTGTCCGGGAGCTGGAGCAGTTACATCAGCGCACCGGAGCAGCCAGGGCGTGGCGCCAACTGTACACGGAACGGAAGATGCTAGCGGCGTTAGACCAGGAGGTCGCGGAATTCGCCGCAATACGCCTGAAACATGCCTACTATACAGGGGGGACCGCTGTGGGAAGCTGCTGGCCTGCAAACTGCGGGAGCAAAGGCATCGCCGACATGTCCAGGCCCTCCAGCCCACTCAGGGAGAGCTAATCACAGACAGCGCGGCCATAGCGGCAGCCTTTGGGGCCTTCTACGCCGACCTGTACGATGCAGATGACTTGGACTGGCAGCACGGCAGCGACTACCTAGACGGGGCAACTCTCCCGATTTTGACTGATGCCCAGTCTCAATTCCTTGACAGACCCATCGGTCTGGAGGAGGTCATTTCCGCGATTTCCCGACTTAAACTAGGGAAGTCCCCGGGGCCCGATGGCTATTCGGCGGCTTTTTACAAAAAGTTCTGCCAGCAGGTGGCCCCCCTGCTACGCGACCAGTTCAACACCTTTGACAAGACCGGGACTATCCCCCCCGAAATGCTGGAGGCGGCAATATCTGTGATCCCCAAGGACGGGAGAGACCCCTCTCGATGCAGCTCATACAGACCCATCTCCCTGTTGAATGTGGATCTGAAGTTGTATACAGGCATTATCGCTGGCAGATTGGCACCGTATATGCAACAGCTGATTGACCCGGACCAGGCCGGCTTCATCCCCCAGCGGCAAACGAGCAACACCACCAGGCGCGTTCTCCACCTCATAGAGGCCGGTTCTCGCACGCGACCGGGATGCATGCTGCTCACCATCGACGCCGAGAAGGCATTCAACAGGGTACACTGGCCCTACCTTGAGCAGACTCTTCAGAGGTTCGGCTTTGGGGATACCACCCGTACTCGAATCTTTAACTGCTACCGCCAGCCCACGGCGACAGTGAGGGTCAATTGACACACCTCGCCGCGCCTACCGATCAGCAGGGGGACCAGACAGGGCTGCCCGCTCTCCCCTCTCCTGTTTGCGCTCTATATGGAGCCACTGGCACACAGGGTCAGGCACCATCCGCGTATCCGGGGCATCCCCTTTGGGGGACACACACACAAGATCAGCCTGTACGCTGATGTTTTACTCTCCCTGATGGACCCTATGCAATCGTTACGGGCTCTATTGGTAGAGCTGCACCCCTTCGCGCTGGCGTCAGGCTTTAAAATCAAAGTTGACAAGTCGGTGGCTCTGAATGTGTCCCTACCCGCTGACATTCTGGCGGACGCCAAATCCGAATTCGACCTGCAGTGGTCGGCGTCCACTGTATCATACCTAGGGGTCCTCTTGGCGCCTACGGTGCGGGGAACGGCCGACGCTAACTACGCCAAGCTGGGCGGGCAAATCAGCGAGACGCTGCAAAAGTGGAACCGCCTCACTCTATCCTGGCTCGGGCGCGTGGCGGCAATTAAAATGATGCTGCTACCGCAGATTCTTTATATCTTTCAAACCCTCCCACTGCGCCCACCGACGGGTTGGCTTCAGAAGACCCAGGCAGACCTGACGCGCTATGTCTGGAACGGGCGCCGTCCCCGCTTCAAGCAGCGGATAGCGTCTCTCCCACCGGCGCACGGTGGCGTGGGTCTCCCGGACCTCACTTTGTATTTCCAGGCGGCACAGCTACGCACTCTGGTTGAGTGGTACCAACTTGAATCCAGCAAGCACTGGCTCTTTCAAGACCAGGCGATGGCTGGCCGCCCCCTCCATGGTGTACCCTTCCTGCCGAGGTGTCACAGACCCCCGAACCTCTACGCGTCATATATCACAAGTACCGTGATGAAAGTCTGGGATCGGGTGGCGGTGCGGAATGAATTCACCTCATTCCCTTCCCCACTGACGCCCATTTTTGGGAACCCCGATTTTACACCCGGCCTAGATCCACAGGCATTCAAAGCATGGCGAGCCACCCCCTGCAGAGAGGTGGGGCATATGTTTAACCTGGAGGGAGTCCTCTCCTTTCAGAAAGTGAGAGACGACTACGGGATACAGGAGGCGGATCGGCTCCCCTACTTGCAGGTCCGGCATTGGGTCTTGCACCCATCCGTTCGACCGGGCGCGCAACGATTCCTCAGGCCTTATGAAAAATGGCTTCTCACCCGCACGTCAGAGAAGAAACTGCTTTCCGATTTGTACCAACACCTACTCCTTATGCACATACACACCTACCACCCAGGGAAGACACGATGGGAGGAGGACCTGGGGAGGCAGCTCACACGGAAGGAGTGGGAGGGAATCTATCACAGAGCCAGACTCTCGGCTTACCATACTGGCCTCACAGAGACCCTGACGAAAGTAGCCATGTATTGGTACCACACCCCGGCACGCATACATAGATGGGACCCCAAGACAAGCGATCGCTGCTGGAGGGGGTGCGGGGAACGAGGCACACTTGAACACCTACTCTGGAGTTGTGAGAAGCTGCACCAATACTGGTCCACCATCCTGGATCTCGTAGACCCACATTTAGATACGCAACTCCCCCGATTCCCTGCCTATGTGCTATTGGCCCTGCCGAACACACTGATGTACCCCCTGAAGTCCATGAGAGGGAGGTTGATTGCTATAGCGCTGGGTGCCGCGATACAAAATATAGTGGCACGCTGGAGAGACCCGCAACCCCCCATTCACCTAGGCTGGCTTCATCGGCTCTGGATGGTGTTGGGGATGGAGAAGATGTCCCTGACTGCAGCGGGGAGGGGCGAGGAATTCGCAGACATCTGGCGACCATTTTTGACGCTGCTCACTGGGGAATTTAAGGAATTGAGCTGTCCTCGCTACCTATGACTATTGCATTTGGCGGATACTCCTATCCCGGAACCTCGGGTCAAGACTCGGGGGCACACACTACAAGGCGGGAGGGCGCGGGTACCACCTCACTAGATGAGCTATAATGGAAGGGATCAGGCCAGCATACTTTAGCGGACAAGAAGGGGGGTGGGACTCGGGACGGGGGGACTGCTGGGGGTTGTTGGGGTTCATGCCGTTTTGCACAGATTGATACAGCATCCGACTCATGCTCCAGTAGTCTAACGCGGCCGGCCCGGCAGGGTTGTAAGCGGCTTGCTGTGTTACTTCCTACTGAACACCACTGATACCAGCCAAGTATTTCTTTACAACTGTGAATGTGTAACCGGTACCATGGCCTGCATGGGTCGGAAGTTTTTTGTTGCTTTGAATAAAAACATTTAATACTAAATTCATTTCTATTTTATATCTTTACTTTATTCTGACCCTCAAGCATCTATTTTTGTAAATGGGATGTCCTCTGATTATTTTTCCTTACACAGAGGAGTTCGACAAGGTTGCCCTTTATCACCCTTACTTTTTGTTTTAGCATTAGAACCCTTTCTTACCAAAATTTGTTTAGACGAGTTGTCTCTGGTTTTCATTTTGGTTCCCAACAAGTCAAACTTTCAGTTTATGCCGACGATATTCTTTTTTTATTGCTACGACCCTGCCACCTCTATTCCCTCTTTCCTTAAACAGGTCTCTTCCTTCTCTACAGTTTCCGGTTACCGCCTAAACGCCGACAAGTGTGAAATTTTACCTCTGAATCATCTCTGTCAGAAACATCTCTTTTCTTCTACAGGGTTTTCTTGGCAACCATCTAAAATCAAGTACCTAGGGGTCTGGTTTGCTCCTTTATTATCTGATACTCTCAAGTTAAATTTTGATTATATTTACAAGAAAATGGACACAGCTATCAATCGATGGCATCCACTCTTTCTGTCCTGGTGGGGTCGACTCAACTCTATAAAGATGATGCTATCTCCCTTGCTCCTTTATACTCTTTCCATGCTTCCTTTACACATTCCTCTTTCCTTCTTTAAGAAAATTGACTCTTTATTAATAAAATTCTTATGGAATGGCAAGCGTTCTCGAATAGAGCTTACTACTTTGCGGAAAGATAAGGCTCAATCTGGAGTATGTTTTCCTGATTTTAAACATTATCACCGTGCTTTTTCCATGAAACAATCAACTCGCTGGTTTTCATCTACTTTGCCTCACTACCCCCCTGTCTGGCTCAGCATGGAATCCTCTTTCATCTCTCCTTTCACCTTCCGTGAATTTCTGTCCTTCACGTCTTCTTTAACTCGTCTTCGTTCGCCTATTCTTTCACATTCTCGCACTCTTCTTTCTCCTTACTTAACTTCATCTTTTCCTTCCCTACTATCCACCCATGAGCAACCAATTTGGAATAACTCTCATCTTAAAATCCGTAATCGTACTTTTTATTGGAAAGCTTGGCACTCCCGAGGAATATGTTGGATCTCTCAATTACTTTCTCAGAATACGCCTCTCTTCTTCCAGGATCTTCAATCTATTTTCTCTTTACCTGCTTCTGCCCGTTCGCAATATAATTCTCTTCAACCTGTCTTGCTCCCCTATCTCCAATCCCTTCCATCCTCCAACGATATTCCTTTGGATCGCAGACCTACTTCCCTTTTGTTGGAAGCATCTCCTTCTGCATCTGCTTTATATAAATCTTTCCGTTTTATTACTGATAGGTTGAAATCTCGCATTGAACTTGCATGGGAGCTTGATCTTTCTCAGACCTGGCCTGTACTTTTGTGGGATAAAATTTGGACTAAACTTCATAAGACCTCTAGAGCTGCTAACACCACCCAAACTTTATTTTTCGTTTATCATAGAACTTTATTCACTCCACTGGCTTTGCCCCATTTTTCACCAGACACCCCTTCTACCTGTTGGTCCTGTCCCTGCCCTTCTGCTGACCTTAAACATATGTTGTTTGAATGCCCGCCTACTTCCCAGTTCTGGCAGTTGGTTTGGCGGCAGATTCAGAGGATTTTCCATTTTCAGGGCCCCTTTTCAACCTCACTAGTTTTTCTTGGCTCTCTTTCTTCGGACCACCCTCAATCTCCCAACCACTACCCTTTACTCGATCTTTTCATTGCTATTGCCTTTCACATTGTTACTTCTAACTGGAAACAAGCTGCAAATATTTCTTATCAGTCCTGGTGGAATGCAATCTGTTTCAATCATCGTTTAGACACTAATTATGTATCCCCCATTTCCCTAGCTGTAAAGCGTGACCTGATTTGGCTCCCTTTGGTAACATACCTCTCTTCCTCTTCCCCCGTTCATCCTTCTCCTGCATCTGAAACAGTTGAAGTTCGCAAACCTCCATGAATTGCTTATTACCTGTTTTGCTCGTTTTACTTGATTACTAGATTACCTATCATCGTTAAGTCCTACTGTATTATGTTTTACTTATGGTTTTCCATTCTAATGATATGTTCATAATTTTCATGCTTGTAATGCTTACTTTTTTATGAAATTATTATTGTTATTACACTGTTTATTTCCTTGATCATTTATTGCAACTCTTCTCCCCCCCTCCCCTTCCCCTTTTTTCTTTACCTCAATAAATCAAACTTAAAAAAAAAATAACACATGTTCAAGGGCTAAAACTAATTTAATAGGCCCCATGCCCAGTTCCAGCCTGGGTTCAGCCCTTGGGGTCCCCAGGGCTGCACCCAGGCAGGCAGAGAAGGGTACGCATAAGGATGATGGTATTTACTCAGTAAGCATCTGTTCTTGGCATTTAAAGATGTAGATTCACATGCTTTGCAAACTCCTGCCATCTAGTGTTGGGTCCAGAGGTGTGCAAGTTATTTTTCTTCAAAGAAGTCTTTCCAGTCACGATGCAAGGTGACTCCTCCTTTTGGTGATAGTTCGCATAGGCATCAACTCCATTGTTAGATTGTTTTCCCGCAGGGGGTGAGAATGGAGTTAATAAGTGTAAAATAGAGATGTCCATGCGAATGCATGTAAACTGAGAAACTGTAACAACTACAGGAGACCGGGGAGGCGGGTGAGTGCATGTGAATCTACACCTGTAAATGCCAAGAACAGATGCTTACTGGGTAAGTAACATTATCAGTTTGAGGCATGTGAACTGTAGAGCACATGCTTTGCAAAAACTATGCAGCAGTATACTCCCAAAGCGGTGGCTAACCTGTAGATGTAGTTGTCTGAAACAGTGTTTTAAGTACTGCTTGGCCTACATCAGCTCGTTGCCTCGCTAGCACATCTACACAATAGTGTTTGGTGAATGTGTGCGGTGTAGACCATGTTGCTGACTTACAGATGTCAGCTAGGGGAATAATCCCTAAGAAGGCCATAGTAGCCCCTATTTTGCGATTGGAATGCACTCTAGGAGATATTAGCAAAGTTCTTTTTGCTTTCTGATAAAATGTCTGAATACATTTTAGGATTCATCTTGCAATGCCTGATTTAGATATGGGATTGCCTTTGTGTGGTGGGGAAAAAGCAGTAAAAAGTTGCTTTGTTTTGCGAAATTTTTTTGTTCTTTAAATGTAATATAGTAGAACTCTTTAACATCAAGGGTGTGTAGAGCACGTTCTGCTACAGAATCAGGTTGAGGAAAGAATACGGGTAAGTCAACCGATTTGATTGATAGATATGAAAGGCAGAAACTACTTTAGGGAGAAATTTAGGATTGGTGCGAAGAACCACTTTATCTCTATGAAGCTGAAAGAAAGGCTCTTGTATAGTTAATGCCAGGAGTTCACCAACTCTTCTCAGTGAAGGTATTGCGATGAGGAAAGCTGCCTTCCACGAGAGGAATTGTAATTGGCACTTATGCATTGTTTCAAATGGCAGACCCATTGCCTTATAAGTACTATGTTTACGTACCACACTGGTGCAGGTGGGACTTTTGGTGGTATCACTGTTGTTAATCCTTTTAGAAAGGCTTTAATCACTGGTACTCGGGAAAGAGATACGTTTCGTGTGTTTTGTAAGTATACAGCTCCTAGTGCTAGATGTAATCGAATGGATGTGTAGGCTAGTCCAGATTGTTGTAAATGTAACAGGTAACAGATAATGTTCTGTACAGAAGCATCAAGAGGACTGATATTTTTCTTGTTACAAACGATAACAAATTGCTTCCATTTTGATGCATAACATGCCCTAGTAGTAGGCTTTATAGCCTCTTTTAGGATATTCATACAGTCTGGTGGTAAGTGGAACCAAACTCTATGATTTCAGGAGCCAGATTGTCAGGTTGAGTTCTTTGGGATTTGGATGCCTGATTTCTCCATGGCTCTGAGTGAGGAGACTGGAGGTGAGATGCAGCTTTTGGTGTGGAACTACTGACAGCTTGTGCAGGATGGTGAACCAAGGTTGACGTGCCCATGTGGGAGCTATGAGAATGAGTTTGAGGGATGATTGTCTGAGATTCCAAACTACCAGTGGAATGAGTGGGATAAGCGGCAAAGTGTAGGCAAATATCCCTGACCAGTTCATACATAAGGCATTGCCTTTGGCAAGCAGGTGTGGGAACCTGGAGGCAAAGCTTGGGCATTTGGCGTTTTTTGCTGTGGCGAACAGGTCTATCTGAGGAAATCCCCTGGATTTGCTGCTTCTGTCGACTGAGAAGGTCTGCAATCTGATTGGTTACTCCTGGAAGGTGTTCTGCCAGGAGATACATCTTGTGGTGTATAGGTAGCCCATTTACAAATGCCTTGTGCTAGGCGTGACAGTTGGAGAGTGTGCCCCCCCCCCCCTGATTTTGTATACAGTACATAGATATCATGTTGTTCGTGCAGACTAGGACAGCTTTGCCTACGAGGTGAGTTTGAAAGGCTTTCAGCGCTAGAAACACTGCTAGTAGCTCTAGATGATTTATATGGAGACTTTTGTGCTTTAGATGCTACAATCCTTGGATTGCTTGATCCTTTACGTGAGCACCCCAACCAGTGAGCGATGCGTCTGCTGTTAGCACTGTCTGTGAAACAGGGTCGATGAAAGCCCGCCCTTTGGATACATTTTGGGATTTCCACCACTGCAGAAAGCGATGGGTGTGGCCATCTACCAACACCAGATCGGTTAATCGGCCCTGCGACTGGTTCCACTGACTTGCTCAGCATTCTTGAAGAGGACACATGTGAAGTCGTGCATGGAGTATCAGTATCTCAGTGTGGTGAATTCTTTGTTTGTACTTCCTGCACACTAACTCTCCCTCTCCCGCCCCGGTCCGCCGCGTCCAATCATGGACGATTGATGCGGAGGGCGAGGAGGAGCCTTTAACATCCGGGCTCTGGGAGCTGAACTCAGCGCTCTAGCGACCCCTCCCCCTTTTAGGATAAATGTGCTTAGGACAGCGTCCGCGCAGCGGACGCGTGCAGCGGGCGCGCCGGAAGCGTGCCGAAGTCGAGCCAAAGTCCAGCCCGTCTGCGCCCGTCCGCGGCCGGACGGGGCGCGGGGCCACAACCCCTGGCTCATCCATATCGACAATTTTAAGGTATGGCAGACAAGACTTGCTTAATATCTGTCCTACCTCTCTGACATGCAACAAACACTCGATGCACGCCCTGTCTCTAGTAAACTGCCCCACCTGCACTTTTGCCCCTGTCACCAATCAAATATTGCCCAGTAACATCAATACACTTAAGGCTGCGCTGCTTAATTGCAGATCTCTTCGCAAACACAGCTTAGAAATATTTCATCTGCTCGAGGATGACTATATTCAAATCCTGTTTCTGACTGAAACATGGCTGGATGAACATTCAGAGCCCGATGTCGTACAGGCTCTTCCGCCCGGTTTTACCCTTACCAGGTTGGATAGGAAAGATGGTAGAGGGGGAGGCATAGCGATAGCTACTAAGATTCCATTAGAATGCACCCTCTCCCCCATCTTGATTGATCACAGTGAGGCGGCCACTTTTACAATCACCACTGGCCCGAATCATTCCTTTTCAGGCATCCTGGTGTATCGGCCCCCTGGACAACTGTATGACTTCACCCCTACTTTGGTTGAAGCCATTACTCATCTGGCGATTAAAAAATCACGTCTCCTAGTACTTGGTGACCTAAACGTCCATTTTGACGATTCACTTAATAAAGAGGCGGCAGAAATCAGATCTGAGTTACGCACCTTAGAACTAGAGTTAAAAAACACGGCCCCCACACACCAACACGGACATTTATTAGATCCTGTTTTTGGAAATTGGAAGGGAATTGAGACCTTAGATCCTCAGCCAATCCCCTGGTCTGATCATCACATAGTGCCGATAGCTATTCAACTAGAAAAGGCGGAGTTATATAACCAAAGTTCTCAGCGCTTCAAGCGTAGAAGCTGGAAAAATTTCTCCATAGATGCTTTCTCTCACATAATCCAGGCCACCGGCCTCCCAAAAGGAAATGACAGTGAGACTGTATATGCTCAGCTACAAAACAATATCGCTAAAGCACTGGATACGACCGCCCCCAACCGCACTATTACCAATGCTACTAGAACCAAAAAATCTGCCCCTTGGTACAGTCAAGAGCTCCAGATTGCTAAAACAGCATGCAAAAAACTCGAAAGAGATTGGCGTGTAAATTTCTGTCCAGAAACAAAAATCAGATATAAAACAGCTCAAAAAAACTATTATAAACTGGTGCGAGCGTCCAAAGCCTCCTATTATAACACACGCATTGTGGAAGCGGAGAACTCCTCTAAAGAGCTATTTCAAATCTATAAAGAGATCTCCACAGTCGAGTCCAACCCTACCTCTCAGAAAGACTCAGTGGATACCTGCAATAAAATTGCAAAATACTTTTCTGACAAAATCACCAACATATACGCTAATTTTTCTGGCAATATAAAATCTGGCATTGATTTTTCAGAGAATGTAGATCACATCAACACGTCTATACACCTATGTGCCTTCTCTGTACCTCCAACTGAATTTTTGGAAAAAATTTGTAAAGGGATTAAATCTGGATCACCCCGTGACCCCGCACCTCCGAAAGTATTAAATGCTAGCCTCTCGGTCCTGGAGCCACACTTTAGACTTATGTTGGAAACATCTTTTTCCACAGCCACCCTCCCTGCTGACTGGAAACAAGCCATAGTGTTTCCCATAAAGAAAAAACCAAATTTAAGTCAGGACATACTGGAGAATCTTCGCCCAATTTCCCTACTCCCCTACCTTGCCAAGTTGGCCGAGAAAGTGGTCAACGCCCAATTAATGACCCATCTCGAAACCCAAAATATCTTCCACCCATCACAATCGGGTTTCAGAACAGGTTACTCCACAGAGACGGCTCTTTTAAGAGCTATTGAAACTCTGCGGGAGGGAGCTGATAAAGGCAAAACCATGGCCTTGATCATGCTGGACCTCAGTGCCGCGTTTGACACTGTAGCTCACTCCATACTGCTACAGTGTCTAAACAGAGCGGGAGTCACTAAAAAGGCTCTATGCTGGCTGAAGGCTTTTTTAACAAACAGAAGCTTTCAGGTCCAAAGAGGGATCTATCTCTCTGAAAGTTTGATCTTAGAACAGGGGGTACCTCAGGGCTCGGCCCTGAGTCCCACCCTGTTCAATTTATATATGTCCCCTTTGGCAGAGGTGATTCAATCGTTCGGCGTAGAGCTTGTCTCTTACGCCGACGACACTCAACTCTTGATCTCCCTATCTCAATCCCCCTCCTCTGAGGCAGATAACTTCAACTCATGTATGTGCAAGGTGGCTACATGGATGAATGAGCATTGCCTCAAATTAAACGGAACAAAAACAGAGGTACTCGTCATAGGTGGGAACAACACCAACTGGACCAAGGATTGGTGGCCCTCATGTCTGGGATCATTACCCACCCCCAGTCAGGAGGCCAAGAACTTGGGCGTCTGGATTGACACCAAACTTTCATTTGACAGTCATGTCAAAAAAACAGTTGGAAAATGCTTCGGAGTGATGAAGACACTCCGTCGCACCCTGGATCTTCTTCCCCTGAGTTCCAGGCGTACCATGACGCAGGCCCTCATCACATCTCGAATTGACTATGGGAATGTGCTTCTTTTGGGAACCTCAGAAAAAAACATCAGGAAGTTACAGGTCCTACAAAATTCAGCAGCACGCCTTGTGCTACGACTTCCGCGAAGAGCTCCTTCCAAACCTTCCTTGGATGCTCTACATTGGTTGCCCATAAAAAAGAGAATAATATTCAAGGCCCTTCTTTGGTGCCACAGAATTGTTCACCACAGAGCTCCCTCCTATCTGTCTGACTTAGCCTCACCCTATGAACCTTCCAGATCCCTTCGCTCGAAGGGAACAGGTTTGCTTAAGATTATGCGCCCAAAAAAAGCCAGACTTGGAGGTAGATCCTTTCGCATTCTCGCAGCCAAGGAATGGAATACCCTTCCTATGAATATCAGACAGGAAAAAAGTGAAACATTCTTTAGGAAACATCTAAAAACTTATCTTTTCACCACTTAAACTGTCTGATGCTCTGCTCCATCCAAGTAACACTCTTCTCCATAGCGCGGGGACACGTCGAGAGACGTCACCAGGCGCTCTATAAGCTCCTATAATAATAATAAAATAATAAAAGTATGATTATGATGCAAGACACCATCATTCCCAGCAGTTGCTGGGAATGGCACTGGCTGGTGTTGAGTGGTTGGGCTAAAAATGAGTGAGAAGGGACTGAATACTGTGAATTCTGGCTGCATGGGAGAGGCTAGAACTTTCTAAGTGTCTATGGTGGTTCCCAAATAAGTCTGTGTGTTTGAAGGCCTCAGATGGGACTTCAGCGCATTCACTGTAAACCTTAGTTGGTGTAGTAAGTGAATTGTGTCTTGAGTGTGTTGAAGATGCTCCTGCTAAGTGTGGGCTTTGAATGAATGAATGAATGAATGAATGTATGTATAGGCATTTATATAGCGCACTACTTACCCGGAGGGTCCCAAGGCGCTTCGACCGCTGCGAAACCCTTCCTGGCTTCCCTGAGAGATGGTCCCTTAATGGGTATCTCCAGGGTGAGACCAGGCATCCCCGGCGGTCTGGTGGGGCCGTTAGTGAAGATGAGGCAAGCTAATGCCCAGAGTTGCCGAGTGTGATCGCTGATCAGAGTGGGCACCGAGGCGAGAGAATTATCGAGTCCGCTGACCCTGGTCCAGAAACCTGCCGCGCCGGGAATCGAACCCTGGTCCCGGGCCGTCCTCTGCTCTCGGGTCTGCCGCCTCTAACCAGTGAGCTAGCATAACATTTATAAAGCACAGGCTTTCACTCCAATGGAGCATCTTGGCGCTAGGGGTGGGTGTCAGAGGAGAGTGTTCTCCAATGTCGCTGTGAAATTAGATGAGAGAAAGGGCCAGACTATCTGGAACTGTGAGAATCCAGGTTTTCAATTTTTTCTTAAAGATAGATTCAGTCTGTGTTAGTCTCAAGTACGTAGGTAAACAGTTCCAGGCTTTTGTCCCTAGTACAGCCATGGATTTTCATCCTCTGGACTTCAAACGGAAATGTGGGGGTACTAGCCGATTTTTCTTAGAGGATCTCAAGGTGCGAGCTGGTACATAGACTTTCAATCTGGACCTAAGGTACTTGTGGCCATTTTGTTTAACAGCTCTAAAGGTGATCACAAGGATTTTAAAGAGAATTCTCTTGTCTGTAGGTATCCAGTGGAGGATATGAAGAGCCTCAGAGGCAGAGGACCCCTTTGGTAAATTCAATACCATTTCGGCAGCTGCATTTTGAACAGTCTGCAGATTTTTTAGAGTACTCTTATTAATGCCTGCATAGAGGCTGTTGCAGTAATCCAGTCGCGATAGGATCATAGCCACTGCCACGGACTTGCGAGCAATGACAGGCAAGAGATCAAGAAATTTTTTCAAAGTTTTTATCCAATAAAAACAAGTTCCTGCAACCGACAGGGCCTGCTAGTGAAAAGAAAGGGAGGTATCAAAACGTACTCCTACATTTTTTGCAGTGTCCACCGTATTAGGGGGTGGGGCTGTGTCTGTTGGCCACCACATTTTGGGTGAGAAAATGTTACATTTTCTGAACAGCAGAATCTCCGTCTTTTGGCTGTTACATTTTAGGTGATTGGTCTTCATCCATTCGAATACAGCCGAAAGACAGTGTTGGAAATTTTCTTCGGCTACTGTGGATTCTTTGTCCAGGGTAAGAATGAGCTGTGTATCTTCAGCGTAAGATATAGTCTCGATATCAAAAGATGATTGAAGGAAGGTGGATATCTGACTATGGTTACCCCCAACTTTTTGCCTGGTGTTTAGCTGGTTTTTCGACTTAGTTGACCTGGGACCCTGCTATTCAGGGCCCCAGGCCTACTGCTCTCTCTGTAAAATGGATTCCATGTACTCTAGGTACACATCTAATTGGATACTGAGTCACCTTATCAGCCCCTGTACAGTGTACCTTAGGTACCCAGGGCATAGGTGCACCCAGGGCCTACCAGGGGCTGCAGCATGTATTATGCCACCCCTGGCTGGCCATCCAAATCTGACACAACTGGCTGCACGACAGCTGGGGCAAGGTGGTGTAATCACCCTTTGCTTTAGATATAGTAGTTCTATATCTAACCCTAAAATGGACACATGTATTCCTATCAGTCACTCCTATGGCAGGCCTTATCAATCCTGAAGGCAGAGTGCTTGGAATTATGTGAGATGGTGCTCTGGCATGAGCTGAGCCCGTTTGCAGCTTGCGGAACCAAGTCCTAATAGCTGTTCCATGATAACGCGTACCATATACTCTTAAGTGCATTATAATCCTCGCGGTTATTTGCCAACTTTGGTATCGCTTTATCAAAACATGTCGAGTAAGGTGTCATACGAATTGGAATACTAACCCCTTGCCAATTCTGGCGACGGGGTTAGCATTCCACCCTTCTAGAGGGACACGACATGTATGTAACTGAGAACCCCGGTTAAAGCTAACTCGAGCCTCAGCATCACAAAATGGATGCTGCCACCACAGACACAAGTCTGACCTCCTGCTGCTGGGAGTCCTTCCAGCAAGGAGAGCTTGGACAAAGGGTTTCATGTCAGGGGCGGTGCTAGCACCATCCCAGACAGGGCTTTGTGTATCCCAGGTAGGCAGGGCTGAGAGGAAGGTGACTGCAAGTGGCACCCCGGTGCTCACTGTGCATATGCCGGCTTGAACCAGTTCCAGGGGCACACCAGCCCCTGAGCTGGGGAAGTCCGGACAAGGGAGAGGGGTCCTTCCTGGTCCCACCCATGGGCAGGACCTAGTCGCGTGCCAGCCCCTTTTCTTTAGAATAAAGGTAGGAGCAGGCCCCCTTCCCAAATTAGATAATTCTGAATCTTGACGACTTTCCACGAAAGGAACTCTTGATACCTTCTGAAGACTCTCCCTTGTGGCTAAGGAGTAGCCACCCTGCACCCGCAGGTACCATCTAAGCATCGCTGTTTGCTGTAAGTCCATCCTCCGGATCAAGACTGCCCAGCTCGACGAGACCCGGATTCCCTGGCATCTCTGACCTCTACCTGCATCATCAGCCCAGCTGAGATTCGTGGGTGTGACGAGACCTGAAGGGACCGGCCATCTTCAAAACTGCACGACGCTTAACCAGCACGACCGCCGAGGGATCCTCGAGTGAGTGCTTTGGGATTTGAGAAGCCCTAACCCTGAGCAGCTCCAGCACCGAAGTCCAGCCCCCCAGCATCCACGAGATCTGCGTGGGGCCCTTTGCTCTTTGCTGCTCACCGCATTGTCCGGCCACTTGCCTGCTGGCTTGTGGCCCTCCTGACGACGAACCACGACGATTGCATCGCTGGTCTGGTCGCTCCAGACTGGCCCTAGCTCCCCTCCAACAGAGGAGCACCCCGGACCCTCCTGGTCCACTCCAGACGCCATCTTGACTCGACCGCGTGGGCTTGACTTTGCCAAGGTTTGTTGCCCCAATCCTGGGTCCAGCATCGCCGACAGCAGATACCTTCGTGGGACAGCTCGCACCTCCAGCCTGGTCGCCGACAACGCCTCCTAGCCCGTGTGACTGCAGAGTCCAGCGTCGCCCACTCACCTGGCCGAGGTGACTTCATCCGGTGCCATCCTGGTGCCCACACAATCACTGGCTAGTGATTAAGAACTGAGTCCCCTCTGCTTTCAGGTCATCTTCATCACCGATCCAGGCTTGGATCACATCGAACTTCTTCACTGGTCGCCTGCCAGCAACTTCTTCTTTCAGGCTCCATAGACTTCAACGAGGATTCCCGACGTCTTTTGAACCCTATGCAGCCGCAGCCCCTGGGCTAGGTAACCTGAGCATTTCGGTGCTCCAACGTAGGTTCGCTATCTAAGTGTCCAGATCCTTTTTCGTTTTCAGTCTATCTAGTCGGATTCGTCCGATAACAGTAACTTTACGAATACTAGCATCCATAGACTTTGTCCCGCATCCCGCGTGAGAGTGCACACTCTGCACCCGATCTCCCTAGGACTCCTGCTCCTAACCTTAGGGTTCAGTAGTGTAGTCCTAGCGATCCTGAAGCCTCTGGATCTTGTTACTTACCTGCTAGTATTTCGCATTCCACTTTTAGTGTATATGGTTTTTCGTGCCCCTCGGGCATTTGTGTAAATTGAGCAACTTAAAGTATTTTCTTAAGAGTTTTGTTGTGTGCTTAGCTCCCTGACTCATAAAGAGATCAGGGTAGACTTGTTATAAATAAATATCCTTTATTTTCATAACAACTTGTGTGGTGTCCTTTCACTTGGTGTTCAAGGGGTATATGTGATGGTATAACAGCTGGCTTAACACGCCCTCTTGAGTTTAGCCTAAAGACTGCTCTTGTCCATGCTACTAGGATAGCTGGTCTATAAGGTTGACTTACAACCAATCATCAATAAGGGTCGTTTGGTATGATACACAGTGATCACTATAATAGTGAGCACTATATATCAGGCCAACTTCTCACATTGATGAGCAGCGGTTGGGATTTGAGCTTGCTGTTGTTTTACCACACGTATCCTAAGAATATCATTTGAAAGATCACATAAGTACCAAGGTACATATAACTTAGCTTAGAATACTCTGAGTTCTACTGAACCAGCTGTTGTAGTGTAACAGGGCTTAGCACACCCTGACTACAACTCTTAGCAAGGGATCAGTAGGCAAACAAATAGTGTAGGTAAGTGCACCACTTACACCTCACTAGAAAAGCATGTCTGACAAAGGAGAGAACTCAGAAGCTCCCCTTATGTCAGTTGACCCTCCACAGGTCATGTCAAGATATGCAGCTCTTAGCTTCCAGGAGATGAGACAAGTGTGTACCTCCAGGAAGCTAAAACAGGGTTCTAACCCTACCATCCCATTTCTGATAGGTCTCTTAGAGACTTATGATGCAAGGAGGGCTTCTAACACAGGTCCTTCTAATCCAGATGGGAGCATGCCCCCCTTAGAGGGAACCCTTGGGAACCCTGACCTCAAACTCAATGGAACAGAAAGTGAAGGAGAGGAAGAGGATCAGGAGTTGTCAGGGGATGAGGCAGACAAAGGTCAGGTAGTAGTCAGTAGACTCACCAGGACCGACTTAAGCAGGCATGAGGATGGAACTGGGGGACCCCCAGGCCCACTCTCAGGCAGGCTTAACATTGGTAATGGACGAGTTAGGTCTCTCTCCAGAGGCTCTAACAGATCCATTCGTACCAATGGCTCTCAGACATCTTCTCACAGAGGGATGACATCCCCTCAGAGAAGAGAGCATGAGGCCAAGATGAGGGAAGTCAATCTGAGGATTGAAAGGGAAGAACTTGCCCTGGCCAAAGAGAGACTTGCCTTTGCTAGAGAGCAGAAATTGAGTGGGACAGACCCCACTGGTGGCAGCATTATCCCTAGAGATAAAGACAGGAGTTTAGACACTAGACACCTGAGTAAGATAGTGCCCCGCTTTAAACAAGGGGATGACATCCACAAATGGATGACTGCTTTGGAGAGGGCCTGCACTGTCCAGTGCATCCCCCAGAGTCAGTGGGCAGCTATCTTGTGGCTCTCCTTTGAAGGCAAGGGTAGAGATAAGCTCCTCACTACTAGAGCTGAGGATGCTAACAATTACCAAGTCCTGAAAAATACACTGGTTGATGGGTTTGGCTTAACAACTGAGCAGTACAGGTTGCTGTTCAGAGACACCCAGAAAACTCAGTCTCAGGATTGGGCTGACTTTGTTGATTGTGCCACTAAGGCTCTAGAAGGCTGGCTATTGGGTAGTAAAGTTACTGACTTCACAGGATTGTATAATCTAATTATGAGAGAGCAAATCTTAAGTAATTGTCAGAACCAGTTATTACACCAGCACCTGGTAGACTCTGATCTGACCTCTCCACAAGAATTGGGTAAGAGGGCAGACAAATGGGTCAGAACCAGGATTAGGCCTAAGCACCAGGGTGGTGACCAAAAGAAGGAATCAACCAAGCCTCAAGAGAAGGGTGGGAATAAATCTTCTGATCAAACCCCAGGGCCCCAAAAATCCTCTGAAAAGGGTGGGTCCCAAAATCCTTCCAATTCCCAAAAGAAACCTTATTGTCATACCTGCAAACAGATAGGCCATTACAAAACTGACAGCAGTTGCCCAAGGGCCAACAACAATAAGGAGAACATACCCCCAAGTAAAACTTCCCAGCCTCCTGTTACTACTAGTAGTAATCCCCCAGGTGGTGGGAGTGCCCCCAAGAATCTGGGTGCATTTACTTTGGGAGTTCCTGGGGACTCTGGCCTAACCAGGTCCCCTGACTTAGATACTCTTGTCTGTGAGACTGGCATGGGGTTTGCCAACTTCACAGCTTGTCCCAACACTTTGGGCAAGTACAGACAGGAGCCCCTCATCAATGGTATAAAGGTTGAGGCCTATAGAGATATAGGGGCTAGCATCACCATGGTGACTGAGAGCCTAGTCCCCTCTAGGCAACTTATACCTGGAGCCACATACCAGGTGATCAACATTGATGGAGTGCAGAGAGATCATCCCATAGCAGTGGTAAATCTCAGCTGGGGAGGTGTCACTGGCCCCAAGAGAGTGGCAGTGTCATCAAACTTGCCTGTAGATTGCCTACTGGGGAATGATTTGGAGATCTCAGCCTGGGCTGAGGTAGAGCAAGAAACCCATTTTAAAATGGTAAACCTCCATGGTAAGGTTAGTGGGGCAGTGATAGCCACAGCCCCAGCCCAAGATGTCCTCCCTGAACAGGTTGGCAAGGCTGTGATGGTCACAGCCCATACCCAAACGGAGTCCCTTCCTGAAAAGGTTGGTGGAGTTGTGAAGGCCACAGCTCAAACTCAGACAGATAATAGTGTTGTGAAGCCTAAAACTATGGATCACTCCACTCAGACAGAGAGCATTGAGGAGGAAGAGAAATCTCCCTCCCACCAGACTTTAGGAGAGGATCAGCCTCCTCAGGGAACTGATCTGACCCCTTGTGAAGGAACTGCCCCAGAGGTAGTCAGGCCTAGCCTGGCAGAGCCCCTGATGTCAGTGGACCCTTCCAAGGTGGGACCCAGTCTGGAGCAGGTAACCTGCCCCTCTCTACCCTGCCTCAGTCAGCCCAGGGCTGTAGAGGTCAGGGAGGCCAGTGGTGGACCCCAAAGGGCCCCCTGTCCAAAAGAACTCCCCAATCAGCAGATTAAGGGCACTGAAGCTAGTAATCCTAGCCAAGTGAAAATAAAACAAACTCCTGAGGGATCCCCCTTAAAATTAGCTAGGGACCTCCCCCAGATGGACACTGTTGGGCACAGCCAAACCTGGGGCCTAAAAACCCCAAACCTGACCTGTCCCTCCAGTAAGCCAAACAGAGGGACTCAGCCTCCAGCTTTAGGTAGCCAGAGGTTGACCCTGAGAGCTCACAGCAACTCAGTCATGGAAAGAAAGGCACATATGGTGGATAGGGATTGGAGGAAGTTGAGCCCAAAATTAGTGGGGTCTCACTTCAGTACTCCATCTCAGCACCAGCCTTTTACTTTGCCAAAACACACCACAGGTAGTGATTCCCTATGGTGGAGACCCTCAGATACCCTTAGGGTGAGGGATTGCTTAGTGGACCATGATATAGGGGGTAACCATGCCAGTGCATATACCACCTCATATGGCCACTCAGGCAATATAGGCTTACCCGGTCAAGGATAGCCTTATCTCCTTTCGTTTGGGGGGGGGGGGGGGGTTATGTAGGAAAGTGGATATCTGACTATGGTTACCCCCAACTTTTTGCCTGGTGTTTTGCTGGTTTTTCGACTTAGTTGACCTGGGACCCTGCTATTCAGGGCCCCAGGCCTACTGCTCTCTCTGTAAAATGGATTCCATGTACTCTAGGTACATATCTAATTGGATACTGAGTCGCCTTATCAGCCCCTGTACAGTGTACCTTAGGTACCCAGGGCCTACCAGGGGCTGCAGCAATTATGCCACCCCTGGCTGGCCATCCAAATCTGACACAACTGGCTGCACGACAGCTGGGGCAAGGTGGTGTAATCACCCTTTGCTTTAGATATAGTAGTCCTATATCTAACCCTAAAATGGACACATGTATTCCTATCAGTCACTCCTATGGCAGGCCTTATCAATCCTGAAGGCAGAGTGCTTGGAATTATGTGAGATGGTGCTCTGGCATGAGCTGAGCCCGTTTGCAGCTTGCGGAACCAAGTCCTAATAGCTGTTCCATGATAACGCGTACCATATACTCTTAAGTGCATTATAATCCTCGCGGTTATTTGCCAACTTTGGTATCGCTTTATCAAAACATGTCGAGTAAGGTGTCATATGAATTGGAATACTAACCCCTCGCCAATTCTGGCGACGGGGTTAGCATTCCACCCTTCTAGAGGGACACGACATGTATGTAACTGAGAACCCCGGTTAAAGCTAACTCGAGCCTCAGCATCACAAAATGGATGCTGCCACCACAGACACAAGTCTGACCTCCTGCTGCTGGGAGTCCTTCCAGCGAGGAGAGCTTGGACAAAGGGTTTCCTGTCAGGGGCGGTGCTAGCACCATCCCAGACAGGGTTTTGTGTATCCCAGGTAGGCAGGGCTGAGAGGAAGGTGACTGCAAGTGGCACCCCGGTGCTCACTGTGCATATGCCGGCTTGAACCAGTTCCAGGGGCACACCAGCCCCTGAGCTGGGGAAGTCCGGACAAGGGAGAGGGGTGTAACCACCCCCCTTCCTGGTCCCACCCATGGGCAGGACCTAGTCGCGTGCCAGCCCCTTTTCTTTAGAATAAAGGTAGGAGCAGGCCCCCTTCCCAAATTAGATAATTCTGAATCTTGACGACTTTCCACGAAAGGAACTCTTGATACCTTCTGAAGACTCTCCCTTGTGGCTAAGGAGTAGCCACCCTGCACCCGCAGGCACCATCTAAGCATCGCGGTTTGCTGTAAGTCCATCCTCCGGATCAAGACTGCCCAGCTCGACGAGACCCGGATTCCCTGGCATCTCTGACCTCTACCTGCATCATCATCCCAGCTGAGATTCGTGGGTGTGAGGAGACCTGAAGGGACCGGCCATCTTCAAAACTGCACGACGCTTAACCAGCACAACCGCCGAGGGATCCTCGAGTGAGTGCTTTGGGATTTGAGAAGCCCTAACCCTGAGCAGCTCCAGCACCGAAGTCCAGCCCCCCAGCATCCACGAGATCTGCGTGGGGCCCTTCTGCTCTTTGCTGCTCACCGCGTTGTCCGGCCACTTGCCTGCTGGCTTGTGGCCCTCCTGACGACGAACCACGACGATTGCATCGCTGGTCTGGTTGCTCCAGACTGGCCCTAGCTCCCCTCCAACAGAGGAGCACCCCGGACCCTCCTGGTCCACTCCAGACGCCATCTTGACTCGACCGTGTGGGCTTGACTTTGCCAAGGTTTGTTGCCCCAATCCTGGGTCCAGCATCGCCGACAGCAGATACCTTCGTGGGACAGCTCGCACCTCCAGCCTGGTCGCCGATAACGCCTCCTAGCCCGTGTGACTGCAGAGTCCAGCGTCGCCCACTCACCTGGTCGAGGTGACTTCATCCGGTGCCATCCTGGTGCCCACACAATCACTGGCTAGTGATTAAGAACTGAGTCCCCTCTGCTTTCAGGTCATCTTCATCACCGATCCAGGCTTGGATCACATCGAACTTCTTCACTGGTCGCCTGCCAGCAACTTCTTCTTTCAGGCCCATAGACTTCAACGAGGATTCCCGACGTCTTTTGAACCCTATGCAGCCGCAGCCCCTGGGCTAGGTAACCTGAGCATTTCGGTGCTCCAACGTAGGTTCACTATCTAAGTGTCCAGATCCTTTTTCGTTTTCAGTCTATCTAGTCGGATTCGTCCGATAACAGTAACTTTACGAATACTAGCATCTATAGACTTTGTCCCGCATCCCGCGTGAGAGTGCACACTCTGCACCCGATCTCCCTAGGCCTCCTGCTCCTAACCTTAGGGTTCAGTAGTGTAGTCCTAGCGATCCTGAAGCCTCTGGATCTTGTTACTTACCTGCTAGTATTTCGCATTCCACTTTTAGTGTATATGGTTTTTCGTGCCCCTCGGGCATTTGTGTAAATTGTGCAACTTAAAGTATTTTCTTAAGAGTTTTGTTGTGTGCTTAGCTCCCTGACTCATAAAGAGATCAGGGTAGACTTGTTATAAATAAATATCCTTTATTTTCATAACAACTTGTGTGGTGTCCTTTCACTTGGTGTTCAAGGGGTATATGTGATGGTATAACAGCTGGCTTAACATGCCCTCTAGAGTTTAGCCTAAAGACTGCTCTTGTCCATGCTACTAGGATAGCTGGTCTATAAGGTTGACTTACAACCAATCACCAATAAGGGTCGTTTGGTATGATACACAGTGATCACTAGAATAGTAAGCACTATATATCAGGCCAACTTCTCACAATGATATTAGCTCAAGCAGGGACACCATATAAATGTTAAAAAGTGTAGGGCTTAAAAGAGAGCCCTGAGGCACACCTGAGTGCAGCTGCTTCTCTGTTGAAGTATAGTTGCAGAGTGTAACGGATTGTCTTCTGTTATCCAAAAATGATGTTAGCCAGGCCAGTGCCCTCTGTGAAAACCCTACTCTTCCCAACTGTTTACTTAAGGCAGCATGGGAGACAGTATCGAACGCGGCTGAGAGGTCCAACAGAATCAGCACTGCCACTGGATGAGCCAGTCATCCAGATAGGGGAAGACGTGGATATGCGGACTTCTCAGATTAGCTGCGACTACTGTTAGGCATTTGGTAAATACTCTGGGAGCAGTGGTGCCCCCAAACGGTAGTACACTTAATTGGTAATGTTGACCTGCCATCATAAATCTGAGATATTTGTGAGGAGCGTGGGTGAATTGGAATGTGGAAATACGAGTACTTTTAGTCTAGAGTAGACAAAACCTAACTTAATTAAGTCATCCTGTTGTAAAAGTGGGAGCACATGTTGAAGTGTCACCATGTGGAAATGTTCTGAAAGTATGTAGAGGTTCAGTTCTCTGAGGTCCAGAATAAGTCTTAACGAACCGTCCTTTTGGGAATTAGAAAATACAGGGAGTAAACGCCTGACCCTTGATATTTTAATGGTACCGGCTCTATGGTTACTTCTAGCAAGAGAGACTGGGCTTCCTGTTTGAGGAGGTGTAAATGTTATGGGGACAGTTTGTGAGAACGGGGTGTTATGCTTTAAGGATTTGTGGTAAGCTCCATGCAATAACCATGTTGGATAATTCCTAACACCCATTTGTCTGTTGTTACAGATTGCCAAATGGGGAGGAATTGTAGAAGACTTCCCCTGGCAGGTGTTAAATGATTGGGGGGGAAGAGTAGGTAAGTCACTGCTTCTTAGATGAAGGGGGGCTATGGGGTGTGGAACCCTTTCCTCTACACTTGCTTTTGTTTCCTCTATATCCTCCTCTAAAGAAACCTTTTGTGGAGGAAGGTTGATTGTTGCCTTTATAGGAAGAAACATGGGTGTCTAATGATGTGGTCTTAGACTCCCACGATAAAAGGAGCCCCAGTTTGAGTTCCCATAGACTTAGCCACATCAGTGTTTTTTTTTATTTTCTCTAAAACCTGATCAACTTCAGGCCCGAAAAGATGCTCTTCATCAAACGGAATGTTTAAGATGAATTGCTGGACTTCAGGTTTGAAACCGGAAATCCTTAACCATGCATGTCTCATGAGTAACACTAGTGTTACTCTCTCGAGCTACAGTGTTGGCAGCATCTAAGGCACATCAAATAGAGAATATGGAGATGAGCTTTCCTTCTTGTACTAAATCCAGTGCTTTAGCTTTGTGGTCATCTGGGAGATATTGGAGCAATTGCAACATTTCGTCCTAGTGCGCTCTATCATACCTGGCTAAGAGGGCCTGGGTATTGGCAATGCGCCAAGGATTCGCCGCCTGGACAGCTATTCGTTTGCCAGAGGTGTCTATTAATTTTGATTCCTTGCCCGGAGGGGGGGCTTCCCCAGAGGTTTGTGAATTAGCCAGTTTACGGGCATTAGAGACTACAAGTGAGTATAGAGGTAATTTCGACTTAATGAAGACTGGATCAGACGGAGTAGGCTTATACTTTTTATCTATTCTTGGAGTCACAATGCGAGCACGAACAGTGTCTTTGAACATGTCATTGGCATGTCTCATCATGCCTTTGAGAATTGGGAGTGTCTGACTAGATCTGTGTCTACTACTCAAAGTTTTGTACAAGAAATCTTCTAAGTTTTCTTTTGTGTAGTTGTACCCCGTGATATTGTACAGCTCTTATAAGCAACTCTAAATAACCTACATTGTTGTCAGGAGGGGAAGGCTTTGCAGGGTAAATGTCTAGGTCATTATCTGTAGGTGGATCAATAGTGTAGTCTTTCCAGGGATCTACAGGTAACTGAATATCTCCATCATCACCAGGCTGTGAGGGTGGAGAATTGTGTGGTGGGATAAGTAAATGTTCCAATACTGGAGAAGGTGGTGAAGGTGTATGGGAGCATGGTGGAAGAGGAGGAGAAGTGTTATTACAAACATTCTTCATTTTTTAAAGGAATCTTATATTATATGTCCTCTGACTCAGGTTTGTGTTTGTGAGGCAGTTTGGTAAGAAGATGTCTTGTTTCAGGGTTAATGTAAAGTTCCTTTCGTTTAGGATCCGATTTGGAGGTGGTAAGTTGAGAATCGGATTCTGCAGCTTTGAAGGAGCATTTTTCGGTTTTAACACTGATGACTTCGGTGCCTGGATGGAATGACCTTTCGGCGTGGAAGGTTTGGGCTAAGTAGCTGACTTTGGCCACCGTGATCCCGAGCAGGAAGGCTTGACAATAGGTTTCAGTGCTGAGCAGTGAGGTGGGGAGTCAGAAACATCGTCTTGGTGCCAACCTTGGCCCGGAGGTGGACCCGAAGCCTTTTGTTAAGTCTGAACTGGATTTCGGGGCAAGGGGTGTTCGGTACTCACAGGACCTTAGTCCTGCAGTATGTCCTCTTCCATCTCAGAGTCCGATTCAGGAATCGATAAGACTGCTCTTCCTGTTCCTCTTTGGCCCTTGCGCATCAAATTATTCTTGCTCGGATCCTTCACCGCAGATGTACGGTGTGTATTCGATGTTCTGGTTTTACATTTCACAACATCAAGCCGACGAACGCAGAGAGTTTTCTTGCATCAAAAGGATCTGTACGCGTCGCAGTATGATCGTTGTGCTCTGGAGATAAGCACAAGTTGCACACTTTGTGCGAGTTGGTGCGCTGATATTTTGCGTGGCACAGAGGGCAGAATTTGAATGGAGTCCATTTCATCGACTGCGAGGTGGTCCCACGAGGTTAGGCTCAACGGCCTTCCACGAGTCTTCCGATAGAAATTGAAATTTTCTTCAACCGATATGATACACGGAGAAGTGGGATACGCGTACGAAACAATAACTATGCGGGTATAGTCCATTGTACACCGAGTGGAACCCAAAGAACCGTTTCGACCGGAGCGCAGCAATTAACTCCCGAACCCGATGGTGGAAAAAAACAATCTAACAATGGAGTCGATGCCCATGCGCACTATCAACGAAAGGAGGAGTCACCTTGCCTCATTACTGAAAAGACTTCTTCTAAGAAAAACAACTTGCAAACATCCGGACCCAACTCGAGATGGCAGGAGTTTGCAAAGCACATGATCTACAGCTCACATGCCTCGAACATCTATTTTTTGTCTTCCAGAGGCCCTATTTTTAGCATATTGATGAAAAGTAATATCAGGATTGCCTCTCCTACAATGAGGGAAGCGTCCACAATCAAGTTCAAGAGGGTGTTGCCAACATCCATACTAATATAATAAAGAGAGAGCCCAAACCTTTGAGGGGGGTAATCTCAGGAAACACAGCACCAATCACAACACCCAATACAGCGTTGGAAAGGGCAGTTGCAGCAGAAGGACATAGGCTATGCAGACGCCCACCATATACATTTAAAAGGTAAAAGAACCGTGCCAGCAAAGTAGTCCCTTGTGGGCGTGTCTGCGTTGTGCTGTGGGCGTGTGCTGGGGGCGTGACAAACGCTGGGGGCGTGTGGTACGTTCCGCCCTTCATGCCATGTCTCATATTGTGTGCTAATCCCACCCTGCTCCCTTTGAATACCCCTGCACTCCATAATCATAACCCACCCTTACTCGTTAAAATACCCCAACACCCTTAAACACTAACCCATATTAACCCTATAAATATACCCTGTACCCCAAAACCCAAACCTATCCCTAAACCCTAAAAATACCCTTGTACCCCAAAACCCAAACCTAGCCCTGAACCCTATAAATATCCCTGTACCTCAAAACCCAAACCTACCCCTGAACCCTAAAAATACCCCTGTACCCCAAAATCCAAACCTAGCCCTGAACCCTAAAAATACCACTGTACCCCAAAACCCAAACCTACCCTGAACCCTAAAATATCCCTGTACCCCCAAACCTAGCCCTAAACCCTTAAAATACCTCTGTACCTCAAAACCCAAACCTACCACTGAACCCTAAAAATAACCCTGTACCCCAAAACCCAAACCTACCCTTAAAATACCCCTGTACCCCAAAATCCAAACCTACCCCTGAACCCTAAAAAAACCCTATACCCCAAAACCCATACCTATCCCTAAACCTACCCCTGTACCCCATAACTAAAAACTATATCTGAACCCTTAAAATACCCAAACACCCCAAAACATATACCTCAGTACCCAAAAACATATACCCCTATACCCATACTTACCTTATCCAAACATTTTTAAAAAAACATGCTTTTACCATTCATGCATTTACAATGAATTTCGTTGTACATGTATGCGAGGTAAAAGCATATAAAATGTAATGCCATGCGTTATAATGGCATTGCGGAGTCATGGTACTTTCGTAATGAAAGTATGCGGAGTGATGGTATGCGGAAAGAAAGTTGCGGAATAATGGGTGTTTACCCTCCCCCGGTAAGTACATTGGTGGCACGACGGCCCACATCTCCAGCAACATGATCATATTCTTTCACCAACCATTTGAAAAATGCACACGTCTCCCTCATTGATGGCCAGCACCGACATACACTTTTAGACACACCTCCCGCCACAAGTTCTAGAATTGCGAACTTTAGAGATGGGGAGCTACGTTCGAATCTTGGCATCAGCTCAACATCCTGTGATTCCAGGCAAATCGCTTTGTCTCCCCGTGCCTACCACAAATGAATGTGTTCTTCTGTAATGTAAATTGTGCTCATGCCATGTTGTCGAGTTCGCGCTATATAATATTGCAAGGAAAAATAAAGTAGGGAAACTCGAGTTCACACACTACTGAACGCGCACTCTTAAGTGCATCAGCAGTGCACTGTGAATCGGAGCGTTTCACAGGCCTGTCACAGATAAGAAATGCTATCAAAACGAAATCCTACAAAACAATATACTACCGGCCGGCAGCAATTCATACCCGCACAACGTCAGGACGGGCTGCTAGTCAATTATAAAGAGGTTGAATTGAAGGGGTGTGAGGACACAGCCTTGTCTTACAGCACATTTTTTATGTCAAAGCTAGTTGTCAGTTCCCCTTGCAAGACATATCTGATGGCTGCTGTGTTATTGTGATGTAGCTGTTGCACAGCAGTCATAAGTGTGGATAGTAGGAGGGTTAGCCACAAGATGGCTCTATTGACTGAGCAAAAAGCAGTTTTAAGGTCTATAAAAGCCATGTACATGGTCTCGTTTTTCAGATGAGAATATATTTGGCATATGTTATATAGCCTCATTGGTGAATCGATCATACTATGAGCTTTTCTGAATCCTGCCAGAAATAATGACAGTATCCTTTTTTCTTTAGCCCGGTTTCCAATCTGGTGAGTAGGGATTTCCATAGACTATACAATTGTAAAGTGTGAATGCCCTCTCTCTCTCCCAGCACAGGAAGACCATCAGTATACAGATGAATGCAGGTGAAGTCCTGTCACACCCGGCCTTTACTGTGTAGTGGCTGTCTGGAAAGTATGCACAAAGTGCACCTGTCACCCAGGCCCAGACATGGGTTTGAGTCAAGCTGCAAAGCACAAAGAGTTATAAACACATAGAAATGTCCACGTTCTAAAAGTGGCATTTCTAAAATAGTAATGTAAATGTTAACTAAACCAGTAAGCATGATTCATCACTACCATTATAAACATGGCAATGATACTCCTTTCAGATCAGGAATTACCACATAAAAAATATATAAGGGATTCCAAATGCTGGCCTATGAGAGGAGTAGGCCTCGCTGCAGTGAGAAACACAATAAGCTGTTTGTCACTATCAGGACATATCACACAACAAAGGCACATGTACTAGCTTTTACTTACACAGTACCCTGATCATAGGGCTACCTGGGGCCTACCCTATGGGTTGACCTATGTGTAATAAAAGAGGAATTTAAGACTTGACAAGTAGTTTTAAATGCCAAGTCAAAGTGGAAGTAAACAGCTCACGCAGGTCCTACAGTAGCAGGACTGAGACAGGTTTGAAAGGCTACTTCTGTGGGTGGCACAATCAGTGATGCAGGCCCACTAGTAGCATTTCATTTACAGGCCCTACGTATACAGCATACCACTTTACAAGGGTCTTACAAGTAAATTAAATGTGCCAAATAGATGTATATCGATCATGCCATGTTTTAAGGAAACAGCGCATGCACTTTAGCATTGAATAGCAATGGTAAAGTGCCCAGAGTCCTAAAGTCAACAAAAGTAAGGTCAGATAAGTAGGTGGAGGAAGGCAAAACGTTTGGGGATAACCCTGCAAAAAGTGCCATGTCCAACATATAATCATCAGGGCCTTCAGACAGGCCTCTTCATTCCTTTGCCTGTTTTTGTATCATTCAAATGTTTCCTTCGCCTGCTTTATCATACACCACAGGGCAGTGGGTTAGCCACTTCAGCCATTGGCTAACTTCACTATGCGTTTAGTCAGTAACCATTGGCTGAAACCAAAAATATTTTTTAGTGTTCAAAAACATACATTGCCCTTTTAGACCCTGGCACTCAAGAGAACGTCTTAGTGTGTGCACGTGCTCGTTGTGGAAGGGTTAAATACCACTGCTTGTGATGGCATTTGCAAACACAAGGTAGTTCTCTTACGTGACAGTGTCTAATAGGGCAATGTATGCTTTTGAACACCCAAAATATATCTTTGGTTTGTGCCACTGTTTTTTTTTTTTTTTTAGATTGATGAGTGGCTGCACCTTCCTCAACAATAAAGTTTTGCAAAAAACATGATAAAATAAAACAAGCCTAGACAAAGGCTGGCGACCAACACCAGATCTATTGGTTTAGCCGATGTCTCTTTTTATTTTCCCATACAGTGAGTCCACTGGACATTCCTTCAACGCCGGGTCTGTCTGCACTGTACCTGTAAGCTACATTTGTCAGATACAAGAACTGAGGAGGCCGAATTTCCACTCGTTTCTGTGAGGAATGCGTCCCTGAAGACAAAGTGGCCTCTGTGGACTACTGAGACTTAAAGACAAGTGATCTGCTACCTAAGAACATGAGGTCTCCACAAGAAGGGGGTGCAGGCAACGCAGGAGTGTCAACAACATGTCAAAAGCAACTGGTGTGTGCCAAGCACTGCTGACCGCTGACGTGGACAGCAGCAAGAGGCCTGACAGGATAAGTGGCCGCTCTCTTCCTCCATAGACTTCTCCCTCGGTAAGGATCCGACTGCCGCCCAGTGCGACATCAAGGGAGGAGTCAAAGTCCACACAAAGATCTTTAAAAATGTGTGCATGATAGCAACCGATAAATAGCCACGTATACATGTATACAAACCAATGGACGAAAAATATGTAAAAAAATAAAAAATAAGGACCATTACCGCTGCACTTTTGAGTAACAACTTCATAACGTGCGATTTTCGGATATCCATATGAAGAGATATTTGCCAGCAATGCCTCACAAAATTAATAAGTGTGGGTTTAATTTATTTAAAAAAAAATGTAAATACGTATCAGGTCGCTGATAGGAGCCCACTGCACCTTGCACCACCCATTGCCCCTGCCAGCGCTGCCATTGGCAGTAACAACACAACTACTTACCATCACACTCCTACAAGTGTGACAATCCCGCCAAAGCTGGGTCCCCAAAGCTATAAGAATGGCTTAGGTGGCAGCCAATAGTCATTTTTAGCAGCGCCACCCGGTGTTGATAATTACGTGCTAAGCACCGGAAACCACCGGCTCAAATTAAGCACTGAATACGTGTAAACAATAAAAATTAGCCTATTTTAACTCGGCTCAATATTTCTATCAGACCCAAGCACAGTATTTGCCACAACGCAACACTCCCCCCGCCCCCCCCAACGCCCTACTTCTGACCTTGCGGCATCATGCTTCCTTCCTGCCACTCTTCACATTTTTAGGGATCGATAAGGGACACAGTCCGCACACATTCCCAACCCTGCAAAATATGCTGAAGTAATTCCAACAGGAAAGCGCTGCACCCTGTCTGCGCTCTGGCATTCCAAACCTGCGCTGAGCGAGGCTGGCCCTTCGTAGGAAAGGCGGTGAGCCGCATCTGCGCTGCAGATGTTTCACACTGGCAGTGCGGGGCAGCCATAAAGCATGCATACGAAACACGTGTAACATCCAGTCTAGACAAATGGATGTGACCCGTGTTTTGTGAGGTCACAGCTGACAGGCTTGGATATTCAAAATTCTTGGAGGCTGAGAAGAGGAGGAGGGAACCTTTTCATTCAGAAATATCCGTGCTGCAACTTTGTCCTTCAGAAGTGTTTAGCATCCAGGCTGTAAGACTCACTGATGAACACGTGAACAAACGGACGCCATCGGCAAGCAGTGACGTACATTTTTTTGTTAGGTTTCCACAGGCCCCACGCGGCATTTCATTGCTTCAGAGCCCTTACGTGTGGTGGGGGAATTAAAATAGGGAGCTGAAAAGAACACAAAGCCTGAAAGGTGGCCGAGGTAGTTGAGTAACGAGAACTAGTGCAAAAGGTTGCCATGAGAATCTTCCTGGAGTTTGCAGATTGTTTCGTGGGTGCAGCGGCTTTGAGATGGAAAGCTCTCTGACCAACATATTTGTATTGCCACATGTGGAGAGAGAACTCTGTTGTGGGCAGCTGACTTTAGACGTCTTGTCAGCTGGAAAGGAATTATCGGTTTCAACAGCCCAGTGCGCAGTTGTGAGACACCAGGGGCCGTATTATACACTGTGCCCCGGGGGCACAACTGGCGTATGCACCAGCTTTGGGCGCCCCAGGGGCACCATGATATTACAGAGGAGGTCACAGACACTAGTCGGACCCCTTCTGTTATACAGATAGCACTGGCACACATGTTGTGCCAGCGATATCCTAAGAGGGCGTTCCCTCATTTGCATGGCCCCATGCAAATTATGGAATCGGACTACCTCTGCACCCATGAGGTCAGGGGTGAACATACCTTTAGGAGGAGCAATGAAAGTGCCCCACAAAAAGGTGGCACACTTTCAGTCCCATGGACCCCCAGACGCCCCCAGCAGGCGAGTGTAGTCGCTCAATGAATCCGCCTGCAAGGGGATTTCTCTCCCCTCTTGAAAGTGCAGGGGGGTTGCCGCCTGCATTGTGCAACACAGAGCAGCATTTAAACAGCTGCTCTGTATTTCACTTGAAAGCACTGACCAGAGGGTAGAGCGAGTCTCCGGCTGCCTTTGGGGGCAGCACATTCTTTCTAATACAGCACATTGTCCCTGTTTGCACCAGGCACACTTTTTGAAAGGAACCGGGAAAGTGTGCCATGCTCATAATATGGCCCCCGGATTTTAAACTCAGCACCCTGACTTTATGGAAGCCAGTGGGCAAACTGTACCATTCCTCACCTTTAGACTCAGGATGAGGAAAAGTAATAGTTGAACACACTTCCGCAATTGCCTAATTTATATTAGTCGATGCAACGGATTAAACCAAGGCGATTCGGCGTGGTAACAACAACATTGGCAGAATTCCATAAGAGAGGTGAAGATGAAGGAATGTGTTCTTGGGTACACCCTTTACATTTAGGTGAATGATGGCATATCGTTGAATTTGGTTACCAGATTAGGTGCCAAGACTGAAGGTGAATTCAGAGTGATGATTATTCCGGAAAGAGGTAACGAGGTGGAAGAGCAGTGAAATGGCTGTCTCGGGCTCATTGGGAGTCAACAGGCTGTGGAATGGACTCCAGGGTTGGGGCCTACCACCCCAGGGCCAATCGGAGCTCTGACCAGGAGGCAGGGTCGGATTGGGATTGAAAATCGGCCCGGGCACGCAAAAAAAAAAATCGGCCTCCTTTGCATAATGAGCGCCTATCTGCCTCTAGAAAGGCCACTCAGACACCCACTGGGCCGCTGGCGATATTCCAACAATAGAGACATCGCCCCCAGACTGCTAAAAAAAAGCAGCCTACAGCAGGTACTCAGACACCGGCCCCTCGGGCATTGCCCGAGTGCCCGCGTTACCAATCCGGCGCTGCCAGGAGGCCAATCAGAGCTTCTAATACCAACCAAGGAGTGGAGACTTACCGGGCCTGCGGGATCCCATCCTGTGCGGTAAGTGAAACAACAGGCCAGAAAATGGAGCCTAGGTGGCTGGTGTCTTCCACCCCCACCCCAGGCCAGCTAGAGCTCTGACTCAGGCCCAGTCAGAACCTCTAAACCTAGCCAAGCAGTGGAGATCTTGCAGGCCTGCAGGATCCAGTCCTGGGCACTTTGTGCCACAGTGAGCTGGAAAATTGAGCCCTATACTCCCACTCCCATACCTGAAGGAGATCTGACGTGGGACCCACAGAGGGGTTCTTCTCCTCCGGTTCAAGCAAATAAGCCCTATCTGGGCCTGATCCAATCCCGGGCATTTTGCCACACGGAAGGCCAGAGAATGGAGCCCATGGCTAGTCTCTTCCACCCAGAGCCGGCTGGATCTCTGATGCAGGGCACAGTCAGAGCTACTTCACCTGGCCGAGCAGGGGAAACATCCACAGCTTCCAAGATCCAGTCCCATGGCTCTGAGTGACAGGGACGGGCCGGTGAATTGAATGGGAATGGGCTTCCACCCCCAGGCCATCTAGATCTCTGGTCCAAGGCCTGATCAGAGCTTCCTAACCTGGCCAAGGAGGGAGCCCACCTGGTGCCTGTAGGACCCCGTTGAAACTAAGTAACACAGCGGGCTGGTGAAGAGTACCCTGTGTCATGGTGCTTGCAAACTGGACCTGCTGGAATGCAACCCTGTAAAATGTGAGACTGTGGTGCTGACCAGAGTCACACCGGGCCAGGTCGGGGTAAAGTCAGAGCTTTTTTCCCCCAATGAAGCTGGGGATCCTTCCCCTGGCCTGCGGAAGCCCATCATGGGCACTCCGAGACAAAGCGGACCAGCATACAAACCGCAGATCCTGGGGACCTCACCAATGGCCAGACAGAGCTTTGGGCAGGGCCTAAACCAGCGAAGCAGGACAGTTGTCCCCGGGCACTCTGCGACACAGCGCTCCACAGCACATGGATACCAGGCAAACCACACTGGAGCCCCACTTGGGGCTCTAGCAGAGCTTTCCACCCCACTGAGAGCAGATACGGGTTACTTGGTGGCTGGTGTGGGGTATATAGTACTGATGCACCATCCAGGGAGAGCAACCAGATGGATGGCAGGTCACCCACATCCTTACACTAACAACACACTGAGAAAGTACCAATTGTAATGTGTGCATGGTGACAGAGGGAGACATTGAAGCAAATGTATCTGACCTCCTGATTAGGCTTAAAGCTTCAAATGAGCCCTCAATGGGACTTTCAGGGGAGCTCGGAATTTTCAACACTGAGTCACGCCTAAAAGTGGCATATTTTCTTTATTCATTTTAAGTACAAAACAGCACCAATGCCATTTTGCACCACATATGTGCGTATGAATCACAGTCGTAATTTCCCACGCCCCTAATTATAATTTCACATAACCCTATTCAAAAGTTTAAAGGAAAGCCACTGCGTTAATGAACACCATGTTCACAAAAGCTAATATACATGTTTAAACACTTGAAATTATTGCAAGCCAAGCTAAGCTGCATCTGCGCCTCTCCCTACCTAAACTGTACATAATCTGAAAAAATTGGACTTGGTCAAGTTCACTTTAAATGTTGGTGGCAGCTGAAAAAAGTTGGACAGTGTTGATCATGAAAGCCTGACTTGGGTCTGGGAGCGTTAAATAGGGATCTTCAGCATAAAATTTAACAATGCTGCATTGATCACCTACTGCAATCGCCATAGCCATCCCGGAAGGCTACAAGACCACCTGCAGGGACCTCCCGAACGGCATAGGAGGTATCGCCATCGTCCACAGGAACACCATCAGAGTCTCGACCAACACCGACGACACCTTCAGCACAGCCGAACACATGCACTTCCAGATCCACACTGACCCCAACACCACCCTCAGAGGAACCCTAGTCTACAGACCCCCCGGACCACAACCACAGTTCAGTGACTCCATCGCCGACTGCATCAGCACACACGCCCTTGCCTCCATGGACTACATCCTCCTCAGGACCTGAACTTCCACCTCGAGAACAACAGCAACACCAACTCCACCACCCTGATTGCCAACCTCGGACTCAGACAGCTCGTGACAACACCAACCCACGCCGCCGGCCACACGCTCGACCCCATCTTCAGGGCAAGCCCCTACGTCTCCTTCAACCACACCACCGAACCCCACTGGACTGACCACCACTGCATCCACTTCACCTTCAGGAAGCCCAACACGCACCACCGCACCCATCAGATGCCCCGATGCTGCTGGAGCAAGGTCACAGAAGACCAGCTAACAAACACCCTCGCCCAGAACCCACCCATCGACTCCACCGACCCCGACACCGCCGCCCACAACTTCAGACAATGGATCGACAACTGCGCCAATACCCTCGCCCCCCTCAAGACACCCTCCAACAGCCACACCAGCAAGAAAGCCACCTGGTTCACCGAAGACCTCCAGGCCTCCAAACGAACATGCCGAAAACTGGAGAATACCTGGCTCCAAGAACAAACACTGGACAGCTACGCAGCTCACAAGAACGCCACCCGCAGACACCATCAACTCATCAGAGCCGCCAAGAGGGCCTCATTCTAAGACCGTCTGGATAACAACGCACACAACAGCAAAGAGCTCTTCAACATAGTGAAGGAACTCTCCAACACCAACGACATCCCGCCTTCGCAAGACCTGTGCGACTCGCTGGCCACCTTCTTCCACCGCAAGATCGCTGACATCCACAACAGCTCCAACACCACGACCGCCCCGACAGCCACCGCCCCCTCGATCACCACCTGCACCAACCGCCTGCTCTCCTGGACCAGCATCAACGACGAAGACATCAGCTACATCATGAACACCATCCACTCTGGATCACCGCTGGACCCATGCCCTCACCACATCTTCAACAAAGCCAGCACAGCCATCCCACCCCATCTCCGGAAAGTAATCAACATCTCCTTCGAGAAAGCAACCTTCCCGGAAAGCTGGAAGCACGCCAAGATCAACACCTTACTCAAGAAACCCAAGGCAGACCCCAAGGACCTCAAGAACTTTTGACCCATCTCCCTGCTCCCGTTCCCGGCGAAGGTCACTGAGAAAATCGTCAACAAGCAACTGACCCGCTTCCTCGAGGAGAACAGCATCCTAGACCCTTCCCAGTCCGGGTCTTCCGCAGCAACCACAGCACCGAAACCGCCTCCATCGCCGCCACCGATGACATCAGGACCCTGCTTGACAACGGAGAAACAGAAGCCCTCATCCTCCAGGACCTGTCAGCCGCCTTCGACACGGTCTGCCACCGCACACTACAAACACGCCAACACGACGCCGGGATCCAAGAGAAGGCCCTGGACTGGACCACATCCTTCCTCTCCTGCATCACTCAGAGCATCCGCCTCCCCCCTTCCGCTCCACTGCCACCGAAATCATCTGCAGCGTACCCCAGGGCTCTTACCTCAGCCCAACGCTGTTCAACATCTACATGGCACCCCTCGCCCACCTCTCAAGACAGCACAACCTCAACATTATCTCCTACGCCCACGACACCCAGCTGATCATCCCCCTCACCAAAGACCCTCACACCGCCAAGACCAACCTCCACGAAGGAATGAAGGCCGTCGCCGAATGGATGAGGAACTGCCGATAGAAGCTGAACTCAGACAAGACGGAGGTCCTCATCCTCAGCGCCACTCCTTCAGCCTGGGACGACTCCTGGTGGCCGACAACACTAGGAACAGCCCGACAACCCACCGACCACGCACGCGACCTAGGGGTCATCCTCAACTCCACCCTCTCCATGACCAAGCAGGTCAACCTCGTCTCCTCATCCTGCTTCAACACCATCCAAATGCTCCCTGCAGGATCCTCAAATGGATCCCGACTGAGACAAGAAGAACAGTCACCCAGGCCCTCGTCACCAGCACGCTGAACTACGGAAACGCCTCTACGCAGGAACATCCGCCAAGCTCCTGAGACGATTGCAATGCTTCCAGTACGCGTTGGCGCGTCTGATCGTCGACATCCCCCGCCGCAGCCACGTCACACCCCACCTGAGAGATTTGCACTGGCTCCCCGCCAACAAGAGGATAACCTTCAAACTCCTCATCCACGCACACAAAGCTCTCCACAAGACCGGTCCAGCATACCTCAACAGACGACTCAACTTCTACACCCCCACCCGTCAGCTCCGCTCTGCCAGCATCGCCCTCGCCACAGTCCCCCGCATCCGAAGAACGACCGCCGGCTGCAGATCCTTCTCCCACCTCACCACCAACCTACGACAGACCCAAGACCTACTGGCCTTCAGAAGACTCCTCAAGACCTGGCTCTCCAATCACTAGCAGCACCCCCCCCCCCCCCCCCCCCCCCCCCAGCGCCTTGAGACCCTCACGGGTATGTAGTGTGCTTTATAAATGTCATGATTGATTGATTGATTGCAATGCTGAAACCAAGATGTCTCTACTACACTAGAACTGAAAGTGGTTCAATGGGCGGAGAAAATAGGAAGGAAGGGAGCATCCTTGCCTAGTTCCTCTATATATCCGAGACAGTGAAGTTGAAGCCAGGTAAGCCAATATTAGCCCAGGCTAATAATTCCCTTAACCTCACAAAGCCAAGCCCATCTCAGCAAGATGACTATATTTTCAGCGTGTGGGATTGCAATAGCACCATCATCTTGCCCCAGCCTACCCATGTCCTTTGCCAAGCGCAATTTCCTGAAGTTGTGGGGCACATTCCAGTCAACAACAAACCAGAGAGGCAGTTTCAACTCTGGCAGAGGAGATGCCTGCCTGGCAGAAATCTCTGTGCTTTGATAGGAGCTGCAACAGCTCCCTTCGCAGCACTGCAGGTGTGCTGAGTGGGTGCCATATTTAAAGCACCCACTGGGTAAACTTTTTTATTTTCATAATAAAAAACTCCCATAGTGGGAATTTGTTTTCTCTAAATAAAAATCAAAGTCCAATATGAAAGAGTTTTCTTTCTGCATACCGGGTCATTCTACATTTTCCTTGCCAGAGTCTGTCGACATGGGCAGGGACAATCAGCGATGGCCGTCTGGCCCTCCCAGGACTCAATAGGGCAGGTTAACCGACACTATGACTCAGCAATTGTGGAGTGTCTATACCGCCAAGTGAGGGGTCACTGTCGACTGCCAGCTGAGGCTCCACCAAAAGTCACCCAGTGGTTCCTCCAACTCTAAATGAGGTGGGGCAGCAGGTTTGGTGGGGCGGGAGGACCACAGCAAAGCTCTATCAAATTCTAAATGAGGAGGAGGCCCCAAGTCTGATCTGGCCATATAGCAGAGATATCACCATATCAAACATTTTTGCTAAAATTAGCTTCTTATTGGTGTTGGCTTTTATCCACTAAAAGTGAACAAACTGCTTAAAATAGATCAGTAATTGATCCTGGGACAGGGGACTGAAGCATAAATAATCAATGAAGTGACTTTTACAAAACATATAGGTTTACTTTACCAAAGGTCTTTCAGAAGTTTAATCAAGTCAAGGTAGCCTTGGTATTCGGTAACCTGGGAATTCAGCATGACTGTTGGAGGAGTCCTAAGAAAAACCATGGCCACCGGAAATTACTTAATTTTTTTCCCTAACAAATTAAGAACTGCCCATTAGTCTGCTCTTGCTTTAGTACATATAGGTGCAGCAAAAATGTACTAGGCTTCATTTTTCTCTTGTGTACGCAATGATCATGTTTCTAACCAGTAAAGTAGGAAGAAAAGAACAATCTGATACAAGGTCCACAAATGTGTTTTTGGTAGCGACACCCTAGAAGGCTAGTCGTATTGCAAAATAGCTGCATTACTTTCTTCATTTTGGTAGATTTGTGCAGAATACTACAGGGTCTGAGGAACCCTTGCTTTTTCTCACCAGCTTTCAGTGAACATCTCTCTGACAGAACTATATAGTTAAAGTTTCCACAGCAACTTTACAGTGCTTACCAATCTGTACTCACAAATTCAGATTTTATTCTCTGCTATGACTGCCCACCTTTGAGATCATGAGACACAACAACGAGCCTCTAGGGATCAATAAATGAGGAAAACGTCCTAAATCAAATTTGTTTACCTTTTCATTATCCTGAGCATCACTGCTCTCACCGTTTCCACAGAGTTGTGCATACAGTCTCCATATTTCTCCATCACTCGTGTCTCTTGATGTCACTCTCCCAAATAGCTCCTTCAGCTTCCCCTTCTGGCCAGTTGCTAGTTCTCCTTGGCGATCGGCTAATTCATCCGTCACTGCCCTCACTAGGACCCTTAGCACCTTTTGGAGGACAAATGAACATAAGTTAGTAGAAAGTATCAGTTTCATACCTTACAGTATTCAATATATACAACACACATATCCTTAATGTTGGTGTATGATATAATCCAGGATCAATGTTTTATCATTCCACTGCATCAATCGACATATCCCAGTTAGGCGGTCTAGTCATGGTTTGGTTGCTCAGTAGACTAATGCATACATTTCAGGAATCTGTGTTTGACCTCATGGTCACAGGATCAAATAACGGTAGATCCACCTGGTCTTTTATCTTTCTGAGATTGAAAAAATGAGCAAGATTCAGTTGGATAACATTAAACAGAAGTCATTCAGTACTGGGATTTCTAGGGGTGAAAGTGTGATTTAAACATGCATGCCATGTTCTGTTAAAGTAAAATATCTAGTGCATTGGGTCTCCTCAATAGGCCCTTTCATGATGACCTTCGTCCTTTTGGAAGTGCATGATTTTTACTTACTCATTGTAAAAAATATTAGTAGTTCTAAACCAGGGTATGTGTTTTCCATTGCTGACCACTCTTGAATCTACGTCCCTCTTGTTGTCAGACAACAGAACTACTTACAAAAAGTGACACTGCGCTTGCTCAAACCATATCCAGGACTGTATGCTAGGCCACACAATAGTAGCACACTTCTGTTTCTGGATTTTCTCCCTATGCAGTATGTTGCCTGTCCAGTCTGGAGCACAGAAGGGATGAGTACCAATAAAAACAATATGTATAATAGGGAGGACCATGGTTACTCGATCAATGTTTTGGTCTTCTAGACCATGATAGATTATTTATGAATCAACACTCTTGAATAAAATGGCAATCAGCAGACAGGTTAGAGAATTTGGATCAAGTACAACACAAAGGCCTTGATTACGAAGAGGGGAAAATGGTATCCCTGGTAGGAAAACTGGTGAAACAAATGTTAACTGGCTCAGTGTGGTGCTCTCACACCCAGATGTCAAAGTTGTGTAAACACTGCACCAGATTTCACCTGCTGCAAAATCCAGCCAGTGAAATCACGAGGCTTGAGCTGCAAGAACAACTTGGCCTAGAAAAAAATCGTCTGCATAGATATATCTGAATCCATGGGTATTAACTGAAAATAGCCAGCGTTTCAGGTGTAGGAAGACAGGAAACAGTTGGACGTGGTGAGGTAAATGGGACTGGGGGTACGGGGTAGTTTTCAAGGCGGGGGGGGTTGGGTAGTTTTCATGGCTGGTAGGGGTTCAGGGTAGTTTTCGGGGCTGGGGGTAGTTATCATGGCTGGGGGATAATTTTCATGGTTGCGGGAGGGAGGGGGAGCTTTAGATGTCAGTGCGGGGGCTGGAATCGTAATACTTTTTAGGGCTTAAGGGGGCAGGGTACGTTTTAGGGCTTGGGGGGGTCAGGTCGCTTTTAGACTTAGGGGAGAGCAGGGTTGTTTTTAGGGTTTGGGGGCCGGGTAGTTTTTAGGGCTTGTGGGAGGTCAGGATAGTTTTTAGGATTGAGGCAGGGACCTTGCTAAGGCTCTGGGGAAGGAGGCTTATTTGTAGGAGTCAGGGCGGGGGCAGAGGTTGGCGGTTAAGACTTACCTGTCAAGTCTTAACCACATATATGTCTTTACCATACATGCCTTATCAATGCATAATTCGTTGTAAAAGCATGAGTGGTAAAGACATATTTGAGGTTTAAGACTTGCAATGTTGAGACGGTGTGGAACCGGTACGCGTGGTAAACGCATGCGTGGGTCCATCAAACAACCGACTGTTAGAAATTGTTCTGGCTGGCCACACAGTAACCCCACCACTAAATCTAGCCACTCGCCATTGGGCCAAAGTGTGGGTATTAGATTAGACAGAACTTTGGCAGACCTCCACAAATTGCAAAAGACTAAATTTTTTTTACTTTAGTGACCTTTCTCTCTTTATAAAGATCATTGGTGCCTGTAGAGAGGTTATGATATAGCAAATTAAAACCACTAATCCAGGTACGGATTAGAACAGTGAGATAAATGTTGTCTAGCTCTTAAACTGCCTGCATAATTGATGTTCAGTTCATTTAGCCTTAATCCTTGAAAAATCCAGTGTTAGCACTTCTTCTGTAGGTAGTGCACGAAGAAAATAGAAAATGGAGGCAATATCTCCTTGTTCATACGGCAATCCGTTCCAAATGCAGGGATTAAACATATTAGCGGTCATTAGGACACAGGTGACTTAATGTCTTGGTTAAATTAGTCCCTAAAAGAAAAATAATGATGCAACAACAATAAGAATTGGCATTTGGATAACTCGTGACAGGATCAGATTTTTAGAAATTGGTCAGCTACATCCAACATGGATAGCTAGATCTAATAATGCAAAACAAAGGAAAATAGAAGATTCCTATCTTTATGTCTCTTGTATCTGGGTGATCTGACAGAGCTCATCCAGTCTCCAACCATAGAGAGATAGGTACCCAAGGAGGAACTGTAGCAGGTAGAAGAACCGAGAAGGCCCTTAATCGATTCTGCACAACTGTATATCAAAGCGCCTTCTTGCAGCTTTTACTATGGTCCATACATTCTGCAGAAAGATGCAGACGTCCATGTTCTAGCTCTGCAGGAACCAAGCTGCCTAGCCGAAAGATGGAATGGTGGATGAACGAGCAAGGTTTTCTGCCTGGGGCGGAAGGTTCCTCACCTCATGGGAAAGGGAATTGGCTCTAGACTGAAAACGTAAGGAGATACGAGTGCCAGATCTGGCGGTGTAAGAAATGTTGTCCCCAGGATCATGGTCAAGCAGAACATTCAGGGCTACTTCAAGACCACATGTTTGAGGGAGAGTACAAGCAGGAAACTACGGGCCTCATTTATGAGGCCGTGCGTCACTTTTACGCCGCCGGTGCGTCACTTTTTGTGACGCACCAGTGGCGCAAAAAATGCGCCTTGTTGCGCCATATTTACAAAGTGACACATCTAGGTAGATGCGTCACTTTGAAAACCCCTGCGCCACATTATACCTGCGCCAGGTATAATGTATGCAAGGGGGGCGTTTTGACGCAAGAAAGGGTCATGGAAGTGACACAGGGAAATCTATAAGATTTCACTGCGCCATTTCTTGGCCGCTAATGCGTCAAAATCTTACGCCTGAGCGTAAGACTGACGCAGGCACTAACAACATGGGACTTGCCCATGTGAAAGTACACATTGCTGGAGTTGCGTCACTTTTGTGAAACACTCCAGCAATGCGTCACTTTTGCGCCTACAGATACGTCAGAAATACTGACGTATCTGTAGCTCCTTGCGACATTATGCGTCATATTATAAATATGACGCATCAATCATGACGCAAGGAGTGTGCACTGAGAAGTGACGCATCGCTGCTTTCCCGCCGCAATGCGTCATTTCTCATAAATGAGGCCCTAAATTTTTAGGTATGCTTGTAAACCACAAACAAAAACGAAAATGAGGCAGCCTAGTTTTCCATGGTTCTACTTATGTTGAAGATTAGAACTCTCAAGGGCTGAAAAGAGTCGCCCCCACCTGAACCCTTGACTATAAACCCGAGAGGACTCCTCATTGCTTACTCCCTCTCTCGCTGTGTGTGTGAATGTTTGTTTAGAGGAGGCATTTTGCTGTCATTGTTTAACATACAATTAAATTATATAGTTGAATTATTGTTTTTACTTCCACGCCATTACAAGTGAAGTAAGAGCGAAAGCAGGGAACGTTCCCAGAGTAGTATGCAACACTATAAACATATGAAAATAGCCAATGGCTTTACACCCCTCCGATCTAAAACTCTCTTGCCATAACCTGCAGAGTTTAGCTGCATTTTGACAGTGCTCAGTCTGCTCAGCGGCACTTTAAGCATGGGAAACAATTTTTTAGAGACAGATCCCTTTAGTCAGAGTCCTGTTTTGCAGTTGTTTTCGGAAGAGTTTTGCGTCTCCCATACTAGATAATTTAATACATAGCTATTGTGAGAATAACCAATTTTTTTTACGTGTCCACCATTTTTCTGCGCAGGACTTCTTTCTTTTTAAACCTAGAAAAATGTAATGTATACTAATCAGGCCTCGGCCACACAAGTTCTGATCAAAGGAGCAACGTTTTTATTTTTAAATGCGATTCCCGTCACTCTTCTAAAACAAATGTCTGTGCTCGGGGGGGGGGTTTTGAGCAGTTGTACGGAGAGCATGTATTATTTGAATGAAGGACGCACTTTCCCCACTTGCACCTTCAAATGTAACATGTGCTTTCAAAATGTTAGTTTTCTAGAGCCTCGCTGCAGAGTATATTCTGAAATAAGTAACATAAATTAAAAACAAATTTTCATAAGAGCGACACTGTTTTACGATGCAGACAGAATCACCATATTTACACGTGGAAACTTTAAATGCACGTGACATTAAAGGGCCTGGAGATCACAGGTTTCTCTTGGGGAGTTGGGGCCTCTGCGGGGAAGGTCCTTTTCCATGAACTTACGGTAAACAGTGATAAATCAAACCCCAGCGTACGCACAAGTATCATTAGCGAACAGCTAGAATCTACGAGAAGAAAATAAAGAGCCCTTTATCCGTGCTTCTTTCAGGAAGTGCTCACTCAAAAATGAAAAAAATCCACCACAGGTTGGCGTGTCTGCGCCTCTAGTCTTAACAAGGCTGGTTAGCAGCATCAAACGCTGGCGGCTAGAGGGGTTATTTTACAATGTTTAGCATGTGAGCGCATACTTACTGTTTCTGACATGCTGAGAAGTGGCTGGAAGAAGGCTTGCACTGCTTATTTTATCCATATTAGTAGAAGCTGCAGAGCTCCCTGTTTGCCTAGTGGAAGTTTCAGATGGCACGAGAAATATTCAAGCTTTTTTAAGGCCCTAAGCACACCTCTGAACCATTCCGACACAATGGAGCGAGAGAGACATCAAAACTAAGGGCTTTTGAGCTGTTCATTTGCTTATGAATTTTTAGGCATTTTGTATTTTTAAATATTAGCAGCCCACCCGCAAATAAGGTGTCAGGGCGCTTCAAAAGAAACAACGGAGGTTGAGGTTTTCTTATAATATAAGAGGCAATGAATCGATACATGAGGTAAAATGAGAAAAACAGTTGGTAAAAGTTATCAGAAGCAGTGGGTAGAAAAACCAAAAAGGCAAACAGAGAAAAGAATAGTCTAGGGCAGTTCTTTCAAAACATTTTAGAACCACTACCCGCTTTTTAGTACGACAAACTTTCGCGACCCACCTAGCTGTAATGGACGAGGCAGGCGATTTTTTAATGTAACTAAAGCATCACGTGGTAGGGCACTTTCATTTACAGACGGCATACTTTCTTTTGAGATGGTAACAAAATCAGATCACATTGCTTTTTTTGAGCTGGTGGTTTACGGTGTTCGGCACCAGCCCTTAATTGCCAGCACCAGGGCTTATGACAGTCTGACGCATCGTAGTGGGGTCTGCCAAATTTAGGTACGAGCACATCTGTTTATTAATTCAATTTACATTTTCAATGATTAGTATTTGCCTCCCAGGCCATTCTGATAGATTTGGGGCCCTGGAATAGTATGAATTGCCACACTTAAGAGTGTGTTGATTAGTAGTGCGTTGGTTCTGTCACTGGAAATGGTTGCCAGAATAGTAATCTGGCCAGCTCACGGATATTATGACCAAAGGGATTTGCTAACTATTCCAAAGTACCAGGCTTTTAATATATTTGAAGGCAGACAGTGCCTTTAGGTCTCCGGCGATGGGCATTGGCTGGAAATACAAGAGATTGATATGCCGGTTTCATTAGGGTTCTATCAGTAGGTCGAAGCAAAAGGGTCACTTGGTTAAAGGCCTGCTTCGTGGTAGGAGTGACCACAGCTGTGAGCTTGAATGACGCAACCATTATACGGCACAGGCCTGTTGCGAACCAATAAGGGTGAACCATGGAGGGTAAGCGGACGACGGACTCTCTCTTACGGATGTCACCTGCGGGTGAGGTGAGAGATATGCCTTTACACTTCCGGTGCTTGCTACAATATTATTTAGATGCAAATGCATGCGTGCATTCAAACCTACTGAATAAAATACAGCCCAGACAGGTGATTTACTGTCCAGGAATTCAGGCAGATGTTAAAAACACTGCTCGTTCACTAATTAGCCTGTAGAGTTCGACTGAGTCACGTCATAGGGTAATGGTGTGCTTTTATTTCTCGTGACATAATATTCCCTTTTTAAGGCACACACGCTCTGGGACGATCGCTTGGAAGTATGTGGCATCCTCGAAGGCACATACAAGAGAGAACAAGATACTTGAACGACTGAGGAATGACTCTACTCTGGGCCTCACACATCCATTTGCCCTGGCTCTGCACCTTATATGACCCCTACAGCAAGATGCTCCTTTACAACCTTAGGCAAGTTTATATGCACTGGTTAATTTGAGCCGGAGCACCCACCGGCACTCCTTTCTGGCGATTGGAGCTTTATTCTGCTGCAAGCGTTAAAGCAAAAGTCTGACTGGTACACCTAAGGGGACACAAGAAAGGCAGGCTTACATCTACTGAAGCTCGTGGCTACCACTTAACCCTGGAGGCCTGTCGCTGTCCACACAGACCAAGGCATTTGTTTACGTGATGCTGCTAACAGTCAGTGGTGACATCAACGCCTGGGAAAAGTCTCATCCGTGCCATCCTCTGAATAGTTTATGTTTGCGCACTTCATTCTAACTACGCAGTTGCCATTTGTGTCTGCAGGCAGGAGGGCCAACCGGGCACAAGAGAAGCAGCTGCTTTGCCCCAGTGTGCACATCAGCCCAGTAGCTCTTGAAATGATGCAGGTCCCCACCGGTCAGGGCTTTAAGCCATTCGATGGTGATGTCCTGGGTCCTGCCAGATCTCAAAGCGACCTTACAAAAAACAAGTATTAAAAATGCAATAGGTCTTGCCTTTAATTAAGTTTAAGCCATTTGCTTTGCTATACAATACCATTAGCAAAGTAAATGGCTTTAACTTAATAAAAGGCAAGACCTATTGCATTTTCAATGCTTGTTTTTGCTGTTGTTACTGCTATGAACTTCTAGGGGACATTTCAAGCCCAGCTTCACAGAGCGGGTATCATGTTGACAAAATAGCCATCAATCACCCACCAGCACTTACATCGGAGACGTTTCTGTACAGTATGTCATGGGTGACAGGCAACAGAAGAGCGCGAGGAGTGGGCAGAGCTCCCTACTGTACGTCTGAACTTTAGGCAACCTGACTGGGTGTCCGTTTGTGATGTGCGCCGAGGCACAACCGCAATGCAGTGTGAGCAGCACAATATAGTTATCTGTATACGTCAACCACTAAATGCTGTTTGTTTTCTAGAAAGAGTTAGCGCTTGTCGCACGAGAGAGAGTGAAAGACGAAGACAGCTGCATGAGAGTGAAGCATAAATAAAGTCAACAGAGTGACAACCCTGAGGGAGGCCATCCTCAAAACTGTTCACACACTCAGGTATTTCACCAAAATGTTCCCCCAGTCATGCTTTAATAACAAGTAAAGCAACAGCATCGGCCACTCGAAGAGTCTCCGTTGTCAGGCAACCACGATACAAAAGCTGCGTTATCGGAAGCGAGAGCGCACAAGCTAATTAAAGTAAACAAAGATGGTGTTGGGCTGTCCACATGCACGTGCATTTTTTTTGTCCCTCCGTACGCATGCACATCTTGAATCGATTACAAAAGTCACCCGCAAGGCGAGAGCAGCGCTGCGCGCTAACACCAGGCGAGACCTAAAAAATGAACATTGAAACGGGTTTACGCAGCAGGGACAAGCACCGGGCTGAACAAGGAGAGTGTGGTACTCAGAATTACTGGGCATCTGTCCTCCAATGAAGCTGCACTTAGGGAGAATCTTCTGTTGCAGCAGAAAGGCAGGGCCCTGCACCCAGGCTGCATAACTTAGATCTCCATGCTTGATGACTGAGCGGCAGCAGTTGACTCCCTTCAACCTTCATCATAAAGTTGTGGATGTCATGTTGGCAGGAAGGCATCCTTCCACAACACCAATGTATGCCAGTCTTTGGGACAAATTTGAGGATTGGTGCTGCACTCAACCAACTACAAGAGAAGTTTTCGGAAGTTTAATTGTTTGTTCTTTCACTGGCCTAGCAAGGACTTGCTTTGGGCACTGTTAAGGTCTACATGTCTGCTGAATTTTTCTGTGGTTGTCAGATGAGCCCTCTTTATTTAAATCACCCGATGTGATGAGATTTTTGAAAGGTTTTTCAATTTTTTTCATCAAAACCCTTTGCGATGCCACAGTGGGACTTGAACTTAATCTTCACTTTTTGATGTGCCCCACTTCCATGCTTTAGGAGCCACATAAGCAAAGGACCTCTCACTCTATATTTCGTAAGTGCCACTTGGCTTCCCTTCTGACAAAAAGAAAGCAGAGCAACCAGTGTACACATGTCTACAGTAAGATGCCTGCAGCTTCATTTAACAGTGTCCATTTTATCAGGCCATTTGAAAAAAACTGCATTCTCCTTTCCCAAAGAGAAGGTTAGGGACTACTGATTCCAAATACGAGTAGCCAGGGCTGCCAAGACTGCTCCACACAAGACAGCCGATTTGATTACCTTTGTCAGTCAAAAGCTTTTATCATCGGTTAAGAACCATAAAAAGACATATTTACACATTTGCAAGTAAAAATGGAAATATTTAAGAAAATACAATACAGTCTTAGGAAAATACTAAATTCATACAAAAGTTAAAAAGATTAAGGAGATACAGAGATAAAAAGCTCTACATACAGTACATACTTGTGATGGAAGATCCCAAACAGTTTATTGAAGAAATGTTCATACAACTACAGGAACGGTGGATAATAGTCTTGTAGTTTTTAATATTGCACAACTTGAGAACCACATGGACAGAAGAAAGCTTGTGGTTGCAAACACTGTTAGGGGGGTGGTATCATATTTAAGAATTCTGAAAACCTCCCTGTAGGGCCTTAGACCCCTAGACTTGCAGAATTGAATGATCCATTTGGCTCTTGCCCTTGTGTACGAGGGGCAGAAGAGCAGAACGTGCAGATCTGTCTCTCTGCTACCTGCACACCCTGGGCAGAAACTCGCTGAGTGTGGGGCATTTGACCATTTATGTGTAACGCCCCCATGTCTAAACTGGATGTATAGTTTCTTGGCTAAGGGGGGCTGGATATCATCTAAAAATTTCTCAAAGTTATGATGAACCTTGATATCAAGGAAGGAATTGGTCAGCCTACCCATGGAAGGACGTGATAATATAAGATCCATGCGGTGGCGCTTTAATGCCAAATTCAAAGATTTCTTGGAAAGCAAAACATAAGCCTCCTCGGGGAACGACCACTTGTCCCCCATACCGAGAGCCTGGGAGAGGTGCTTGATGTGCTTTAACCATGGGATCTTCCCCGCGCCCCCTCTAGACAAAAGATCCCCCAGTCCTCCCTATAGCTCGCAAGCTCGGGGGTGGACAAGAGTCGTCTCCAGTAAAATAGCGGACGATTCGAAATAATCTCCTGGATAGGCACAAAACCTAGATCCAACCTTAGGGGGGTTAGGGGGGGTATTCCGGGGAAGTTTCAGAAGGTGCCTAATGAAGCTATTCTCAGTGAGGGATAGCGGAGCAGCACTGACATGACCCCATAAGTCCACACCATACAGCGCGCTCCCTCTAGCCTGGGCTTTATAGATTTCCAAGGGCGGACTCAACAATTTAAAAGAGGTCTCGTTAAAAACCTTTAGGATACCGGCAGAGGATTGGGCCAACTTCAGGTTGGCCGTAGCCATGTGAGATCCCCAGTCCATTCTATCATTTAGGGTAACCCTCAAATATTCGAAAGTGGACACTCGATCCAGCGCCATTCCATCCAGGTGAGGATGAGGGCAATTCGGTTGTTTGGTGTTGTAAACCATGTACTTGGTTTTAGAGAGGTTAATCTCTAGACAGAAAGCCTCTAATGTGCGCTGGATACCCCCAGATGACTTTGACAATAAAAGGGTATCATCGGCGAACATTAGGGCCGGTATTTTACGCCCAGCTAGGCTAGGGGAGTTCAGATCTCACGCTCCCAGTAAATGAGCAATCAACCCATTAAGGAAGAGGGAGAAGAGCGTGGGGGCTAACACGCACCCCTGCCTCACTCCCTTTTCCATCGGGAACAGAGCCAACAATTCCCCACCCCTACCGTACCTCACCCTTGCGTACGTGCCCTGATGCAAACGTTTAAATAAATCACACAAATAGGCCGGGGCACCCATTTCAAGTAATATTGTCCAAAGCTTATCCCTCTGCACCAGGTCAAATGCGGACCGAAGGTCCACGAAGATCAAGTACAGACTACCTGCCCCCAAAGTGACTGTCTTCCAGTGAAGGACTGGGTTATTTAAGACCCAGCGGTGCCAGGGGACAACACCTGAAACCTTTGTGGGTAACCTGTTCCAGCGTACAAATGACAGAGACACGGGACACTTCCTTCGGCGTCAAAGATTCAAGGTTTATTTACTGCAGGGAACACAGAAGTCACGTGAAGTACACAGCATGTAAGTTCGCGGGATCTGATTCAAATTGCTACTGTGGATCGCTCCTTTTATACAGTTTTCTCTCATAGGTTAACATGGTACACAAAGGTTTACAACTTGGTTCCCATCATTATCCCCAAGAGGGGTCGCTTTGATGTATTCAAGGTCCGGGACATAAATGCAGAAACATTCGGTGGTTCCCAACTGTAAAAACCCATCTTCCCACCATTAGTACATTCCAATCGGCAGTAAACAGATCGAAGAAGGAACAAGGACAGGTGCAAAGGAAGGCAGAAACAGTGGGGAGATCGGAAAGGGTGTAAAAGGGGTGGTATCGGGAAACACGAGCTGCAGGCATCAAAGGGACGTGCCTAATGAGATGCACGGCTGAGACAATAGACCGGCACGGCAAGATGTACCTCGAGCGGGGACATCTGCCTTTCAGTATCATCCCCCTCATCATAAAGACACTTTCAAAGGAAACGTGTCTTCCGCAAGAGTCTTGGGAATCCCAGGGTCGCGAAGCGGACCACGTCCGTTCGCTGGCTACTTGAGGGCAAGAGACAAAATGGATGCCGTATCTTAAGATGGAACCCGTGGGTACAGATAGAAACCCACGAAACAAACAACCGGTTCAGGTTAGCACAGCGAAACTGCGCACACCCACTAAACTCGTCATTTGCGGTTCATAGATATCAGACTCGACCATATTCGTGCGAGTCGAAAACACCACTTACGATCGTCACGGAACCTCAGACGCTCCTTTTGCCCTCATGTAGGCAAGCACTAGTCAGAATCATACTCGATATTCATCAGACCATCTAGATGTTGCTGCAACATAACTCTGTCCAACTGAGCTCCTTTGGTAACAGGCGGCTGTCTTATACACGTAGTAGCACAGAGGCCACATAAGGCAGGACCACACTGCACACAAAGGCAACACGTGAACAGAAACGCTACAACAACTCCGATGATCATCAGAATCTTCCAACCCCAAGTCGACATTAAGCCCCAAAACCACCCAAGTAACGTCCAATCCCCTACGTCCACGTGTGTGGACTCAGAGATCTTATGCAACTTTGAGATGGCTTGATAGACAGTCGGAGCGTTATCTGGAATGAAAATACAGCAGCTCGAATGGATCACCTTACATACTCCACCTCGATCTGCTAAGACCACACGGTTTTGTAACGTCATAAGCCTATCCGCCTGAAGTTCGGTGGTGATATTACCAAGGGCACTGGCAGTGATATTAGCTGTCGATTCCACCACTCGAGTCAATTGTCTCAGGTTCCTACTATTGACCATAGGTCCCCAAAACGGGAGGAAACCCTTGAAAAAGTCTCCTGCCTCTTGACTGGCAGTGTCCTCTTCGCTAATCACGCCTCTCACAACTCTAGTCTTGTGATAGTCTGCATCAACAGTGAACGTTGGAGGCAACAGATTTGCGATATAACATGAGCCCATAAAGTTGGAGGGCAACCATGTATACGCACGATCATGGCAGACAAAGTATGTACCCTTGGCAGCCAGAAACACAGGGGAAGAGAGCATCGGCAGGATATAAGTCTCGGAGCAAGCACTCTCTCCAAGACGAGCTCTCGATCTTCGGCCACGACCCAGTAGACAGAAATTACCAAGGTGGGGTACGACCCATATCGGAGGCGAGCTTCTAAGCTGTTTTTCATCAGTGAGCGCACTATACTCGACCTTACTCAGGTCCCTATAGGCTTGTACCTCTTCCTCTGGAATGAGCGACGGTTCATAGATATCCCTATCTAAATCATCTATCGCTATAGTCAAAGGCTTTTGGTACGAACCAGGACCAGAGTGGGAAGGATGTGGCTCTCGATTGGGGTAGGAATCTAGTGCACTTCGAAACATTGTTTGAAATGCTCGAGCTGAACCCTGGGAACTATAAGGAAGGACCAGATATGGAATTCCCTTATCCGTGGTATGTGGCATTAACCCACACACCCAACAATTAGTAGTGTTAACCACTAACTGATGCTGATGAAGGAGCTGAATAAAGGAATTATTTCTGAATTCCGCACGTCTAGCCTGTTCGTGTTCGGGTAAGATATGGAAAGAATGAGGGGATGCAGTGGAGGTAGATTTAGGTTCAAAAGTAGGAGTAGGTATGGCAGAGGGTAGGAAGTACGGTATCATGTAATACACCCCACCCGCTAATAACGAAGAAAGAACCAGAAACAGAAGGAACACTTGAAACATAAAACATTTGGTACGAGTTATCTGCTGTAGTTTGAATCTTTGCGCCTGAGCTTCTTCCAAATCCATCAGCTTCGAAAACGCCATCCCCTAAGACCGTCCGCAACGTTTCTTGACGCACTTCGTTCTGTGTAGCAGTAGTCAATCCCTAGGAGTTCCCAGGAACCGACGGTCTTTGACCTAGTGCCAAGACCTACTAACCAGAAGGAAGTACACGCGCGGCCCTACGGTACACCTGGATGCAAGGTATCTTATTCGCAAATATATATATATAAAGTCTCTTAGCTGTGGAAGTAAAAACACATATGTGGAACGAAACACAATATTTACAAAAATAATCACAGTTATACGGGTGTTCAGACTGATCGTGGCAAATGGGATAATGCAGATGTCGAGGGACAAAACGAAAATTTATTAGTCTTTGGTGCCGGATCGCAAAAAGTATCGAGTTTTCCCAGGACGTGTCTGTTCATCAAACAATGGATCCGATGAAGGAACAGAGTTCTGTTGATCAGTCGATTGTTCAGATCTTGAGTCTTTTGATGACAAATGTTCAGCAATGTCGTTCTGCTGCACTGAGGATTCTCCAGCAGGTTCAGCGTCACTAAAAGGTACAAAGGTCTGGAATTTCTCTGTTTCAGACGAAGCAATGCCTTTCCTCACCCACGAGTCCGCCGGTAAAGGTATAGGTACCTTTTTCGTATGGGTGGCGTGCATCCAGTTTTTGCGCCCTTCCAAACGGACAGCAGTTCTCGTGGCAAGGAGGACCTGGAAAGGGCCAGTGAAGCGGGGTTCAAGATTCTTTTTGCGAGCGAAGTTTCGAGTAACCACCCAATCTCCTGGTTGGAGCTGGTGGCCTGGACCCTCCGTCTGCGTCTGCAATGCTTCGTAAACCTGTTGGTGAATTAACCTCAGTTTAGCAGTCAGATCATGAAGATAATCAATCAACATTGGGTACTCAAGATCAGAAAACACACTTGGTCTAGGGACCCCCCAAACATTCGCAGGACGGCCGAACACTATTTCATAGGGACTGAGCCCTACTCGGGAGTGTACGGTCGCCCTTGTCGACAACAAAGCAAGGGGCAAAGCGTCAGGCCACGAAAGACCAGTCGTAGCCTGAATCTTCGCTAGTTTGAGTTTAAGGGTGCCATTATACCCTTCAACCAAACCTGCTGACTGGGGATGATTGGCGCTATGGAATTTTTGATTAATTCCAAGGCCCTTACACACACTCTTCATCACACTCCCTACAAACTCACTTCCGTTATCAGACCATACAATTCGAGGCATTCCATACCGAGGAAAGTATTCCTTCAGTAGGATTTTCGCAGTGGACAGGGCAGTATTGTCTTTGAGGGGGTAGGCTTCAATCCATCGGGAGAATGCGCAAACCACAACTAAAACGTATTTCAGGTTATTGCATCGCTCCATATGGATGAAGTCTAATTGAATCACCTCAAAGGGATATGAAGGGGGAGCAAAATGGCCAGGAGGTGTAGGGGTTCCCTTACCAGGATTGTACAACATACATATCATGCAATTCTTCACCAATCTCTCAGCACATTTAGTGATACCATCGTTCTTCCACACAGGAGACAACAACTTACAAATACCTTTCGCACTAATATGTGCTAACCCGTGTGCCATCGTCACAACAGCCAGCACATACGCATCTGGCAACATCCATCTCTTATGCTCCGACAAATCAACCCAACAACCATTCACATCCAACTTTCCCGTACTCTCTTTCCACTTCGTCTTTTCAGTATCAGTGGCCTCATTCTGAATCGCTTTCACACTTTGGATAGTATCCTCACACATACCAGTCTCTGTAGGCCACCTCACCGAACTCGTCACATACATTCTAGTGCTAAGGTTCCGGGCAGTCTCCTTAGCAGTCTCATCCGCAAACGCATTACCACGGCCGACATCATCCATCACCTTACGATGCGCACTACATTTAACAATCGCTACCTGCTTAGGCAACGTAAGTGCATCCAAAAGATCATTCACAAGCTGTCCATGCTGAATCTTTGTACCATGCGACGTCATAAAACCTCTCTCTCTCCACAACCGTCCAAAGCTATGTGCGACGCCAAAAGCGTATTGGCTGTCGGTAAACACATTCACTCGTTTCCCTTTCGCCAACACACACGCTCTAGTTAAAGCAATCAGCTCTGCAGCCTGGGCAGAGTTCTGATTCAATCTCGCAGCTTCCACAACAGTATTCAGCGTTACCACAGCATACGCAGTCGTCACATCACCATTTGGCAATTTAAAACATGAACCGTCCACATACAAAGTTCCATCGGGATCTTCCAAAGGAGTGTTTTTAAGGTCCACTCGACCTTTTGTTTCCTCCTCAGTCCTTAAGTAACAGTCATGCGCTGATACTTCATCCGACTCTGCACTGATTGGCAATAAGGTCGCCGGGTTTAGAACATTACAACGTTTTATCTGAATATGACTTGCCAACAACTCGTACCCAGACAACCTCGCACTCGTCAAGTGTTGAGTTTTCGTACGATTCAAAAGAGTGTCAACTGCATGTGGAACCATCACCGTAAGCATATTATCCATGACCAATCCTGCTGATTGTCGGATGGACACCGCAGCTGCCGCTGTTGCTCTCAAACAACTCGGCAATGCTCTAGCTACCGGGTCCAAGGTCGAGGAAAAATATGCACATGGACGCTGCTTATCACCAAAGGGTTGCCTTAAGACACTCAACGCACAACCTTCCCTCTCGTGAACGTATAGTGTAAACGGCTTGCTGTAGTCAGGAGTACCTAACACAGGAGCCGAACACAATGCGTCACGCAGTTCAGAAAAACTTTTCTGACATTCTTCCGTCCATGGCAAAGGAGTTGGAACATCCTTGCACGTAAGAGCCACCAATGGTTTCGCTAACAATGAAAAATTTGGAATCCACTGTCTGCAGTATGACGTGATACCTAGAAAGGCATGCACATCTCTTTGGGTTGTTGGCACAGTCATTCGCGCAATCGCTGCAATTCTCTCTGGGGTCAACCTTCTTCCCTCCTTTGACAATAAGTGACCTAGATAGGTTACTTCTTGACAACAATATTGAAGTTTAGAAGGTGAAACCTTGTGATGTAAGTCACAGAGATGTTGCAACAACGACACCGTAGCAATTTTGCAAATATCCTGAGTATCTGCGGCCACCAATAGGTCGTCGACGTATTGGATTAAGGCTGCACCAGCCGGCAACACAAATGCATCTAGTTGGCCCTTCAAGGCTTGACTGTATATCGATGGACTCTCACAGTAGCCCTGAGGAGCACGTTTAAACCGGAAGCTACGACCACCAAGAGAGAAACCGAAAAGGTCTCTGCTTTCTTCAGCAATCGGAATACTGAAGAACGCATTCTTCAGATCGATCACTGAAAACCATGATGCCGAGGCTGGAATCAGAGTCAGTAACGCCGTGATGTCAGGCACAACAGGGAACTGAGGAATCACAATTTTATTTACCTCCCGTAAATCGATAACAAAACGATAAACAGGTGGTTTGGAAGGATCGGTACGTTTCAAAATAGGCAGTACAGGGCTGTTGCACACGTTTCCCCGGGTCTCCTCAATAACATCTTTCTCAATCAGATCATAAATGATCGCCAACAGCGCCCGTTCACCGTCAAGGGAGATTCGATACTGGGGAATACGTGGCGGTCGCACATTAGATTTCAAATGAACAACATAAGGGGAGATGTCAAGCAGGCCCACGTCATTGGGACCTGTTGCCCACAAAGATGCAGGAAGAGAACTCAATTCCGGTGGAAGCTTATCGAGAGACAAGTACATTGGAGAGATAACTCTCTCACCTAAAGTAAGCTTCACTCCCGCAGGAGAACAATACAAAGTCGCATACAAACGTTTTAGCAAATCCAGGCCCAAAAGATTTTCACCACAGCCAGTGGTCAAAATCAACGGAGCTTTCAGCTCACAAGGCCCAATTTTAAGTGGCAAAGGGCACGAAACCGGATTGCTAACAGGGGCGCCAGAGAATCCAACGGAAACATTTGTTAAGCCAGACAAAGGTGCGCCAGGGAGTTTCGAATGCATGATGGAACTTTTCGCTGCACCAGTGTCCAACAGAAAAGGCTCAACGACGCCCGAGGTGGCAACTGCGACGTAAGGCCCTCTCTGATCAACCGGAACTGGTACTACTCCCTCTCCTTGTCTATGGCTGTCCTAGTAATTACCGTCGTCAGTACCCTGATCGACGTAATAATCATCTACATTGTACTGCGCAGATCGTCCTTGCGACGATCCACGTTGATCAAAACAATTATTGGAATTTGACGAATTGTCTGAACGATCATTTGGAGCACCACGACCCCTACCACGTGATGTCTGCTGGGAACCACCACGACCTCCTCTAGATATGTTACCACTGTTACGCTCATTGAGGACTGGACAGTTGAATTTTAAATGACCCTCCTGTCTACAATAGGCACACTGATTGTACCCTAACGAAGATCTCTGGGAAGAGGAGTCATTTCGCGATTGCGACCTATTAGATTGGGACTGTGATCGATTACGTTGTTGCGAATCATTCTGATTCGAACGCGGAGGGTACGCCTGCTGCAACAACACTTTAGTTTTGAGTTACTGTGTGCCGATTTACCGCTTTGCTCATTTGCGCTCTGTGGATTTTATTGTGCTGTTTAAAGGCTGCTAGCGCGTTCATCTCCAGTTTGCTCCCCCCTCCGCCTCCATTTTGTTTGTTGTTGCCCTCCTCGTGTGCCCGCCCCGCCTCCCAGCTGAGACGCCCTCCCACTGAATAGAAATAGCGCTCCTCTTCCGGTAAGCGCCGTGACTCGCTCCTCTCACAGGCTGAGTGGTCGCTCCCAGTGTCCCTGCAGACATCTGGTACCATAGCGCTGCATTGCTTCGTTTGCTTTCTATTTTGCCATTTATTTTGCCTACTGTGTGCCGATTTACCGCTTTGCTCATTTGCGCTCTGTGGATTTTATTGTGCTGTTTAAAGGCTGCTAGCGCGTTCACCTCCAGTTTGCTCCCCCCTCCGCCTCCATTTTGTTTGTTGTTGCCCTCCTCGTGTGCCCGCCCCGCCTCCCAGCTGAGACGCCCTCCCACTGAATAGAAATAGCGCTCCTCTCCCGGTAAGCGCCGTGACTCGCTCCTCTCACAGGCTGAGTGGTCGCTCCCAGTGTCCCTGCAGACATCTGGTATCATAGCGCTGCATTGCTTCGTTTGCTTTCTATTTTGCCATTTATTTTGCCTACTGTGTGCCGATTTACCGCTTTGCTCATTTGCGCTCTGTGGATTTTATTGTGCTGTTTAAAGGCTGCTAGCGCGTTCACCTCCAGTTTGCTCCCCCCCTCCGCCTCCATTTTGTTTGTTGTTGCCCTCCTCGTGTGCCCGCCCCACCTCCCAGCTGAGACGCCCTCCCACTGAATAGAAATAGCGCTCCTCTCCCGGTAAGCGCCGTGACTCGCTCCTCTCACAGGCTGAGTGGTCGCTCCCAGTGTCCCTGCAGACATCTGGTATCATAGCGCTGCATTGCTTCGTTTGCTTTCTATTTTGCCATTTATTTTGCCTACTGTGTGCCGATTTACCGCTTTGCTCATTTGCGCTCTGTGGATTTTATTGTGCTGTTTAAAGGCTGCTAGCGCGTTCACCTCCAGTTTGCTCCCCCCTCCGCCTCCATTTTGTTTGTTGTTGCCCTCCTCGTGTGCCCGCCCCGCCTCCCAGCTGAGACGCCCTCCTACTGAATAGAAATAGCGCTCCTCTCCCGGTAAGCGCCGTGACTCGCTCCTCTCACAGGCTGAGTGGTCGCTCCCAGTGTCCCTGCAGACATCTGGTATCATAGCGCTGCATTGCTTCGTTTGCTTTCTATTTTGCCATTTATTTTGCCTACTGTGTGCCGATTTACCGCTTTGCTCATTTGCGCTCTGTGGATTTTATTGTGCTGTTTAAAGGCTGCTAGCGCGTTCACCTCCAGTTTGCTACCCCCTCCGCCTCCATTTTGTTTGTTGTTGCCCTCCTCGTGTGCCCGCCCCGCCTCCCAGCTGAGACGCCCTCGCCCCTCCCCCTCCACATATGACAGTAGTTCCCGCGCGCAGCGTTCACGCGCAGCGACCGCGCCCAATTCGCGCCGAAGGTGCGCCAAAGGTAAGCCCGTCTACGCCCGTCCGCGCCTGGACCGCGCCCAGTGCCAGACCCCCTGCCCCTCGCGCTGCCCAGCCCTCCCGCATTTCCTACGATGCCACCACCCTCCTAGCCCTTAACCCCGGCCGCTCCCCCAACTGCGTCCAAGCCGCTCCCGGACACACCCATGGACCCTTCTCCTGCTACTCCTGCAAATTCATCGGCAACATCTCCGCTACGACCACACCACAGATTCCCGACCCCAATCACCTACAATGCATCCTTCTCAACACCCGATCGGTCCACAGGCACGCCATTGACCTATGGAATCTACTAGACACCATCTCTCCAGACGTCGCCTTCCTAACAGAAACATGGATGAACGCTTCCTCCGCCCCAGACATCACCATTGCCATCCCTGAGGACTATAAGATCACACGCAAGGACCGTACCGGCCACACAGGAGGAGGAATCGCTATCGTCCATAAAAAATCAATCCGCATCTCAACCAGCTCTGACGCCAACCTCGCCAACTCCGAACACCTTCACTTCCAGATCCACATCGACCCCAAGACCACACTCAGAGGCACCCTCCTCTACAGACCACCAGGACCCCGCGCAAAATTCAGTGAAGACATCACGGACTTCATCACTCCACACGCGCTCCCCTCCAAAGACTACATCCTTCTGGGAGACCTCAACTTTCACCTTGAAAAGATCAACGACCGCAACACCACCACCCTCTTGGACAACCTCGCCAACCTCGGACTTAAACAACTGGTCACTTCCCCCACCCACATCGCAGGTCACACACTCAACCCCATCTTCACCTCCAGCAATCATGTCTCCTTCAGCCACACTACGGATCTCCTCTGGACTGACCACAGCTGCGTTCACTTCACCTACAACAAGCCAAAACCCATCAACCACCCCCAACCAACTCTGCAAAGAAACTGGAACAAAATCACCATCGACCAGATCTCCTCATCGCTCCTTCTAAACACCCCAGCCCACTCTTCTAACCCAGACCAAGCCGCCGCCAACTTCACCCTATGGTTATCCAACACCGCCGACACCTTAGCACCACTGAAAAAACGTCAAAGCAAACCCGGCAGCAAGAAGGCCTCATGGTTCAACGATGATCTTAAGAAGTCCAAGAAACTCTGCCGCTCCCTTGAAAAGGCCTGGAAAAAAGACCCTACCACTAGCACCAAGGACGCCTTCAAAAACACCACCCGCACACACCACCAACTAATCCGAAAGGCCAAGAAAACAGCATTCAAGGATCGACTTGACAACAACGCCCACAACAGCAAGGAACTTTTCAACATCGTCAAGGAATTTACCAATCCCTCGGCCAACTCCAACGACATCACCCCCTCTCAAGTCCTCTGCGACTCCCTAGCCTCATTCTTCCACAACAAAATTGCAGACATCCACAACAGCTTCGACAACCAACCCGGAGACCAACCCACCCAACCATATGCTGAACATTCTCCCCCCTTGAACACCCTTAACGACTGGAACTCAATCTCCACTGATGACACCATCCGCCTGATGAACTCCATCCACTCAGGATCCCCCACAGACCCATGTCCTCACCACATCTTCAACAAAGCAGACTCCGTCATAGCACCGCACCTCCGAGACGTCATCAACTGCTCCTTCAACTCCGCCACCTTCCCGGAAAGCTGGAAACACGCTGAACTCACCGCCCTTCTGAAAAAACCCACAGCGGACCCCACCGAACTCAAAAATTACCGCCCCATTTCGCTCCTTCCATTCCCGGCCAAAGTCATCGAGAAAGCTGTCAACAACCAACTCGCCGCCTTCCTCGAAGCCAACAAATCCCTCGACCCCTCACAATCTGGCTTCCGAGCAAAACACAGCACTGAGACCGCCCTCATCGCAGCAACAGACGACATTCGAACTCTACTGGACAATGGAGACACAGTCGCCCTCATCCTCCTCGACCTCTCTGCAGCCTTCGACACAGTCTGCCACAGCACCCTTTTACAACGCCTCAGAAACATCGGAATCCAAGGAAAAGCACTTGAATGGATCACCTCGTTCCTCACCGGAAGAACTCAGAGTCCGCCTTCCACTATTCAAGTCCGAGGCCACTGAAGTCATCTGTGGCGTACCCCAAGGGTCCTCACTCAGTCCCACCCTCTTCAACGTATACATGAGCCCCCTCGCGGCCATCGCCCGCCAACACAACCTCAACATCATCTCTTACGCGGATGACACTCAACTGATCCTTTCTCTCACCAATGACCCCAGCACCGCCAAAACTAACCTACACGAAGGAATGAAAGAAGTCGCCGAATGGATGAAACACAGCCGTTTGAAACTGAACTCAGATAAAACAGAAGTCCTCATCTTAGGTACATCCCCCTCTGCATGGGACGACTCTTGGTGGCCGGAAGCCCTTGGAAAAGCACCCATCCCGACAGACCACGCTCGGAACCTAGGCGTTATCCTGGATTCTTCACTCTCAATGAACAGACAAGTCAGCGCCGTATCTTCATCCTGCTTCAACATTCTTCGCATGCTCAAAAAAACATTTCGCTGGATCCCCACCGAAACCAGAAAAACAGTCACCCACGCTCTGGTCACGAGCCGACTGGACTACGGAAACACCCTCTACGCCGGTACCACCGCAAAACTCCAGAAAAAACTCCAACGCATCCAGAACGCTTCAGCCAGGCTCATATTAGACATCCCGCGTAAAGAACACATCTCTGGTCACCTGAAAAACCTCCACTGGCTTCCCGTCAATAAGAGGATCACTTTCCGGCTCCTAACCCACGCACACAAAGCACTCTACGACATCGGACCAGAATGCCTCAACTCACGTCTGTCCTTCTACACCCCCTCCCGCCAACTACGTTCTTCCAGCCAAGCCCTCGCCACTGTACCTCGCATCAACAGGACCACCATGGGAGGCAGATCCTTCTCATACCTGGCTGCTAAAACATGGAACTCACTCCCCACTTACCTTCGCCTTACCCAGAACCACCTAGCATTCAGAAAGCAACTTAAAACGTGGATATTTGACAAGTAATCCTCCTCCCCTCCCTAAGCGCCTTGAGACCCTCTGGGTATGTAGTGCGCTATATAAATTCTTTGACTTGACTTGACTTGACTCTTCTTTCTCCCTATTTTCATAATACTGTGCCGTAGCCAATATTTGGGCAGAAGTAGAGACAGCCCACGCACTCTCAGAATTTTTCAATTTGTTGCTCAAGTCGGGCAATAAGTTTGAGACAAATTTATCCACAAACAACCGCTGACCACCCTCGGTACTCATATCCTGACCACTGTGATCGATAAATGCCTCCTCAAATCTCGTAAAGAAGTCAGAGACACTCTCGTCCTTCTTCTGTCTACAGGCTGACAATTTGTCCCAGTTCACCCGCATAGCAGGCATAAGTGTTTTCATTAGGGTAATAATTCTCTGAGGGAGAGCAGTAATAAGCTGTTCAGGCTTAGCCCCACCAATTTGTCGTGTATCTGCTGCAGTAAGAGCAGCCCAATCAGCACCTAATTCGTTTGCATGATCTTCCTGACGAATCTTGGCCCATACCGGTTGCGGTACGACATTGCCAAACAGCATATCGATATCGGCAAGATTCATTATCGTAGCATCTACGAGCTGCGACAATTCCTTATAATACCCTGCAGGATTTTTGCGAGGGTCAGGCAAAGATTGCTTCACCTGTAAAACTTCCGATCATTTCCATGGGAGATGTATCCATACTCTCTGGAAATACGGTAAAATAATGGGGTTAGCATTAGCATCACCTGGCATCCACACTGGTGGAACTTCGCGCATGGGGTACTGACCAGACGCATCTAACTGTCTCTCAACATCCTCGACAAACAATGCTTGAGGCATCATAGAGGGGCGAAGAGCCAATAATTGCTCGACAGCACGTCGAACATTAGTACCCACTATCATTCCGCTCGAAAACTGGAGCTGTAGATTGGTCAAAGCAGTTAATACATCGTCCAATGCATCAGCCGATATCTGATCATGCAAAGCCTTACACATTTCTTCAAAAACATATCTTTGTGTCGGTATATTGAATTGACTAAACGTATTCAATACCGAACGTGGAGGATTCCTATAGGGGTGCAGCATCCATGCCATCGCCATATTGTACAGCGCAGCACGTTCCCTATTACCAGGAAGCTGACTACGTCTTTGTGGACCGTCCGAACCAGCGGACTCAGGAATAGGTCCAAGAGAGTTAACAAAGTTAGCAGCAACTAAAGGGTACGACGTCGGGTAGATGGAGAAGTATACGATAGAGTAGTAACAAGAGAAGAATCGGGAACAGAAGAAGCGGCAGGAGTAAGTAGAACAGGAGCAGTAGCGGGAGCAGGAGTATGAGGAAGTACAAGCGGAGGAGCAGTAGGAACAGAAGTAGGCAAAGGAATAGGAACAGTCGGAGGAGCGGGTTGAGGAGCAGGTACAGGAGCAGGTACAGGAGGAGCCACAGGAACTGCGGTACCCTGTGCGTACGGAGGTGGCGACTTCATAAGATAAGACATTAAGGGATCCTCAACTAATTCCTCCTTCTTATCCGTCTCCGTTGGCAAAACGGGATAACATTTATCTATAGTCATACGCTGAAGCCTATCAAAAACTTCCTTTTCCTTTTCATCCTTATCACGCTGAAACTGCTCTGCTTTCTTTACAATGGTAGCAACACCATCTCTCTGATTACGTTTTGTCTGTCTGATCTCTTTCTGTCTGGCTTCTTTGCGCCATAACCGAAAAGCATCAAACATAGCCGGCCTTGACTTTTTCTTAAACAATTTAGCCTCAAGATTATCTAAAATCGGGGTCTCGAAACTACCATGAGGTGGCCAACTAAGGACACCATCTTTTTTGGTGTAGCGAATCCAATATTCATTAAAGGTAATCGGACCTAACCCATGTTTGCTGTAAAGCTCATAAGTGGGAGTTCCAACCGGAGGTATCGGACACGAATCCTCCAGTCGGGAATCCGTACCACAACGTCTGAAACAACTGAACAAAGTACTACGACTAGGCATCTTGCACACTAGCCGAGTTTCACAAACTTCAAGGGCTACGGGATTTACCAAGTCCCTGCAAAGAGCAAAAACCCTCGGTTTTTGGCAGCTGCAGTCGTCAAATATTACAACAAAGATCCAAGTACGAAGAACCACAAATGCAATGGAACCATGCAACAACTAAGCAACCACAACCAAAGATTCTGGGAGCGACCCACAAATACTTAACTCAAAGATCGATGGCGTCAACAGGAAGGCCCGTCAATCGTCTCGCTGTACCAAGGTCTACGCCGGGCGCCAAAACAGGTCTACAGTCAGGGCAGCAGTCCGTCGCAGCCGTCAGGAGGCGGGAATCTTCGCGGGAAAAGTCGTCGGGCCACTTATTTCGACAACAGGATCGATGAAGCGGGGTGCACCTTCCCTCGGAGATTTCACACAAAGTTCCTCACGATCGTCGGGCTTGGACCGGTACCACTGATGCAGCCCCACGTTGGGCGCCAACTGAAGGACTGGGTTATTTAAGACCCAGCGGTGCCAGGGGACAACACCTGAAACCTTCGTGGGTAACCTGTTCCGGCGTACAAATGACAGAGACACGGGACACTTCCTTCGGCGTCAAAGATTCAAGGTTTATTTACTGCAGGGAACACAGAAGTCACGTGAAGTACACAGCATGTAAGTTCGCGGGATCTGATTCAAATTGCTACTGTGGATCGCTCCTTTTATACAGTTTTCTCTCATAGGTTAACATGGTACACAAAGGTTTACAACTTGGTTCCCATCATTATCCCCAAGAGGGGTCGCTTTGATGTATTCAAGGTCCGGGACATAAATGCAGAAACATTCGGTGGTTCCCAACTGTAAAAACCCATCTTCCCACCATTAGTACATTCCAATCGGCAGTAAACAGATCGAAGAAGGAACAAGGACAGGTGCAAAGGAAGGCAGAAACAGTGGGGAGATCGGAAAGGGTGTAAAAGGGGTGGTATCGGGAAACACGAGCTGCAGGCATCAAAGGGACGTGCCTAATGAGATGCACGGCTGAGACAATAGACCGGCACGGCAAGATGTACCTCGAGCGGGGACATCTGCCTTTCAGTATCATCCCCCTCATCATAAAGACACTTTCAAAGGAAACGTGTCTTCCGCAAGAGTCTTGGGAATCCCAGGGTCGCGAAGCGGACAGCGTCCGTTCGCTGGCTACTTGAGGGCAAGAGACAAAATGGATGCCGTATCTTAAGATGGAACCCGTGGGTACAGATAGAAACCCACGAAACAAACAACCGGTTCAGGTTAGCACAGCGAAACTGCGCACACCCACTAAACTCGTCATTTGCGGTTCATAGATATCAGACTCGACCATATTCGTGCGAGTCGAAAACACCACTTACGATCGTCACGGAACCTCACCAGTATACCTACTGTAATCTAAACAGTTGGTCGATCGTAGACACCTTTGCCCGAAAGCCTTCTTGAAGGGAGGTTAGGATGTGATGGTCGTCCATCCAACTCTGCAACCTAGTTAAGAGGACACGGGCAAATAGTTTCTAGAGGACGCCGATCAAGCTAATGGGGCGGTAGTTGGCCTGGTCCAGGGGAGAAGCTTTTTTGTGTATGGGTATGATTTCTGCGCCCAGCCAAGTTGAGGGAATATCCAAACCCAATAATATGGCTTTGAAGTAGACACAGATGTAGGGGGCCCAAACCCTCTGCTTGCTCAGGTATAGATCTCCAGGGATCCTATCTAGACCCGGTGCTTCCCCGGGGTCAAGCTTCTAAGAGCCACCTGGACTTCAAGGAGAGTGCAGGGGTAACAGTCAAGATTCAAACCCTCCAGATGAGCTGGTTCGGATACACTTATTTGTGCGGCTGTATCTACTAAAGAATCCGAAACTCTAAGTGAATAGAGGGGCTTAAAATGATCAAGCCAGACCTCTTCACTAAGATTAGGGATAATGGCGGACATCCCTGCAGCCGACCCCCTACGAACGAAGTTCCAAAAGCACCTGTAGTCTCGGGCATCCAGTGCCACTCTGATACTTTCCCATCTATCAGCCTCCCACTCAGACCTGGCCTCCCTGGTCAGTCTTTTATAAATTTGTCTAGCATTTCTGATGCTTGACTGGGACCCCGATTTTACCTCCTTTATCAAGGTATCTTTAGCCGCCCTACAGTTTTAGTTGAACCAGTGGTCATGCTTGTAAACCCTCGGCCTACCAGTCTTAGTGGTGTAGTCAGTGAGCTGAGAAGCGTATTATGGATGCGCTGCAAAGCCTGGGGGTGCGAGAGATCACGATTGCAACTCAAGAGGTCACTAACCTCTGCTAAAGCGCATACTACATGATTGTATATCTCAGCTAACTTATCGGGCGCGAGCGCGACCTTCACCCACCTAATGCGTCTGCCGCCCGCCGCTTGAACCAGGTTGGGATTAGTGGTGGTCTCCTCCCCTCCCAGTTCTTTTTGGTAACCCAATGTATTAGATATTTCTAGTGATAATAAATTATGGTCACTATCGACCCTTGGGATTACAGAAAAGGCTCTCGCTCTGGCCCAGAATTCCACATTAACCAGGATATAATCAATGGTCGTACTTTTCCCTGATCTGTTGAAGGTACATGAACCCGGGATATCTGGAGGAGTCTGCCATTACAGGCCCTAAAGGAGTGAGTTACAACCAACTTGTTAATCGCGAGGGCCAAGGGCAGTAGGCGCTTTTCCGGATACATAGAACATGCCGGAATAAGCCAGATGTCGTCCTCTTCTGTGGTTACGGAGGGAATCCCCATGAGCGGTTCAAAGTGGCTATTAAGGTCTGCACCAATAATTTTGTGATAAGACGAGGGCCTCTAGGATGGATAAACTCAGCTGGTGGGGGTGAGGGCGTAGATAGATGTTAATCACTGCCAGTACCAAACCATCCTTAAATGTGAGTATAATACAAAGGATGCCCGGGCAGAGGGAATCAATTACCTTGAACGAGCACCCCAGGTGCACTGCCACCCAAGTACTCAACCCCCCGAACGTCTTCCCCTAGGTCCCTGCACAGCCGGTGTATGATAGGACGCAAATCCAACCCTAACAGGAGCCAGGTCTCTTGAAACAGACAGAGATCGTATCCGTCCATCAGCTCTTCCCACTCCGGGTTATGCAGCTTCGTCCCCAGCCCAGCTACATTCCAGGACCCAATCAAGGAGCTACGAAACACCACTGGGACTGTGGGGTTCTCAGAGGGTTGCAACGTACTGGGAGGTATAGGTGCTATGCGTGTATATGCATCAAACTCCAGTCCACCTCCCATGGAGCCAGAATTGTGGGATAATTGTAAGGACAATGTGCTGGGCGCCTTCGAACTGCGCACCCGTTCCAGGAGCTCTGCCTCGTCACTTAAACCCCCCACAATAAGGGTCCTAGGTAAGTTCAGCACCATTCTGTCTGCGCCCAGGGGGGATGGTAGTCAATCCACATTGCTCAAAGCCCTATATCTATTACCCACTGGAATATTGTACTCAAGTTCATGACCACCACAGAAAGAGTAGATCTGTTCCGGCCTGGCTGGTGCCAGAATTCATGAATAGAAGTACCCCAGGTGGCAAATGTTAATTGCACCCTCAGACACAGGCCCTCCACCACCCAGTATGTGTTTAACCACTCCAGGATCCCTAAAATTAATAATTACACAATCGCCACCGATGTCTTTGGGTCTGTCCCTAACCAGCTGCCTCTTCGTGCGAATAAAATCTCCCCGTGGCCGGATTCCATTAGCGGTCTATGCCTGTTTAGCCAGAAAAGGATTTTATTCTTTAGCTCGGGAAAAGTTTCACCACGAGCACTGGCCAGAGGTGGAACTCCCGTAAGCACCACCACATACGGCGATGCTTCTGGAGGTAGCTGAGGGCAGGGAGGAGATTTTTTAGGGCCATTTTCGTGGGGTTTCGGGGGAGAGTTAAGTTGGGATCTACACGAGTCTGGGTGCCGATTTCCATGTATTATCGGGGTGGAGAGGTAACCGCACAATGTCAGGCCAGGTATAGCTGTTAGCACATTAGGGCAATTAGATAGCCCAGGCCTAGTTGAGGCTATCGTAGGTTTCAGGATAATTGCAGGAGCCAAAGCATGTGTGGATTTAACGGGGCGAGTACTTTTCCCATGATATATGCCTGTAGGGGCGGTCGGGCTGCGACCAGAACCCTCCCTAGTGACAGAGTTCCCCAAGGGGCTATTGGCTGGGCGCTCCCTAAGCCTTTATTGTTAATCGAAGAGGCTAATCTATCAATCCTGAAGGACAAGGATTTAAAGTGAGTGGTGATAAGTTGTTCCATGTGGGCCTGGAGATCGATTAATAAGTGAGTAGCCCACACAGGTGGTCCAGTGTGGGGAAAGGGAGGACCTGGGTCAGTCTGTGGGCAATCGGGTATAGGAGATATTCTTTTAGCTTGTCTTTTTGCGGGTTTCAACTTCTTACGTCTTGGGTGGGATTTAGGGACCTTTGTGCCTACTAGATGTGGAGGGAACAGGGGGACCTCTGTAGAGACTATGACTTCCGGCACCATCTGAGCACAGGGTAGCTCAGCGAAGGAGGACGTAAAAAAATAAGTGAATTCGGTGGGGTTAACTGTAGGTGTGGAGGAATCCCCTATAGACTGAGAGGGGGCATAGCAGGGGTAAGTGAGAGTAGCCTTTCAGTGTTTTCAATAGCCGTTGCCACGGCTCCTATTTTTTTTTGGAGCATTTTATCGATGGCTGTAAGGCTCGGGAGTGGTTGGGATGTGGCTGCTAAATGTCTGGTCATGGGGCAGGAGGTAGTTGGTTTATTATTTTTTCCCATACTGCTCATCAAGGAGCTAAGAGGGCGTATCTCCGCTATACACAAGTTTTTAAGAACAGATTAAACTATGCTTTTTTAAAACAAAACAAGATAAAAGGTAATATACTAGTCAGCCCCTCTACCGAAGATTCTCATAAGAGCGAAATCGTGTCGGGGCAAGCTCTGACTGATTTAAAATAAGATAAGAGAATTACCACATCAAAGAAGTCTCATGCCACAGGGAATGTCTTCCCGGAGGACTTAGAGGGGTAGCCCAGCCCAGCCTCCTGCAGCCCCTGACGGCCGGCACGTCCCGCAACGCGGGACCTTTGCTCCCTTTTGCTGCCTCCTGTGGCGTCCTGATACGGTAGAGTGAGACGCGCCGCTAAGGACACTGGGAAATGTAGTTATGACTCCTGGTGGTGGCGGCTACCACCGGACCCCGGCGACCAGCAATTCACACTCTTCCGTTGTGGGCTATGCGATGGGGGCTATGCAGTTCGTGCCCTCGGAATATTCAAATTGCACAAGGTTCTCCCGCTCCAAAGGGGAAGGTGCGCCAGGGAGACAACTTGCCCATTCCAGATTAGTACAACTCCAGCTCGGGGGCTATGAAGTTAAGCCTGTTTAGCACAGATACATTATTTTCAGAAATAAGATTATTACTAGCCATTGGCAACAAATTGATACTTTTCAAATGGAAAAGCTCCCCATATATTTCTTTTTACACATGGTGGGCATGGATCTATTGCATCATAAGTGTGGACAATCTCTGTTCCAGAAAACCCACGTCCTATCATCATCCAAAAAATGGTGGGATTCGCTAGTTAAGTGTTTACAAAAGAACAACTCCCCGCGAAGGCCTGCTATATCACTCTGTAGAGAACAGTGTTTTCCCGCCGGTATGTCCTGTAGCAAACACGTTTTTTCTTTTTTAGTCTCCAATAGTCATGGATTATCTAGCTACCTCTTCTATCCTTCGTTCCTTTCCCCCCTTTTTCTACTCCCTCTTTTTAGTTGAGTTAAGAAAATTCCTATATTGTTGTTTCCAGGGAATTTCGATACACAAAATCGCCATAAATGTCTAACTTCAGTTGAGTTGATGGTTTCAGCAGTATAGCAACAGTTTGCATATATGATGATTGACACCCTCTTTTGTGACCCTGTCAGTACTGCACTCACTCATGTCACATATATTTATCACAACTGTGTGTTGCACCACCAAACTCAAGATCCAAAGAATAATTTGGTCCATCCAATGTTGTTACTATTACATTTCGTTATTCTCCTTTTTCTCAGTCTAAGACGATTGCTGGCGTCCCGAGTTTGAAAACTCTTAGGGCACATGAGCCAATCATTATCGACCTACCATGGATATAGAGGGTACAGTCCGACTGTGGAGTTACAGATAGTTTGAACTTCGCAGCGCAATTGCATTTCAAAACAGAGTCAAAAACTTGAAATTCATATCAAATAATGAGCCCTGAAGAAGTTCTCTGAAGCGGGATAAAACGTGTTGGCTGTTTGGCGTTCTTTTATTGATAAAGAAATGTAATAGTTAACAACATTGGATGGACCAAATTATTCTTTGAATCTTGAGTTTGGTGGTGCAACCCACAGTTGTGATAAACTTGACTTTGGTCGTGAAGACTGCTCTGTAGATACAGCGGGAGCAGTGGTGGTGCACACCATTGAAGTTTGATACTCCAAGCATTGGACTTTCTGTGGGATATTTGTGTGGGAAACTTTTGTTTCTTCCTTAGGGGGAGGTGCGTCACGTGCACACTTGGTGTGTATGTTTGGTTTCGCTGTTTCTTTTTTGTATTGCATGTCACAGATATTGTTAATCCACTTCTCTGTACATGCTTGACTGCAATGATAGATGCATACATACTATACTGAGATGCTATATTCTCAGACTTTTTTCTCAATAAACATTTCTGAACTGTAAAATCAGAAATAGGATGTGAGACACCCCTCCACACTCTCCTATAAGGACTGCCCAAACCATTTGTTGAGCTGGAAATAATTTTGCGTTAAAGGGCTTTTGTATATTAAGAAAATCCCTAAAATTGCAATCACTGCGATTTTGTGAATCACTGGGTTTTTGACTGAAAAAGGGCTTTGTACATCGGGCCCACCTTACTCAAAATGCCATTCGTAGAAGGCTCAGTTCGGAAATTATATAAATGCACTCCCTCCTACACATAAGGCCAAGAAACAGAACGCTGAAACACCTGCAGTAAAAAAAAAGAAGGAAATGCTCTCATGACAACCCTTAATACTGCCAAATAATTTCATATCCAAAATGGAAATCATAATTTCCAAGACAGAAGTGAAAGTCCTCTCCAGCATTTCAAAAGGTGTCCAAAAAGCCTTCTGCTAGCAAGTGGATCCAGTCGAAACCAGTTCTAGCTTGTTCAGCAGGACATTCCTCCCGGGATTTAACATCTCTTTGCAGAAGTGCTCACAATGTAAAATGGTGGGCTCGCTAACAAAATATTATGCATTACTGTTAGAAATGGGGTTCTCTAGTTGGCTAGGGTTTGCACCTTTGTCCAAGTAGGGACCCTTCCTTTTAGTCAGGATAAGGGAGTTACACTCCTAAAATAACCCCAGCTCACCCCCTTGGTAGCCTGGCACGAGCAGTCAGGCTTATCTTAGTGGCAGTGTGTAGAGCATTTGCACATAATTACTCACACTAGGTACGGTCTCAATCAAACTACAGACACAATTGTATTAACCCATGTCAAGAGAAAAAACCTAGCGTGTTGTACAAAGTAGGGGGATCCCTTTTTAAGGATGAGAACCCTCACTCACCCGAATGCGTCAGGCTTCATCATAGGGTTTCCTCCCCAGTGTGGGCTTCAACTCTCCAAAAAGGATGGAAGAGGAGCTGAGGTGTTTTATTTGGTTGTTGGTAAGAGGGTACCAAAAAACACAGTGAGTGAGGGGCAGGGTGCAAAAAAGAAAAAGTAAGTGTGTGAAAATTGGTAAAACTGTCTCTAGGAAACCAAATGACTTTATTGTGCGGTGTCCCGGGGCAGCATTAAAAACTAAGAGGACTAGTGGTTAGCAACAAATAGACCCCTAATATTGGGACAACATGATTCTGCCCTCTGTTAGACCCCCAACAGGGTTCAATGGGCATTCGTCAGGACTGGAATTGCAATTAGTCACCCAGCATAAAGAACATAAAAATAATGTGTACACAAGAAACAGACGTTTATACTGGCCCCCAAAGATTGGTAGCCGTATACAGAGAATTTTGTGGAATACGTGGTCTCATCTGTAAAAAATAGAAAACAAAACATAACCAGAATTCTTCCAGTTTGTTTGAACAAACAATCTTAAAAGAACAGGAAAAGGAGAAAAGGAGAAAGATCCCTAAACATCAGTAATCCCAAAGGAGGGGTACCCTTTGGCTGAAGAGAGGTAATCGAACACAAGTGACCAGGTAATCTCTAAAATAATTTTTTTCAGACACCTCGGATTACTGGTGTTTGGGGATCTTTCACCTTTTCCTATTGTTTTAAGATGTATCTGTAGATTCTGAGTTTAGGCATACTAAACTTTATGTTCCTATCTGGTCCAAATGGTAAGTTATATTTATAAGACATCATAAATTAACTCCCATGCTTTCCTATGGACAGGTAGCCTTTCAATAGTGAAAAACGAAATTGTCAGTATTTCACTATCAGGATATGCCACACACATCAGGGAATGTCCTACCTTTCACCTACACTGCACCCTGCCCACATGGGTACCTTGGCCCTACCTTAGGGGTGACTCACATGTAAGAAAAGGGATGGTCAGTGCCTGGCAAGTGGGTGTCCTTAACAAGTTGACATGGCAGTACTAGACTGCACACAGACACCTCAGTGACAGGTCTGAGTTACCTTTGAAGGGCTGCTTGTGTGGGTGGCACAACCAGTGCTGCAAGCCCACTTACAGCATTTGATTTACAGGCCCTGGGCACACACAGTGAACTGTACTTAGGACTGACTAGTAAATAATAAAAACAATCATGGAATCACCAATCAATAACAACAATTTACAACAGGAGCACTGGCCCTTTAACACTGAACAGCATTGAGAAAGTGCGCAGAGACACTAAACCAGCAAAAACAGAGTCAAAACCGTGAGGTAGGAAAACAAAAAGACAGGGGAAACACAGAAAAAGATGTAAAGTCTAACAATTATTTAAAGAGCAAAACAGGCACTTTGCTAACTGACTGTACCAATTTCTTAATTTATTAGGGTCTCGGGTTCCCATACAAAGTTCAAAACTATAGGTTCTTCTGGAGGTTTTTGTCCCATAGGAATCTGTCTCAGCGGGTGGTAGCTAACAAGTGATCCCCTTCTCTAATGACAAGTAATCCAAATTGACTTAAAGTACCTAGTGTGTTATTCTTGGCAGGTCTTAATCTGAAATAATGCACTGTATAGAAGTCCTGTGCTCGGTTGAATCAGGTTGCTTTTAGAATTCTGTGTTTTATAATATTAGTGACCCGTACTTAATGGGCTTTATTCTTCTTTTATCACTATGTATTTATTTGTGATCAATTCTGCGTACTTTAATTGTTCTGTGAACCAAAATAAAGTAATAATGGATACAAAAATAACCCCTTTTATTGCCTCCCGTGGTTGTGTCGATTTTTCTTTCCCCCGAACTCTATGACTATGGTGTCCCTACTAATGTAAGCTTTCTAGGGCTACTTCAACTTAAACAAATCCCTAAAACATAATTAGAGGGAACACCATAGTGACACACAAACCCAATTTACTTTTTTTTAGAAAAATACAAAATATTTATTAATACAATTTTCTAGTTTGTTCAATATATTATAAATCACAATTAATTACATAAAAAGACAATAAAACAAACAATTATCATAGAGACTTTCACAATCGCACAACATACATACCACATTCATTCTTTCCCACATATACTCAATTCACACAAAAACATTGAAATTGATTTTCACAAGATATGCAATATCGATGATATGCAATCTAATAAGACCAAAAACATAATCAATTTATTTGGATGAATTGATAGGTCTTTATGTAGAAACGGGTGCAAGGCTGACTCAACGTGCGTTTCGACAGAAACACTGTGTTCATCAGGAGTTTCACCTCTAGATGTTGTGCAAGAAGTCTCAAGATAATATCGCCAATGAGAAGGGGAGGCAACAACTAGATGGTCTTCCGCAAAATTACTGTGATCTGATAAAAAAAGGACAAATTCCTTACAAGACGCAGGTCCCAAGAACCGCGATGTTAATGATGATAATAAACGATGTAGTCACGTTAGAAATTCTATCTGTCCCTCTTATTTGAGGTGGACCTAACTCGAGCCAGAGAGAGGTGCACAGCATCACACTATGTATGATGAGTGCTTGACAATATCGAGAAATGGCAGGACGAAAGGATGAAGAAACCAGACAGCCAGTCCTGGGTAAATACGAAGCCTGAGGCGATGAGCATATAGATATGGGCGGAAAACCTATCCCCATGAAGGGGATAGTTCATGGGGATAGGTTTTCCGCCCGTGCAGCCTGTTATCCAGCATCTAGCCGTCATCCTCGCGCCATAGCTATACGCTTCACACTAGTTTCTCAGGGGTCCCCTCTTTTTTGCATATGGTATCCCTGCTTCCATATGCACTGGATAACATGCCTGTAAGATGCACACGGAGAAAAACGAAGTTTCAAAAGCACACACAAGCTCGCTTACCTGTACATCCTTGTATTTGTCTCGTAAATCCATAAGCCGGTGATAAGCTTTAATAGCCTCTTTAAACTCTCCCACATCTGTGCACGTGAGGATATAGTTTTCCCATATCTGCCAGTGTTCGTAGTTGCATTTGATTGCTTCCTGCAGTGTTCGATAAGCTTTCACTCTGGTTACAAAAGTTGAAACAAATGTGTAGTTCAGTTGAAGACTGAATTAGAGGTTCATTATTGACAACGGCCCATACGTACATGATATTGCTAATGCAAATTCTTAATAAAAAAGAATGATCACATTTAGTCTGTTTGGCACAAATCTGCAGTAAGACCAGTTTCCCTGGTCTGTTCTGTTTTTAGGTCCGGCTAATTAAGCATTAGCTGTCTACTAGAGCTCATGTAATCGCAAAAAATAAGAAAACAAACATTTGCAATGCAATAGGTCTCGCATTAGGAAAGTTTGATCTATTGGTATTGTAAATTACTATTTTTTTATTTATGTGTTGGTTTTTAAAATAGCGAAATTAATAGCTTTGTCATTTACAATGCCAATAGTTTTAACTTTTGCAAACGTGACACTTATAGCATTTGTAATGCAATATGTGTTGTATTCACATGACTTAGATGTATTAATATTACTTATAACAATGGCTTTTATTTTTTTTAATAATTAATACTTACATAAAAGTGATTGTAATTTATAATGGCAATAGCTTAAACTTTTGTAAATAACTTTTGGGAAGATTATGTTCATTGTATTTTATTGTGATGAAAATCCAAGAACAGCAGTGAAATATTAACATCTTTTTGTGACATTTGTAATAAAGCTTGAAACATTGAGAGAACATATTAGAACCAGTTGTTGTTGAATGGTTGCACAGAGTGATGCGTTGGCGTTCAGTGGTGCTGAGTGATGCTGTGGCGTTCAGTGGTGCTGACTGATGCTGTGGCCTTCAGTGGTGCTGAGTGATGCTGTGGCCTTCAGTGGTGCTGAGTGATGCTGTGGCGTTCAGTGGTGGTGCTGTGGTGTTGAGTGGTGGTGCTGTGGTGTTGAGTGGTGCTGTGGCATTGAGTGGTGCTGTGGCGTTGAGTGGTGCTGTGGCGTTGAGTGGTGCTGTGGCGTTGAGTGGTGCTGAGTGATGCTGTGGCGTTGAGTGGTGCTGTGGCGTTGAGTGGTGCTGAGTGATGCTGTGGCATTCAGTGGTGCTGTGGCGTTGTGTGGTGCTGAGTGATGCTGTGGCATTGAGTGGTGCTGTGGCGTTGAGTGGTGCTGTGGTGTTGAGTGGTGCTGTGGCGTTGAGTGGTGCTGTGGCGTTGAGTGGTGCTGTGGTGTTGGGTGGTGCTGTGGTGTTGGGTGGTGCTGTGGTGTTGGGTGGTGCTGTGGCGTTGAGTGGTGCTGTGGCGTTGAGTGGTGCTGAGTGATGCTGTGGCGTTGAGTGGTGCTGTGGCGTTGAGTGGTGCTGTGGCGTTGAGTGGTGCTGTGGCGTTGAGTGGTGCTGTGGTGTTGAGTGGTGCTGTGGTATTGAGTGGTGCTGTGGCATTGAGTGGTGCTGTGGCATTGAGTGGTGCTGTGGCATTGAGTGGTGCTGTGGTGTTGAGTGGTGCTGTGGCGTTGAGTGGTGCTGAGTGATGCTGTGGCATTGAGTAATGCTGTGGCATTGAGGGATGCTGTGGCGTTGAGTGTTCTATTGTATGCAGAAAATGTAAGAAGAGTGGGCATTATGCCAGGATGTGTAAACATTTAAAGCCAAAGAAGAAACATTTACATTTGTTTGAAGAAGTGGGGGAGGAGTCAAACAAATAAGTGTTCCAGGTTGTGCATGAGGCAACGGGTAAGAAGAACATTCCCGACATGTGTGATAGCATGCAATAAGATTTTGAGGCTAGTTATGCACGAATATTTTGGTGGGGGAATTAGTGCATGGTTGGTTAATGAATGGTATTTGTTTGCAGAGATGAGCTGTTTGCCACTTAGTGAAAGCAGCAGGTACACAATGGGATGTTGTGGGGTAAGGCGCTGCTCAGCTGTCCTAACAAAGAAACGCCCCCGCAATAAAAATGTCAGCTTATGGGAATTAAGACGTAAAAATAGTAAAATACGCCCTTGCCATCAGTGCATTCCGCCAATGCACATAACCTTGATAAACCTATTGCGGCCTGGAGCAGGCTTGCAGGGTAGTTGCTATTAAGTACTATGGAGCGCTGGGGCGAACCGTGCTCGTCGGGGTTGGCTGCAGGCAGTGGCTCGGCTCCTGTGATGTGTTTGAAACTTCAAAGGTAAGTCTTATCTCTGAAAAAATGAAATGAGGGCTTTCTTTCTCCCACCCTAACCGAGAACTTAATTGTTGTGAAGCAAGTTTATTGGCGTTTCTTTCGCTCAGTGGTGCCGCAGATCTTTTATTTATATAGGTGTGGTGTAATGTCGGGATGTACAAAGGCTGCACTCCCTTTATCTATACATGAATATTTAAATCACAAGGTAGCAGGGAAGCTGGCAGCTGTGCGGCTATCCCTGAAATGATGCGGTAACCAGATGTGTGCTCTGAAATTCTAATATTCAATGTTATGGTGTGATGGCATTGCGCTGAGGGGGCGGGGGAGAGCATTCCTTTGAGGTCTGAAGCTCTTGCTGTGGCGGGTCTGATGCGTGCGACAAATGGTGATTTGTGAGGTGGGGGGGAGAGGAAGGGATTCCTGAACTGCACATGAAGTCTGGTGCTGCGAGGCTGATGAGCGGGGGAGCAGGGGCTTGCATATGGGGTGTGAGTGAGGCCAAGTGCGCGCCTGGCGAAGCGTCACGCTTCAGTAGACAACATGCATTGGGAGGAATCCGCTTATTCAACAGTGTTACTTCCTCTACAATAGTTTGGAGCTATAAATTGCTCGACCTAAAAAATGGCAAAAAGAGGAGACTTATGGTCATTGTATTTGTTGTTCAAGCATTTCACAGCCGGTTGACTGCCTAGCAGCTGTGTTACTCGGCCTAAGCAGTGCCTCCATCACAGTGAATGGATGGTGACTTCTTAGTGCAGTGGAGGGATGATGTTCTAATACAAGTTCACAGCCGACTGCCACACTAAAAACACCCTTGTAGCTGCTAGACTACACCAAGTCTCTGGTTCTGTGGTACCACAAGACCTGTAGCAACTCTGTGTCATATTGCATGTACCAGCACCAACAGGGTCGTCAAACCAATTTATGAGGTTGTCTGAAACCAGCAGCAGCATGGCTGTGCTTTGGTCTGTGAGGGGCCCCATTGTAGGGAGATACTTGAGATCAGGAGGCTGTGGAGAGTGTGAATCCGTTGCTCCTCAGCTTTCTTTGGGACTTTTCCCTGAGAGCCTATGTGTTTCCACATTTTCTCCTCATGGTGAGCTCTCTCTCTTGTTTCTGCCCCTCCGGAAAGCTGTCTCATCAGCAATATTACATTTCAGCTTCACAGGCTGCTTTTTTAACAGCATTGAGCAAGAGCAGAACAGCACAGCACTGCACTGGCAGGCAGAGGGTCTCCACATGGACAGTGCATCATAGACACGCTCTATTCTGTGCGGAATGTACTGAAGCAGAGATGTGGAAGCAGTCCCCTTCTGTTCTCTCCACGCCTGTTATGCCCACTCCCACTGCAAAGCCTGCCTTAGTTTCCATGTTTTTTTCGATTGGGTTAGTTAGCAGAAGGCAGTGTCTCCCTCGTTTCCAAGTGATGGGTGGGGGTTGGTTGCGCCAGCCAACGGGTAAGGAGGTGAGGTGATGTCTTCTCTCCAGAGGAGCCTTTGAGGCTGCAGTGACCGTTGTTGGTTTACACACACCATGAATACAAACGTCTTATTTACCCTCACGTAGCAGGACAGATTTGGAGGAAACCCTGTCTGGCATGGTAGTGCCACTGACTCCTTAATGGGGTTTTGGAGCCAAAGATTTCAAGATAGACGTGAGTCAACAGTGGCCCACTCTTCCCCTGTGACAGGATTGGGTATTCTGCTTCTGCGGAGTGTGTTGTGATAAGGACCTGCAGGCTCCCCTCTGATTAAGACCATGCTCATTGGGATTCAGGAGAGGTGGGTGCAGTTGTCCATCTCCCATTTTCATTCTATGCCAGGATACAGTGTTTCAACAAATGCAAGCGTATGGTCTCCTTTGATGTCCCCTCACTAGAGCGGCCTTGAAGTTTGGTCTTACGAGGTCAAAGTGCAGGAACACCTGCCCCTCCCCCCATACCCGCCTCAAGCACGGAGAATGAGGCGCACAGCCCAACACCAACTCAGGTGCTTGTTTGTGGCTTTCTCATGTCCTCTTTATCAGCCTACCCTGCGAGCCCAAGGTCCTGGTAATACTACAATGACTTACCGGCAATTCCATTATTCTGAGTTATTTCTTTCTCATTACAGTCCTATACAAATGTGGAGATCGCTTCGTCTCACGGAGCCATAGTTACTAGTCCTTTGTCAGTATCACCTTCTCAAACGAATATGAACTATTGCGCTCTCATTAAGGTTTTGTCTCTTCACTTGACCATCTTGTTATCTTAAGCTATTCTCCAATAACAAACCTAGACCTGGAGATTACTCTCCGAAGAAAAGGGGAGTTAGGGTGGGTGTAACCAACTGTTTGTTTGTTTATAAAGTTTTATATAGCGAAAGAGGAAAACATAATTCACAGTAATCGACTAACTAGTAAGCAATTATGGCAACACCTTCCTCATTACAGTCCTATACCAAATGAGGAATGTAAAGCTTTGTGGGTAATCAAGGCTAAATATTGCCTTGAACTGGAATCACATCAGCCAAATCATGAATGCCATAGTGTCCATTTGAATGAAGAGTGCCCCAAAAATGTAATTCCAAGCCACTGAAAGAACCTTGGAACCAAAATTCCCATAATGCAACCCCCACACTGAATCAGATAATGTTTAACCAACATTGAAGGCGATGCCCAAGTTGCACCGTGTAAATTTCCAAAACTGATGTTCCCTGAACCTCTGCCCATGGCGGAGACATGCATCATGTTGATCTTAGCCATCAAGGATTGAATTGAAGATTTTAATCCTTTGCTTAAAGGGCCAAAACTAAAAAACACATTTTCCACCTACCTGAAAGAAGAATTTTTCTTGATATAAATAGGAACTGGCCTCTTCACATCCAAGGGATGAGATGACAGTTGATCAGAAGAGGAGTCAATAACCATCTCAGGGAAAATCACCTCTTGTCACTCATAAGAAGGAGAATCCACATTTGGTTTAAAGTTTGGACTAGTTCTCATCACAAGTCTGTCAGAAAAAATGTCAAATAAGGGGATCTGAAATGCAGAGATCCTAATTCTCCCAACCTCCGTGCTGAGATGATGGCAACTAAAAAGAAGACCATCCAAGTCAAGCAGTGTAGACTGGCTAACTCCAGTGATCCAAGGGAGCTTTCTATATCAACTCTAGCACCAGATGCAAAACAGTCTACAAACCTTCTTTTTTCATTGATGGTATTGGAACACAAAAACCCCTCAGCAGCCTGCATACATAAGATTCAAGGGAGCCTATATACCTTGCCAAGGTTGTCTAAATGCCTTAATGGCTACCCACTGAAGCGTCAGGGTTGCAGGAGAAAGGCCTGAGTCAAAATCATCTAGAAGGATAGAAAGAACCTTTATCCCCTAAAATGAGGTAGGACATAGATATTTGGGGATAAACCACTTTCTAATTCACTCCCAGTAGACCCTCACCTTGAACCATGGACGCTACTATTAAGTCACTTGAAAACCCGCTTTCCTACAAACTTAACCTCTTAACTTTCAAACCCGTAATTTAAGCTTTGACAGGGACATCAGATTTCGGGAGAGATTAAAACAAGGAGAAGGACACAAAGAAAGAACTCACTTCTGATCCCTACCCATCTGACAAAGAACGGGAAACCAATAACAGCAAGCCAAGTGGGATCAATCATTATCACCAATGCCTACTCTGTCTTGATTTTCATGAATAATTTTGGAAAAGGGGGAAAAGCATAAAGATGGCCAGGGTGCCATGGATAAGACATTGCATCCATAGCAGAGACCTCCACCTTCCTGTACCTGAAGAAGAATTTCTGGCACAACGCATTCTCCTTGGTCACAAATAGATCTGGTAATGGATTGAGATGAAGATCCTGAGATGATGGAAGAAAACCCTGCTGAATTTGTCCTCCAACATATTCTCCTTTCTCTTTTTACATACTGCTGTGAAGGAAGGTACATTCCCTTTTGACCATCTGAAAATCCGCTCTCTTCTGTCTGCTAGACAGAGTGCGTCCCTTTGCCTGTTCAGATAAGATCGAGTCATTATACTGTCCATTATTATCACCACTAAACAGCCAATAGTGTGATGAAAAAAAGGCGAATACGTTATGCTTCACTCTCTTCAGTTCCTTCCAATTAGAAAAATATTTGACCATCTGAAAAGGCAATCTGCCCTTGAACATTTGAGTGTCCAATATTGCTCCCATCCACACCTATTTGCATCTGTCATGATAACTTTAGTCTTGGAAGGAGTCAAAGATGTCTCAGTTCTCAGATGCAAGGGATTGAGCCACAGGTTCACTTCTTGATTCACCTCCTGTGACAACAGAAGAAGAGTATTCTGGTCCATCGATCCCACATGCCACCGTTTCAGAATGTGGCAGACAAAGACTCCCAGTTGAAATTTCGCCCAATAGATAACTAGGGCTGCAGCTAGATCTCCCTGCACCTGCTGCCAGCTTCATGCTCTTCATACCCCTATGGCCTTGCAACTAGGAAATATGACTTCATATCTTCAAGTTCCTTGTTTCTGACAGGAGAACCATCCCCACATCTTTACAAAACCTTGATCCAATAAATTTCATTAACTGAAATGAAATCAGGTTTGATTTTTTTCCAATTTATTTCAAACCGATGATCATGCAAAGGAGTACCTTCTGAAGATGATCCCTAGTTTGCTGAATCCAGGGGGGAATGAATCATCCAATCATTCAACTATGGTTGTATTGATATACCCTTCTTGTGCAACAGGGTTACCAATGGAGCCAACACCTTAGTGAAAACCCTGAGCGTTCTTTGTTGAACAACTGTGAGAAAAAAGAATTGAAAGTGGTGACAAACCATAGGGACTTCTTATGCTCTTGATAAATCAGTAGGTGGAGACAAGCAGCTGCACATCCAACTTCAACATTAATTCCGTTTTGGAACCAAAGGTATTATTCTCTGTAGGCATTCAGTTTTGAAAGAAATTGTGGACTGTTGACTGACTTGTCCTGCATAACATCGGGTATGCGGGAATGGTTCTTATTAGTCCCAATAAAAAACCCTCATGCACGTGTTGGTTATTGGCGATGTTAAGCGGTATATCTTGGTTCTCCGCTGTCCCTTCCACGTGTCTGCATAATCATGGGATTTAGTGGTTTATGCAACCTCCAACCGGGAGGTGATACCCTCAGTTAAAAACAGTAGTGATCAGTGATGGTGATGGTGACGTGAAAAAGTGAAAATTAGTAAAAAGTCTCTCTCTTCCAGACAAATATTTTAATAGTTCTGGTTTCTGGAGGCAAATGTAAAAATTTTGATGTAGGTGAACAAGAGTGGTTATGACTCTTTCACACTAGAATTGTGGTATACGTCGACATGTTTCAGCCCTTGGGTCGCCAGAAGGCCGGTGGGGCTTTCATCAGGACAACGGTGCAGGGTGTATAGAGACCTCTCACGTCTCTATATGTGAAATTTCAAAGCGAAATTAGATTTAAAGGAACATGTCGTTATGCTGTTCCTAAAGAGGTCAAATAGTACCTGGAAAGAAAAAAGACATACTAGACAATGGGAAAAAGGGGTATGGGAAAACACATAAGACTAGTCAACTGGTTTGTAAATACCAGGAACACATATAACGCACATTGGCGTAGCAACTGAAAAATGGTTTTCCCATACCACTTTTTCCAATTGTCTAGTATTTCTTTTTTCTTTCCAGGTACTATTTGACCTCTTTAGGAACAGCATAACGACATGTTCCTTTAAATCTAATTTTGCTTTGAAATTTCACATATAGAGACGTGAGAGGTCTCTATACACCCTGCACCGTGGTCCTGATGAAAGCCCCACCGACCTTCTGGCGACCCAAGGGCTGAAACATGTCGACCTATATCACAATTCTAGTGTGAAAGAGTCATAACCACTCTTGTTCACCTACATCAAAATGTTTAAATTTGCCTCCAGAAACCAGAACTATTAAAATATTTGTCTGGAAGAGAGAGACTTTTTACTAATGTTCACTTTTTCACGTCACAGTCACTATCACTGATCACTACTGTTTTTAACTGAGGGTATCACTTCCCGGTAGGAGGTTGCATAAACCACTAAACCCCATGATTATGCAGACACGTGGAAGGGACAGCAGAGAACCAAAATATACTGCTTAACATCGCCAATAACCAACACGTGCATGAGGGTTTTTTATTGGGACTAGTAAGAACCATTCCCGCATACCCGATGTTATGCAGGACAAGTGATCCTTCCCTTTTGATTAGATTATCTAGGATTGCAAAAAACTGAATGGATCACGAATTCCTCCCCTCCCCCAACTTTGATTTTGACTGTTGACTTACTTCAGGTCTAGACCCAGCCGGCAACCACCTGAAGATTTCTCCACAAACAACCGGATTGAGTAGATTCCTGAGCCTTTCTCTTCTCTCTGACTGGAAGAACTGTCTTTTTCCTGAAAAGATCTTGTACTCCCACCCAAAAGGCAGATGCTTCTTCCTTGTTTCTCGGGATAGGGATGAAAATCTGTTCTGGAGGTTTTGAGTAAAAGTCTATACTTTAGCCTTGCTTGACGATATTCACAACCCAAAGAAACATCCCATCCTGTTTCTAAACTATCCAAATGTCTCGGACACGACACCCCACCAGTGGGTCAGTGTTTGAATATCCTTGGTTGTCAGGAGAGCTTATTTTTTTGGTTAGCAGGATGTTGGTTGGAATTTGCATTCTTGCACTCCTTCTTAGGCTGGAACCGTCTTCTTTTGGACTACCTGTGCGCATCTTGGGAAGAAGATGAGATTGACTTCCATTTATAAGTAAATGCATGCTTACAGTTTTTAAATACTTTTGTGACATTGGAATTAAGCTGTTCTCCATAGAGATACACTTCAGAGAAAGGAATATTTTGCAGTGCAGTCATTTTGAAATGTTCAGCTTTCCAATCTCATAACAAAATTTGTCTTCCAGCCAGAATAGAATACCAGCCGACATTGCTGAAGCCCTGAGACTGCCAGAAGAGACATCAGTTAGAAATCTGTCTTGAAGCTCCATGTTAGTTAGAGTGTCAAAGCAGTCATTCCCTTCCTGCATGGTTGCAACAAAACCATCAAAAGTCTTGACCAGTGACTGCACCAGGTAAGCAGGATATATTCCAACGCATACGACCAAGTACAGGGCCACATAAGTTTCTATTAGAGCTGACTTGGTTTTCTTGTCCATCTCATCTGAAGGTGTACAGTTATTCGAACTGACCGACGTCTTTCCAGCGATGTTTACCAACATGGAGTAATTTCTGCATAAACTTTGTTTGATTTGCTCAGACGCTCCGTCCATCATTCCCTTTGGTATTGCTTTGCATAAACTTTGGGACCAACAGATGGTCCCACTCTTTCTATTCTATTAAAATAACACATTTGATCTTGTTATGTAGTGATTGAGCTGATTCTCAAAATTCTAAACACTGAGCAAAAAGTGTAGAAGCCTCATCCTCCACCATCTCTATCAAAAGAAAACCCAGAATATATCTGAGAAGTGAAGGGATCGGTTCCATTCCCTTCTTTATCACATATTTCCCTTTTTAGAAGCACCAGCAGTCTAATGAGAGGATGAACTAGAAGAAAGGCACTGGAAATTTGAATCTACTGCATCCCTTACACCCTGTACAGATTTAGCAGAGGAGGTTCGTCTTGATCAAATCCGCCCACTCGGTATATCCTCGTTTGAGGGGAGCAATTTATGATGCTTGCATTTACAGTTCTTTTTCCCTCCATGGGTTTTCAAAAACAAATACTAATCCTGTTAAATAGGGAAAAATCAAGCCTATTTGACAAAAACCAAACTATCTATGATTTGTTCTAAGGTCAATACTGGGTTCACCTGTAAACCCCTTATTCGAGTGGCTGAAGAAAGAGTTCCTCAAGCTGGATAAAATAGGTTCTCCAAGCCTGCCCAGGCCTTAAAGGGGAACCAATTTAAGCAGAGGTTAAAAATCTTCCATTTCAAATTCTTCTTTTCCTTTTTTCTTAATGTGACCTGACACATGGCCCTTTTTTTAAAACCAGGACTCACATTTTTAACGTTTAGAATGAGAGTCTAAGATCTTAACTATCAAGACATAGCAATTCCTATTTTGAAATTAATGGCCAAGTTTAAATATGTTTACAAATTATAAACTATCCAGTGTCTCCTCGCTTCTTAAAAGCATTGAAAACAAACACCTGAAAGCAGTTGCCTTTAATACTCATACCACTGTGCTCCCTCCAGACCCAGTTTCCTTCACTTCCTTTATTTGTCCTGTTGTTCAGGCCCTACTGTGAGTGTACCCTATTCCTCTAAGTATCCCGTTCCATGGTCTTATTCTCTTTCTGTTTTCATGACCAGTTTATCATGGGGTTTACCCCTGCTCCCAGGGCCTAGAAACAATATGCTGACACGTGGTGACTTGAAGCAGACAACTGTCCCTGTGCTGCTATGGTGGTCTATGGAGAGATTTCTCCTCAGCACTGGGCCCATCTCTCTGAACATAAGAACACCACATTTCCACTCATTCCGCTGCAGAGTAAAATGTTCTGGAGAACCAAGTGTCGGCAGAAACAGGAGGAAGGAAGAGAAGGCGGGAAAGTCTAACACCAAGGCAGCGGTCAGTCGCTGGGACATGTTTTGCCAAGGTGAGAGGAACCTTGTCATATCCTCTGGCAAACACCTGTCTGCTCTACCAGGATATCTCTACAAAAGGTAAAGGGCAGGTATGTGCACCTGCAGAGGCAGAACCTGGATAATACAGAGGTAAAGTTCTAATGTCATACCCTGTAATCTCCAGGAATGTGGCTGGTGACATAGGAGCCAGAATAGACATGAAAGGACAGCTAGAGAGCAGAGCAGCCAATGTTTGGAATCCATCAAGGACAAGTGTTTGGAGAGCTGGCAAGCAGTGAGGGGGGTTGAAGAGAGCACACACTCACACAAACACACACACACACACGATTGGAGAAGGCGAGAACATACACTGACAGAGATGGTTTATAGAGGTAAAGCATATATACCAGCATGTCAAGCTGCCCTACAAATGTTTACAAATTCATACACAAACACATAGCAAGTACAGTATAGGCAACCACAGGTTAAGCTTCTCACACACATACAGAACAGTAGCCTAAGTAGAAACAGTCAAACATTTTCTGACATAAGAGTATGGAGCTGTACTACAAGCTTCTCTCTTAACAGAGCTGGCACAGCACAATTAGCAACAGTGCAAGCTATACGTGTTCATGTTTGGAAACATACCTCTAATCAAATAAATATATCATGACCAGCATAGGTAACAGCCCTACCAGACTCTTCTTCGCTCAAATTAAATCACCCACCCACATATATTCTAACATACTGTGAAGCTCCAACCTTCGCACCAGTAGTGCCCGCTTCCCCGTGATGATAGAAGATATATGCCCTTAACTGACTGCTTGTGAGGACCACATTTGAGGGTTGAGTTTGCAAGTAAGCCTTAATCAGGATTATAGTTATACAATCATGTTTTTTCCTGTGCTTACTGGCACCTACTAGCAGCAGCAAAGACAAAAGGCTTCACTTAGAGGAGAAACTGCCACCCCACTGATTAGGGAGGTGGTGTGTGGTGTAATAGATGAGCGAGTTTTCCAATGCAAGAATGAGCCAATGAGCTGATGCAAGAATGTGTGACCAAGAACCTGAATGATGACTGATTCAGCTCATGGATTAATGGGTGAGAGCGTGCACTGTTGGAAGCATCCAGCACCTTTCATTCATACGCCAAACCTATTGTTCTTGCTTATTTAGTATACTTAAATTTAGAGACAACAAATGTTATTGACCCAAAAGAAATCTTAGGGGTTGCTAGCTGTGATCAAGATGCAGCCACCATTCTAGCTACAGAAAAAAACGCACAAGCACTGACAAAGCCATTCCTTCTGGCTATATTATAATGTAAAAGGTTTTAATAAGCTTCCCTTTCAGAGCAAACAGATACAGCATGAGCATTAGCAAGGCTTGCGTCCTTCGTAAGGAAAGATCAGAAACAACCTAGGCAGGAGAGATGCATGCATGGCTCAACCAGCCATTCTACAACTCTGCCACTCTGGCTTCTCATTGGAAGCCAGTAGGCTATGGTGCTACTTTTAGAGCAGGCTAGGGTGCTGGTTCTGGTCTCCTTCACTGTAGGGCTGGTATTAATGTTTTGCCTGAGCAGATTTAGATTCCTAGGCTAGCCTTGTAAGCACAATTCCTTACTTAGAGAACAGGTACAATAGAGACATCACCAATACAATTTATTTAAAAAAATCATAGGTGCAATAGAGATCAAGCTTCATTTACCTAAATAGAACATTTACAGTATAAGCAGCAGCGGTGCAAGCTTAGCACAGGCATGGGTGCAGTCTTCCCTCACATACAAAGAACACGTACAGCACAAGCAGCGATTGTGAACGTTTTCCATGATCTCAAGTACCTTCGAGTGTTCATAACTGATGCCCTCTAAGTTGGTACACGATATGAAAATCAAATCCTGCAGGCAGAGCTAGACACATTTTGGGGTTGCAGGCAGATTGAAAAGCAGAGAGCAAGCAGTGTGGAGCAAGAGAAAGAAAACAAAAAAACAACAATCAGCAGAAAAAGGAAGTTGAGTTACCATTCTAAGATGTACAGACCGCCGGTAAGGCGTCATATAGATCACTATTTCTACATTTTTGTGGGGCTCGCCTGGAACACAGTGGAACTGTGTCACTGCTTTGCCTTGAGAATTTGTGCCCTATGTACAGGCCGCTTGTGGTGTCGATTGTCATCTGCCTGAAGTCCCTTCAGGAACACTTCTTAAAGTAGAGCCATTAATTTTAGAGGATAAATCTGGTGCTCTGTTTCTTGATCTGGAGACCACCTTTCTGGATTGTGTCCAGCGCTCGTGGTCACGTTTTGAGTACTGTGCCCAGTTCCAGAGGCTGCTTCAGCAGTATTGTGTCCAGTTCTTGAGTCCACCTCTGACTTACAGTGTTTAGCTCTGGAAACCACCTCTGCCATATTATGGTAAGATTTTGGGGGCATCTCTAGGCAATATGTATCTAGTTCTGGAGGCCACATCTTGAGTATGGATTGCAGAGCTAGAGGCACTAAAGGCCACATCTGCATTGGTGAGTCCACTTCTGATGGTCATCTCTATCATATTGTGGTTATGTGGATATGAATTCATGCGGGTGACAGGGTGGAGGAGTAGGCTTACCAGGGATTGCCTAGGTTGGTGGATGAGAGTATGAGAGAGGAAATGAGTGGATGTATGGTTGGGTGGGTGACTGGATGGGTGGTTAAGTGTGTTGTGTTCAGTGGATACCTGCAGTGTTGTCTGAACATGCTGGTTTTAAGTAGTAACATTGTGTGATTGGATTAACGAGTGGGTAAATGAAGGAGTGATAAGGGAGTTGAGGATAGTAGTGACTTTTTGTGGGAGGAGTTGCTGCAAAGACTAGGTGGTTGAAAGCTGATGGTGGCAGGAGGGTTCAGTGCAATGGGTATGGCCATCAGCTGGTAGAGGACTGGCACCATTCCACTGAAACTGACTTAGCGATACTGTCAACAAAGTTAACTTCCAATTGTATCAATGATGAATAGGGCCACTCTACAGCAGAAGTATCTGTAGCCCTAAAAAACAATTTTGGGATATAATAGGTGCTGTAGATGGAGAAACAATGTAAGCTTTATTCAAGGAGTTTCAAGAAGAAACATGCTTATAAGTGAAGGAAATATTTCACAGTTTTCCTTAGAAATAAAAAAAGTATTTCTGTGGAGCAGCAGCAGTATCACATTTACACAAACTGCAACTTTTTAAAATTTGACACGTGGCAAAGTGGGGTGTTATTGTGAACTCAAACAGACTTTCTGAGAAAACAGTATTTGGATAAATTGGTGTATTTAGGTATCCAAGAAAAGCCTGACACTGGTTTACAATTATGTGTACAATAAAAAGGCTGGAACCTATGAGCATCTACAAAATAAGGATTTTGGTTATAGTTTAAGAGGATCAGGCTGATCCTCTGCATGGTTGTTGCGAACCATAGACAAACATGTGATGCTCTTAAGTCAAAAGCCTGCCAAAGGCAACTATCGCCACAACACCAAGCCCACAAATATTTGCTGGGAACATTGATAGCATACACTTGTGAAACTATCATTGGGCATTTTCGTCATTACTAAGGTGTGAACTAAGAATACAGGCCATGTTGACTTCAGGCTAGCAAATAAACTTAACTTTAGACACACACATATAGATGCATGCCCGGGAAACAAAAGACGTGGGGAGAGGATGTGGCCTAATGGCTATATCGGTCGACCTTGAGGCTGGGGGAACTGGGTTCAAGTATCGGCAGGGAAGCTCAACATCCTGCGAGTCTGGTCAAACCACTTAATCTCCCTGTGCCTACCAAAAATGAATGTGTCCGTCTGTAATGTAACTGGTGCTCATGTAAAGTGCTCTGATACCTTCGAGTCAAGTTCACGCAATATAAAACACCAGAAAAAAAAGAAGGAAAGTTATAATTAATCTTTAAACTGGTCACGAAACACAAACTATTACTAATTGTTGGAATTTCTTTTATTAATACTGTTCAGACCAATATTATTTTGAGATCAAGCCCTTCATGGTACTCGTCCTCCTCCACCACAACTACTTTGAATCTCTGTTACAAAAGGGAAGTATTGACAGTGCTCTTAAGTTCTTCCTTTAGGGATTTCAATATGGTATTCTGCTTACTGTGTTCTCCTCTGGGTGGCAAATGCTGCCATCTTCCTTGCTAGCTCTGTGTAGCACCACACAAGTGAGTATGGCAGTTGTGATGGAAGGATAGCAAAGTTGGCATTTTGCAATCCTCCCAACAATATTTTTATTAGGGAGGTTAGTTCTTCAAATACTTTTTGTGAGGGTACTATTAATAATAATATTTAAAAACACATTTGTGAAATCTTTATGCAAAAGTCTTAACCAATTTTAGAAAAAATAATCAAATTTGGAACTTTTGGGCTACAAATTATCTGTGGCTATGTACATTGTAGGGCATGGTCACAAGCAAGACTTAAGTTTTGTATCAAGCAAGAAAAAAGCTTTAGTTATGGGTCCTGCTTACCTACAGAAGGAAAGCATATGCGTATTAGAAGTGTTCTGGCCTTAGTTAGGATTTGAACATTTTCAGCAGTTTCTGTCCTTCTTTTGAAGCCAAGCAACTGAACAAAAAATTCTATTTTTAAAAAAGCATGGCAGTCATACAGATTTAGTTAAATGTTATACTAGGATATTTGAATTGCGTGTGGCAAACGTTTACAAATTTCGACCAATCTTTCCTTTTCTGAAAAGTGGGGTCTTCCCATGAATCATTCAATTTTTATGGTCTAGTATCACTCACGTACAAAGTTCACGAGCTACTAGCTCAAGAACTGCTTCTTATTCAATTCTTTTTCTTGCAATTGGGAATTCCTTTCAATGAACCTACACTATTTAAATAAATTATCAATGGCAGCCCCCAATCATTGTTTAACATTGTTCAATATACATGTACTACGCATGTTCAAGATTCCATCAAGTAGACATGTAACCCTAGGGCATGCAGCATACAGACACACCAGGATTAACTACAAAAGCATTGAACAATTATTGCAGAGAAAACAAAGAACATTACTGCTGCTACCCACATGTGCCTATTACAAGTAACAGATGTGCCCGCTCCGCTGGCTCAGACTTGCATTTTTCCTACTATTACGTCTTTATCCTAATTTCTATAACATTTTATATCTTCTGCCATACCCAAAACTGGTATGTCATACAACCAGCCGCTTTCTCTACCTGCCAGTGTATGTTATGGACCTGTGCACCTGGTGTTAAGGGATTTTGTAGACATTGAATTACAGGCTTTGACCCATAATCATCATGAACATTTATACAAGTCTCTGGGTTATGATTGGCATAATGCAAATGAATAACGTTTATGAGTTTTATGTTTAAAATGGTTTTCATATTTAGCTTTGAAGTGTTTCTTTAAACAAAAGACAAAAGTAGAATATGGACCAAATATGGGGCATTACATCATGGATACTATTCATATAGGGGAACATTATATCGCTCAATTATCTATTGCCTGGCTGAGCGTTCAGACACAGAAAGAGCAGAAAAGCAAACCAATGGGAGTTCCTTAATCTGTATGCACCGCACCATGCCAGAGGATTGCTGATCCTAAAGAGCAGGTAGTGTTGTTACTCATTAATCAACACTAACTGCACAACCAGAAGCAGGGCATATGTGGACCTGCTCTTATTTCCGACTAGCCCAATTTTTAAGTAGACAGAAGTCTAAGAAAGGCCACAACATTGAAACAATGCGCCAACGATGTGGTAAAATCAGCAAAAAGTGATCAAAGAAAATAAAACTGTGAATGTGCAAAAGCAATAAACCACTGACTTCAGTGTGCAAAACAACTGGATCAGGAAAAGAATCAAAGCCTTACAGTTCAGGGGAAGTCTTGCTTCAGACAGACAAGATGGATGCATACTCATTTTCATTACCGCTTCCTCGGATTTTCATTCTCACACAGTAATACTACCTTAAGGGTTGTTGACTGTTGTGCACGTTTATGGGGCGAACAGTTCTTGGGGAGAGCAAGCATACATGGCTAGTAAGAAGAGGTTACTCAAAGCAAAAAGGCAGTTCATTGGCCGTGGTGCCTATTAACAACTACCTGTGTGAGGCAGAGGGGCAGCATTCATCTTTCACTGTTTACCAGTCTTTCTACCATCTCACACCATGGCTCAAAACATGACTGCAGCAGAAGGATCAAAAATCAATTTTGGATTTGACATCTAAGGCTACGGAATAAGGTTTGGCAGCAGATCTGTGCAATCTGAGTCATACGAGGTCACAAATCAATTTGAACACAAAAAGAGGAACATGAAGAGGGACTTCTGGTACCTAGAGAAACATCCTTTGTGATGTCTATGTAAGGAACCATGGAGGTGGATCTAATGCAGTTTAAAACTGTGCAGGTTGCAGCAATATGGCATTTTTCGTGCAGTTTCAAAGAGTGGTGTGGCCAGAAGAGTAAGCTGCTGCAGTATTCCAGTGTTTCAGTTGGTAGATCATTATTCTAAGGCCGTGACAGAGTGAACGTTGATGCTGGACTGGTGTTTTGGATGTTGAGAATGTAGGAAGGAGCACAAGTAGAATGATGTGGTGAAGGGTCAGAACCTGACTTTGCTGTCAAAATGAATGCAGAATAAGGACAGAGGGAGAACAATGGAGGGTGGGTGTTGTTTTCCTTGAGCAGATGGATAATCATCTGGCAATGTGCAGCATTCTAGCATAAAATGTCAAAGAGTCAGTCAATCATACAAATATGGAACGAGTATCTGGAGGGTACGGACAAGTTTTGTGTGCAAATGGCAAAGGTGGTTAGCGTATCCAAATGGAAAGATGGTTTTAATGAGCAAAGCTGTTTATAAGAAGTATGATGCAAGGACAGAGACTTGGTGTATTGATCGGAGGGGCTGAAAGACACAAATAGGGACTATTCAGCTAAAAACGTTGAAGAACCAGGATAGTCTTAGGCATGTGACAGTCAAGCTTCACATCTTGGTCAGGATCAATGTTATCAAAGGCAGCAAGGAGATCAAGGAGGATGAGTAAGGAAAGGAGATGGTGGTGGTGTGTAAAAGTTGAAAGGTACGACAAGTGGGTTAGAGTTGCCTCCGAGGGTTGCATTTCAGGATGCTGGATGGCTAGCTGCAGTTTTGGTAGTGATTAATGTTTATGGGAAGAAAGAGTAAGTTGATAAATACATGATATAATTACATAAGAGAAGAGTAAGATTGAGTATTTGCAAGTCACGAGAGTATGACATTTCCATTTGAGGCAAGGTATAATTTCCATTTTAGGAGAAAAGTCATCATAACCCAAATGACAAGGCGATTCCAGAAATAATATGAACAAAATGAGAGGATTCCACAAGGCTAGACTTGTAGGTAATTTGAGAGTACTATCAAGTAAACTAAGTTCCTGAGGTTGAGAATGGACATGCCTGGTTGCAGGCAACATGTTATGTTAGTTTTATTTATAGAGCGCAAACGAATCAGCCCCGAAGGGGTCTCTCGTTGCTGGAGGACTTTAAAACAGGACCGCAGAGGGGAGGAGCCTAGCCCGCAACCATGATGGCCGCCTAACTCCTCGGCTCCGCTGACCTTCTCGCTTTTCTCCCGTATTCCGCCCTATCCTGCCAGTGATCCTGAGTTTGAGTTGAGTCATCGGAATCGGGAGGCGAACCCGATTCCAACGGTGTGCTCTCCTGTGCGCTCCCTGCAGTGGAAGAGACGGGGCGCCCTCGCCTTCTCCCTGGCGCTTCACGGCGGTGACCGGGTCTTTGTTCCCCGGGTGCATCCGGCCCTGAACACAACAACAGCGGCCATTGCAGACGGGGCGGAGCCGGCCGGTGGAAAGCAGCTGCCGCACTGTGTTCTCCGCCGCGGAGATCCTATTTTGCTCCGCTAACCTGCAAGTTTTGTGAACCGCGGCTGAGAGTGCTACATTGCATCGTCTCCCCAGCCCGTAGACGGCTCTGCTCGCTACTTTGTCTCCGAGCACTGTGGTGGGTGCCATTTTAGAGATCGAGCATTCGGCATTTGAAAGTGACGACCCCGGGCTGCTGCTGAAGCTACGGACGACTGTCTACACTACTTTGACACCGTGTGGGGTGTAGGAATGGAGTGTGCTGCCCTTGTGCCCCCGGACTGGCTGTGTTACGAGGAGTGCCGGCGGGGTGATCGGCTATTTGCAAGAGGTGCTGGCGGCCAGCTTCAAGGACTGTTACACGTCTGTGAGCCCCGTGTGCAGGGAACTGCTGCATCCTTTCTCCCTGAGGCACCAATGGTGATTGGCGATATTCTGGGCGCTCTAGGTACTCTGCGAGCTGCCCTACGTACTGCTGCCCGGGATCTGGGGGACCGACTGGATGCCATTTTGTCTGACGCACCCTCGACTGGCTGTGGTTGCCCTCGAGTGCGGGGTACTGCGCCACACCCTGTATCTGACTACTGTGGATTTTCTGCCCAGGTGTACACGGAGGCGGTGGAGGTGCGGGATCCTGCTACCGCTGAGGTGCCGACTGTAATGGTTTTGGAGAGGTCTGGTGTTCGTGGATCTGTGAAATGGCTGGGGAATCGTCTCCGGGCGCTATGTCCGGCGACTTCATTGGGGACTACAGGCGTGAATCACTATCTCATCCTGGAGCGGATGCTACTGCTTTGGCCAGCCGACCTTGGAGGATCGCTGCTATGCGTTGCTTCTTCTTGTACCGTTGACCCCGTTCGCTTACCTCATCCAAGATGGCTACTGTGCAGCTGGACTACGTCGCTATATCGGACCGCAGGGGGCAAGGCTGAGGATGTCTCCCTTCTTCTTTTACGGATTGTTGTTGCTCGCTCTGCTGGGACGATGAAGGATAGTCGGGGGAATTGAACATTTGTCTTATATCGGTTACGGGGTCTGGGGATGGCCGGCCGGAAATGTACATGTTGGTTGTTTTGAGCATATATGTATGGCCCTCCTCCGGTTTTATATGGTTCCTTTTCTTTCTTCCTTTTCTTTCTGCGTCTGTATTTCGGGTACTCTTTCTTGGGCGACAGGCACACTGCTAGGGGGGGGTAGGCCGTAGCCTCTGCATGCGTGTAGGGTGGGGGGTAGGGGGGGGGGGGTTTATTTTGTCCGTTTTAGTTTCTATGGGCCTTATTTTTCTCTCTTATTCTTAAACTCTTTCCTTTTCCTGTTCTTCTTTGGGTCAGTAGGGTGGTTCGGTGTGGGGTAGCGGCTGGCATGCAACTTGATCTGTGATTGTTTCTCCTTTCGGATTATTACTCTGCCGCCATTCTGATTATGTTCTTCTGCTTGTCGGACTTTTCTGGTAAACGTTACCCACTCGTGTCCTCGGTGGATTGTATGGACTCTGATCCTTCTAAGTTCCTGTACTTTACAATATACTTAAAAAATTTTTTTTTTTAAAATGAACCTTTAATTCTCCTGTTCCTCGGTAGTGCGACACTATCCAGTGTAACCCAAGCTGATTGCTATTTTGTATTAAGGTGCTACTGAGTTGCTGTATAGCTTGCCAATTTGCTTCAAAGATGTCGTGGCCGGCCGGATGGTTGTGGGCCCGTATTTGTTTGCTGATACTGTGCAATAAAGGTTCCCAAAAATTTAAAAAAAAACAAAAAAAAAAACACAGGACCGCAATCTCAGAAAGGAGTTAAAAGAGCCAGGTTTTAAGGAGTTTCTTGAATTGTGCCAGGTCCGGAGAGGATCGCATGAACAAGGGTAGTTTGTTCCAATGATAGGGTGCCAAATATGAAAAGGATCTGCCTCCGTGTTTAACAGTAGGAATGTGGTGGGGGCGAAATAATGATTGCCCTCTGGATCTAAGGTTACGTGTGGAAGTATAGAACTGTAACTTGTTCCTCAAATAGAAAGGCTTGTTTCCAAAAAGTGACTTGTGAACAAGACAGAGGAGTTTAAAAAGGGAGCACTTTTTAGGTCTCGGCTAGAATCGCGTGAAGCGCGTTCTCGCCAGAGAACTATTGTCGTCGGCTCAGCCGATAAAGGGAGACAAGAGCTGGCCACGTGCCCAGCATTGTGAATGGGAGAGGGAGCGACAAGAGCTGGCCACGCGCGGATTTGGTCGCGCGCGTGAGATGTGCATGCTCACAGCGACGGCGCCTCGTGCGCTCCAACCGCGCTTTCAGTTTCTCCGCCACCATGAACATCCTCAACCCACAGAGCAGCACCAGCGGTAAGCGGGCTTCGGGGGCTTCAGTTTTTTTTTGTGTGTATTTTCTTTGCTTTTGTTTTATAGGTGGGCTTTTGTTCCTGTGTGCGTTCACTCGATCCTGTACGCATACACTCGAAGGGAGTTAAACCATTGCTGTAGTTTGGATCGGCATTTGTAATTTTGCTTCAATTCAGTATTTTGTTCCGATCCACCATTGTTTAGTTTCATTTGTTTAGATCAGGATGTTTTTGTAGGCTTGAGGAGAGCCAATGCCGAGTCTTAAACCTGGTTCCCCATTCCCAAAGTCAGCAGCTTTATATGTTACACCACATCTTCTCACACTGCTAACTTAAAAATCAAACTTGTTTTGTTTTGCTGAACTATGCCTTTCTCGTCATAACGCTTCTTAACGTGTGATATAACACCTGGGTATACCCTTTGGCAATGATTGATTAGAGCTTGTTTAAATGGGAGATGTGTGTTTATACACGTCGATATGCCTGCCATCCATCTTATTCATTTTCTGCAGCAGCTTGAGTGCAGACATAACTGTATGTATTATGACCCAATGTATTCTTCTTTTATGGAGGGGAGAGCATAAGTACACCTTCGATGTGGCCTCATAATTTATCGTGAGTTTGGTGCTCCCGCAGTAATGTTGTGCCTTTTTTGCTCTCATAGTCTGCTGTGTAGGTGATTCTAAATATACCCTGTCCCATCCTTTACCAGCCAGCATGCTTCCTCCAGACACTGTGATGTCTACGGTGGCTGACAAGTCCTTCAATCGTATTCCGATTCCTAGCTGGCACCACTTTGTGTCACTGTGTTCCTAATTAATCATTCTGTGTTCGTGTTCATCCACCACCAGTGTCTTTTAACCACACCTTGTGTTTTTCTGTGTTGAACACAGCTGACTTCCCCGTCCACCTCCCCCCCCCGTACCCCCCCACCCCCAGCCCTGCCACAGAAGACACACCTGGTTTTATTTTTGTTTCCATTTCAGGGCGGCAACCTGCAGTGCAGCAACACGTAAAAGGGGTGTAGGGTGTTATGTGGCCAGTGTATGCCTGTGCGGTGATATGGTTTAACCCCAAGCATTCTGTAGTTGAACAGCCTTTCAGGTCAGTTAGAGGAGGCCCATCTAAATGCGCCCCATCTCATGTCTGCGCAGAGTTCAGATGCTCTCTACAGTTAAAACAAATATTCATGTGCAATTTGTTTGCTTTAGAAATGCAGAGGGCTCTAACGTGCATTTCCTTTCGCCAGCCTTTCTTCCAGTGTGCACTTTAACCATGGAACTGGAGTACCCGAAATGAAAAGTTCTCTCATTGAATGTGTCTCACATCATGCCACCAGTACTGGAGATAATACTGCAGACATGCTTTGTACATCAATGACACCGCCCCAGTACACTCTGTCCTATGCCCTTGTCATAGTGATCACGCAGAATATGCAGACCACAGCTTCCATTGGTGCAGCAAGTGCAGTTGCACTGGGGCCCACTGAACCCTTATTATTGCTGAGCAGCATGTACTGTGCCCTGCCCCAGCACAGTGTGATTGTGTGTATGTGTATGTGATGTGAGAGTGTGTTCGTATGGGTGTGTGTATGGGTGTGTGAGAACGCAAGAGAGTATGTGTCTGTGTGCATACCCGGAGGCGCACACTGCACCAGTGCACGCGCCTCTCCTTTTACTTAAAACGATTTCCAGCTCGAGGCGCACAACCACACACACAACGACACACACACACAACCCCATCCACACACAACCCCAACCACACACAACCTCAACCACACACACACAGCCACACACACAACCCCAACCACACACACACAGCCACACACACAACCACACAAACACACACACAACCACACACACACACATACAACCACACACACAACCACACACACAACCACACACACAACCAGAAAACCACACATACAACCACACATGCAACCACACACACCTTCAGTGCACACTTTCACCAGGCACAAACACCATCAGTCGTCAGTGCACGCTTTCACTGGACACAAACACCACCAGCTGCCAGTGCACGCTTTTACCGGGCCCCCACACCACCAGCCATGTTGCACGCTTCCACCAGAAACACACCACCAGTCGTCAGTGTACGCTTTCACCAGGCACACACACCACCAGCCGTCAGTGCACGCTTCCACCAGGCACACACACCACCAGTCGGCAGTGCACGCTTCCACCAGGCTCACACACCACCAGCCGGCAGTGCACACTTCCACCAGGCACACACACCACCAGCCATCAGTGCACAATTTCTACAGGCACACACACCACCAGTCATCAGTGCACACATCAATTGTTAACGCATCCACAATTAACTATTGTAGCAAGCGCAGTATGGCGCACTTTACTTTTAAACATATTCATCTAAAGCGCAGCATGCCACCATTGCTACAAAAATAAATACATATTGTTTTGGCATACAATTTATAGACTTGTGTTGCAGTTGGTGTTGCAATATTTAGCAATGCCAATAGCTCAAACTTAATTAACCCGAGACCTATTGCATTGTAAATGCTTGTTTAAATCAGAATGCAGTGCAGAGATTTAAGAGTGGGCTCAGATAGAGAGCGGGGTGGCAGGTTGCAAAGGCGAGCAGCTTTGTTTTGTACCATCTCAAGTTTAGCAAATAACACTTCTTTTGCAGCAACCATTAGGACATTTGCATAATCCAGGCAACTTATAAGTGCCTGAGTTATGAATTTTCTGTACTGCAAGGCAGCCATTGGAAAGCTCTCCTGTGAAGGAGCATAGTTCCGAAACAGGATCCAAAGATGTAATTGACCTGATTTTTCATGGAGATGACGTTATCAATCAATATTTCCAGATTTATAACTACCTTTTTAGGGGTATGGGTAGGAGCTGAACCCAGTTCCAGAGGCCACCAATTATAAGACTATAAAGAGGAAGCCTTTCCTAAATGCAAGATTTCAGTCTTTCCTGCTTTAAGTTGGAGGCAATTGGAGGACATCCAGAGGGCTATTTTTCCATACATTCCTGGAAACTGATCTTGGTAGATTCAGGGTTTCCCCCATGGTGGTTGTGTGTCGTTTGCATATAACTTTGGAACCCACAAGATCTTATCACTTGAGCCAGGGGCAACATAGATATTAAGCAGTGTAGTGTTCAAAGATGATCCCCAGGGTACCCCCCTGTCCAGGGCCATGGATCGAGAATTAAAGAGGTTTAACTGGACTGTACGGGTCTGATATTTTAGAAAGCTTTTTAGCCAACCCATGGCTTTTCCACTGACCCCATCCTAATCAGTCTTTGGACTAGAAATGAATATGAGATTGTGTTGAGGGCTGCAGATATCAAAGGAGAAGTATATTTAGCTATGGCTACTACAGCCTCATTATGGGTTTGATGGAATTTGGTGAAGGGATACCAGGGGCTGGAATTTCCAATCCTAGACGATATCCCTGCACTAAAGTGAAGCAATTGCATGTTTTGTTGTCTAGAGTGGGGAAAAAATCCCACAAATATGGTGTGCCTTATAGAGCGGGTAGAAATTGTCAGCAGGAAGGCTGCTTTAGGCTGTTTAGAGTTGAGGTGGTCAGGGAAGCGGGAGGGGGAATCCAGAAGGAGCATTGTGTACATCCACACGTGTTACAGGTGTCGGAAGGGAGCGGAGATGGTTCAGTTGGAAAAAGTAGTAGGGCAGCGTGGGGGAGGGGTAACAAATCCACTCTCCGATTTTCTGCTTCTCTGTTCATAGGCAAAAGTTCCCCTAAAGCCAATCCAGCCGCTGCTCTCATGGTAGTAATACCCATAAGAGGAGAGTCGGAATTGGGAGGAGCAGTATAGTTTTGCACTTCATCGGGGGCTCAGAGCATGTGCCTGGTGTGGTTCTCCATCCAGCAATGCAGCTGGGTTGGAGAGATGTCAGTGTACATGTTGGTTTGGCCGTCCTAAGATGGCAGGCCAAACCGGCATGCGGACTGACAGCAGTGCCCACCACTCCTCGGCCTCCTCCACACCGCTACTGTTGTCATGATGGTCTTGCCCCAAACAGAAACAGTTTTATTATCATTTGATTTTTTGTTTTCCTCTGTGGGCAGGTGTGGCGACGCTCGTCCACCATAGCAGAGGAGCCGCCACTGCAGTTTTTAACTGGGTGTGCATACACACTCTGTGAAACCAAGCCTGGAAATACCAGGTTCCGACCTTGCAAACCCAGGAGCTCTAGACCAGGAGACAGATCAGTCAGAAATGAGAGTGGCCGACTACTACTCTGAGTTATCGTCCCGTGGTATCGTTGCTCCGCTTATTTAACCAACTACTGCCTCATTTGTTGCCTGCACTGTTCGCCGCTTTGTATTTGCATTTGTTGAAAAAGCGCTATCACCTGTATTTGTATAATTGAGCATTTCTCCCCAAGCGCTACGCTCTCTTAACCCCTCTGCTGCCATTTTGTGTGTTGTGCTCGCCCTCTAGAGACCGCCCCGCCTCCCAGCTGAGACGCCCTCGCCCCTCCCCCTCCACCATCCATATATGACAGGAGTTCCCGCGCGCAGCGTTCACGCGCAGCGTCCGCGCCCAACCCGCGCCGAAGGTGCGCCAAAGGTAAGCCCGTCTACGCCCGTCCGCGCCTGGACCGCGCCCAGCGCCAGACCCCCTGCCCCTCGCGCTGCCCAGCCCGCCCGCATTACCTATGATGCCACCTCCCTCCTAGCCCTTGACCCTGGTCGCGCCCCCACCTGCGTCCAAGCCGCTCCTGGACACACCCATGGACCTTTCTCCTGCTACTCCTGCAGATTCAGCGGCACCGACAACATCTCCGCCAAGACCACACCACAGGATCCTGATCCCAACCACCTACAATGCATCCTTCTCAACACTCGATCGGTGCACAGGCACGCCATTGACCTATGGAACCTACTAGACACCCTCTCTCCAGACGTCGCCTTCCTTACGGAGACATGGATGAATGCTTCCTCCGCACCAGACATCACCATTGCCATCCCTGAAGACTACAAAATCACCCGCAAAGACCGTACCAGCCACACAGGAGGAGGAATCGCTATCGTCCATAAGAAATCACTCCGCATCTCAACCAGCTCTGACGCCAACCTCGCCAACACCGAACACCTTCACTTCCAGATTCACATCGACCCCAAGACCACACTCAGAGGCACCCTCCTCTACAGACCACCAGGACCCCGCGCAAAATTCAGTGAAGACTTCGCGGACTTCGTCACTCCACACGCGCTCCCTTCCAAAGACTACATCCTCCTGGGAGACCTCAATTTTCACCTTGAAAAGATCAACGACCGCAACACCACCACCCTCTTGGACAACCTCGCCAACCTCGGACTTAAACAACTGGTCACTTCCCCCACCCACATCGCAGGTCACACACTGGACCCCATCTTCACCTCCAGCAATCATGTCTCCTTCAGCCACACCACGGATCTCCTATGGACCGACCACAGCTGCGTTCACTTCACCTACAACAAGCCGAAACCCATCAACCACTCTCAACCTACCCTGCAAAGAAACTGGAAGAAAATCACCACGGACCAAATCTCCGCATCGCTCCTTCGAAACTCCCCAGCCCCCTCTTCTAACGCCAACGAAGCCGCCGCCAACCTCACCCTATGGATATCCAACACCGCCGACACCTTAGCTCCACTGAAGAAACGTCAAAACAAACCTGGCAGCAAGAAGGCCTCATGGTTCAACGATGACCTCAAGAAATCCAAGAAACTCTGCCGCTCCCTCGAAAAGGCCTGGAAAAAAGACCCAACCTCCAGCACCAAGGACGCCTTCAAAAGCGCCACCCGCACTCACCACCAACTGATCCGAAAAGCCAAGAAAACAGCATTCAAGGATCGACTCGACAACAATGCCCACAACAGCAGGGAACTTTTCAACATCGTCAAGGAATTTTCCAATCCCTCAGCCAACTCCAACGACATCACCCCCTCTCAAACCCTCTGCGACTCCCTAGCCTCTTTTTTCCACAACAAGATTGCAGACATCCACAACAGCTTTGACAACCAACCCGGAAACCAACCCACCCTACCTTCTGCCGACCCTCTTCCCCCCGTGAACACCCTTAACGCTTGGAACCCAATCTCCACTGAGGACACCATCCGCCTGATGAACTCCATCCACTCAGGATCCCCTACAGACCCATGCCCTCACCACATCTTCAACAAAGCAGACTCCGTCATAGCACCGCACCTCCGAGACGTCATCAACCGCTCCCTCAACTCCGCAACCTTCCCTGAAGACTGGAAACACGCTGAACTCACCGCCCTTCTGAAAAAACCAACAGCGGACCCCACCGAACTCAAAAATTACCGCCCCATCTCGCTTCTTCCATTCCCGGCCAAAGTCATCGAGAAAGCCGTCAACAACCAGCTCGCCGCCTTCCTCGAAGCCAACAAATCCCTCGACCCCTCACAATCTGGTTTCCGAGCAAAACACAGCACTGAGACCGCCCTCATCGCAGCAACAGACGACATTCGAACTCTACTGGACAATGGAGACACAGTCGCCCTCACCCTCCTCGACCTCTCTGCAGCATTCGATACAGTCTGCCACAGCACCCTTCTACAACGCCTCAATAACATCGGAATTCAAGGGAAAGCACTTGAATGGATCACCTCGTTCCTCACCGGAAGAACCCAGAGAGTCCGCCTTCCTCCATTCAAGTCCGAGGCCTCTGAAGTCATTTGCGGCGTACCCCAAGGATCCTCACTCAGTCCCACCCTCTTCAACGTATACATGAGCCCCCTCGCGGCCATCGCACGCCAACACAACCTCAACATCATCTCTTACGCGGACGACACCCAACTGATCCTTTCTCTCACCAACGACCCCAGCACCGCCAAAACTAACCTACACGAAGGAATGAAAGAAGTTGCTGAATGGATGAAACAAAGCCGTCTGAAACTGAACTCAGACAAAACAGAAGTCCTCATCTTAGGTACATCCCCCTCCGCATGGGACGACTCTTGGTGGCCGGAAGCCCTAGGAAAAGCACCCATCCCGACAGACCACGCACGAAACCTTGGCGTCATCCTGGACTCTTCACTCTCAATGAACAGACAAGTCTGCGCCGTTTCCTCTTCCTGCTTCAACATTCTTCGCATGCTCAGAAAAACATTCCGCTGGATCCCCTCCGAAACAAGGAAAACAGTCACCCACGCTCTGGTCACGAGCCGACTGGACTACGGAAACACCCTCTACGCGGGTACTACCGCAAAACTCCAAAAGAAACTCCAACAAATCCAAAACGCATCAGCCAGGCTCATATTAGACATCCCACGCAACGAACACATCTCTGGTCACCTTAAAGACCTCCACTGGCTACCCGTCAATAAGAGGATCACTTTCCGACTGCTTACCCACGCACACAAATCACTCTACGACACCGGGCCAGACTGCCTCAACTCTCGAATGTCCTTCTACACCCCCTCCCGCCAACTACGGTCTTCCAACCAAGCCCTCGCCACTGTGCCTCGCATCAACAAGACCACCATGGGAGGCAGATCCTTTTCTTACCTGGCTGCTAAAACATGGAACTCACTCCCCGCCTACCTCCGCCTCACCCAGAACCACCTAGCGTTCAGAAAACAGCTCAAAACGTGGATATTTGACAAATAATCCTCCTCCCCTTCCTAAGCGCCTTGAAACCCTCTGGGTACGTAGTGCGCTATACAAATTCTATGACTTGACTTGACTTGACTTGTGGGATACTGCCACGTAAAGAGGGCAAAGTTATCTTGATCCAGTTTCTGGTCTCAGTAAAAATAGCTTTAAACACAATCATATTTGGAAATTATTTTTGTACAGGTTTCCTTAGGATATACCCAGTGGGTTTTCATTTTGACCTAAAGTGAAGGGAAAAAAATATCTTCCTTTTAAAACAGTAACATCTTCAAATCTGTGCAGGAGCCAATACATCTGGTAGTGACGACATGTTTAAAGGCTCTACCCCTTCCTTCACCCACTACCAAGAGAATAATGTTTATTTAGGGACTTCACTTCTCTGTAAGCACACTACCTTGAATTTTCACAGGAGTATTATAACAGTTCGTAGTGCACATAAAATTACATATTTGGTTCACGATTCACAAACATTTCCCTGCAGGCTGGCAATTCGAAAAACATGTTATTCGGGCCCTACAGTGATATTGTGTGGGAAAGAAAACAAGCAGGGCTATTTGCCAATCAAATGTTGTCGAATGCATGTAAAATACGTACTTCTGTTTCAGTCTGATATATGCGGTCGACAAATTGTTCCATGCCTCTGCGTTCTGCAAAATAAACACGAACAAGGTATAAAAATGCTTTGAATGGGTTTTTGAAAGCTCCGATAATCAAACTACTAATTAACACAACACAATAATGCGACAGCTCTGCTGTAAGAAGAAATATGCACGCACACTCTTGCGAATATATTACTGAAGAATCAATATTATCTTATCCTAGCACCTAAAAGAAGTTGTCAGTGGTTAATCACACAAAAAACCCACACTGTCAGTGACTGACTGAATAAGGGAATCTAAATAATCTCCTGCATAACTACATTTAAAAAAACTGAAAACACGGAAGTGCCTTATTAACTCCTATCTTGTGTTGAAAAAACAAAAAGTCGTCCTATATAGTACCAGGTTGACCAGAATAATGTGTTACATACAGAGACAGAGGAGTTTCCATTTTCACATTCTTTTTTACTAATTTGATAACACAGAAAGATCAGTTGCAAAATGCGAGTTATCAGAGGTCCTCACTCGCTGATGGTGCACATCATTGTTTCAATGTGACTGAAAAGTAATTTCCACAGGAAAAGTGCCAATATTCCGGAATGGAGTAGTCCTCGCAGCTATGAAAAGCATTAAAACAGAAGATGAAAGGACCTCCACAAATGTTTTCACGCACATAATTTATGTGATTATTTCATACGATTTAAAAGTATACATTTATAGGACAATTTAATAAAAAATCTCATGGATGCTGAGTCACCAAAATGCCAGGGGCAGCGGAAGTGACATCCGCCACACTTTGACCTCAATGACATTCCAGGAAGTAATGTCACATAACCTTAGACCCTGAATCTTTCCAGGAAAAGATGACAAAAAAACAAGGATAAATCAATACAGTGGAAATGGATTTCAAACTGGGACATCACATGATTTCCTACAAAAACAGACTAGAAAGAAACCTGTTCCAGGTGCAGTTTTCCATGTGGATTCCAATCAGAATTTGTGAATTTACAACACTAGTAAAAATACACTCTTGGGTACAGACCTAAAAATCTGAGTTATTTTGTTAATCAATCCCCATACATTTAATATAAATAATGCTATTGGTTTAATTTATTCCCTGCAGTTAATACGTTTTGATTAATGTTCATTTGCAAAGCAATATTATTCATGTGTAGGATAGAGTGAAAGTTGAGTTCAAATACAATTTTTTATCAAATCACAATACGACGCATGAAAACAACTTGTTTAAGAAACATTGTTAATGCCAAAGGTGTGGCTTTAATATGTTGCACACTGCAGTCACACTAACACACCATTCACCCCGCATGCATATAGGTTCACTTTTCACTACGCACACACACAGGCACAACCCACTTTACAATTTTAGAAACACCATTCAAACCTGCACTCACAGCCACACTTTTCACTCAGGTTATAGGTAACAAGGGAACGAGTGTCGTCGGGGTCGGGGAGCTAGGTAAAGCTTATGCATAAAGAACAGTGGTCCCAAGATTATAGAGACATCATAACCCAAAATGCAAGGAAATCCAGAAGAGGATATTAACTGACTTAAAGAGCAATCCAAAATAGGGCTAGACCTATACAGAGACAAGACTCATCCTGCATACAGAGGTCGTGCAGTGTTCGGAAGCAGTAGTGCAGGGTAAGGAAGTAGTGATGAGGCTGTAGTGATGTGGGTGGTGCCATGAACTCGTAACAAGGTCATGGTAATATTGCCGTCATGGTAATGCAGCAATAGTGGAAGTAAAGAGATGATGATGGTGGTTGGTTTGCTGTGCGGGAGTTTTTATCTTAGGAAGTGCAGAAGGGATCAGGCATGTGGACCAAACCCAGATGTGTTTGCTGGATTGCTGATGGCTCCCACGCTGCTGCTACATAACTAAAATACTGGACAGGAACCTTTGGTTTGGCAACATCAGAGCTCACCAATCAGACAAGATGTTACAATGAGAGAAAAGGTATTCTTTTTTTTAATAATGATTAGAGCATCTTGCACTTCAGGCAACATAACATTTTACATTTACCAACCACAATCAAATAGAGATTCTAGGAATTAATATGAAAAAGGGACGTGTTAAGGTTTGTAAAAATATAAATATAGTTAGCATAGCCTCGTGCATTCCATACTGACCTCAAACCCACAATTGCACTCTGATGTTAATGTTCGAAAAGAAAGTGAATACAAAGTTAAAATCTGTCAATATGTCGTTTTATATGCGCTTGAAACTTCCTTTGACATTGAATATTCTTGTAAACATTCATGACTTTAGTATGCCTAGAAGGCATAGAGTTCAGTGCTGCACTGTACACATTTTCCAACGGCGTAACCTTGTTTTCAAACCTGGCAAGGAAAGCGGAATTTTGTGGGAAAATTAGGGCCAATGTTGTGTACGTCAAGAACAAATTACTTACCTTCAGAAATGCCTTATCTGCTAGAGACTCTAGCCGCAGATGCCATACCTTTGAATATCAACAGGCATCAGATCTGGAAGATTTTCGAGCATTACCCCTGCACGCTGGTAGACGGCGTAGTTTGGCTCCATGTTGGTGGTATCCATGCCAGAAGTGACGTGTGCGTACCTACATAGGCGCCATCACGGCGTGCTGACGTTAGTTACTTTCCCAACTTTCCATGCCATTAGTGCGGAGCCACGATGAGAACGGACTACTGGTGTGTCAAGCTAAGGCTTTCGGAACGGTGCCCCTTACAGTTCAGTTCGCAGAGCGGGGAGGATGGGAGAGTCGGTAAGGAACCTGTGGCTAGATAGAGTCTCTACCATGTAAGGCATTACTAAAGGTAAGTAACCTGTTCATCTGATAGCGATTTCGCGGTGCAGATGCCTTACCTTTGAATAGATACCCAAGCAATACCTTCCCAGAGATGGGACTGCGAAATCAATGAAATTAGAAAGTCCTGTAGGACCAAACGGGCAAAGTGTCCATTACGACAGGCCTGACTGTCCAGGCAGTAGTGCTTGGTGAATGTGTGCAGTGAAGCCCACCGGCTGCCTGACAGATGTCTAGAACCAGGAAGTCACATGCTAACGCAGTGGTTGCAGCCTTGGCTCCGGTGGATTGAGTATGCAGACCCACAGGGGGTTACTTCTTAGCCAGTGCATTGCATTGCATATCTTAATGCACTGAACAATCCATCTCAAGATGGCCTGTTACTGCACAGCCCTCCCTCGTTTTTTTATAATTCTTTTTATTAAACAATACCAGTGGTTGGTCAATGCATACATTCGATCTGTAATTACATGTGCATCACATTTACACAAAAACAGAGGTCATTACAATATCAATACAGTGTAAAAGAACCAGGACAACAGTAGCATAAATCAAGGAGTCAGTGGTTCGTCAGTAGGGGGGGAACATATGGGGGTTCACATATATTACCACTGTAAACGTTCCATTTTGTCCAGAGCCCTATCCATTTCCTTGGACAGCCACGTGACACAAAGTTTTTTCCCGTACCATGCACCAATCCATGTCGATTTTCCATGCAGCAAGTGTTGGTAGTGTCGGTGTCCCCCAACAGCGAGCGATATTCCGCTTGGCTATCATCTGGCTGGGTGTTGACCAAAGTTTAGCCTTCATGTTGAGGTCCGTGGGCTTCCAAACATTTAGCAGACACCTTTTGGCTTCAAGGCGTATTTCAACCACCCACACGTCACTCATACATTTATGTACCTCCTTCCAGTATTTGTGGATTAAAGGACATTCCCAGATAATATGTAGAAAGGACCCTTCCAGGCCACAACCCCTCCTGCAAAACCCCTCCTCGCTCCTGCCCATCAGGACCAGTTTAGGACTAGAGAGGTATACCCGGAGTAGGATTTTTAATTGGACCAACCTAAGTTTCGCCGATATGGCAACCTCCTTAGGCGTGGATAATGCTTCCTGCCATTCCTCGTCGTCTAATTCTAAGCCATCCTGCCCCCACTTTTCCCGCAAGGCTACCCTCCCTTTTTAAGCTTCTACATAGCTCATGAAGAGTTGCCTGTCCACCCAGAATTCTTTTGTGTGGTCAAGGAAGAAGAACAACACTCTTTTCGGATCCAGACAGTGGAGTCTTTCCTCCTCTTTGGAGGGGTGAGGCAGATCAAGGAAGGTTGGCAGGGCAGAGTGATGTTCTATCCTGCATGAAAGGGAGTCACAATCTTTGGAAGGAAGGAGGCACTTTTACGGAGAATGTAAAAGGTGGTATATGGAGGATGTGCAGACAGGGCCTGAAATTCGCTAACCATTCTAGCTGATGTTATGACTACTAAAAAGGCAGTTTTGATGGTTAAGAGCAATTGTGCAGAGGCTCAAATGGTGCACATATGGGAAAGGTAAGGACCAGGTTGAAGTTCCACTGAGGCACGATGAACAACGTAGAAGGAAACACATACTGAATGGCCTTTAAGGAATCTAGCCAAACAGGTGATTTGAAGAGAGAAGGTTGGTCCCGCAAGCACAAAAATGCCAAGATGGCAAAGAGATAAGCTTTAACTGTGCGAAATATAGAGCTCTGCAAAGCAATAGATAAAGCAAACAAGAGAACTTTGGTTAAAGGTGCATAAAGGAGGTCAACGTTGTGGGAAGCCCGCCATGCCACAAATTTGCCCCAACAGCAGGCGTACACTGACTTGGTGGAGGGACACCTGCCTTGAAGAATAACATTACAGACTTCGGAAGGAAGGTCGAAAGCACTCAACTGTTGCCACTCAACTTCCACACATGAAGGTGGAGGGAGCGCTGGCTTGGTTGCAGGATTCTCCCTGTTGCTGCAACAGAAGATAATCTTGAAGAGGCAGCTGACTGCAGGACCGATGGTCATGCTCAACAGCTTGGCATACCAGACTCTCTGTGCCCAATCCAAAGCCACAAGCCTCATAGAAACTCTTTCAGCTGGGTGGGGGTTGCTTAGACTCTGGGAAAATTGGGGAAGTGTGGAGCGGAGCTAGGTCCAGATCCCGCTGATTTGCTACGCACGGAATGCCGATGCTCCTGCGTCTCATCAAAAGACTTCAACGGATGCGGCAAAGTCAAAGACATGTTCGACTTCTTATGTTGTGGGACTTAACCGCAAACTCAGACGATATGGAGGCAGTCGACCTCCATTGGGAAGGGCTCCGTGAACGGGCCCAGGACCTTCCATGCAAATGGGACTTTGAGTGTCACAAAGTTGACAGACGTCAGGCGGTGAGGAGCGCTCCCCCAGCGTCTTGGGATGCATGGCACGCCAGCCTTTGCAGATCTTGGAGTTGTAGTCCCGCTCCACGCACCACAAACACATGCAAGTGGGGGTCTGTCACTAACATTTGCCAGTGACAGGTCCCACATGGTTTGAAAACAGCCATTTTCTTGGATGAGACATCCTCACATCAAGAGACCATTTCTAAAAAAAACAAAAAACAATGCAGAACTGAATGATGCAACCCTCTGTGCACAGGGGTACTGCTTGAAAATCTTCCAGATCCAGTCTAACGCCTGAGGATATTCAAAGTTAAGAAATCCAAGACTAGAAGTCTGTCTGATTGATATCCTATCCTCAAGACTATTTTGAGCTTCCTTGAGTGTAAAATCCCGATACCTGCACATTAGATACGTTTTTGGTGAGAGTAACAATTTTCTGTCATGTGATCATACTACATTGACTTGTACTGAGGATGATTTAATATGCCTTTTAGTTCTTAACTCCAACTGACAGTTTTTTAGCGAGAGCCCCGGTCAGTTCATATGACAATTGTCTTTGATCTTTTTTGCTTTGCTGCCTGCTATTTTCCATTAAATGCTAGTTGGACTTTAAGCTTCACAACATGTTGTGTTTTATTTTTAACAGAAGGGGGAGGGTGCTGGAACTGCAAATCATCAATATGTTCCTCATGACAACCCTCCCTCTCATCTGTGCTGCTACCAGAGAAGAACAAATACCAGAATTGTCTAATTATCTAGGAGAAGGTGTCTAATAGCACCAAGGAGGAACATGTGTGACCTAAAGGCCAAGCTGGAGCCCACTGTAACACAATACTTCATGAGTATTAATGAGCGTTCTTTAGCTGGCCCTACTGCGGCTGGTCCAAGCAGCTAGATAACTAAATGATCACCGCTGCTTACAAGGGAAGCATTGTTTGCGTCGAAGCACACACCTTTTTCCAAGTCAAAAGCTGTTGTCAAGTAAACGAATGCCTGAAACTTCTGCAGTACTCCGGAAAGCTCTTTTTTTCTGTTGATCACATCTTAACTGGCAAAATCTGCACTGTCTAATCAGACCAACAAATGTGTGATATATTTAAAAAAAAAAAAATCAGACTCACGTCAGTTGCACTGCTGAATACATTTATTTAAAAAAAATAAACCTACAAGGAAACCTTCAAGTCCCAGTGCAAGATGCAGGCTTGCGAAAGGAAACAGTGCTCATCAAGACACAGTTTATCTTCTTTCTTGGCATTGATTTTGCAACCTCTAAGCCCAGTGGTCGCGAAGGTAGTGTCATGAGTCAAAGCTGGAACCCCTTGTGACCTCGAAATAACTTCCAGCCTAATTCTTCAAGAAAAATTCAAGAGCTGCATTTGTTTTCATACAATTCAAATGTCTAATGCAGTGGCTGTTAAGCTTTTGACTTTTGTGGACCTTCTTTTAATCATTACTAGAATCCGAGGGCTCCTGATAAATCATAATTGGATTCCGGGGACCACCACTGCGTTATTACTGAAAGTCTTTCGATGATTTGAACAGCAAAACAATACCCAATAAATAAACAAATGAGCAATCCTCAAACACATACACAAATGGATAAATATTGTATTTAATTCACAGAGAGATCTATCTATATACAAAATAAATCTACTTTATACAATTAATGGGAAGGTCTGAGCTTTTCTAAATTCAATTTATTCCACTCATTGTCCATTCTATAATCGGTTTGATGCACTTATACTGCTCCCAGAAATCCATCTGAGGTCAACTTAATTTTTTGCCATCAAATTTCAAATTCCTTCACATTTACAAAACTTTTAAAACGTTATTTCTTTATTGATATACATTTTATTAATCTGTTAAAATTATTTAATTTTCTAAGTAGTCTCATGAGTAGGGTCCCCAGACCACAGGTTAAGAACCACTGGTCTAATGCATAATCTTGAGCTCTGTTCACTTTATAGCTCAAAGTCATTTCCCAGTTTGACTCTTAACTTGTGTTGTCAGTAAGTTGTCCAAACTGCATATTTCTTCACAGGACTTAGTAAAATGATCCTTGTGCATTAATACAGGATAAATGTCTGTCTTTTTTGACAGCATATATTTGTAACTTTGTATTGTGATGAGAAGGTTGATGAGCCGCCTTTCTCTTGTCTCAAGTCATTCTTTTGGTTTAACTTGTTCATACTTACCATTAAAATGTTGTATTGTGAACAGTTCCCTAAAACTGCAGACACGAGTTTCACCCTTGTAGGTTAAGATGCTCCTGTGTGACCTATTATGAGTTTTCTTGGATTGGTAGCACGTGTCATGTAGTTATGATACATATTTTACTGTGGACAAGTCCTTACAATTCAATCTTGTAAGGAAAGAGAATCATTTTATCTAGAGGATATATCCTGAAACTGCCAGGCTCAGATTTGTATGCGTGAGTGGGCCAATTTACTGGGAGAAGACCTGTGATTGTACACACCTGAGAATGTTTAATTGCATTAACAATTTTATCTTTTTAACATAACTTGTATTTGTAAAGTGCATATTTACCCGTGGGCATCTTGGCGCTGAATAAGAGATGCCTATTGTTACCCAACTCAATGGTACTCATTTTATCGACCTCAGAAGGATGAAAAGCTTAGTGGACCTGCTGGGATTTGAACCTGTGGACATGAGGTCAAACACAGACCTCTACAGTGGAATAGCATTCCCAGAATGAGAGCAGCGCTGCGATTGGCACCTGGGAGCCTGCGCAGTGTGAGCCGATCGGGAGAGGAGCAAACGCAGCTTCAAGTAAGTCCCATATTATTTTTATATCTATTTTTAATGCATTTATGTCCCCCCCCCCTTCTTGCAGCCCTACCACTTCACATCATGGTCAGCCGCCACTGGTGTTCGCAGTAGCGTGGCTTGCACTTTGTTAGTTTGTTTCCTCCATTTCACACCCAATTTAGTAGCAGGGCCTGACTGGGATCCTAAAGCAGCCCTGGCAATGTCGACGGACCAGCCCCACTGCTGCTTCTGTTACTGGGGGGCAATATAGCAGCACCATGGCAAAATCGCCCCCCACCCTTCCAAACGCCCGATACCCGCTACTGCCAGTTCGGCCCTGGTTAGTAAGCTCAATGTGAAGAAAAGATGGAGCACAAATGCGCGTTGCATCTAGTTATGTGAGCACTTTTGGGTAGAAGCATCTCTGTGTGATATGTGCTATTGTGTGTGTGACATGCTCTGAATGGAATATGCTACTTACCAGTATGCATCTGTTCTTGGCAGGAAGGGCTGCTGACATTCATATCTGTGCATAGATCGCCGCCTAGTGTTGGGTCCGGATGATTGCACATTGTTGTCCTGGAAGAGTCTTCGAAGTATCACGAGATAGGTGGCTCCTCCCCTGGACTACAGTGCGCATGGGCATCCTCTCCATCCACCCGAAGTTCTAACTTTTGAACGGGCGGTCCTGAGGAGCATGCGGAACATACCCCCGACCAAAACTTTTCATAATCTGTCCACTGCAGAACGACTAGCATCTAATGATCTAGGTCGAGACGAGTCAATCGTCATTAAGCAGGCAGACAAGGGGGGCGGCACGGTCATACAGAATTATGAGGATTATGATCGTGAATGCAGGAGACAACTGGCAAACACCAACCATTATAGACCACTCCAGGAGGACCCAACCAAACGACTTTCCACTACCATCATGGGCCTTGTTATTGAGGGGGAGACTAATGAGTGGATTAGTAAGAAGGAGGCAGACTTCTTGGTGACACTAGATCCTGTCACCCCTTACTTTTATACTCTCCCCAAAATACACAAGGGCATCTCTCCGGTCCCGGGGAGACCGATTGTTTCAGGAATTGGGTCACTGTTAGAACCGCTTTCGCAATTCTGCGATGCTTTTTTTCAACCTTTTGTCAGACAGATACCATCTTACCTGCAAGATACCAGGGACGTCCTTCGTCTGATCGCAGATATCGATGGGAGAGAAGACACTGACCTGCTGCTCACCCTCGACGTGGAGGCACTATATACGAATATTCCGCAACAAGCGACCCTGGAAGCAGTCGATTCATTGATGCGAGAAGAAGAATGGCTGTCCCCAACACCAATAGCCTTCATCATGGAACTTGCCCATATTGCCCTGACCGAAAATTTCTTCAGGTACGAGTCCCAGTTATACCATCAGGTCCGGGGGACCTCTATGGGTTCTACCTTCGCGCCGAGCCTGGCGTGCATCTACATGGCCTCGTTCGAAAAGAAGTACATCTACCCCCCCAGAGCATAACCCATACCGAGAGAACCTCACTCTCTGGCGTCGCTATATTGACGACATCTTGATCTTCTGGAAAGGGGACCGTCCAAGCTGTGAAGCCTTCTGCGAATGGATCAATCTACAAGACCCCTTCCTGAAATTTACCGGCACCATCTCAGAAACATCAATACCTTTTCTCGATCTAACCATCAGGCTAGAATCGGAATCAATCACTACCTCGTTATACAAGAAGGATACTGACAGAAACAGTTTACTCCTCTACCAAAGCCACCATACAAAAGCTCTGCGAGACAATTTGCCTTTTGGGCAATTCCTTCGAAAACGGAGAAACTGCAGCTCTGTCCAAAACTTCAAACAAGAGGCCCAGACCCTGCAACATAAGCTCCAGGACAGAGGATACCCAACACGGTTGTTGAAGAAATCGTTAAAACGAGCATTGAATAATAACAGAGATGCCCTTCTCGAGGTTCACCCAAAAGAACCAGATGACACCATCACCTGTGTCACCTCTTACACCAGGCATTCGTCGTTCATTAAAAAAGCTGTGACCACACATTGGGGTATCTTGAACTCTGCAGGGATGGAACTGGCGCGACCACGGTTTGCTTTCAAGAGGACCGCGAACCTGAAGGACACACTGATCCACACCCGCCCAAAGAAATCGTGTACTCGACCAGTCAGGACTCTATGGGATCTACCCCCTGTCACTGGACACTACAGGTGTGGTTCCTGTGTAGTATGCCCCCAAACGATCCAAGGTAAAACTATTGAACTCCCAGGGGATTTCATCTGGACTATAAACAAACACACCAACTGTAACAGCTCGAGATGTATATATATCTTAGTGTGCCCCTGCAAGATGCTGTACATCGGGATGACGATGCGTCCTGTCAAACAACGCATAATGGAGCACAATAGTAATATCCGATGTACCAAAACACACCAGGCTTTATGACCAACTGTAAGGAACACAAACACACCACTGAAGAGATACAGTGGACTGTCCTAGAATGCCAACCTGGAATGAACCAACAAGCCCTGTTCAGACTGGAGCAGAGATGGGTACACCGTCTACATACCGATGGAAATGGTTTAAACGATGCGGTGCCCTGGACAATGCTCACCAGATAGCTGAATGCTGGGACTACTTTGTCCTTATTATGCCAGAAACTTTTCGAACCAAGAAATAGAATTACCCCTGTCCCTGTTGTTAGCATAGAGGGATCTGTAGATGAACCTACTACTACCTCCCTAGCAATATCAACAGTGTTTCTATACTACTTCCCCCTTCCAAGATGGCACCCAGCTTTTCTTCCCTCCTCGACATACAACGAGGGAATCTTCGCTGTTCATTCACGGCATTCCGTTGCCTGGCAACACGCCCTGAACACGCCCACCTAATGCCCGCACTTCCCGGTCTTAACCAGAGTCTCCGGGACGTTGCAGCTCCACCGGCTGTCCTGCGGTATCATCCGAAGTGGGAGGGGTAGGTGCCTAGACGCCCTCTGCCAAGAACAACCAGGTAAGGCGCTCTGCTCCGTGCTACGACCTCCGCGAGCGTTTCCATCTGATCGCCGTGGCAGGGACCGAGCTTGAAGCGGGTAAAACGGTAAGACGCGCTGACCGACCAATCCCTAACCCGGCGGCAATACTTACTCCTTTCAGGTGTCTTACACCAAGTTCTGGCCCCACCAGGTCAGCGCGAGGGAGCTTCCCTAGTAAAGAATACGGGTAAGGTCCTAACTAAGCTCGTTTACGCTACAATATCCCGGCATGTTTGTTGGTTCACCATAAGGTTTAGTCCCCTTTTAGCACACTGACGCCATCTAGTGCTCGTCTTTTCAAGGAAATGTCTAAATATTGTTTTTTTTCTCCGTAAATGTTGTCTTAAACACTGCTTGAAATCACGTGTGCCAATGGCTAATTCTCAGCCGTCTAGATCACAAGATTTTTAACGCATGACATGTTTCAGCAAAATGAGTCTGATATATACTATTGTGCATGCCATATCCCAGGGCAGACCTCATGCATGCCCATCAAATGTATACTCCTGACAGTCACAGAACGCGAGAATTCCACGTTCTTCTCAATGGCTTTCTGTCTCTCTCTCACTCTCATATCTCTTCACGATGGGGCCTCCAGAGACCCATCGACACCTCGCTACACTATTCTAGCATGTCAAAGGTGCATGTAAGGTCTACCGAGGGACATAGAGAGATATATAGAATCTTCTGATGACGCCCTTCTTCTCCTCTCTCCTATTCAGTTCTGGGAAGGGTCCTGACGAAGGATTACCATACGACACACACCAGGTCGTATACTGGATCCCTCTGATCACTGAGGGATCCCCTGCAATTATATGAGCACTGTTTATATTTTTTGGTCCTGACGAATTGCCTTCGTGGCGAGAAACATGTTGACCATTTGTTCACTAAGGGTTGAATGAGGCTCTACTACCTTGATTGTCCCGCCTCAATACCCCTTACTATTTTAATAAAGCAGTGAGCCATGCCATTAAAAATCTATCTTTTGGACTCTACTGACTTTTTTTAATCTCACCCACGCTCACTTTTGCACAACCATAAACCCCTTCTTTTTTAGGCCCCTCACACCCACACACCCTTTGGCTACGGAATAGAAGATCCCCGCCAAAGTGCGACATCTGTTGTTGCCCGACAGGCATTGCACCGCCAGTCTGTCGCAGGGGCAGGATACCGATGATGACGCTGGACGATCACCGGGTGGGATTACAAGTGTAGTCCAACCGGTGACCTGTGTGAGGTATCCCTAAAAATTCCGAAAAGGGTCCACAACACTCACCCTTTCTGCCTGACTCGATGAGAGAGAGGCTCATGCCAGTCATTTAGTTGACTTTGCCCGGGGAACTCTGTATTATTAGTTGTTGGTTAGTCTGTCTGGGACATATACATTGGACCCCGTTAACAATTGTCCTAACTCCGTGTTTTTTCCCCCCCCTTTTGATACAATTCTTTGCGTGCCTCGTGCACGGGAACTTCTTTTAAAGGTTACCATTTGGCGAATAAACTATCCGCCGCTTTGGACCACCTTGAGACAACATTTCTAGTGAGAGAATTACATTTATTTTGACTAAAACCTGACTCTGGTCAGCAGACATCCTTAGCACCGCATCTGGACCTCAACACGATCATGGAGGACGTCCCAGGGCTCAGCTTTAATGAGGACACTATAGCCGAGGCGCTAAGAACGACGCCATCAATCCTTACCAATCCGCCAATCGCAACATCTGGTGCTTCCTCCGATGAATGGACCACATTGACGGAGATGAAGAAGGAACTCATCAGGATTACCATTCATGGAATCATGATGACAGAATACTTGAGGAGCAATATAGCACCGCAAGGTTTAATTGTGAACATAATTCCAAGACTTTTCCTGGACGACAAACGGTTCAAAGTGGATTGGTGTCAAGTATCGTGGAAGTGCACCAAGGATCTTCTCTTTCTGATCAGCCAAACAGCGAAACGCCTATCGGATGCACTACAAGAGAAAATCTCTGCCATGGAAGCCACCATGAAAAATGCAATATCCAAGAATAATAAGACAGCATTCACGACCAAACTCTCGGAAATAAACCAAGAAATGGCAGATCACCACGAGTTTTTACTGAAACAAAAAACAACTAAACTCGAGAAAGATATTGCAAAATTTGCGAAAGAGAAAGTATACCCCTACCTGAAGGATGATTTCAAAGGAAAAAAGAAAACCTATTCTTCTGATGATAACTCAGGGAGTGATACCAGACGCGGATCGACGAGCAGTGATTCCAGTGGCGGGTACCCACCTAAGAATCCTCGACCACCCCGTGCATGGCAACAAGGCTATCATCAAGGCCCAGTCTTCCACGGACCACCACATATGGCACCCCCATGGCAGTACCCCTTTTACCCACAAGGCCCCCCACAATTCTACCCCCTTAATCCGCCACCTTTTCAAGGCAGAGGTTGGGGCAGAGGAAGAGGGCGAAAGCGAGGCGGGCAAAAGGGAGTACAGTGGCAGGACCAAACACCAGCACCAACGGCAATGGAGACCAGGAGCACGGCATCCAGGGGGAGACGAGCCTAATTGTCAATTTATCAAACAGAACTCTGACACCAACCGAGACGCAAGTCTTAGAGAAGGGTCTAGGATTTGTCCCTACACCAACCCCTGATACATTCCAAGAGATGATCGAGCTCAAACAATTTTTCAGGAAGATTCGCCTTCGGGCTTTCTTCGAAAACCAACCTGAACTTCCGGATCTTGACACGGGCCTGAGAAAACCTTCCACCTTTACCCCCACTGACGGGATGGTACCACCCGAAGTTCTAACTTTTGAACGGGCGGTCCTGAGGAGCATGCGGAACATACCCCCGACCAAAACTTTTCATAATCTGTCCACTGCAGAACGACTAGCATCTAATGATCTAGGTCGAGACGAGTCAATTGTCATTAAGCAGGCAGACAAGGGGGGCGGCACGGTCATACAGAATTATGAGGATTATGATCGTGAATGCAGGAGACAACTGGCAAACACCAACCATTATAGACCACTCCAGGAGGACCCAACCAAACGACTTTCCACTACCATCATGGGCCTTGTTATTGAGGGGGAGACTAATGAGTGGATTAGTAAGAAGGAGGCAGACTTCTTGGTGACACTAGATCCTGTCACCCCTTACTTTTATACTCTCCCCAAAATACACAAGGGCATCTCTCCGGTCCCGGGGAGACCGATTGTTTCAGGAATTGGGTCACTGTTAGAACCGCTTTCGCAATTCTGCGATGCTTTTTTTCAACCTTTTGTCAGACAGATACCATCTTACCTGCAAGATACCAGGGACGTCCTTCGTCTGATCGCAGATATCGATGGGAGAGAAGACACTGACCTGCTGCTCACCCTCGACGTGGAGGCACTATATACGAATATTCCGCAACAAGCGACCCTGGAAGCAGTCGATTCATTGATGCGAGAAGAAGAATGGCTGTCCCCAACACCAATAGCCTTCATCATGGAACTTGCCCATATTGCCCTGACCGAAAATTTCTTCAGGTACGAGTCCCAGTTATACCATCAGGTCCGGGGGACCTCTATGGGTTCTACCTTCGCGCCGAGCCTGGCGTGCATCTACATGGCCTCGTTCGAAAAGAAGTACATCTACCCCCCAGAGCATAACCCATACCGAGAGAACCTCACTCTCTGGCGTCGCTATATTGACGACATCTTGATCTTCTGGAAAGGGGACCGTCCAAGCTGTGAAGCCTTCTGCGAATGGATCAATCTACAAGACCCCTTCCTGAAATTTACCGGCACCATCTCAGAAACATCAATACCTTTTCTCGATCTAACCATCAGGCTAGAATCGGAATCAATCACTACCTCGTTATACAAGAAGGATACTGACAGAAACAGTTTACTCCTCTACCAAAGCCACCATACAAAAGCTCTGCGAGACAATTTGCCTTTTGGGCAATTCCTTCGAATACGGAGAAACTGCAGCTCTGTCCAAAACTTCAAACAAGAGGCCCAGACCCTGCAACATAAGCTCCAGGACAGAGGATACCCAACACGGTTGTTGAAGAAATCGTTAAAACGAGCATTGAATAATAACAGAGATGCCCTTCTCGAGGTTCACCCAAAAGAACCAGATGACACCATCACCTGTGTCACCTCTTACACCAGGCATTCGTCGTTCATTAAAAAAGCTGTGACCACACATTGGGGTATCTTGAACTCTGCAGGGATGGAACTGGCGCGACCACGGTTTGCTTTCAAGAGGACCGCGAACCTGAAGGACACACTGATCCACACCCGCCCAAAGAAATCGACCAGTCAGGACTCTATGGGATCTACCCCCTGTCACTGGACACTACAGGTGTGGTTCCTGTGTAGTATGCCCCCAAACGATCCAAGGTAAAACTATTGAACTCCCAGGGGATTTCATCTGGACTATAAACAAACACACCAACTGTAACAGCTCGAGATGTATATATATCTTAGTGTGCCCCTGCAAGATGCTGTACATCGGGATGACGATGCGTCCTGTCAAACAACGCATAATGGAGCACAATAGTAATATCCGATGTACCAAAACACACACCAGGCTTTATGACCACTGTAAGGAACACAAACACACCACTGAAGAGATACAGTGGACTGTCCTAGAATGCCAACCTGGAATGAACCAACAAGCCCTGTTCAGACTGGAGCAGAGATGGGTACACCTTCTACATACCGATGGAAATGGTTTAAACGATGCGGTGCCCTGGACAATGCTCACCAGATAGCTGAATGCTGGGACTACTTTGTCCTTATTATGCCAGAAACTTTTCGAACCAAGAAATAGAATTACCCCTGTCCCTGTTGTTAGCATAGAGGGATCTGTAGATGAACCTACTACTACCTCCCTAGCAATATCAACAGTGTTTCTATACTACTTCCCCCTTCCAAGATGGCACCCAGCTTTTCTTCCCTCCTCGACATACAACGAGGGAATCTTCGCTGTTCTTTCACGGCATTCCGTTGCCTGGCAACACGCCCTGAACACGCCCACCTAATGCCCGCACTTCCCGGTCTTAACCAGAGTCTCCGGGACGTTGCAGCTCCACCGGCTGTCCTGCGGTATCATCCGAAGTGGGAGGGGTAGGTGCCTAGACGCCCTCTGCCAAGAACAACCAGGTAAGGCGCTCTGCTCCGTGCTACGACCTCCGCGAGCGTTTCCATCTGATCGCCGTGGCAGGGACCGAGCTTGAAGCGGGTAAAACGGTAAGACGCGCTGACCGACCAATCCCTAACCCGGCGGCAATACTTACTCCTTTCAGGTGTCTTACACCAAGTTCTGGCCCCACCAGGTCAGCGCGAGGGAGCTTCCCTAGTAAAGAATACGGGTAAGGTCCTAACTAAGCTCGTTTACGCTACAATATCCCGGCATGTTTGTTGGTTCACCATAAGGTTTAGTCCCCTTTTAGCACACTGACGCCATCTAGTGCTCGTCTTTTCAAGGAAATGTCTAAATATTGGTTTTTTTCTCCGTAAATGTTGTCTTAAACACTGCTTGAAATCACGTGTGCCAATGGCTAATTCTCAGCCGTCTAGATCACAAGATTTTTAACGCATGACATGTTTCAGCAAAATGAGTCTGATATATACTATTGTGCATGCCATATCCCAGGGCAGACCTCATGCATGCCCATCAAATGTATACTCCTGACAGTCACAGAACGCGAGAATTCCACGTTCTTCTCAATGGCTTTCTGTCTCTCTCTCACTCTCATATCTCTTCACGATGGGGCCTCCAGAGACCCATCGACACCTCGCTACACTATTCTAGCATGTCAAAGGTGCATGTAAGGTCTACCGAGGGACATAGAGAGATATATAGAATCTTCTGATGACGCCCTTCTTCTCCTCTCTCCTATTCAGTTCTGGGAAGGGTCCTGACGAAGGATTACCATACGACACACACCAGGTCGTATACTGGATCCCTCTGATCACTGAGGGATCCCCTGCAATTATATGAGCACTGTTTATATTTTTTGGTCCTGACGAATTGCCTTCGTGGCGAGAAACATGTTGACCATTTGTTCACTAAGGGTTGAATGAGGCTCTACTACCTTGATTGTCCCGCCTCAATACCCCTTACTATTTTAATAAAGCAGTGAGCCATGCCATTAAAAATCTATCTTTTGGACTCTACTGACTTTTTTTAATCTCACCCACGCTCACTTTTGCACAACCATAAACCCCTTCTTTTTTAGGCCCCTCACACCCACACACCCTTTGGCTACGGAATAGAAGATCCCCGCCAAAGTGCGACATCTGTTGTTGCCCGACAGGTATTGCACCGCCAGTCTGTCGCAGGGGCAGGATACCGATGATGACGCTGGACGATCACCGGGTGGGATTACAAGTGTAGTCCAACCGGTGACCTGTGTGAGGTATCCCTAAAAATTCCGAAAAGGGTCCACAACACTCACCCTTTCTGCCTGACTCGATGAGAGAGAGGCTCATGCCAGTCATTTAGTTCACTTTGCCCGGGGAACTCTGTATTATTAGTTGTTGGTTAGTCTGTCTGGGACATATACATTGGACCCCGTTAACAATTGTCCTAACTCCGTGTTTTTTTCCCCCCCTTTTGATACCATCCTCTCCATCCCCAGATTGTTTTTCCCCATTGTGGCAGAGATGGAGTGTAATACTGAAAGTGATGACCATGCCTGAAAATGCTTCTTAGAGCTGCAGCTGCGACAGGCACCGGGGAGGAGGGCAGGCGATATGAATGTCAGCAGCCCTTCATGCCAAGAACAGATGCATACTGGTAAGTAGCATATTCCGTTCGAGGCATGAGGGCTGCTGAATTTATATCTGTGCATAGAATAAATAGCAGTTTCCTCCTTACTTGCGGGTGCCCGTGCCAGCTGCAGCAGTCTGAAAGAGAGTCCTGAGAACAGCCTGACCTACAGCAGCTTGCTGTTTGGAGTGTACATCTACGCAGTAGTGTTTGGTGAATGTATGTATAGTGGTCCATGTGGCTGCTCTACATATGTCCTCTAGAGGAATATTACCCAGGAAAGCCATGAAGGCCCCCAATTTGCGTGTGGAATGCGCTCTAGGGGGAACTGTTAGTGTGCGTTTAGCTTTCTGATAACATATCTGGATACATTTAACAATCCACCTGGCTATACCTGATTTGGAGATAGGGTTGCCTTTATGTTGTGGAGAGAATGCAACGAATAGCTGTTTAGTCTTTCGAAAGTCTTTTGTCCTGTCGATGTAATACAGGAGAGCTCTTTTGACATCTAAGGTGTGCAGTGCTCTGTCTGCCACCGAATCTGGGTTAGGAAAGAAAACGGGCAGTTCTATATTTTGATTGATGTGGAACTGCGAAACCACTTTAGGCATGAATTTAGGGTTGGTGCGAAGCACCACTCTATTCGCATGGATTTGCAGGTAGGGTTCCTGAATTGTGAGGGCTTGCAGCTCACTGACCCTCCGCAGGGATGTAATAGCTATCAGGAAGGCCACCTTCCAGGTGAGGAACTGTATGCCACAGGAATGGAGTGGCTCAAAGGGTGGCCCCATAAGTCTGGTGAGAACGATATTTAAGTTCCAGACTGGGGAAGGGGGGTGTCTGGGAGGGATCACTCTTTTAAGGCCTTCCAAGAAGGCTTTAATGGCAGGTACCCTAAAAACAGAAAGGTGTTGCCTGTTTTGAAGGTAAGCGACTATGGCCGCCAGATGGATCCTGATAGAACTGTACGCCAGGTTGCATCAGTAGAGATGCAACAAGTAACATATGATGTTTTGCGTAGATGCGTCCAACGGGTTAATGTTATTGTTGGAGCAGTAAATAACAAACCGCTTCCATTTGGCCGCATAGCAGGCCCTGGTAGTTGGTCGCCTCGCCTCTTTGATGATGTCCATGCACTCAGGAGGCAAGTTCAGGTATCCAAACTCTATGACCTCAGGAGCCAAATCGCAAGGTTCAGCTGTTGTGGATCTGTGTGCTGAATGTCGCCATGGCTCTGCGTGAGGAGGCTGGGTGTGAGGTGCAGCCGCTGGTGAGGCACCACTGAAAGTTCCAGGAACGTGGTGTACCAAGCTTGCCGTGCCCACGTTGGAGCAACTAGGATGAGTGTCATGGAGTGCTGTCGCAGTTTGCGCGCCACCAGAGGTATGAGGGGAGCTGGCGGAAAAGCGTACGCAAATCTGCCTTACCAGTTCATCCATATCGCATTGCCCTGAGACTGCGGGTGTGGGAACCTGGCGGCGAAGTTCGGGCATTTTGCGTTCCCGCTTGTGGCGAACAGGTCGATGTCTGGATGACCCCACTGCTGGAAGTACGGATGGAGAACCGACGGGTGGATTTCCCACTCGTGCATCTGATGACTGTGCCTGCTGAGCAGGTCCGCCATCTGGTTGTTGACACCTGGGAGATGCTCCGCCATGAGGAAGATGTTCCTCTGAATGGCCCACTTCCATATGCTCTGGGCTAGGTGAGACAGCTGCGGGGAGTGCGTGCCCCCCTGCTTCTGGATGTAATACATGGCGGTCATGTTGTCCGTCCGGACTAAGACGACCTTGTTGCACAGGTGCAACTTGAATGCTCTCAGTGCCATGAAGATCGCCATGAGTTCCAACACATTGATATGCATCCTCTGCTGTTGGGCAGTCCATAGCCCCTGCACCGTGTAGTGGAGGACATGCGCCCCCCAACCCTGGAGAGATGCGTCCGTCGTTAGCACTATTTGTGGGACAGGCTCCTGGAACGGTCGTCCCCTGCAAAGGTTTTGTGGGTTCCACCAATGCAGAGAGTTGTAAGCACGACCGGTCACCAACACTGGGTCTTTTAGATGTCCATGAGCCTGGTTCCACTGACGGGCTAAGCATTCTTGGAGGGGTCGCATGTGTAGCCTCGCGTGCGGGACTATGAATATGCAGGATGCCATCATGCCGATCAGTTGCATGAAAACCTGTGCTGGGAGGGAGTGCTGAGGTCGGAACCTCTGGATGAGCGCTTGCATGCTGTTGACCCTGGCTGCGGCCGGCTGCGCCGTGGCCGACTGGGTGTTTATTGACGCCCCCAGGTACTGCTGGACCTGGGCTGGCTGCAGGTGAGACTTTGCGTAGTTGAGAGAGAACCCTAGACTGTGAAGGAGGTGAATGGTCCTTGACATGTCGTGGCCGCACTGTACGGCAGACCTTGCCTGGACGAGCCAGTCGTCCAGGTAGGGATACACGTGAATACCTTCTCTGCGCAAGTGCGCTGCCACAGTTGCTAAGCACTTGGTGAAAACCCTGGGAGCGGTAGAGACCCCAAATGGCAGGACTTTGAATTGGTAATGCTGACTGTTGACTGTGAACCTGAGATACTTTTTGTGGCTTGGGTGAATGGGAATGTGGAAATACGCATCCTTGAGGTCCAGGGTGGCTAGGAAGTCGCCCTGACGGAGCAGCGGCAGGACTTGTTGTAAAGTTAGCATGTGAAAGTGCTCCGAGAGGATGTATTGGTTGAGGGGTCTGAGGTCTAGAATGGGCCTTAGGGACCCGTCCTTTTTTGGAATCAAGAAGTACAGGGAGTACACCCCTGCACCCCTTTCTTCGGCAGGCACCAGTTCTATGGCTCCTTTTTGCAGCATGGAGAGAACTTCTTGCTGCAATAAGTGTGAGTGCTCTGCGGACATAGGACGGTTTCTTGGGGGTATGTTGGGGGGGTGGAGGTCAGTTCTAGACAATAGCCGTAACGGATAAGTTGTCTCACCCACCTGTCTGTTGTGATGTTTTCCCAGAGTGGCAGGAACTGCTGAAGTCTCCCCCCGACAGGTGTTAGATGGTCGGGGGGGCAGTGACAAGAAGTCACTGTTTGTTGGGAGTGGAGGACCTGGCGTTGTTATTGCCGCGGCCTCTCCCTTTGGCGCTGTTCCCACGGTATCCACCTCTGGTGTTTTAGTGTATGCAGACTGCGTGTTGCCTTTGGCATACTGGGAGTGCTGTAGAGCTTGCCCTCTTGTTGCTCCCCTGTTACCGGAGCGACGAAAGGAACCGCTCAGAAACTGCTGTGACTGGAGAGCCCCCATGGACTTTGCCGTCTCAGTGTCTTTTTTCATTTTTTCGAGTGTTGTGTCAACATCGGGTCCAAACAGGAAGTCCGGATTAACCGGCTGATTAAGAAGAGTAGTTTGGATCTCGGGTTTAAACCCAGAGATGCGCAGCCATGCATGGCGTCGCAGCATCACGCTAGTATTGATTGCTCTTGCTGCAGTGTCCGCTGCGTCCAGTGCGCACTTGATGGACGCATTGGAGATCAGTTTACCCTCTTGTATAACCATTTCCGCAGCCTCTCTGTACATATCAGGCATGTGCTGCATTAATTGTTCCAGGGTGTCGTAGTGCGCCCTGTCGTACCTAGCCAACAGGGCCTGTGTATTGGCTATTCTCCAAGTGTTAGCGGCCTGCGCCGCCACCCGCTTCCCTGATGCCTCAAAGATTTTGGACTCTTTGTCCGGAGGGGGAGCGTCTCCCGTTGATTGAGAGTTAGCCCTTTTGCGCGCGTTAGCCACCACAAGGGAGTCCAAGGGGAGCTGTCCTTTGATGTAGGTGGGGTCCACTGGAGCAGGCCTGTATTTCTTGTCGATCCGTGGATTGATAACCCTGGCTTTTGTTGGCTCCTTGAAAATGGCTGTGGCATGTTTGAGGACCCCCTTAAGCATGGGCAGTGTTTTGGTGGAGCGTTCAGATGTGGAGAAGGTGTCGAATAAGAAGTCCTCATCCACTGGCTCAGCATGCATTTCGACGTCATGATTGAGTGCTGCGCACTCTATCAATGCATTGAACGCTGCAGTGTCCTCAGTTGGAGACTGTTTGACATTGTAGGACTGAGAGTCCGGGGCGGTATGGGGGTCATCAGGGTCATCGCCTTGATCCGCTGCCCCTGACCATTGATTGGAGACATCCTGATCAGTGTCAGTATTATAAGTGAAGCCCATTTGGCTGTAGTCTGCAGTTAAGTCTTCCTCACTTTGTGTAGGAGAATGAACAGTATGGTGCGAGTAGTCCTGAAGAGGTTCAAGAAGAACCGGAGAGGTGGTGGAGACCATCTTCTTTTTGAGGGGAATTTTGTAACCCTCCAAAGGATGTTCAGGCGCGATCTTCCGCTTGTGGACGGTAAGCCTGCCCGACTCCGAGTCAATAAACAGTTTTGTCTGGTTGTCGTAAGAAGGTTCATGATAGACGACCTGTGCATGTGAGGACACCTTCGTCACCTTGGAAGCCTCTTGAGTCTTTGGACGTGCAGTGGGCGGAAGGCCAAACTTAAGTGGCGTTGATTCAGCCTGCTTAGAGGCGGAAGCGCCGGCTTCGTGTTTCTTCGACGCCTGAGTAGGCCGCTCGCTCGAGCGCGTCGAATCGACCTCCGTGCGCGGTGCGCCTCCGACTTTGGGCGTTGACGATAATTTCGGGGCGCCCTTGGCCGTGGCTTCGACCCTCTTCGCCAGCCCAGGCTTGAGTCCCGAGAGGGGTGGCTGGAGACCTTTCCCGAGAGGAAGTCCCTTGCCCTTCTCGCTATGTTTGGTAGTGGACGCAGGCACCGGCGCCGAGGCCTTAGAGGCGACGGCCTTGGTGGCAGGGCCCTGCTTCGGAGTCCCAGTGTCGGCGCCGACGGGTATCTTTGGCGTCGAAGGATCGACGACAACCTTTGAGGCGGGCGTCGACGTCGAACCGACCACCATCTTGAGCAGTTTCGGTTTCGATTTCTCCTTCGTCTGTTTCGGTTTCGATTTCACGGAATCGACCGATGGCTCCTTCGAAAGGGTCTTAGCCTGGCTATGACGCGGGGCTGTAGACCGAAAGGACGGATCTTGGCTAAGGCCTTTCGGCGATGCCTCGACCGGAGCCGGAGCGGGCAGAATTTAATGATAGGCCCTGGAGCTGCGGGCGGACTCGGTTCACCACCGGAGTCGTCATCAACGGCCGCAAGGGCCTGATCGTCGTCCCCTACCTCGACGACATCCTGGTCGTGGCCGAACTCCTCGTCTGGCTCGTCCACTTCGAAATTGGAGTCATGTTCCGACGCCGGTTCCGACATTTCTTCGGGAACGTCATCTTCTGCCTCATCCTCATCTTGGAAGAGTTCCTCGTCCCCGGCATCGAAGATGTTCGCAGGTGCTGGAGCTGACTGTTGGGCCGACTGCCTCGCCGCGCGTCGAAGTTTGATAGTCTTCTTTGATCGGAACCTTGAGCAGGCGAAACATTTTGACTCGTCGTGGTCGGGGGACAAACAGGTGTTGCACACTGGGTGCACATCTAAGTTCGAATATTTGGAATTACACACAGGACACCGCTTACACGGGGTCCGTTCCATCATCGAAGTAGTCTGGGCCTGAGTCGTCGAGAGAATCTTTTTTCGACGCCTGTAGGAGAGTAGGGTCTGCTATCCTATGGTCACCCCAATTTTTGCTTTTTTGCTTCACTGGTTTTCGACTTACTGAGGCTGTGGGCCTGCTAATCAGACCCCCAGCCTGCTGTTCTCTCTCTAATTTTATAATACATGTGCTATAGGTACATACCACAATTGGAAATGGACTCCTTGTCAGCCCCTGTACCATGCACTATAGGTGCTCAGGGCATAGGTGCCACCAAGGCCTACCAGGGGCTGAAGCATAGCTTTTGCCACCCCTGGCTGGTTCTTAAATTGACACAACTGGCTGATCACTCAGCTGGGGCAAGTGGGTGTAATCACCCCTTGCTTAGATATAGTATACCTATATCTAAACCTATATCTGGACACATATATAGCCTGTAAGCCACTCCTATGGAAGGCCTCATCAATCCTGGAGGCAGAGTGCGTGGTTTTATGTGAGATGGAGCTCTGGCATGAGCTGAGCCTGTCTGCAGCTGTCGGGAACAACTCCCTAAGCTGATCCGGGATAATGCCATACCATATACTCTTAAGCGCCTTATAATCCTCGCGGTTATATAGCAACTTTGGTTTGGCTTTATCAAAACATGTCGTGTAAGGTGTCATACGAATTGGAATACTACCCCCTCGCCAGTTCTGGCGACGGGGGTAGCATTCCACCCTTCTAGAGGGAGAAGACATGTTACTTTACTGAAACGCGGTTGATTTAAAATGAGCCTCAGATCCACAAAAATGGATGCCCCTGCCACAGACACGGGTCTGGCCTCCTGCTGCTGACCGAAACTCGGCAGAGGAGGCCTGGACAAAGAGTTTCCTGTCACAGGGCGGTGTCAAACCACCCCAGACAGGAGATAGTGGATTGGAGTAGGGAGGTTTCAAAGAAACCAGACACTGCCTGGGGAGCACAAGGCTGCCCCTTGCATAATCCGGCCAAACCGGTTCTGGGGCCTCCCAGCCCCTGTCCCAGCGCGGCCAGGATCAAAGGAGAGGGGTGTAACCACCCCCTTCCTGGGTCCCACCCATAGGAGGGGACCTAGCAGGATGTCCAACCCCCCAGATTCGAATAAGAGGGGGAGCAGTGCCAATGCAACTCAGATCATCCTGAAGAAACATAAGAAACGAATTCTGGACCCTTCGACTTTCTACACGACTTTAGAAGACTGAAGAATCTCCCTTGTGGTCAAGGAGTGACCACCCTGTGCAAACAGGTACCAACCAGCCCTCGACCCTTGCTTTGTTGCAGTTCCCGCCGGAACTCGAGCGACAGAGATCAACAAGATCAAGCTTGCCTGCCTTCTACCTGCCCGATCCACAGTCCCTGCAGAGCTGAGACCAGTGGAGGCGACCGGAAGCGTGGGGCACGCCATCTTGAAAAGGCCACGAGACGCTGACCGTGCAGCCCACGAGTGATCCTCAAAGCTGTGCACCGGGGTTTGAGAAGCCCCAGCCCCGAGCTCCACTTGCACCAAAGCTCACCCCTCCACACTCGACGAGTGCTGCGTGGGGCCCTTCTGCTTGTGTGGGCTCGACGCGTTGGCCCGGTCACTTGCCAGCTGGCTTGTGGCCCCTGTGCCGACGAAACTTGAAATACGACTCGCTTTTCTGGTTGCTCCAGATTTGCACCAGCTCCTGTGAAAAGGAGCCCCCACTCTGACCCTCCTGGTTCGAGTGATAAGCAATCTCCCGGTTTCGCGTGGATTGCTTTTGCCAAGTGCTGTTTGCTGCAATCTTGAAGCCGACGGTGCTGACGGCGAGAGCCTACGTGGGACAGATCGTGACCCGCTCCTGGACATCGCAGATGCCCCAGAGCCCAGGTGACAGTGGAGAGAAGCCTATCGACAACCACCTGATTGCGCCCGACATTGCCTGGTTCCGTCCTGGTTCCACCCTGGTCACTGCTGAGTGACCCAGACTCTGTCCCCTCTGCTTTCAGGTACTTTTCTACTTCGATCCACCCTTGGATCGCACCGGACACTTCTGCTTCACATCGCCTGCAGCTGCAACAGCTTCAAGCACCAAGAGCCTGCGTGTCAGAACCCGACGCCACTTCGACCCTGTGCACCCACGGCCTGTGGGTGAGGTAACATTGCAACGCCGGTGTACATACACTGGTACACACCTCTAGGGTCTGTGTCTAAAGTTTTGTGCCTCTAGGTTCAGCGGAAGTATCTTTTAATACACTTTAACTAACTTTTACGCACCATTGACATTGCATTGGTGCGCGCCGCACTCTCCGTGCTGCACCCGTCTCCTGTGGGCTACTCCCGACTTCATCATTGCTAGTCCTGACTGCTCCCAGCGAATCTCTAGGCCCTAGGCCTAACCATTGTTCGAGAAGTGTTACTTATACCACTTTTTTAGTATATGGTCTGAGTGGCCACCCGCCCTCATCCATAATTGTGCAACTTTATATGTTTTACTGTGCTTTTGATTTAACACTTGTGCCCCTTTCCTCATAAAGAGTACTGGGGAGTAATTTAGAAATAAATACATATATTTTTATAATATATACTTGTGTGGTGTCCTTTCATTTGATTACAGGATTGTATGTGGTAAAACAGCTCGCTTAACACGACCTCTTAAGTTAAGCCTTTAAGGCTGCTTAGTCCATGCTACCACTAGGATAGCTTGTCTAACAAGGTTGACTTACAACCAGACATCTTTGGGGTTTGTTTGGACTGATACCCAGTGGTTCCAGAATTGGAAACACTACATATCAGGCCAACTTCTCACATTGGTGTGCAGCGGTGCGGATTTGAGCTTGCTGTTTGTTTTACCATTGCAATCTTTATCAAATTGAAAGATCACATCAAGTACCTCTAGGTACATATAAATCAAAAGCTTAGCATATTAAGTTCTACTGAACTTAGTAGTTGTAGATTAAAGGGATTAGCACACCCTGACTACAACTCACTAGCAAGGTACAGTAGGAAACCACTTAGTGTAGGTAAGTGCATCACTTACACCTCACTAGCAGTCATGTCTGATACAGGTAGAGCCTCAGGCTCTGCTCCTGTAATAGTTGATCCTATAGGGACAACATCCAGATATGACAACCTTAGCCACAAAGACCTGAGTGCCTTGTGCACAGCCAGGGGGCTAAAAAAGGGCAGAGGCCCTACCATTCCTTCCCTAGTAGCTCTCCTGGAAAAGGATGACTTAGATAAGGTGAGTCAGGCTCCCTTAGAAACAGGTGAAGGGATACACTCCCCTGAGAATGAGGATCTTCCTGAAGATGAAGTAGAGGAGGAGGAGGAGGAGGAAGAGGAAGAGGAAGGCTCTGATTTAGAAGAGCCTGAAGATCAGGATCAGAGGGGAAACCAGGTACAGGTTGCCAGGCTTAACCAGGCCAACTTGGACCTACATGAGAATGGAGAGGGCCAGCACCACTCCAGATCTCATAACCAAAATTCTCCCAGGCAACAGGAGGGTGAGATCTCAGTCAAGGGACTCTCATCTTTCTAGTGCCTCAAGAGAATCTCAAAGAGGGATGACTCCCTCCCAGAGAAAAGAGCATAGGGCCAGGATGAGGGCTGTCCAACTCCAAATAGAAAGGGAAGAGGTAGCCTTGGCTCAAGCTAAACTTGCTTTAGCAAGAGAAAGAAAATTGTGTGGCTTAGATGCCACTGGTGGCAGCAAAGTTCCTAAAGAAAAAGGCAGGGCCTATGACAATAGAAACCTGACAAAAATTGTGCCCCCCTACAAGGAAGGGGATGATATCCACAAATGGATGACTGCTCTTGAGAGGGCCTGCATGGTACAGCAGGTCCCTGAGGATCAGTGGGCAGCAATTTTATGGTACTCCTTTTCTGAGAAAGGGAGGGACAGGCTCCTCACTGTTAGACCTGAGGATGCCAAAAACTACTCTGTTCTGAAGAGTGCTCTTATTGAAGGGTTTGGCCTAACCACTGAGCAATACAGGTTGTTGTTCAGAGACACCCAAAAAGCACAGACTCAGGACTGGACTGATTTTGTAGATTGTGCCACTAAGGCTCTGGAGGGTTGGCTGCAGGGAAGTAAAGTTTCAGACTATACAGGATTGTACAATCTTATGATGAGAGAGCAGATCCTTAATAACTGTCAGAACCAGCTGTTGCATCAATACCTTGTTGACTCTGATTTGACCTCTCCCCAAGAATTGGGAAAGAAGGCAGACAAATGGGTCAGAACAAGGATTAAGCAGAAAAACCAGAACCAAGGTGACCAGAAGAAAACAGACCAGAAGGGTGGGAATCAGAAAGATAAAGAAAAGGACCAGAAGTCTTCAGGCCCCCAAACTAGCAATAAGGAGGGGGGTTCCCAAAATGGAAACAAGAAAAAGAAGAATGATGGCCCAAAGAAACCTTGGTGTAATACCTGCAAATCAGTTTCACACTGGGGCAGTGAATGCACTAAGAAAAATCCAGTCCTCACCACTGCAGCTCCTAAAGCACCTGCACCCCCTAGTACAGTTAACAGTGGTGGTACACAGCCAAAGGGTTTAGTAGGGTTGACCCTGGGTACTGAGGTGGAATCTGGCCTAGTCAGAATCCCCACACAGGCAGTTCTCCTATATGATGTGGACTTATCTTTGCCCACTGCAGTAAGCCCCAGTAACCTGGGCAAATATAGGCAGACTCCCTTAATCAATGAGAAACTGGCTCAGGCCTACAGGGACACTTGTGCCAGTGTCACAATGGTGACACCTGACTTTGTGGACCCTGGACAGATTGTACTAGGTGAAAGTTACCTAGTGACCAATGCAAGCAACTCCACTACTTCCCATAGTGTGGCTGTTGTGAACTTCTCCTGGGCAGGGGTAGATGGCCTAAAGAAAGTTGTTGTGAGTGCAGACCTCCCAGTAGACTGTCTGTTAGGCAATGATCTTGAAAGCTCAGTTTGGTCAGAAGTGGAGTACAGGACTCATGCAGAAATGCTAGGGATTTCAGCTCATGTCCTTGCAGTGACAAGGTCTCAGGCTAAGAAGTGCCTTCCTGAACCAGTGGTAGATCTTGAAACAATAGACCAACCACAACCCAAGAGAAGGAGCAAGAGGGTTAAGGCTGTGCCTTCCCACTTGCCCCAGGTTGAGGATCAAGTTTCACAGGAAACTGATTCTGCAGTCCAAGAGGAGACTGTCTCAGAGGAGCTTGAACCTGATCAGGTTGAGTTTCTGGGGACAGGGGGACCCTCAAGGGCAGACCTGGGGCAGGCCCAATTAGATTGCCCTTCACTTGAACCCCTCAGACAGCAAGCTGCTGCTGAGGCTGCAGGGAATGCTCAAGGTACCCATAGAGTGTATTGGGATGAAGGGCTCCTTTATTCAGAGGCTAGAGACCCCAAGCCTGGCACAACCAGGAGGTTGGTTATACCTTTGAAGTTTAGGGGCTTCCTTCTTACCTTGGCCCATGATATTCCCCTTGCAGGACACTTAGGCCAGAATAAGACTTGGGACAGGCTTGTTCCACACTTTCACTGGCCTCACATGTCAGAAAATGTCAAGGAGTTTTGTCGCTCCTGTGTCACTTGCCAAGCCAGTGGTAAGTCAGGTGGCACAACAAAGGCCCCCCTGATACCACTACCTGTGGTGGGGGTACCCTTTGAAAGAGTTGGAATAGACATTGTGGGTCCCATGGATCCTCCAACAGCATCTGGGCACAGATTTATACTGGTGGTAGTGGATCATGCCACCAGGTACCCAGAGGCAATTCCCCTGAGGACCACCACAGCTCCTGTGGTGGCAAAAGCCCTCATTGCAGTTTTCTCAAGAGTGGGCTTTCCAAAGGAGGTTCTTTCAGACAGAGGTACCAACTTTATGTCTGGATACTTGAAAGCAATGTGGAAAGAGTGTGGAGTAAACTATAAGTTTACCACACCCTACCATCCACAGTGCAATGGGCTTGTTGAAAGGTTCAACAAGACCCTAAAGGGAATGATAAAAGGGTTACCAGAGAAGCTTAGGCGGAAATGGGACATCCTTTTACCCTGCTTGCTCTTTGCTTACAGAGAGGTCCCACAGAAGGGGGTTGGCTACAGCCCTTTTGAACTTTTGTTTGGCCACCCTGTAAGGGGTCCATTGAGTTTGGTGAAGGAAGGATGGGAGTTACCTCTCAAAAAGCCTAAACTAGACATTGTGGACTATGTACTTGGTCTCCGCTCCAGGATGGCTGAATACATGGAGAGAGCATCCAAAAACCTTGAGGCAAGTCAAGAATTACAGAAAGCTTGGCATGACCAAAAGGCTGTTCTGGTTGAGTACCAGCCAGGGCAGAAGGTGTGGGTGTTGGACCCAGTGGGGCCAGCAGCTCTCCAGGACCAATGGACTGGACCCTACCCTATCATTGAAAAGAAGGGAGAAGTCACATACTTGGTTGACTTTGGTACCCCTAGGAGCCCCCACAGGGTGCTCCATGTAAACCGTTTGAAAGCATTTGTTGACAGGGAGGACATGAGTCTCCTCATGGCCACAGATGGGGAACAGGAGGAAGAGAGTGACCCTCTCCCAGACCTGCTTTCCCAGAACCCTGATGATGGTTCAGTTGATGGAGTAGCCTTGGCAGGCAGCCTCACTGAGCAGCAACAGGTGGACTGCAGACAGGTGTTGCAGGCCCACAGACATTTGTTTTCACTCACACCCAGCCAGACTAACTGGTGCACCCAAGAGGTGGACACTGGTGACAGTCTGCCTGTGAAGAATAAGATCTACAGGCAACCTGACCATGTCAGGGATTGTATAAAGGCTGAGGTGCAAAAGATGTTGGAGCTTGGAGTGATTGAGCCATCAGAGAGCCCATGGGCTAGCCCAGTGGTCCTTGTGCCAAAACCTCATACCAAAGATGGGAAGAGAGAAATGAGGTTTTGTGTGGACTACAGAGGTCTCAATGCTGTCACTAGGACAGATGCTCATCCCATTCCAAGAGCAGATGAGCTCATTGATAAATTGGCTTCTGCCAAGTTTCTGAGCACATTTGATTTGACAGCTGGCTACTGGCAAATCAGACTAGCTGAAGAGTCAAAAGCCAAAACAGCATTCTCTACCCCTAGTGGACATATCAGTTTGTGGTAATGCCCTTTGGTTTGAAGAATGCACCTGCCACCTTCCAAAGGTTGGTGAATCAAGTCCTTGCTGGGTTGGATGACTTTTGTGCAGCATATCTAGATGATATTACTGTCTTTAGCTCCACCTGGGAGGATCACCTGATCCACCTGAAGAAGGTTCTGGAGGCCCTGCAAAAGGCAGGCCTGACTATCAAGGCTACTAAGTGCCAGATAGGGCAGAGCAAGGTTGTGTACTTGGGCCACCTAGTAGGTGGGGGTCAAGTTCAACCACTGGAGAGCAAGATCCAGACCATACAGGACTGGGCTCCTCCAACTACCCAGACACAAGTCAGAGCCTTCTTGGGCCTGACTGGGTATTACAGAAAATTTGTAAAGAACTATGGGTCCATTGTGACACCATTGAATGACTTGACATCCAAGAAGATGCCCAAAAAGGTTCAGTGGACAGTTAGCTGTCAAAAGGCATTTGATGACCTGAAGAAGGCCATGTGCTCTGCACCTATCCTGAAGAGTCCTGACTACTCCAAACAGTTCATTGTACAGACAGATGCTTCTGAGTTGGGGGTGGGAGCTGTGCTTTCACAACTTAATCAAGATGGTCAAGACCAGCCCATTGCTTTTATTAGCAGAAGGCTGACCCCCAGGGAGAAACGTTGGTCAGCTATTGAGAGGGAGGCCTTTGCTGTGGTTTGGGCCCTGAAGAAGTTGAGGCCATACTTGTTTGGTACTCACTTCCTAATTCAGACAGACCATAAGCCCCTCTTGTGGCTAGATCAGATGAAGGGTGAAAATCCCAAACTGCTCAGGTGGTCCATTTCCCTACAGGGGATGGACTTTACAGTGGAGCACCGCCCAGGGACTGACCATGGTAATGCAGATGGTCTCTCCAGGTACTTCCACTTAGAACATGAAGACTTATCTGGTCAAGGTTAAGTTTAATGTCCCTGCGTTTGGGGGGGGGTTGTGTAGGAGAGTAGGGTCTGCTATCCTATGGTCACCCCAATTTTTGCTTTTTTGCTTCACTGGTTTTCGACTTACTGAGGCTGTGGGCCTGCTAATCAGACCCCCAGCCTGCTGTTCTCTCTCTAAATTTATAATACATGTGCTATAGGTACATACCACAATTGGAAATGGACTCCTTGTCAGCCCCTGTACCATGCACTATAGGTGCTCAGGGCATAGGTGCCACCAAGGCCTACCAGGGGCTGAAGCATAGCTTTTGCCACCCCTGGCTGGTTCTTAAATTGACACAACTGGCTGAGCACTCAGCTGGGGCAAGTGGGTGTAATCACCCCTTGCTTAGATATAGTATACCTATATCTAAACCTATATCTGGACACATATATAGCCTGTAAGCCACTCCTATGGAAGGCCTCATCAATCCTGGAGGCAGAGTGCGTGGTTTTATGTGAGATGGAGCTCTGGCATGAGCTGAGCCTGTCTGCAGCTGTCGGGAACAACTCCCTAAGCTGATCCGGGATAATGCCATACCATATACTCTTAAGCGCCTTATAATCCTCGCGGTTATATAGCAACTTTGGTTTGGCTTTATCAAAACATGTCGTGTAAGGTGTCATACGAATTGGAATACTACCCCCTCGCCAGTTCTGGCGACGGGGGTAGCATTCCACCCTTCTAGAGGGAGAAGACATGTTACTTTACTGAAACGCGGTTGATTTAAAATGAGCCTCAGATCCACAAAATGGATGCCCCTGCCACAGACACGGGTCTGGCCTCCTGCTGCTGACCGAAACTCGGCAGAGGAGGCCTGGACAAAGAGTTTCCTGTCACAGGGCGGTGTCAAACCACCCCAGACAGGAGATAGTGGATTGGAGTAGGGAGGTTTCAAAGAAACCAGACACTGCCTGGGGAGCACAAGGCTGCCCCTTGCATAATCCGGCCAAACCGGTTCTGGGGCCTCCCAGCCCCTGTCCCAGCGCGGCCAGGATCAAAGGAGAGGGGTGTAACCACCCCCTTCCTGGGTCCCACCCATAGGAGGGGACCTAGCAGGATGTCCAACCCCCCAGATTCGAATAAGAGGGGGAGCAGTGGAAGAAACATAAGAAACGAATTCTGGACCCTTCGACTTTCTACACGACGTTAGAAGACTGAAGAATCTCCCTTGTGGTCAAGGAGTGACCACCCTGTGCAAACAGGTACCAACCAGCCCTCGACCCTTGCTTTGTTGCAGTTCCGGCCGGAACTCGAGCGACAGAGATCGACGAGATCAAGCTTGCCTGCCTTCTACCTGCCCGATCCACAGTCCCTGCAGAGCTGAGACCAGTGGAGGCGACCGGAAGCGTGGGGCACGCCATCTTGAAAAGGCCACGAGACGCTGACCGTGCAGCCCACGAGTGATCCTCGAAGCTGTGCACCGGGGTTTGAGAAGCCCCAGCCCCGAGCTCCACTTGCACCAAAGCTCACCCCTCCACACTCGACGAGTGCTGCGTGGGGCCCTTCTGCTTGTGTGGGCTCGACGCGTTGGCCCGGTCACTTGCCAGCTGGCTTGTGGCCCCTGTGCCGACGAAACTTGAAATACGACTCGCTTTTCTGGTTGCTCCAGATCTGCACCAGCTCCTGTGAAAAGGAGCCCCCACTCTGACCCTCCTGGTTCGAGTGATAAGCAATCTCCCGGTTCCGCGTGGATTGCTTTTGCCAAGTGCTGTTTGCTGCAATCTTGAAGCCGACGGTGCTGACGGCGAGAGCCTACGTGGGACAGATCGTGACCCGCTCCTGGACGTCGCAGATGCCCCAGAGCCCAGGTGACAGCGGAGAGAAGCCTATCGACAACCACCTGATTGCGCCCGACATTGCCTGGTTCCGTCCTGGTTCCACCCTGGTCACTGCTGAGTGACCCAGACTCTGTCCCCTCTGCTTTCAGGTACTTTTCTACTTCGATCCACCCTTGGATCGCACCGGACACTTCTGCTTCACATAGCCTGCAGCTGCAACAGCTTCAAGCACCAAGAGCCTGCGTGTCAGAACCCGACGCCACTTCGACCCTGTGCACCCACGGCCTGTGGGTGAGGTAACATTGCAACGCCGGTGTACATACACTGGTACACACCTCTAGGGTCTGTGTCTAAAGTTTTGTGCCTCTAGGTTCAGCGGAAGTATCTTTTAATACACTTTAACTAACTTTTACGCACCATTGACATTGCATTGGTGCGCGCCGCACTCTCCGTGCTGCACCCGTCTCCTGTGGGCTACTCCCGACTTCATCATTGCTAGTCCTGACTGCTCCCAGCGAATCTCTAGGCCCTAGGCCTAACCATTGTTCGAGAAGTGTTACTTATACCACTTTTTTAGTATATGGTCTGAGTGGCCACCCGCCCTCATCCATAATTGTGCAACTTTATATGTTTTACTGTGCTTTTGATTTAACACTTGTGCCCCTTTCCTCATAAAGAGTACTGGGGAGTAATTTAGAAATAAATACATATATTTTTATAATATATACTTGTGTGGTGTCCTTTCATTTGATTACAGGATTGTATGTGGTAAAACAGCTCGCTTAACACGACCTCTTAAGTTAAGCCTTTAAGGCTGCTTAGTCCATGCTACCACTAGGATAGCTTGTCTAACAAGGTTGACTTACAACCAGACATCTTTGGGGTTTGTTTGGACTGATACCCAGTGGTTCCAGAATTGGAAACACTACATATCAGGCCAACTTCTCACAACGCCGATCGAAGAACCGAAAGGGCCAGGCAGCGAACGATACAATACCGACGCTAAGAAGGCCTTTTGGCCTTAGGAACAGAAGAGTACAAGTTAAGTAACTGGAGTAAGAGATTAGACATCCGAACCCAATGGCGGAAAAAAACAATCTGGGGATGGAGAGGATGCCCATGCGCACTGTAGTCCAGGGGAGGAGCCACCTATCTCGTGATACTTCGAAGACTCTTCCAGGACAACAATGTGCAATCATCCGGACCCAACACTAGGCGGCGATCTATGCACAGATATGAATTCAGCAGCCCTCATGCCTCGAACATTTATTTATTGTTTTCTGGGCCAAAAAATGAGCAAGAGCCGTTCTACAGTCTGCAGCGTTATTATTTGAGCAGCAGATTTGAGCTTTTTGGTTAAACTGCATTTCGGTGATGCACAAGTGGGCTGTCATGTTAAGTAAGTTGCCAAGTTGTTCTCTATTTTAATAAAGGGTTTAGTGCAGTCCTTAGTTTGAAGGAGTGGTTGCAGATGGGAGCCACCGACACTCATTTTAGGGACCAGCACCTACATTGCATCATCAGGCTTTGACCCAGAATTAGAGAGACAAAAAGACAGAAAAGGGGCAAGAGAAATGGTGACAAAGGGAGAAAGCAGGGATAAAAAAAACTAGCAAGAGAGAGACAAAGGGGAAGGGAGTGTGAGGTAAAGGACAAAAGAGGCATGAGGTGAAATCAAGACTAGACAGCCTTGGCATTAGCAACGGTGAAATTCAGCAGCGCCTGGCTTCTAAATAAAATCTCTGAGCATCTGCACTTATTCTTCCACAAATTAAGCACTGATTTAGTGTAACCATGTGGAGATCTTCGACTAATTTTTGGACAAGGCCTTTGCTTATGGATCTCAGGAGTATCACTTACAAAAGTTTTTAAATAAGAAAGATCAGCTGGTGGTTGATCCAGGCGATCTGGTGCTTGTATTGGCAGTTGCACGAATAGTCCTAACTGATGTCAAGAGGGTAAAAGGGAATTATGTGACTGACTGTGCAGGTCTGGTCTTTTAGATGTCTATATCCTCATTCCTTTAGTGGGGGGGCAAAACCAGATTAAAAAAGGTGTGTTTCATAAAGATGAAACAGAGAAACAATTTACAAAAAGAAACAGCTAAATAAAATAAAAAGATACAAATGTAAGGGAAAAATTAAAACAAAAACGAAATATTTCATTATGCAAATCAAGTGGAAAGCTATTAAAACCAAAGTCTAAGGAAAAAAATGGAAGGTAATAAAAACATTCAAAAAAGTCATATTTCCAGTGTTAAGAGATTCGTTTTGTTAACTATTTTAAAGAGCCGCCTCGTCAGCAGCGTTTTAAGAAATCCTTGATCAATTCGTGTGCTACTGAACCCTGGTTATACATTCACTTTCATTTTCGTAACCTCTTCCCTGGTTATCAACATCCAGTTTCCTTGTGTAACTTCTCAACTGTATAGGAAGTAAACTGACTTAAGAGATCATGATTTGTGTTGAAATGTTTGACCAAAAGAAATTTAACGTCTATTTTTTTTATGTTATGCCAATGCTCCTAGATTATTAGTTGCTTTTTTTTATTCATTCTTTATTATGTTACAATGCAAGAAGTCCGGAACAACATAACAGACTATGGGGTTAAAGGCGGATCCTTAGTTTCAATGGGTGTATGGTGTTACCAGCTTTGGTTCTGACCATTTACCACCATAACCCAGTCCGAAGAATATGACTGACTCATGGGAGCCACATGTCTCGGATCGAACAATGATAGAATAAACATACCTAACACTCTAAGATGCCGGGGGCGTGGCCACGGACCGAACATGGCGGACGTGCTCTAGAGAGGCTCCGTGCATGACCATCAACACCAGCTAAATATCCTTCTTTCCCCTCACCCCCGATCGCCACGATATCCCCCCTGGTCCCTGGGAGGCGGTGTGAACCTCCGACGGCAATCTGCGGTCCCAGACGACTACCGGTGACCGGACACGGACCGCGGCTTGAACGCGGCCTAGCCCTCGTCGTGCGGCAGCGGACTGGCGTGAGGGGACAGCCCGTGACTGCTGGAGCCGATGCGGGTGTGACCCGAGCCGCTACAGGAAGGTGAGCCGGCGTGTACCAGCAGCGGGCTCTCAGGGAAACAGCAGCGAGACCTGCGGAGCCCTCGAGCTGTCGGAGACCAGCGAGGGCGCTACTTGTGTGGGCTGCCGGTGGGACCTGCCCGTTCGGGGCGGAGACGGCGCCGGCCACATTGGATCCCCGTCTGGGCGCGCCTACCCCCAACGCTCTGTGCTGACTCCTTGGAGGCGCTGCCAGCCGCTGCCCTGCCCCGTGTGATAGTGATCGGAGGGGCTGGGGACGGGCGCCGACTGCAACGCAGTGGACGGGGGGCCTCCATTGCCAGCGGGGACACTGCCTGCTGAGCCCCTTGTGCTGCCTGGTGGACGGTACGGCGTGGGGGGAAGGAGCGGCGATACTTGGCATAACACCACGCTACAGTGCACTGGACACAGCGTTTGGACTCTGACACCCCCCCCCCCTATATGCTGGCGTCCTGGTAGTGAGGTGTAACAATCGCTAGAGAGACTGGAGGGCCGCCATTTTCAATCTGCCCACCTTGATTGCACTGGAGCACTGCACCCTGGGGGGGCTGGTGAGGCCTCCTATCTACATAACACACAGTGGGCCATCGGTCAGCGACCTATTACCAACGGCTGCACCAGGGGGGCGCCGGTGGCATACTACTTGTCTGCGAAGCACCCTTCACTGCCCCAACCCAGTGGCACTGGGGACACTCTGCGACTGCCGCCCTGCAAACACGAACTACGGGCAGAAACAAGGCCAAGGTGCAGGACCACGGAGCCAGCGCCGATATGCAATCTACGGGCTCGGAGGACCCACTGGCTTCCTCAAACGTGGAGATGATTCCCCCAACAGGCAAGACCTCGCAGGATGCAAAACTGGACCTCATACTAGCTGAAATCAAGGCGTTAATAGAGGCACTGGAATCCCGAATGGACAACATGGCGACGAGCCTGTCACTACTCAAGGCGGACCATACGAAGCTGGCGGAGAAAGTCACAGAGCACAAGATAGCGCTGGACGACCTAATCCCGCAACAAACAGCCCACTCTGCGAAACTTGAAAATATGGACAAACAGATTAAACTGATATGGGACAAGCTGGACGATGCGGAAGGCGGGCCCGCCGAAACAACGTGCGCATACTGGGTATTCCGGAGAGAAGCGAGGGGAAGGACCCTACTCAATTTGTAGAGGACTGGCTAAAGAAGATAGTAGACCCCCAGGACCTCACGCCATTGTATAGTGTGGAGAGAGCGCACCGGATGCCGGCAAGACCACCGAAACCAGGGGCATCACCGCGCCCCTTAATTGCACGCCTCCTACACTACAAAGATCGAGATTCGGTCCTGAGGGCAGCGAGAGAGAAAGCCCCTTTGCGCTATGAAGATAAGACCATTTCGGTGTACCCAGATTTCACCCCGGCGGTACAAAGAGCTCGGTCATCGTTCCTGGGAGTTAAACGCAAGCTACGAGACAGGAACCTGAAATACGCATTGCTATTTCCGGCCCGGCTCAAAGTACTTTACAACAACAAGTCCTACTTCTTCGAATCACCGGAGGAAGCGGCGGAGTGGATGGAGGTAACGCTGACACCCCCGAACACGCAGGACCCCTTTGAGGAGGATCGGAGAGAGGGACCATCGCGCCGGGAAGAACGGAGTCAGACGGGAGCGACCATGGGACATGCGAATCGACACACAGCCTCAGGAGGGTCATCATCGACCAGGACCAAGGGGATTGGTCAACTGACAAAGGCCGCCCAGGCTGAGCATGATGCTCAAGACCCTGCTGCCTCAGCTAGCCGCTCCGCCACGCACACGGAGGTGTCGGGTTCGGCCGACAGTCTACAACTGTTCCCCAAGATCACAGCACAAGAAGTGAATGACCTATGACTGTAGCTGGGGAAGACATCGGATGGTAACGTATGAACTGAATGCAAGGCGATCGGGGAGGGGCCTCATTTGCTATGGGCGCAATGGAGTGCTACCAACAGACTCTGGACTGGTGTAAGTGGCCCCAGCTCCCCACCATATAGACATGTTTCAATGTAAGGCATGCCCACGTTGGGCAGTACTGTTTGGATCCCGGAGGGTTTTATTCAGGGACCTAGTAGTTGTGGGGTTGTTGTTTGTACAGGCACGAGACTTATGGCTGACTATATACGCCTGCTTCATGGTGCGGTCCTCACTGACTTTACCTGCTGCTAATCGGAATGGGGACCCTTAATGATTACAAGTTGTGCACCTGGAACGTTCGTGGCATGGGGTCAGTCCACAAAAGGCACAGAATTTTGGCTCAACTAAATCGCAGAAATGTCAAAATTGCCTGCCTTCAGGAAACCCATTTAACGAACTCAGAAAGTGGGAAGTTGCTTAAAAAGTGGAAGGGACAATTGTTTGCTACCTCTTACTCAGCCTTCTCGAGAGGGGCAGCTGTGTGGCTGAGGAACTCAGTCCCCTTTCAACTAGTGGAACTGAGGAAAGATACTGAAGGCAGATACGTATTCGTCCGAGGGTTGTTGGACGGTTCCCCTGTTGTGTTGGGAAGTGTATATGCGCCGAACTCGAGCCAACCGGCCTTCCTAGTGAAACTTAACGGAGTGCTAGCTGACTGGGCAGATTTTCCTTGGTTGATGGGCGGGGATTTTAATGCTGTACTGGATGTCTCCTTAGATAGGTCCCACCCACCATTGCAAGCTACCGAAAGTAGGAAACAAGCTGAGGCGCTAGCGCAATGGGTGGAGGGATGGCACCTAGTGGATGCATGGCGTGGTAAACACCATTTAGACAGGGAGTACACATTCTATTCACCACCCCACAAATTGCACACCAGAATAGACCATGTTTTTTGCACTACATCACTACTGGGGTCGGTCACGACGGCAGAACACATGGGTAAAACTCTCTCGGACCACAACCTGGTGGAAGTTAGTTTCCAAAGGGGCAGGATCCCAACACCCATACCAACTTGGCACCTTACACCAGATCTCTTGGAAGACACGACTTTCCGCACAACACTTGAGATAGCTATCGCATCTTACTTTGACACAAATAGTGGGTCCGCGAGTTCCCGCCAAGTGGAGTGGGACGCTTTCAAAGTCTCGATCCGGGGAGAAGCGATGAGCACACGGGTGGGCATGAGGCACAATGTGATGGACAGGCTCCGGGAAGTAGAGGGGCGTCTAGCCATGTTAGAAAGTGAAGCTGCCGGCACGAATGTGCCCTTCACGCCACTACAAGAAGCACACATCCAACACGCAGAACTGCTAGAAGAGCTACGCATCCTAGACTACAGAGAGTACACGAGTCGTCAACATGCTCAGGCTTATAAGGCAGGACCTTTATTGGCCCGACTGGTGAAGGATGACCCGATACACTTGCTCATACTGGAGGTACTCGACCAAGGGGGGTCGATGGCAACAACGCAGATGAGTGTTAACACAGCATTCAGAGATTATTATGGGACGTTATACGGCGCACACACTCCTATGCTAGATGGGACTCTTGGGGACTTCATGGAGGGGTTGGAACTACCGAAGCTTGAGGAACGACAGAGGAAAGAGATGGCGAGGCCTATCACGGTAGCAGAAATACGCCAAGCTATTCGCGCACTCCACGGGACAAAGCCCCGGGCACGGCCTTCCAGTGGAATTCTATGGAGCCTTCATAGATCTTCTGGCGCCACGGCTCCTAGAGGTGTATAAAGAGGCACTTAAAGCTCGGGGCCTCCCACAGTCCACACTACAAGCCCTAATAGTGTCACTGCTGAAACCGGGCAGTGACGGCCTACATATAGCAAATTACAGACCACTATCACTACTAAACACGGACTACAAAATATTAAGTAAAATACTAGCAACTAGACTGGCCCAATATATTCCATCGCTCATACACCCAGACCAGTGCGGCTTTGTGCCGGGCAGGAGCACTGCTATGAATCTGCGGCGACTCAGCCAAATTATGCTAGATGCACCGGGACGGACGGACGCGGAGGGATGCATATCACTAGACCTGAAACAGGCGTTTGACTCAATCAAATGGGACTACATGTTTACGGTACTCGACTACTTCGGGATAGCGATAGAGTACATTAGCTGGGTAAAGCTGCTCTACACACGTCCGACGGCGCGGATCCGCACAAACAGATGCATATCCACACAACTGGAAGTAGCAAAAGGTACTAGGCAGGGATGCCCATTATCCCCACTATTATTTATACTGGCACTAGAGACCTTACTATGCAAACTCCGCGAGTCTGCACAACACAGGGGCATACGGAGAGGCGGGGTGACGCATGTGGTATCAGCATATGCGGATGACATTATCCTCTCCTTCGGAGACCTGGGAGGGGCTCTAGAACCTGTGCCTGAAATATTTGATAGCTTCAGCACCATGTCGGGCCTTACGATTATCGAACCCAAATCGTATGGTTTTTTCTTCTCTGCAACCAGAGTGGAAACCCACCTTCCCTTTGCACCTCACTCTTTCCAGGTGGCGGAACACACCTTTCGTTACCTAGGGATACAAATCTACAGAGAGTCAAGGGATCTACTAGATGGCAACATAGGGAGGGCGATAACGAAGTTAAGGTCGCAAGTGCAATTCTGGACCACTCTACCGCTAGCAGTGGCGGGCAGGGTGACTATTTCCAAGATGGTGGTCCTGCCCCGCCTGCTGTACTACTTTACCGGTCTGCCACTGAGAATTCCTGCCACCGTATTCAAAACACTAGACACACTGATAACTGAATTGGTTTGGGGCTCCGGGAGGCGACGTATCAGCCTGAAGAAATTGCAGCTCCCCGCGACTGCGGGTGGTATGGGGGTCCCAGACCTCCGGACATATAACTTCGCATGTCAATTGCAATGGCTCGCCTACTGGCTGGCAGGACGCAATCTACACGAAATTGACATGTCAGACTCGGAATGGAACAAGGGGAGTGTCCAAGCCCTGCTAATCCCGAGGGCGGAGGTCCCGCGATCAACGCCCCTCCTGCTCCGCATAGCGATTGAACACTGGAGGAGAGCAGTGAAATACACTTCCTCCACGTCAGCTAACGCCCCCACGATACCACTACTAGGACTACCAGCCGGACTGAGAACACTTTCAAATCAAATGCTTCCAGAATGGCATGACTTGGGAGTGACGCAAGTAGGGGATTTCTTTAGTGATGGCAGGATGAGGACATTCGAAGACTTTCGCACTACGCACCGCACACCCGGAGGGTCGTTACTGCTACACGCAGGAGTGAAATGTTACATAGCACAGGTATGGGCCCCGGATGGGTTAGAGCCACCCGCAAACTCACTACTCATGATGCAGTATCTGATGGGATCTGGTGGCCATCTGACCAGATGGATAACACACGGTATAAGAGAGGGCAGAGCTATTTCACTGCAACCCATACGGGATAAGTGGGAACACGACATTGGGAGACCGCTCAGGGATAAGGAATGGGACCGGATTTTGAAATATCCCAAAAAGGTATCGAGAAACCAGAAGTTCAAATTCATACAGCTCATGCTCCTGCACAGAGCATATCTGACTCCCCACCGCCTACACACTATGTTCCCTGATACCCCCAATACATGCCCAAGATGCGGGGCGGAGGATGCCCGACTAGTACACATGTTATGGACTTGCCCCAAACTAGGGTATTACTGGACTACAGTACAGAACGACGTGGCTAGACTAGTCCCCGCCAAACCATACACCACACTGGAATACACCCTTCTGGGATTGGGCCCCGTGGAGCGGAAAAAGAGTGTAGGCACACGATTCACAGATTTGGCCATGATCTTAGCGAAGCGTGCCATAACCATGAGGTGGAAGTCACCCAGGCCACCAGACTCTGAGATATGGAGGGCGGAGTTGGTGAGATGGGGGAAGGCTGAGAGCGCGACATTGCAACGCGAAGAACGTAGAGGACTCAGGAAGCACTTCATCTCCCTGGAATGGAATACGTTGCTGGGGTCATTTGAGACAGGGAATGACACAGACTCAGATCACACCATAGATATGGGACAACAGGAATGAAGACAAATACAAATCATACAACGCCCATCATAAAGCTTACACCAAATAGGATGGGCCCGTTGCACACAACTACAGGTGCTCGAATAGTGTCTAATAAAAGTGACACATCCTATATGCCTCCAGTACGGTTACGATTCAGAAAAGGGGGTGGTGATGGACAGAGTATCTGAATTAAGCAGAACACTCCTACCCAGTCAACAGATCAGGGCTTGATCCATCACCGTTTTTTAGCTGACTGCACCATCCCAGCTCAGAACCTGGCTACATGCAAATTAGTCTGTCCCTGGCCCAGTGCATCATGGGAACAGGGCAGACCAAACTACCAAGCCATTTCTTTTACTGGAAAGGAAACAAGCTTCCGGGGACCAGTTTCTGGCATTACAGCCGTCTTCGGCCCGGCTTGCTTGAACCCTGATGGTGCAGTGAGCAAGGGACTCATGTCTGAGCATACCCTTCCACACTTATGGTGGACAAAACGATTCAGAAAAGGGGGTGGTGATGGACAGAGTATCTGAATTAAGCAGTTCCAAGCCAATTCTTTTCTGAATCGTTTGTCCACCACAAGCGTGGAAGGGTATGCTCAGATGTGAGTCCCTTGCTCACTGCACCATCAGGATTCAAGCAAGCCGGGCCGAAGACGGCTGTAATGCCAGAAACCGGTCCCCGGAAGCTTGTTTCCTTTCCAGTAAAAGAATTGGCTTGGTAGTTTGGTCTGCCCTGTTCCCATGATGCACTGGGCCAGGGACAGACTAATTTGCATGTAGCCAGGTTCTGAGCTGGGATGGTGCAGTCAGCTAAAAAACGGTGATGGATCAAGCCCTGATCTGTTGACTGGGTAGGAGTGTTCTGCTTAATTCAGATACTCTGTCCATCACCACCCCCTTTTCTGAATCGTTTTGTCCACCATAAGCGTGGAAGGGTATGTTCCCATGATGCACTGGGCCAGGGACAGACTAATTTGCATGTAGCCAGGTTCTGAGCTGGGATGGTGCAGTGAGCTAAAAAACGGTGATGGATCAAGCCCGGATCTGTTGACTGGGTAGGAGTGTTCTGCTTAATTCAGATACTCTGTCCATCACCACCCCCTTTTCTGAAACGTTTTTCCACAACAAGCGTGGAAGGGTATGCTCAGATGTGAGTCCCTTGCTCACTGCACCATCAGGATTCAAGCAAGCCGGGCCGAAGACGGCTGTAATGCCAGAAACCGGTCCCCGGAAGCTGGTTTCCTTTCCAGTAAAAGAATTGGCTTGGTAGTTTGGTCTGCCCTGTTCCCATGATGCATTGGGCCAGGGGCAGACTAATTTTCATGTAGCCAGGTTCTGAGCTGGGATGGTGCAGTGAGCTAAAAAACGGTGATGGATCAAGCCCGGATCTGTTGACTGGGTAGGAGTGTTCTGCTTAATTCAGATACTCTGTCCATCACTACCCCCTTTTCTGAATCGTTTTGTCCACCACAAGCGTGGAAGGGTATGCTCAGATGTGAGTCCCTTGCTCACTGCACCATCAGGATTCAAGCAAGCCGGGCCGAAGACGGCTGTAATGCCAGAAACCAGTCCCCGGAAGCTTGTTTCCATTCCAGTAAAAGAATTGGCTTGGTAGTTTGGTCTGCCCTGTTCCCATGATGCACTGGGCCAGGGACAGACTAATTTGCATGTAGCCAGGTTCTGAGCTGGGATGGTGCAGTGAGCTAAAAAACGGTGATGGATCAAGCCCGGATTTGTTGACTGGGTAGGAGTGTTCTGCCTAATTCAGATACTCTGTCCATCACCACCCCCTTTTTTGAATCGTTTTGTCCACCACAAGCGTGGAAGGGTATGCTCAGATGTGAGTCCCTTGCTCACTGCACCATCAGGATTCAAGCAAGCCGGGCCGAAGACGGCTGTAATGCCAGAAACCGGTCCCCGGAAGCTTGTTTCCTTTCCAGTAAAAGAATTGGCTTGGTAGTTTGGTCTGCCCTGTTCCCATGATGCACTGGGCCAGGGACAGACTAATTTGCATGTAGCCAGGTTCTGAGCTGGGATGGTGCAGTGAGCTAAAAAACGGTGATGGATCAAGCCCGGATCTGTTGACTGGGTAGGAGTGTTCTGCTTAATTCAGATACTCTGTCCATCACCACCCCCTTTTCTGAATCCAGTACGGTTACAGCAGGGTTCCCACACGCAATGTCCATGTGTAGGAGTGACCGGCACCATGAGAGAATGTAACTATGAGTAGGACAGTGCCGGGGGGGGGGGGAGGGAGAGGGAGGGGGGAGTTCAGGTTGGGAGATTTTTCAAATAACGAAAAATGGAAATGTGTATATCCTGTCAGTGCGATCATACCATACGAATGTGTAACTTATGTATTGTGAATAACCTACACTGCTGACTACAAATTCATCTATCCTGTTAATAAAGAAATTTTCAACAAAAAAAAAAAACACTCTAAGATGCCTACATGCTGGGCTGCCTGATCAAGAAAGGTGGTGCCAGACACAAGTCTCCATGTCACTCGCGATAACAATAGTATCAGGCAATGATAGCGGATTCCACTTTTTGAAAAACTACCACACTCACCTAGGTAAATTATGAAATTGTGGTTTTATTGGGCAAATGCTCACCTATGTGTTTCAGCCTAAGGAGAAAATATATATATATATTTTTTTTTTCTTACATATGTATTCACCGAAAAAACAAAAGTTAAAGTAACATTAGAAATTCTCTGGGAAAAACATAGGTTAAAGTAACCTTATAGTTAGGTGAATTTGTCAGTGACAACATTAATGTTCTGAAGTAAAAAAAAAAACATACATACAAATTCACCAGTTATAGTTAGCAGCGCTAACTATAACTTGTGCCCCCGGCATGCACTGCTTATGATATCACATATCACATCACCAGTTATATGACATTTCAAATGACATCACCGCATGCCGCTCTACTTTAAAGTAATCAGCCCGGAGTTGGGCTCCCTGCGGCCTTTACTGGTGCGAGAGGGGGCTGCGTGGCCCTCACTCCTCACTTAAAATCTTCCCTAGGGGTCAGTTCCCCAAAGCCTTTTGGGGATTGGGGAGGGGGGGACGCGTGACCCCTCACAATATAAACTAATTTTGACCCCTGAGGTGGGCTCCCTGGGGCCTTTAATGGCGCGTGGAGGGGAGCCACGCAGCCCCACCCCCCTTTATCAATAGAGTCCTGGGGGTAGGCCTTCTGGGGCCTTTAATGGCTCGAGAAGAGAGGCCATTAACCCCCCCTCCACTTTATGAACACATCCCGGGGGCATAAACATAACAAATGTGGTCCGGCCCAATCGTTTTTTGATCCCGCAGGAGTTCTGCTGCATCGCAGCATTTTTTGACGATTTGTTTTTGGCCCCGGGGCAGTCCCTCCGGGTCCCCTCCATGGTGCCTAAGGAGGCAGGGTATCCCTACCCTGCCCCCTTATTCTATTTTTCTTTTATTCTATTTGGACAGGGGACTAACAGCCAGATTCATGAAGCAAAATTGCGATCGCAATAGCTGCAAATTAGAAATTGCGATTGCAATTACCAGAAAAGCAATTCATCATGCCAAAAACACAGAATGTACGAATTCGCAAAAATAAAATTGCGAAATCGCAAAATAAATCGCAGAATTTAGGAGGAACCCCCATAGCGAATCGGAAATAGCGAGAATCCAAAGATTCTGCAATTTAAATTGAAATTTCGCAAAATATTCTCAAACGCCATTCATGAAAACTCGCAAATAGTGAAAAAGCTGAAAATCGCTATTTGCGAGGCGCAATTTAAGGAGAACCAAAAGCAGGTGGTAACCATGAAGGGAAAAAAAAATCAACTAACGAGCCACAGGTGCAGTGCTGAACAAACACACTTAAGGAAACACAGTATTAGCATGAGGTCTCACACAATGCCAGGACTCTACATGGTGGTCAGGCGGCGTAGGCTCCAGGCTGCAGCACGGAACAGACGCAGGATCCAGGAGCGAATATTCCGGCTGCGGGTCACCCTGCTGTGCCAAACTGGGGAACAAATTTACTCCAAGTACCGCCTGAATGGGCCAATGATCATGAAGCTGATCCGGGACCTAGACCCCCTGATGCAGCACCCAACAAGGAGGACCAATGCCGTGCCCACCCATGTCCAGGTCCTGTGCAGCCTGCACCTACCGGCCTCCGGAAGCTTCCAGGGGATAGTCGCAGTTGCAGGGGGGATATCCCAGAGCACCATGTCCCGCTGCCTAAGGAGTTTCCTGGAGGCTATGCTGACCCGGCTACACCACTACATCTCATTCCCCACCACCCAACAGGACTTGAATGAGACCAAGCTACATTTCTACAACGCTGCGCATTTCCCACATGTCATCGGATGCATTGACTGTACCCACATCCACATCTGCCCACCAGCACAAACAGAATACATGTACCGCAACCGCAAGTCCTACCACTCCCTCAGTATCCAGATGGTGTGCAACGCTAAGACTTACATCACGGACATAGTGGCACAATACCCGGAGAGCACACATGACTCCTTCATATTCCGGCACAGCGGCATTCACACACGACTGGCCAGGGGAGACTTTGGTGAAGGACACCTACTAGGTAAGTACACATGCCCCCATATAGTACACTGTGATCATGTAGCTGCGCAGAACAGGCACTCACCCTCTGCTCCTTTCATTTAGGTGACAGCGCCTACGGTCTCCGTGAGTACCTCCTCACCCCATACCTCAACCCTGCTACACCACAGCAACAGCGATAAAATGCTGCACACATACGCACAAGAAATTGCATTGAGAGGACATTTGCCCTTTTGAAGAGCAGATTCCACATACTTCACAAGACTGGTGGGGCCATCAAATACGAGCCTGAGGTCTGCTGCCGCATCGTGGCCGTGTGTGCAATACTCCACAACATTGCTACCAAGTGCAGGATACCTGTCGAGATCTCTGGCAGTGAGTCGGAAGGGGACAACCGCCCACCTGCACATGTGCGTCATGCACGCGGGGAGAATCCTGCAGAAGTACACAGGTGCCGCAACCACATCACAATTAACTGTTTCTAGTGCACACATTCCCCTCACACAACACTGCACTCATGCATAACAAATGTAATAATGACATGAGTCGGACTTACGTTAAACCATAAATTCTTATTGTTCAATCACAATAATGTGGCTTTTTTGTCCACGAGTGCACATGGGAACAGTATTGCGTCATACGTCCCCATGCAGGGGTAGAGGGCTTGCTTGCAGATACTGCATGGCCCTGCAGGCAGAGTGAAAAGTGTCAGTGGCGCCTCCGTCAAGAGGCACCCAGTCGCCTCTCGCTGTCCTCAATTGCAGTGTTGGCCCTTGATGCTGCAGTGGGCCTGCTGCTGCGGCGGCGGCGTTCAGGCGCCGGTGGCAAGGACATGCTGCTGTGGCTTGACGTGCCCTCGCTGGCATCATCACCACCCCCTGGTTCACCATGGCCACTTGGCTGCATTCTGAGCGCTGCTGCTGTCACCTGATCCAGTGACCTGGCAACGTCCTGGCAACACTGGACCATTTGCACCTGCATTGCGAATGACCGGCGGGCAAGTTGAGATGTTGCATTGCCAATAATATGATTAGACCTGGTGTAGGCGGTCAGGCGGGTCAGTAACTGGCGGTGGCGCCGGCGGGTGATGTCCTGCTGGGAGACCAGGATCTGGTTGTTCTCTCGCACAGCTGCGGTCAGCTGTCCAACATGCTGCGCGGTATTGGTGAGCTGCAGATGTATAGCAGCCAGGTGACGCGCCTGCGTAAGATGTACCGCAAGCATGCGGCGTTCAATGGCCAGGCCAGGATCCCGTGCATGGACAGCCCTGCCCGCGCGTGTGGTGGTGTCACGCAGCTGGCGCGTCAGTCCGTGGGACTGCGACCTGACTGCGGCTGTGCGCCTCGTCTGCCTCCTGGCTGCTGGTGGTGTGGCATGTACCACTGCTGTGGGTGTCGGTTGGGGTGGCTGCTGGGCACCTGTGGCTGCCGGAGTGGCCCTGCCCACATGGGGGGGTTGTGGTGGTACTGCTGCAGGAGGCTGAAATGGTCCTGGTTCAGGTTGGCCCTCACCCTCGGTGTCCTCCGGGTACTCATCTATATGTAGGGCCTCGCTGTCGGCGCTGGGCTCCTCTGCTGCACCTGTGATGTAAATGGGTGCATGATTAATGATATGTAGCTTGCACATGAGATGTTGCTACATGCATGCAGGCCTGCTTTCCCTGACTGGCTTTTGGAATTACTTTGAATTGACAGGTCTGCCTGTGTTGGGCTAACTCGGATTGTGTATTACACTACAACTCCCACAATGCAATAGGGCATTTCAGGTGTGCATGGCCTGCATTACTGGGGTTGACAAATTGCTAGCTCAGGGGTCATGGCCATTGTTAGGGGACGGGCTCGCAGTCGCATGGCACTTACCTTGGGATTGTTGGGTGGGTCGGGACGAGTCCAGCTGGATGACCCCCACGCAGGCTTCAGGAGTCACAGTGTCCTCCACAAGGTCCTCCAGTGGGGTGTTAGGTGTGGCAGTGGGGTCTCCTCCACTGGTGGCAAGTCTCTCACCCAGCCTCTCCGCAACTCTCTCTTTGGCATGCCCTCTGAGGTCGTACCACCTCTTTTTCAATTCTTCAATTGACCGCTGGGTCACCCCGACAGAATTCACCTTTGCGCGGATGCGCAGCCAGATGCGGCGCTTGCCAGCCTCTGGCACCCTCCTGGAGTCCTTGCCAAACAGGCGTGCATGGTCCTTGTAGACCCCCTCAATTAGATACTCAAGTTCTTGTTCAGAGAACTTAATCTTCCTCTTCCTCCCTGGGGCACTGCTCCCTGCTGCTTCCTGTGACCCTGCTGCTTCCTGTGACATTTTGGAGGTTGTGGATGTCCTGCTGTGGTGCTGCAAGTTCACTGTTGTGGAGCTCTTCCCAGTCCTGCTTCCAGTTTCAGGCTCTGTGGTCTGAATGAGGGAGGGAACAGCCTACTTCCTGGTTGTGATGTCATCATTGGGCTCGAAATGTGACTTCCCGTTTTTGCAATCTCGCAGTTAGCGAGATCGCAAATAGCGATTTCGGTAATTGCAAAATCGCAATTTCAATCAACAAATCGGCCAAATCTGCGATTATTATGCGATTGGAGCCAAATCGCAATCGGCAATTGCGATTGATTACGAATCGCATTTTTTCCGTGCATTTCATCATGAATGCCATTCTGCGATTTCTAAATTGCGATTCGGTAAAAATCGCAATTTGGAATTCGCAGAATGTTGCTTTGATTAATCTGGCTGTAAGTCCCAGAGTCATATAATGGATGCCTGCAACAATTTTCTCATGTTGCTGTCAGCCAATCTGAGCGCTCGCTTTTGCTGGAATCTGACTCCCACAGGAGCGAGATAGACCAATGGAAATAAAACAGCCCGGGTCAATCAGAAAGTTCTATTTTTAAATTGGCATTCATACGAGACTCTTTTGAGGCGCTCGTGGACCCAACCATCCAGTTATACAATTATACTTTATCCTTAATTTCTCAAAAACTACTGAATTGATATACACCCCAAAACATAATCTGTGGACCAAAATCTAGCTTCCTGCCAAATTTGGTGTAATTCCGTTCAGTACTTTTTGCTGCAGCCCTGTTTAAAGAAGTCTATGGATAATGCACAGGTATTTGCATCTTGGAACTTCCCTTTTTTCTCAGCCCTAGCTTGACAGACCATCCCGAAACTGTCCATGCATAAATTAGTCAATAAGTAACACCTTTCTGGAGAGTTGCATGGAGATTCGTCAGACGGTGGAAAAGTTATTAGCAGCACAAAAAAATAATTCCTATGGAACAGGTGACCTAATCATAACTACCTAGGGGCATTCGCCGTTAGGTAATATAAATATAAAAACATACCACTAGAATATACATTAATATGGTTTAATTTTGTTCATAGTGTATACAACAACCTATGTTATTAGGAACACTTCAAAATGGTGGCTGTTTGAGTGGATATTGTCATGTCATATGTGGGGACTTGTCCCTATTTACCGTTTATAGAATGTGCACTATTTACTCCGGCTCTGTGTTTCAAAAAAGTCAAAAATAAAATGTATTTAGACTGTTGGTCTTTAAACAACATAAAAATATGACATTTTATATAAATATTCTAAAATCAATACAAGTTCATCCACCAACGCCATTATGGAAGCCTGATTTTCATGTATTTCTTCCCAGTTTTTACACAATGCTCCGTACCTAAATCACAGGCAAACCTATATATCAACTTAAATAACAATAAAATTCCTATTCTAAAATATTTTTAAAAGGTATACAAGTTAAATCTTGTTTCACTCTTTGACCCCTGAGAATTGCTAAGGCCGAAACGCGTTGAGAGAAGCCAATTCCTTGTCATAAGGAGGAGTGTGTGAGTATATATATATATATATATATATATGGTCTATAACCTATGGTTTTTTCAGTGAATATATATATATATATATATATATATATATATATATATATATATATATATTCACTGAAAAAACCATAGGTTATAGACCATATATAGTTAGGAATTAGCATTTACAAAACCTTATTTTACTCACACAAAACCATTGAAATTCGCATATATAGTTAGTTGCACTAACTATATATCGCGCACCCGCAATCCACTGCTGATCATGTCACATATTACATCATTCATGACATGGTCAGTGACATCACTGATGACATCACTGATGACATCTCAAATGACATCACTGATGACATCACTGATGACATCTCAAATGACATCACTGATGACATCTCAAATGACATCACTGATGACATCACTGATGACATCTCATTTGACATTACTGATCACATCACTGATGACATCATTCATGTGATTATACGATGAACCTCTTCAGACTCTAATAGAACCTTAGATACACTCAGTGTAAACAGACACTCACAGACTGTCACTCATCCATGGAGTTACTCATACACCTAGTCAGTCATGCAAAGAATCAATCACACCTCCATTTCCTCAACTATACAGTTATACACACCTTATTTATTCAAACATATACTAACACATATTTACTCTCTTATACAATCCCTGATACAAGTTCACAATGATCCATACAGCCACTCACACATTCACTGGCTCTTATGCACAGTTATTTATATATGTCAACTCTCAAATGTACTGTGTTTTACATATGTACTTACTTTGACATGTAGCACTGAGATATCCATTCACTCACCAATACACTCATGCACACAGTCAACCGCCCATACAGCTGTTTCCACATGCACTTTTGAAACCATACATCTAGTGAATCAACTGCTCACACATCTATGCACAGAGTCATACACCTCCCAGCCACCCACACACACACTCAGTCTCCCATACAAATACTTGGGCAACCAATCAATAACCCATATAGTTACTCATATAGCTACTGATCAACACATGCAGCAGTTTACAGAACAACAGACATAATGATGCACAAATTAAGACAGTTTAGTCACTAACCCATGCACTCAGTGAGACACATTTAATCACTCACTCATACAGTCAGTCATGCACCTACTAAATCCTTCATCCAGACACTTATACATCCACTCATTCTTCAATATGTAAGACATATTTTAACTTTACAGAAACATACAGTCACTGGATGTTGTCATCAGTGATGTCATCAGTGATGTCATTTGAGATGTCATCAGTGATGTCATCAGTGATGTCACTGACCATGTCATGAATGATGTAATATGTGACATGATCAGCAGTGGATTGCGGGTGCGCGATATATAGTTAGTGCAACTAACTATATATGCGAATTTCAATGGTTTTGTGTGAGTAAAATAAGGTTTTGTAAATGCTAATTCCTAACTATATATGGTCTATAACCTATGGTTTTTTCAGTGAATTTTCAAGGTTTTGTAAATGCTAATTCCTAACTATATATGGTCTATAACCTATGGTTTTTTCAGTGACTTTCAATGGTTTTTTAATAGCAAATATCAAAAGCTGTAAAATGTATTCTTCTTTTAAAGGAATAATATATTTTATATGTTTTTAATATATTTTTTTTATGTATATACATTTTTTGAGGGAACGAATTTATCAACTATCATGCTGAAGAAGAGTGTGGGGGGAAAAAAACAAAGAGGAGGACTAAGAGGAAAGAACAATCAGATCAAAAATACAATTGCTTTAAAGCATGAAGTGCTTTTCCACACATTTACATTTAAATAACCCATATTAGAACATACAAAATATCTACAGAGGAGACGGTGTACATTGAATTTTAGACTCTTCATTGGTACCTACATGTTGGTACTTACATCACCCACACAACACAACAGCTCTATTCAGAGCTACCCTACCTCAAAGCACTCTAAAATATTATTTTACTATTTCCCTTGGTTTTCCCCTTGTTACGCTTTCCGGAACACTACCCGGTGCGCGGACCGGGCGCTAACCGTGCGAAAATTTAAAAAAAAAAAAAAGTTTTTTTTTTTTACTTATATGGGCCTCCTCAGCCACCCTCAGAAAACCTATGGGGTCAGGATATGTCTCCCGTGCCCCCTTATACCCATTCCCAACATTGTTTATCCTCCATCTTGTGACTAAATTCGTCCGAAAAACAAGATGGCGGACTCCCGTTACGCTACCGGTGAGCTACCCGGTTCGCGTACCGGGTAGGGTTTCCACCGCGAAAAATCGAAAAAAAATTAATAGCCCCCACATCAATCCTAGGGGGTCAGGAGGGGTCTACCTTGCCCCCTTTCATTCATTTCCCCCTTCGTTTATTTCCACCTCTTGTCTCTCGATCCTACCGAGAGACAAGATGGCGGCCGCTCCGGACTGTTTAGAATGTTGACAGTCACCGGAGAGCCAATCCGCTTCTCCTCGCGAAGTTCCGTTACGCGTCTGGTACGCGAACCGGGGCGCTAACTGGGACGCTGTCACAGATATATATATTTTTTTGAACGTTACTTTCTCAAAATCCACTGGAGCACATATCTTGAGACCTAGCAAAGGCACATCGGGCAAACAGCCTCTACAATTTTGCCAAGTTTCATAGAAATCCATTAAGCCGTTCGAGCTAAAAGTGAGTCCAACCGCCCTATGGAAAACTCAATGTTAAAAACACGTTTTGGGACCCCCTTTTTTCTCGGCCCCCGCTTGACGAAACCCCCCCCAAACTTTCAGGGGACGCTCAGAAACAAAATGTGCCATTTCCCTGAAAATTTCAGCCAATTCCGTCCATCAACGCCAAAGTTATTCAACATAGAATTTTCAGAAATCCCTATTCAAAAAAATCCTAACTATATATACCTACTGGCGACCGCCAGTAGGTAATTATATATATATATATATATATATATATATATATATATATATATATATATATATATATATATATATATGGCAAAATGAAACCCCTAATTTTGATCCTTTTCAAATTAAATGTATTAAGTGTTACCACTTTATTCCAATCAAGATGACTTCAGGTGTCCCATACTTTTGTCATAAGTAAGACTGTTAGCGTTCTAGTTGTTCTTTAGAACACTCTGGGACATTCTGTCACTGGGCTATACTTGGGCTACATCTGGCTGATATTTGGGCTACATTTGGGCTCTTTTGTCTCTGGTGGCCATCTTGGGAGACTGCATATCAGAATTTTTTTAATGAAATATAAGAGGATTTGAGAAGTCACTCAAAATGTGCCCTAATTTTTCTTTCTTCAGCACTAATCATAATTTCTATGGCAAAATGAACCCCCTCATTTTGTTCCTTTGCAAATTAAATGTTTTAAGTGTTAACACTTTATTCCAATCAAGATGACTTCAGGTGTGCCATACTTTTGTCATAAGTAAGACTGTTAGCACTCTAGTTGTTCTTTAGAACACTCTGGAACATTCTGTCACTGGGCTATAGTTGGGCTACATCTGGCTGATATTTGGGCTACATTTGTTTTTTTTGTCTCTGGTTGCCATCTTTGGGCTACATTGGGCTACATTGGGCTACATTTGGGCTCTAACATATATATAGCCCAATGTAGCCCAATATATATTTTTCAAAGTTAATTTTCGTAAAAACCACTGGAGCATATTTCTTGAGACATAGCAAAGGCACATCGGGCTACCAGTCCCTACAATTTTGCCAAGTTTTGTGGAAATCCATTCAGCCGTTCGAGCTAAAAGTGAGTCCAACCGCCCTCTGGAAAACTCAATGTTAAAAACACGTTTTGGGACCCCCCTTTTTTCTCGGCCCCCGCTTGACGAAACCCCCCCAAACTTTCAGGGGACGCTCAGAAACAAAATGTGCCATTTTCCTGAAAATCTCAGCCAATTCCGTCAATCAATGCCAAAGTTATTCAACATAGAATTTTCAGAAATCCCTATTCAAAAAAATCCTAACTATATATACCTACTGGCGACCGCCAGTAGGTAATATATATGGTATATTCCATCCAGCACTTCCACTCAAACCTGCAATTTTACGAGCAGTTGCTCGTGTACCAACATCGGGAAGGAAGGAAGCGGCACAGCTTCTCTTTGCAATTCTTTAAAACAGTATTGCATTTAAAATGCAGCAGTGGGAACATGATTATATAAATATATATAAATATATATATTTTTTTTCACTAAAACCCAAAGGTTACAGGGAAGTTATAGTTAGGTTCACATTTTAAATGCACAAAATCATAGAAATTCAGCAGTTATAGTTATCTCAAGTAACTAATACTCGTGCCCTAAGGAAACTATAACTCATGCCCTCGCCATGCACAGCTTTCTCATCAGTAGTTTTACACAAATGCTGCAGTGATATTATCAATGATATCATGACTCAGGGCTCTAAGTGGGAAAAACAAATTGGGGGGTCTCTCAAAGGGGCGTGGCCAATGTAACTTAAGGCATGTCTTAAAAACACTTAAACTGAAAATCTGTGCATAGCACAGTGTGCCGCCCGACTGGTATTTTGCGGCTTCTGTCATTGCATCCAGATACATAATACTACAAGTGGCATCAAACCAACAAAAAGCCAGGGCTATTGGCTTTGCCAGTGGTTGTTAAATGCATGAGATAAATAACCAACAACTATGGCTTAGTTGTATAGAATATGGAAAATGCTTCAGTTCTGAAATGATGAGACTGTGAAAGAACTACAACGAGTCTCTTTGAAGTTACATCAGAGGCAGTGAAGGGTAGTACTGCTGCAGAGTTAAGATTTTTTTTCACAGAGGGTGAAGGCGAAGATGGAGAGCCTGATAGGGATCCGTCTCAGCACCTGCTTTTTAGAACTGCTGGTACTGAGTACCGGCAGGACCCGGCCCACCAAAAGACCTGTCATGAGTGATGTAATATGCGGGGAATCCATCAATCAGCAAGGCATGGCGAGAGCGCGAGATTGATCATCCTTTTACAAGCAAGGTAAAGTTTTGGTGGCTAGATAGTTATAAGATTTGGAGTGCTCTGAATAAGATGGCAACTCCTTCATGAAATTTGGTCACAACCCGTACCTCTTTCTATTTGTGATCATCTCTGTATTATGCAGGAGGCTGATTCTATACTGATGTCTTGCTTGTTTGATAGTGCCCTCCTTCCTTGGGGAGTAACTCCACTTATGAAATCTGGCAACAGCTTCTGTAGATTTATCTTCAAATATGAATCCATTTAGAATGTTTCTCTTTACGTGTAGAACATCTACTTCGGGGATGATCCGACTTTGATGTCCGAGATGGCAGCTGATAGACAATGTAAGTGCTGCTGTTGATGTCTTTGAGGAACCCTTTCTTGATCATTAATGGTCACATATGCCAGGTTTCTTCTACTCCACTGCTCCTGATGCATCATTTTGCAGTGTCAACAATTCATATGAAAGCTCAGTGCTGCTGCACCTGCATTCGTTCTGTGATTGTGAGACACCTTGGAACCACAACATCCCTACACTTCAGACAATACGTGTCAGTCAAAAACCGAAAAACGAAAATTAAACCCAGCATTATCATCTCTCATATATTGGTGTATCTCTACGGCTCAAGAAAGACATGAGAACCAGTATTAAGTTATCACAGTGAAAAGGTGGGGGGTGCAAAACGACACAGTGTTGGAACTTACTGTGTTTGGGGTGGATTTTACGATTTTGGGAATGGGTTCTTATTTTTAAAGGCTGTGAAGGCTGAGTGCTTATTCTCTAATTTGCACAGGGGGTGAAATGTTTTAAGGCATCGTGGCACCACATTTGCAGATTGAAAAATCCAACTCCGTCATATTCTCCTCAGCAGAATCAACATTAAATAGATGACATTCACACTAAGTATTTAGATATCGCCTACCTCTCACTCACTGCAAGCTTGGCATCAGCTATTTTGCTTTTATCTTAATCAGCAGCTGGCAATTCAAAATGATGCTGGCTTCCCTTCTCAGGGTCACCAAATGCACTAAAACCTGGGGAAGTATTTTTGCTGTTAGCTTCATGAGGCACACACGCCCATCTCCACGAGGTTAATAGTGGGAGGGGGAGAGGGAGGGGGGGAGAGAGAGAGAGAGAATGGATTGATTGAAAGAGAAAGCTAGCACGAGGAGACAGGGGAGAGAGGCAGGTTCGAGAATTTTTGCAGGGCTGTTTTTGGTTCCCCAGTGCATTCCTGAGCGCACCACCCGCTCTTTTCGGGTGATTAAAAGCATCCTCACCCTCAACGTTTCAAGTCTTTGCTCCCATTTTCTGTTTAAGTGCGTTTTAAGTTGCATCATCAGCACCACCAGGATTTAAGTAAATCTAGGGGTCGTATTATACTAAAGGAGCACTTTCATTGTATGCGTCAAGTGCACCTTTTAAAGGGTGCGCCCAGTGAAAACTATGAAAATGCGCTGTATTACTGTGAAGGGCAGGGCAGCACATTCCTGTGAAGACCGGAGAAGCTGCTTTGCAGCCGCTCCATGTTTTCACAGTGCAGGCGGCACCCTCCTGCACTTTTAAAGGGGATGTCTCCTCGCCTCCAGAGGGCTGCTCTCAGGGAGCACATACAGTGTACCACCTTTCAAGTGGCACACTGTCAGTGCGAATCCTTACAGCTTCTTTGTCTCTGTGCCCACGTCTGTGATATGGCAAGGGCGCAGAGGGAAAGGGGTTCCCTCATTTGCATGGGGCCACGCCCCTATGCAAATAAGGGAACGCTCTCTGAGGATAGTGCTGGCGCTTTAAGTGCACAAGCGTCTGCAGCCCCTTCTGTAATATCAAAGTGCCTTGGGGTCACGCAAAGCGGGAGCAAACACCTGTTGCGTCCCAGGGGCATTTTCATAATATGGCCCCAGTAGTCTCTGAACTCGTTTCTTTTAGGATTCAGCTCATATTGACGGGGAAATGATGGGTGTAAAATGAACATCTGCTGCCATAGTAAAAGCAATCGTTCAGCGGGAGCTAAATGAAACATTATGAGCACATTGAATTACTTGTGGTGATGATCTGTAACTACTCTATCACCGCGCCCTGACCCATTAAAATATAAATATTGGGAATTTTTCATAACACATTGCAGTACAAGAGGGAGGATTGCATTGGCCTGTGAACATGCATTTTTATGCTGCCAGCTGTAAAAACACATCACAGCACAAGACAAAAGTACAGTAGGTGTGGGGAAATAAGTGGAAAACTCTGACATTTGGGGTGAACAAGAGTGCAAAACATTAGAAAGAGAACATCTCTCGTGTTTTGACAGCAGTTCCAGTAATCATCCGGACATTGCTAGGGGAATGGAAAGAAAGAAACAGCATACAACGAGCAATGCAGGACAGCATACATACATCAGGCTCCAAGGTCACACAGCGCTGGAACGCTCTTGCAGCTCCTTCATAGCCTTCCAGAGCTAGGTAGGCACATCCCAAGGAAAACCAAACTCCCAGCTGAAAGAAAACAAGGAAAGGACTCAGTGTACCAATGGAGAGAGCAATCCTCACTGCAGCTCGGGTGAGCAACAATACACAAAACGTCTTTTCATCATGGTGCGGATCCTGGCTTTGGAGTGCAAGTCATCTTAGTACCATAATATCATAGTGAAAATATCGTGGACAAAAATATCGACAGTTAAAGTATGTATAGATTTACTATTCCTTACTCACATCCACGAACTTTGAAGATATATATATCTTTAAGGTATGTGGAGTTAAGAATAGTAATCCTATAATTCCCTATATACACTTACCTTTCGATAGTTTTGTCCTTGATATATTGGCCATGATATTAAGGTATCACGATGTTCCGTACCCCATATTCCCTACTAGAATCTTAACAGTTACGAACGATGTACACCTAATATATGCTCTCTCTTGCTACTTAGAAGAGCCTGGATTACGGCCCAATAACCTTTGTCGAGTCAATGTACATTTTCAGAACACGTCCCAATCCACATTAAATGCTATTCCTATCATCAAGAAAGCATGTAGAAGGTTCTGCATATTTTTCACCACATTGTTTCTTATAACCAACTTTATTTCGCATGTAGAGCAAGCACCATCCAATGTTACACTCGGTGAGAGCTGAGCATTCAGAGTTACAACAATAAATGAAACGATTTCAGCAGAAGCCTGTCCCTTAGTACGGACAGGCCATAGTAAGACCACCACTTCCCTCAAACTTTATCATGTTTATGAGGATACCCACGTGCTTCACAGATTAACTTTTCTTGTTGCACACACCAATTAACTCCTCTGCGCCACAGCTGGATCGAGGGGGCGGGGCGTAAGTTGCCTCCAAAGACGGGCAAGTTCCCTCTTGGCCACCAAACATGCCACCCCTATAAAGATCCATTCAGCTAGTGGCCCTCCGAGCTCCAACACAAGCCCCAAAAGTGCACTCCGGGGATTTCACTACATTCTTGTGAATATCTGCTTGCATTTTTTAATATGAAGGATGGGTACACTCAGGCTTATTCTGAGAAAAATGTGAATGGCTCAAGGACTGGAAGTGTTTTTAAATAACTGAGTAAGCTAGTATAATGGACGCTGGTTGCTACTTCCCTGCTTCTGGTAACTTTCACTGTTGTGCTGTTTATGCTCGGTTCACATGGCTGGAGGAAATGGTAAGAGGGTAGAGGAACTTATCTCTCAAACTCTCAAAGAATGTATCCTGTCCATTATCCAGATTAGGTGGTCAGGGAGTCACCTGCTGCAAGGCTGCCTTTCTCTGATGACTTTGTAACTGATCTTATTAGGAGTTGTAGAAGTGAGCAAGTTTGGGCTGCGACTATCACCATTTTAGGGGCCACCCCGGGTGGCAGTAGGTCTAGCTACGTCACTGGTGGAACTTTAACCGCGTCGCCGTGGCGGACATTCCGCCGGGGTGTGGCCGAATCTGACGTGTGTGCAGATCGGACGGCCCCCGGCCGTCCTCCGCACATGCACACCGTGATGTCGGACAGCCGTGGGCCATCCGATGCATGGAAAAGACTTAAAGAGTCCAGAAAAAATCCAACAGCTCTAGGCGCGGCCTAAACAAATACATGTCCAAGCTACTTTGGAGTTGTGGCGTGTAGCATGGCAGTTAGTTCCCTTGCAGGCGATTTCACGTATAAGAAATCGAATCGGGTACCCTGGGTTTCAGCTCTCTATTTTTAGGTGCTTCAGCAAGCTCCATCAGCCTGCAGTCACACCCTAAATCCTTGCCAGAGTGTCAACAAACGAGAAGATTTTGAAGTATAATAACCAAGTCTGAACATTCTCATCCAGCTACTATAACTTGGTGCTCCAGTGTCCCCATGCTTGCTGACCACTAACAATACAGTGTTGATGTTGGTATTGGTTATAATTCTCTTTCTCTTCGGAAACAGAAGAAAGAACGTCACCTTCCTCAACATGTGAACTTAGGGCCCCTTCTTGCTTTACACATGCATTTGACAAATCTGAAAGATCTGAGTAATATAAGCTTTAAAAATGTTATTATGCATCAATTGTTATTAGCCCATGCAGTAACTTTCCCACGGTGGCTCTTGAGGTCAACGCATTTGCACCCCTTTACCCCCCACTAACCTCTAAAAGAAACCCAAAGTGACAGGGTCGCCCGGGGCAGCGCACTCCTAATCCCTGTGAACACTCCCCAACTCCCTGATCAGTGGCATGTTAACATAAGCAACATTTACATGTGTTCACTAAAGCATCAGGCGCCAAAGAATAGGTCTGAAGTGTTCATGATTTCTCTTGGGAAAAGAACGTCCTTTCATCTTATCACTTTTACATCTTGCAAGTGCACTATGAAAATATGCTGTTTAAGAGTCGTTAATATTTGTGTGACCAAACTCATCTGGCTCCAGAGGTGGAGCGGTGGATACTGGGAGACACGACTGCTGGAGAGAAGAGTGGCAGAAATAGTTCACAACACTTGTCTCGCTTAGTCTCTAAGCACAGCAGCCATGTGCAATTACAAGTGCCACCATTTGACTCACTAAACCGATAAGACTCAGGGTGAGAGGCGGTGGCAGATGGGCGGTACCAACTATGGGGGGGGGGGGAGGGGGGGGTGCTCCACTCCTCCTCAGGGTATAACATATTGCACAAGTGCGAATACAGTGGTTCTGAACGTTATTTAGTACACGCCTGTATAGGAAAAGAGTATTAACAAGCATTTAACAAATATTCCGCAGGTATGAAATTGGGAAACGTCTCTCTAGAAGGGGTGATGAGAAAAGGCGTACACGCTTTCACTAGCTGTGCATATTCGAATCATGGTGAAGTCCTCCACGCAGAGAGTTTACCAGCTCCTGAGGGAACACTCCCATTTTAAATCAAGGCCTGCCTGAGTGAAATTTATTTACAATTGTTATCTATCTATCTATCTATCTATCTATCTATCTATCTATCTATCTATCTATCTATCTATCTATCTATCTATCTATCTTCTAAATATCATCTATCTATCTATCTATCTATCTTCTAAATAGGGAGAGCACAGGTTATCGTTTGAAAGGAAACGGTAAAACATATTTTCTGACCTGCCAGTTGGGCGAGTTTAGAGATTGAAAAGTGCACCTGGAATACACCGAAAATAAGCTACCAGCAGAACGCTCACTAACAAGGTGTTTTCTGCTCAGGCTGCACTCACCGATTACTTTGTAGTCACTGTGCTGAAACACCAGCTTCCTGTGCAACATCTGCCTGGCTGTCATTACAGGCAGAAACGGGGCATGAAGAAAGTGGCCCATGAGCAGTTATTTTAGTCATCTCACGGTGAGATACTCAACAAGTAAACAGAGTACTTTTTAAACAAATACAATACGGAGCATTTACCAGAATCACTTTGGTGGAAGATTTCCCGTGGTTTCAGATTTTTTGGTTAGAGGAAATGATAGGTTATTTGTTTATCCTCCTTTGACCTAGTGAGGCTGAGGCGCCTCCAGGAGATAAGAAGTACAAGGCAGGAAGTTACCGGCATTTCAAGGATTTTACTTATGCAAAAGAGAGTCCCAATTGTCCCATATCACGCCGCATGTTTATTGTTATAGGTACTGCACCCGTCTTGTTTTATTCAGTGCGCCTTGTCTTTCAATAAAGAGACAAACAGCATTTGTGGAGTTACAGGTACAGGCAATGACAGAAAGCAAAAGCGAAGAGTAAGCGGTGTAGGACTGCTTCAGACTATGGCCTGGGACACTTGGACCAGTGAACACTCCTGGTACCTGGGGGTGGCGACAGCTCATAGGCAGCAGTCCAGGGTCCTCTAAAAATAATGTCAGGATACTGTGCCAATGTTGCTTACGGTATATCGGATCTATCCAGCCATGGTTGATGTCCTGGAGATGTTACAAAGAGTTGTATCGCGAAGCACATTTGGTCGAAATGAAATGAAAGTAGGATTTATAAAGCGCAAGGCTGCTCGTGAGCGTCCCAGCGCTGGTGAAAGAGGTAGTAGAGGGGAAGTGGGGAGTTAAGGGAAGAGCCAAGTTTTCAAGAGCTTACGGAAAACGAGAAGGTTGGATTCGGCGCGCATAGTCAGGGGCAACGAGTTCCACAGCTTGGGGGCGTTCTAGGAAAAGAGGTGACCCCCTGTGCGGGCCTTTTTGATCCTAGGTATGTGAGCCAGATGTAAGTGTGCTGAGCGTAAGTTTCTGGGGACTTCATGGGGTCTAATAAGATTTTTTAGGATATGGGGCCCCTTGCCATGAAGGATTTTTTGAGTCATGGAGAGGGATTTCAAGTGTACTCGCTCCTGAATGGGCAGCCAGTGAAGCAGTCTGAGGGCCGGTTTTGCAGAGCTCCTGCTGTTAGTACCTGTTAGAAGCCTGGCTGCGGAGTTTTGTAATACTTGTAGTTTGGCAATGACTTTCTTAGGGGCACCAAGATACAGAGCATTGCCATAATCCAGTCTGGATAATAGAAGGCTCTGGATGAGGAGATACCTGGAGTCTTGGGGGAGCAGGGGAAGAATTTTACGGGTAGTCCGAAGGATGCCGTAGCAGGCCCCTGCTGACTTCCTGGCTTGGGTAGTGAACGTAAGATCCTGGTCGAGCCACATGACCAGGCTCTTGATGGATTGTTTTGGGGCCGGGGCAGGCCCCATGCAGGGAAGCCACAGAGTCTTTGGGATGAAATAAGATTGGTTGCCCAATACCAGTATCTCAGTTTTGTCACTGTTGAGTTTAAGATGTGAACAATCCATCCAGTGTGAGATATCTTGGAGGCAGGAGTGAAGGTTATCAGGGGGACGGTTGGGCTGGCTGAGAGAAACAACAAGCTGGGTATCGTCAGCGTACGTCACAAGTTTAACACCGTGGGGAGTGACTATTTTCTCCAGGGGGTACATATAAACATTAAAAAGGGTGGGGCTCAGGGAAGAGCCCTGGGGGACTCCTCAGTGTACAGGGGTGACACGGGATTTAGAGGTTCCCTCAAGGACTTGAAAGGAATGATTGTGGACGAAAGATTTCAGCCAAGACAGCGCGGACCCCGAAATTCCCAGTTCCCTGAGCCGGTGGATCAGAGTTATGTGATTCACTGTGTCGAAGGCTGCGCTCAGATCCAGGAGAATCACTGCCAATGATCCTCCCGAGTCGAGGATCTTTCTAGCCTCCTCCACCACTGCGATCATAGCGGTTTCCGTGCCCTGGCCCGGGCGGAAGCCCGTCTGGGACGGGTGTAGGAGTCCACTGGTTTCCAGGTAGGCAGGGTCGAGGTGAGGTTTTTTTAGGAGGGGTTTTACTATGACCCTTTTCCAACCAGGGGGCATGATACCATCAAGTAAGGAGGTGTTAATGAGTTTGGCTAACGGGGGCAGGATGGTAGGGGCAACTGATTTTAGAATATTGGTTGGGGCTGGGTCAAGTGGAGAGCCACTTTTGATGGAGAGAAAGATGGGGAGGAGGGTCTCCTCTGTGGTAGGGGAGAAAGAATTTAGGCAGGGACTATTTTGTTGCTGTGTGCTGGAGGGGGGTTCTGGCGGGATTTCTCTGGGGGGGGGGGGGGAGAGAGGGATTTTATAATGTTTTGGATTTTCGCATTGAAAAATTCAGCGAACTCATTGCAGCGATCGCCGAGGGGGTCTACGGGGGGGGGGGGGGGGGGAGATCTGGAATTTTTAAAAGCTTGTTTACTATACAGAAGATTTCCTTGGACGAGCTACAGGAGGCTCTGATTTTTTCCTCAAAGGAAGCGGCTTGAGTTGTTTTAAGGGCCTTTTTATAGGTTAGGATTGATTGACTGTATTCTCTTTTTTTGGGGGGGGGGGGCAAATTCTTTCCTCCAGGCTCTCATTTTTTTGGCAGAAGTGCTCTTCATCACAACTTACTGGAAGGAGGTTCTTAGTCATGTCAAAGGGATACTGAAATACAACTTGCCAGCATACCCTGGTGGGCAAAAGATGGAGGTCTCCAGGAATAAAGACCAAAGAAAATGAACTGATGAGAAAGCAAAATGGAATTATTTCCTTACAACGCTCCAGCACAAGCCTTCTTGTAACACCAGTTCCTGAGTGCATCTCTTAACGACATTCTATCCTAGCCTTCATCATGAAGGAACCTGAATCTTAAAAAATGCTATCACCTTGAATACAACACATCTGCCTTTCCATATAGAATACACAAAATACCTATATTACAACATATAAACTACATATAACAAACTATAAAGTCCTTTAGCTTGCTGCTGTTCTCAATCCTTCTGTTAGATTGCCTCAGTTTTCTTGACTTTGTTTCTTTTTGTGCTTCTCCTTTTGCTTTCTAGCAGTGGCTTTCGGGCGTCTTTAACTTTCACTACTCTGATCAGGTTTCAGATACAAAAGTCTTCAGTTTTCACACATTCATAAACACCTTTAAGGCACGCATCGAACTGCTAAATTTGGATGCCTCTTCATGACTGACAGCAGCTTTTAGTTTAATTAAATCACCCACCTTAATCAAAAGTTCCTTCACAACTTCGCATCCTATCAACATACCCTTTCCTCCTGTTCACTTCCCTCTCTTCTTTTTGTGTCTATTCACCATTCCCTTTGCTTTCACAGATTTCTTATCCCTTATTAGTCCACGATGGACAAGTCATGGTGTTAGCTTTTCTTCCTCTAAAAAACTAAACAAAGCACTCTTCCAGTGACACCATGTGGGGTAGCCACTTCTTGATCTCTACCTTACAGTCTTTGCATGGATATTTATCTGCCTGAATCACCTCATTCAAGCGTTCTGTTGAGTCTTTCCAACTTTTCCTTTGTTTCTGGGTGATACAATGAACATCTTTTATGCTTAATCCCTTTCTACTTCAAAAATTGAGACATTTCCTTGGAATTAAACTGAACTTCACAATCTGTGACAAGTGATTTAGGAAAACCCTCTCTGACCACTGTTTCAGATAAAAACACGATACACATCGGTGTATCTTGGCACTGATCCACCTATGGGTCCTACTATGTCCTTGGCAATATCATCCCACTCTTTCTCCATTAAAATCCTGGCGATCAATGGCTGCTCTCTAATCTTAAGAACCTTGGTCTGCTGACAACACTCTGTACACTTTCTCTCTCACCTCTTTTTCTACTTGTCTATCCATAACTGGCGACCAATAATTCATTCACAATCTCTCTTTAGTTGCTGAGTATCTTGATGTCCCTCGTGTGCAAAGTTTACCAATTTCTCATGTAAAGCTGAAGGAGACAACAATCTGGCACTTCTATACACTATGCTTAAATCTATTGACAACTCATGTCTGACGTCCCAATAACCTTTGCACTCTTCATATAACATTTTGTTTAGATGGCCAACCAGTTGCCATCAGTGTCAATAAATTCAACCAAGTACCAAGTGTCATTCTGATTTGAATTAAAGCTCCAATCTTACATCCCAATAGCACTGTCATCAATTAAACATAGTTTCTGGTCTTCCTCATCTCGTTCTGTTTCATCCTGTGAATCCTCTTTAATCAGTCTAGATAAACAATCTAAAACTACTACTTTTCTGGTACATGTATCACTTTAAATCATGCTCCTGTAAAACTAACTCTGCCATATAGTGATCCTGCTTGAAATATGGTCAAAACCCTTTTTCTTGAACACTTCCTCCTAAGGCTTATGGTCAGTTCTCACCATAAATTATTTGCCACAAACAAAGCACATACTTTTTTTGTCTAAAGCTCTACTAGGGCCCCTCTCTCTTTCAATTACTGAACATCTTTTATTCACTGTTTGAAAACTATAGCAAAAAAGGTAACAGTTCTTTCAACATTACTTTAACAAACTTCATATCATAGATGTTTTCTCAAAAAAATTAGGAACACACTTTCCATAAATCTCAACTAAAGTCTGTGTGCGAATTGATAAGATCTCTTTTAGGTATTCAGCCGTGTCTAGTCAAAGTATGACAAAAAAACACAAGCTTCTCTTTGTGGAACTTATGTTTCTCAACATCGAGTGTCAAGCCTTTGTCCAATGATCTACTTACAACTTCCCTTACTCTGTCATCTTGTTCTTTTGATTGTTTATCCATATTCTAATATATCATCCTGATACACCTTGACTCCTGTCAAGCCACACAAATGTTGTTCATGGCCCTTTGGAAAATCGAGTCTGCTGAAACCTGTCCAAATGGCATTCTTCTAAATCTGTATGTTCTATTGCAAATAATGAATGCTGTACAATTCATAGAATCGTTATGTAATTTGATCTGATGGTACCCAAAGGCTAAATCCATCATAAAAAAACACTTGGCATCTCCCTGCTTACCTCTCAATTATTTGATACCTGCAATAGGAAACCTATCCACTACCACAGCCTTGCTAAATCATCTCAAGTCACACACAGCCTAATATCACAGTTCACTTTGCAAGCTGTAATGACAGGAGAGAACCACTAAGTTCCCTCTACCTTTTCGATAACCCCTGTCGAATCCAATTGATCCACTTCTCTTGAGACCAACTCCTTTATCTCTATTGGAATCCACATCACTTTACTAACCACTGGTGATACACCTTCTTTTATTTTAATCTTAACTCCTTAGGCGTCATAAATTCCCATTGAACACCTCAGGGAATTTCTTACATAAAACCTTGTTGATATCTTCCTATTTTGAAACTTTAAGAACAATAGACTCTCTTAATGTTATCGGTGGCTCTGAATTTGGATCCGAAATGGTACACAATCTCTTTGGTGAAACCAACTAATCACAACATCCTCCTTAACTGCAACATATATGTTTCCTGCACCACATCTTTTCATATATTCCAGCTCCCCATCAAAGTACCTAACCAATTTTATCAGTTCACCACCAAATCCAGTGATCATTAAATCACACTTTAACAACTTAACTTTGTTATTCCCTCCATAAACATACCCAAAGAAATAATAGTTCGTTTGGCACCAAAAACAAATAACAGTTTAAACTTATTTTTTTGCACTAATTGTTCACCACGTGGACCATCTCCCTTTTCCCCACTTATTTGCACTATCTCTTCATTTTCATCTTATCCTATGTGTTCTATTTAGATTTTTTCACCTTTGTTATTACTTTGTATACATTTGCTCAGGTGTTCTATACACGTACATAGTTTGCATTTTACTTTCCAAGCAGGACAATTTTTGTGGTTTGCCATGTAACCCGTCATACCACATCTCGAAAACCATCTAACAAATTACTTAGCATTGAACTGACTTTTTTCATTTTTTCACTGACAAAACCATTATTATGCATATTGTTATGTTCCAATCTTGTGTTTGTTGGTTATCTACAACACACACAGCACTGTTGCTAGCAGAACTAATAAGATTGTTCTTAATTTCTTCTATGCATGCAAAATTATGTTCAAGTCTTTTCATTAAATTTGTAACTTCGGTTAGAGAGGGATCAGCACAACACCATCATTTTTCCCTTCATTAATAATTTTCACAGCCAAGCACTAACAGGTCTCTAATCTCTCTAATACAGTAATATAGCCCTCTTTCATTTGTATATGTCTGCCAAAATGACTACTTTCCAAGATACTTGATACCTGGTGTAAATAATGGCTTTCCAATTCTAAATATGTTTCCCATATTCATTCAAACCATTTGATTCCTCATTTGATAAGTCTGGCAGATGATCACATAGTTCCTGCCCTTCAGGACTAGGACAATGTAATAATAATTAAGTTTTCCTTTTTGAACTTAATCTAGGACCCCATACTCTTGCATAACTTGTATAAACACTTTTCGTATTTTATACCCTGGAGAAGTCAGGACAAATGGAGGAGGAGAAACATTCTGCATGAAACTAATTTACCCAATAAGCCGATTTATCACAAATAAATATACTTGTAATAATTGTTCAAATTGATTGTAAAAAATATGTATAATGATTTATACTTTCTCCAACATCCAAATGAATGCCCATGTTCCTGTGAAATAAAGTGTACTTAGACAAAAAACAGCAACCTAAACAAACAAACCTGAAAAGACAAATTAAAAAAACAAACTATGATTTATAATACTGCGTTAATATCCACTGTCTGTAACTAAACGAGTCTTGCTTTTATTTCCACAGTCCTGATAAAATTTCAACCAATTCACAGGCATGTATCATTAAATAAATTTGACCAATCTTATGTGCCAACCCGGGCCGGAGTGCAAAAGACATTGTTTACTTTTGAGACAGCTTGATCTGGAACATCAGTGACTCTTGGGTAGAACAAGGTAATCCACAAGAGGAGCACGTTCTAGAGCGTTAAGTAAGCGCTGAAAGTAAGCACGTCAAGAAGTAAGTGAATGTGAATATACGACCGGTCACCCAAGTACGGAGATATAAACACACTGTTCAAAACATTACAGGCAACAGTTAAACCAGAAAACACCTGCATTGATATGTATCCAAAATTGTAGCCTTCTCAAGTATCATCAAAGATAAAGCATTGCACCATATTCCTCTCGCAACACGAAAACAGTCCCAAACATGAGTGTGGACTCCCAACTGAATAAAAGCTCAAAATGGTTTCTCTTTTGGTTTGTCCAAGAAGCTAGTCAATTTTCCTCAAATCAGTTTTAGATACATCCAATCGAATAAAGAGTCAATCCATTACAGAAGCCGCAAGTTAAATTATGTTGAAGAGCTGCAACCAGATGCAGGACTCTTTCCTTTTTACTCGATGCCAATGTAGAAAAGTTCAAAGTTTCCCAGAATAACGAGCAAGCAGTAACACCAGATATGAAATAGATTTATCTCCCTGTTCTTGAAGAAGGTGTGGGATAAAAGGCACCCCAATTTGAGGGAGATGAAATACACCCACATTATCTGTCGAAGGTGGTGTAGCCAACAAAGAAAACCGGCCTTGTTCAAGGTGGCGGGAGATTAGAGTCCCTAGGAAATATCCCCAACACTGGGTAAGGTGGAGGCAGTGACAAATATACTTCCCCTGGTCTTACGGAACGCATGATGGCTTAAGGCACATACTATCCAGAAACCTGAGAAATGTGGGGATGGGCAGTGACTAATACTCATGCTATTGGCAAATGCGTAAGGGTTGCTGTCACCTGTCCTAAGGCATCTTTCTGCCACAAATGATGAGGGTGGAGGTTGGCCGAAATAGCTGTCAATTAGCCTGGCACTATGTACGCAATGGGAAGCTGGGTCTACTGTAAATGAGGCATTAGATGAATTCTGTTTCTATAAACACCCTGACATTTCCTGAAACAAAGTTAAAAGGGAGTTCAGATTGAAGAGTTTAATAGTGGCTCTGGCACAAAATCAAAAAGACATAACATTCACAAGCTAAGATAGCATCTTAAACTTAGCTCTTCAAACACATTACCAGTGGTACATCATTTAACAACCTAATTTTGATAATAAAATGAGAAAGGTATGAAAGGGCCTGGTCAAGGTGGTTTCAGATCCCTGCTGATGAACTTCATCATCCAACGAGTACCCACTTCCCTGAAACATGGTAAATCGCTACCAAGTTGAATTGTTTTGCTGGACTTTGAAACAACCTTGGTGCAATTCCAATGTCCTTCTCTTCAGCATAGATGAGCCCAGATTCTCATTTTGAATTAAAAGTGGTCGAAGAATGGGTATTACAGCAACATTTGTTATACAGAGGAGACCAAGCCTCTATTAATGCATAGCAACCTATTTATTATGTATTGCGAATTTGAGGAAACACAAAATGATTTTCTTCTCTTCTCAATTATCGTGTAAGAGTTAAATTGAGTATGAATGGCTAGTACAATGTCCAGACCGCTGCATATGCATTTTAGATGAGTAATATATTTGTTTAACTCAGACAGGAACAACTTAGAAGGTGAAAAAAACCTTTACTTTCTTGAAAGAATATATTGAGAAATTGATTTATGTACAAATTCAGACCGAGTGTGGAACTGGTGGAAAACAAGACTATGTCAACCAAGGGAAAGCAAAATCTAACTGGAAAATGTCTTGATCGCAATGCAAAATTATGCCAAGTACCATGCCTACGAGTTAAATTACATGCATATGTAGATTATCTAAAATGGTCTTTCGTTTGTATTCAGGGACAATGATTCTCAAAGAAGACCCCAACAAGGACGTTTAGCCTGTACATGATTAAATATTTTTTTACATCTAGACTCCCAACCTATTATTTTGACTCTGCTACAGGAAGTAAAGGGGAGGTTTTTCAGACATGGAATTGTCAAATGCAACAGTATGGATGTCACCAGGTCGGGGAAAGAATGCCTTCCTCAGACAGGGTGGCTGTAGAACAATGCCCAAAGTCAGAGCCAAGGTTGTGACGAATCCAAGGATCGTCATTTCTCCTGCTGTTGATAAAACTGTAAGCCAACCAACGTGAAAAACTGCTAAAATGTTTAAAGCCCTTGGGAACTAGCTCATGGAATCCAATGAGTTTGGAAAAGAGATCCTCATGTTTAGCAGAACTGTAGAATTATTGCAATCATCCGATCAATCAGAGGACCAGCGAGAGATCATGGTATCTGGTTTATAATAATTTTAAATGGCTTTACAGGCAACCATAATCCTATCATGTCGGACCGAAATCGCACATTTGTAAACTGAGGATTTGTTTTTTTATTCATTCAGGAGATATGCATGGCTTCCTTGATTTGTTAGGTAACCAGAAACGATATCATTTAAAGCACAGACAACAATCATGACTGGGGAAACTGTATGAACAAGGATAGTGATTGGCGGCACAGAGAATGAGCAGGAAAAACAGATGTGTGATTAAAAACAGAATCTACTCTGTCTATGTACATGCTTTCTGTCCTATGGAAAGCACGAGATAGGAACTTTTTTTTAAAGAGCTGTGTGCACAGCACTTGGCAAGCACAGGGTACTTGGTTAAGAAGTTATTTTAAGGGGTTGCTCTGGGTTTGGAAGTAAGTCAAAGTGGAAAAATAATTTTGTCTCCACAAAAGACAAAAGGACTAAAATGTACAGACTATTTTGCCCCTCTTGTGGCAAAAGATGTGGGCAAAACATGGTCGGAAACAATGACATCAAATGATATCTTAAGCTATATCCAATAAAGATTGATATTGACAGTATGCAGATGAAAGCGATGCAACCTAAAGTAGGAGTCAGGAAAAAGATTTTAAAAAAAAGAACTTTTGAAGTAGCAAGAGATCTGGTCTTGGACACTGGAAGACAGACTGAGGACTGAGATTAAAGACTTAAAGGATGTGAAGCACCCAAAAAAGTAAATACCCATTCAAAATGTTTCTGGATACTGAAATTAGAGAGATACACAAGCTGCACACACCTTACACACTGTATATACACTTTGCCAGGAGGTACGTTCATGGGATTTTAAACAACCTTTTCTATAAAGTACTTTTAAGAAGTTGAAGAGAAAACTGTATCTCAAACTTAGTGGGTTCTAAGGTACCCAGATAATTGAAAGCCATTGTGAATTTGACTCCTCCCTTGTGATTAAATGTACTAGGTTTGGGCCACCCATCAACCATGTGCATTTTAACTGTGTTCATAGTAGGGTTAGTACACTTACCCACCATAATCATTAAGATTTATGCATACCTTATTTATTAAATGTAAAAGTTTTAAATACAATATAAAGGGCCCGTGTGTCTTTGAGAGTTCTAAAGAAAACAACAGTTGCTAGCAGTAGTAAGCCTAGGACATATATGCAATTAAAGAAAAAAATAACTACAGTAAAAAATGCTATATATTAAGCAGTGGGTACTGAAAGATTGAAAGCTATACAAAATAGACCTAGGAGTGAATGCAGAATTGGGCGGTTAAGAATAAAATATATGTACAACATGAATATATGCACACAATGCACTTACGCAAATCATTTCACATATATTTTAACACAGTTTAACATGGCACTTTACAAATTCAAGACAAAGCGAAATAATACGATCCTTTCTATAAAATAATATTTACTTTAAACCTATATGACAATAGAGGGGTTTTATCAAGAGTTGAAGCGAGTCTGTTTACCACTTATATTGTCAATTATTAAATAGTGAGTTGGGAAAACACAGCAGATAGAGAAAAGCATTTCAGAGAAGGTCTTTCACTTGAATGAACTCATAGGTCAATAAATATGTCACAATTCAGATGTAGTGCTCTCTGCTATAAAAAACAAAAGCAATTGAAAACTTTGGTTTTAACTTGAGGACTTTTAACTTTTTGGTTTTAACTTCAGCAGTACTGAAAGAAATGAATCGATTCTAATAACTTTGCTGTGTTTTGTTCACTCAAAACATTATGTGTAATACCTTTCGTAGACAAAGCAGGAAAATTCAATTAATCTGCAACATCCGAGGGTGAAACAGTTCAGGTAACATGCTAAAGCAGGATTTGTGTGGGAAAACTATGGAGAACTAACTGTATTGTGCTTTTCAGAGAGAGAGAGAGGGTCTGTGTGATACAGTTTGCCAATTTCCTTCATAAGACCATTTGTCAAGGATGGTCAGAGGATTTTTCAAATATTAAAATCTGTTACTTAGATTCGGTAAACAGCCTTTACAATGAGGTTTTAACCATGCTGTGCCTTTACCACGCATTTTTACCACACATACAGCCAGATTCATCAATGTCAAAATCTGCGATTTCTAAATTGCGAGAAAAAGCGAATTGCAATTTAGAAATCGCAGAATGGCATTCATGAATATTTGCGAGAAAAAAAAAGCGAATCGCAATCGGCGATTCCCCAAAAATCGGTAAATATTCGCAGAATCGGCCGATACCCGTGTTAAAATTGCGGTCTCGCAATTACCGAAATCGCAAATTGCGATCTCGCTAACTGCGAAATCGCAAAAACGGGAAGTCGCATCCTGAGCACAGTGATGACATCACAACCAGGAAGCAGGCAGGTTCCACCCTCATTCAGCAGTGAGAGCCTGAAGTAGAAGCAGCAGTGTCAGAGCTCCCCACCAGTGTGCCTACAGGAGTAAAGCAGGAGACACCCCAGTGGCAAGCATGTCACAAGAAGCAGCAGGTGGATCTTCCAGTGGAAGAAAGAGGAAAATAAAATTTTCAGAGCAAGTGCTCGAATTCTTAATTGAAGGAGTCAGCAAGGACCACAATCGGCTTTTTGGTAAAGACTCCAGAAGGGTGCCAGAGGCCGAGAAAAGGCTTATATGGTTGCGCATCCGCGCAAAAGTGAACTCTGTGGCGGTGACCCAGCGCTCCGTGGACGAGTTCAAAAAGCGATGGTATGACCTCAGAGGGCGGGCAAAGGAGAAGATTGCGGAGAGGCTGGGGGAGCGTGTGGCGACAGGTGGAGGGGAGCCCACTGTCCCACCGAACACACCACTGGAGGACCGAGTGGAGGACACCATCAATCCGCAGGCATGCGTGGGTGTGATCCAGCTGGACTCCTCCCGACCCACCCAAGACACACCAGGTAAGTGCCATGCGATTGCGACCCCCTGTCCCCTAACAATGTCCATGACTCCAGAGCATCCCATATCAAACCCTAGTCATGCTGCCAAAGCACACCACTAAAGTGCTATTGCATTGTGGGACATGTAGTCTGACCACAATTACCATCCTGCCCCATTAAGCCAGACATGTTCAGTGAGAGTCAATACTGCAGCGAGTCAGGGAATGCTAGTCTGCATGCATGTAGGAAGCCTAAATGTGTAAGAAACATGTCACTAATCAACGTCCACATTACATCACAGGTGGCGCTGATGTCCCCAGCACAGACAGCGATGCACTGGTAATTGAGGACATCAAGGAGGACACAGAGGGAGACACAGATCTAACCCCACAGCCCGGATCATCAGGGCAAGCTGCCGCACCAGCGGTCATCCCACCACCTGCCCCTGTGGCCAGTGCCACCCCTGTGCCAACAGGCGCTGCAGTACCACCGCGCGTCACACAACCACCAGTGGGGCCTGCAACACCAGCAGCAGTTCGCCAACCAACCCGCCGCCCTGCGGCTGTGAGGAGCCAGACAAGCGGACTGGTGAGGGAGCAGCGCGACAACAATTCCCGCGCTGGCAGGGGCCAAAATGTGCGTCCAGGTGGGCTATCCATTGAGCGCAGAATGCTATATGTGCATCAAACCCAAGCCCGTCATCTTGCGGCCATCCACCTCCAAATGAACAAGACCGCCCGTAATGTAGCACACATGTCAGACCGCATGGATAGGATGACAGCTGCTTTGGAGGCCAACACACAGGCCATGGTCGCCCAGCGGGATCTCAACCGCCGCAGACACCGCCAGTTGCTCACCCGCCTGTCAGCGTACACGCGGTCTAACTACATTATTGGAAACGCGACCTCCCAGCTCTCGCGACACTCCTTGGCCATGCAGGTCCAAATGGTCCAGTGCTGCCAGGACGTCGCAAGAGCTCTGGAACAGGTGTCAACAGCAGTGCAGGGCATGCAGGCTACCGGCCATGGCCAGGCGGGGGGGCTGACGACACCAGTGAGGCTACATCCAGCCATAGCAGCCAGTTCGTTCCACCGGTCGTAGCACCCCGCCGCAGCAGCAGGTCCTCTGCTGCCTCACGCCCAAACCAGGAGGAGGATGTAGAAAGGAGGTTGGGGGCAACTCCCCGGAGGCGGCACTGAACAGTAGAACATTAGCATGAGGGTACATGCTGCCGCTACAAGCATGCCCTTCTGACGAACAGACATATGACGCAATATGTCATTCATGTACCAGTTAGCAGAATGCCCAGTTTATTGTGCTGTAACAATTAAAAAATTCTGACTAACTTAATATGACTCATGTCATTATTTATGTTGTCATGCATGAGTTGAGTAATGGGTGTGGGGAGTGGGTGCACTAGAAATAGTTCATGCAGATTTGGTTGCGGCGCATGTGTCCTTCTGCAGGATTCTCACTGCGTGCGTGACGCACATGTGCAGGTGGTTGGTTGTCCCCTTCCGACTCACTGCCAGAGATGTCTACAGGTATCCTGCGCTTGGTAGCAATGTTGTGGAGGATTGCACACACGGCCACGATGCGGCAGCAGACCTCTGGCTCGTATTTGATGGCCCCACCAGTCTTGTGCAGTATGTGGAATCTGCTCCTTAAAAGGTCAAATGTCCTCTCAATGCAAATTCTTGTGCGTATGTGTGCTGCATTGTAACGCCGTTGCTGTGGTGTTGCAGGGTTGAGGTATGGTGTGAGGAGGTACTCACGGAGAGCGTAGCCGCTGTCACCTGAATGATAGGAGCAGAGGGTGAGTGCCTGTGCTGCGCAGCTACATTTTTACAGTGTAATATTGTGGGGCATGTGTACTTACCCAGTAGGTGTCCTTCACCAAAGTCTCCCCTGGCAGTCGTGTGTGAATGCCACTGTGCCGGAATATGAAGGAGTCATGAGTGCTCCCCGGGTACTGTGCCACTATGTCCGTGATGATTGTCTTTGCATTGCACACCATCTGGATATTGAGGGAGTGGTAGGACTTGGGGTTGCGATACATGTATTCCGTTTGTGCTGGTGGGCAGATGTGGATGTGGGTACAGTCAATGCATCCTATAATATGTGGGAATTGTGCTACATTGTAAAATTGCAGCTTGGTGTCATTCAAGTCCTGTTGGCTGGTGGGGAATGAAATGTAGTGGTGTAGGCGGGTCAGCATGGTCTCCAGGAAACTCCTTAGGCAGCGGGACATGATGGGCTGGGATATCCCCCCTGCAACACCGACTATCCCCTGGAAGCTTCCGGAGGCCAGTAGGTGCAGGCTGCACAATACCTGCACATGGGTGGGAACGGCATTGGTCCTCCTTGTTGGGTTCTGCAGTAGGGGGTCTAGGTCCCGGATCAGCTTGATGATCATTGCCCCATTTAGGCGGTACTTAGCGTAAATTTGCTCCCTGGTTTGGCCCAGAAGGGTGACCCGCTGACGGAATATCCGCTCCTGGATCCGACGTCTGTTCCGTGCTGCTCGCTGTAGCCTTCGCCGCCTGACCACCATGTAGAGTCCTGGCATTGTGAGAGTCCTCAGGCTCCAGCTGCATGTCCTTAAGTGTGTTTGGTCAGGCCTGCACCTGTTGGTAGTTTGCTAATTTTTTTTTCTAAATTGTCTTTTTTTTCCTTACTGGTTACCACCTGGTTTGGGTTCTCCTTAAATTGCACGTCGCAAATAGCGATTTTCGGGTTTTTCGCAATCAGCGATTTTTCATGAATGGCGATTGCGATTATTTAGCGAGTTTGCAAATGATTTCGCAGAATCCATGGTTTCTCGCTATTTCAGAATCGCTAATGGGCTTCTTCCAGGATTCTGCGATTTTATTTGCGAACTCGCAATTTTTATTTTGCGAATTCGCATTTTTGGTTTTCTCAACATCATGAATTCCTTTCATTGAAATTGCGATCGCAATTGCTAATTCGCAGCTATTGCGATCGCAATTTGGCTTCATGAATCTAGCTGATAGTTTTAGAACGCATTTGCTTTTATAACGTATGCGTGGCAAAAACATGCAGAGTATTTCCCTTCTTTGTTCTGTCATACAACCCTTTATAATGTTGCATATTGTCTCAAAAAAACCAAACAACTAGATCAATGCACAAGGTTTATTTGAATGAATATCAGATCCCTTGAAGAGTGACAGGAAAACAAAAAGAAGGCAGAAGATCTGTCATTATTGTTCCATGCAACCCAATTTCACTTTTTTTTTTAAATTGGCCCGTATAAATGCCACCATTCTTCCTTCACCCCAGTCACCTGTAACACACAGCTTACCAGTACAGTGAACCTAATAAGCCTGTGTCAGTTTGCAATTGTAAGAATGCTGATTTAACGAAATACATTAGTGGGAATGGAGAATACAGCAACCTAAAACTTTGGCACAATAATCAATTGCAGCTGCACATGAGCATAAAAGGCAAATTCTTTACTCATTTTGATATTTTATACATTTCCATAAAGTTCCTTCATTGGCAATTTATACAAAAGATATTGTTGCTCACTTGAAACTGATCTCAGACTAGTCCTTGGCTTCAACCAAACAGGCCAACCACAGGGGCTCCAGGAAGCAACACATACTCTCAAAGTTGACAACTACAACTGATTGAGGTCGATGTCTTACCTGCATAGGGTTGATCTGGACCGATCGTTCAAAGCACTCCACACACTCCCTGAATTCCTTATTGCGAAGATGGAGGAGACCTTTGGAGCGCTGGGCCCGGGCGCTGCGCTGCTTGGAGAGATCCCAGGCCTTGTCATAGTACTCGTGGTCCTTCATCACATCCCCAAGCAGGCAGTACAAGCTGGGAGTCGCCTTCTTCTCTATCTCCCGCCTGAGGATTTCTTCTGCCTTAAAAGATATGAAATGCAATTTTTTTCCGCTCCCGTCCAAGAGAAAACAACGGATTTGCAAAAGCCAATACCAAACAACATGTTAGGATTTGTTCTGCCAACTCTACAGGAAAACACCTCCCCTCAAGATTTAACGACCACAGTGGACACAGATTTTCAATCTCAACTATTGAGTTTTGCATCTTGGGGAATGCGTAAAAAACGAACTGTTGTACTTCTCCTGTATCAAGCTTTTTTTCACAAATAAACACTTGAATTTCTTTTCCAGCTGTACACAAATGACTTTAATCGTTCGATGTGTTAAAACCTTTAATCAAGTGGGTAGGCTCTGAAAAGAAGCAAGCGTATGCCTCAGAAACCGAAGTCCTCCAGACAGCCGCGACCAAATCAGGTAAGATTGGTAGGGCCTGGTGGGCTAGAGAATTGAAACGGACGACGACAACAAATGAATTATTTAATTAATTTTCCCTCGTCGTCATCTGTCGAACCCCCCCCCCGCAAACAGGCCCCACCGCTCTTACCTGCACGGGCCGCTGTAGCTTTCAGAGGGTGGGTAGATTCAAAGAGATCACGTTTTTTTCATTGTACAAAAACTTCGTATGAAGGTATCCTATTCCTAACAAACCGTTATAAGCTTGTACACGTAAATAATAGGCAGTAGTCTTAATTTTCTGAGTAGAAACACCACACGCTTTATTTTCCATCTTCAGATGTACAATCGGTCAAAACAAACCAATAATGCAAGTTATCCAGCAGAACACAGATTTCCAACCTTTTGAATAAATGGCACCAAATTGTGGGCATCTACGTTGTAAAAGACATATCTCAAATGTCTGCACTAGAAAGTGTCTGTTGGAACTGGGGTAGCCTGGCCTAGGGCAAGGCATACATTTCAGAGGCACAGTGTAAAGGTTGCAGACCACCCAACAGTAAAGCCACGCAATAGCACTCAAAAAGAAGACGCTACACCAAAATGTGGAAAAATAAGTACTGCTTTATAAAAATAATATTCTCTTTGTTTTCAAAATCTTACAATTTAAGCATTACAATTTGTCTTGAAAGCAATTACTATACTCTTGAACTCCTATCACAATTTAGCAAACAGTATTTCCAGTACTATATATTTAGTAGTCTTCAAATTAGCAGTCCCACTTCCAGGGATGATAGCTCAATACAATATAGTCACCAATTGATACAGTCCCTGCAGAAATGCTAACTCAAATCATCAATTTCACATCACTAGCACATTTACTCAGATTCTAACATTTAATTAGGTGTGGTTATGAAGTAGGACTCTAAACCTTTAATCACATCAAGGGCGCACACCCAATGAGAAGTGTAGAAATCACACAAGCTGTATGAAACCACCTGTGTGCTGCATGAGGAGCTTAATACTTCCCTCAACCCAAAAAGAGTACTACAACTCCACGTTAGTAAAACCCCTCCTTATAACCACTGTTGAATAGCTTCTTCACTTGACCCCCTCTGTAAAGGAAGCAGACATCATTTTCACCAATATTATTAGAATTACTGACTTGGCCACTTTGCCCTGCCCCAATGACCAATGAGGCTTTCTGATGCAATGCCCAAGTACTTTGGGAGAATTTCCCAGTCTCAATAACGTAGCTTTTAGTCAAGCCTGCCCCTGGATCCACACTAGGGACTGGTGTGAGTTATTCTCAACTGTGGGACCTTCCTATATCGTGGTCCAGTCCTTGCCAACCCAGATCCCCACCTTACTTGTTGCACGTTGTGGGTGTTGCTTCAGCTGGCGTGAGAAGTAGTAGGCAGCTGGAGCTCACCGCCGATGTCCTTCCTGTCAGCGTCGCCTCTCCTCCTCACCGGCCAGGCCACGCAGGAATACACCTCTGCGCTGAGAAGAGGTCGCGCTGATCCACTCCCACTGACAGGAGCTCTCGCTGATGTCCTACCGTCTCTTCATTAAGGGAGGGGGTCTCTGGGGGTATTTGGCGCTTGTTCCAAGAGACGAATGCGGGGGCTGGCAATTCCAGGAAGGTGCCGCCTCTCCTCCGACCGGTAACCCGCTCACAGGGCAGGCGCAGGGGAATTAGCGGATCTGAGGAAGCGCCGCCTCGCTCTCCGCCTGCCGTCCGCTCACAGGGAAAGCGCGGGGGATTAGCGGTTCTGAGGAAGCGCCGCCTCACTCTCCGCCTGCCGTCCGCTCACAGGGCATGCGCGGGGAACTAGCGACTCCACAACACTTTAGCTGCCGTCTCCAAGTCGCTTCCACATCCGGCGCCCTCTTCCCTCTTCAGCAGGGGGATCGAACGCCCCCTGACAGCGCTGCCGGGATAAGGGCTGCGAGTCCAGCAGCTCCCTCAAGGCGTCCACGTCACCCTCCTTCCGCACCTCACGAGGTTAAGCGAGCACCTGGCAGCAATTGCAGGTGAGGGGCAGATAATGAAGTGGGACGGCCAGGAGAAAGCTGGGTTGAACAAAACCCTCTGGCACACACCAACCCCTTGGGGGGCGGCCAGCAGTCCTGGAGCAGTTAACAATCCCTGGACAGAGGCTGGAGACAGGGGGGAAGGCACACTTCTCGAAAGTCTTTCCAACTGGGCAGAGGACTGCGCTCCGCAGTGCTGCAGTCTCCTTCTCCTGAATTCTTCCCCTATATGATTTGGATAAGGGGCACGCTAGGCGCCCAGGGTCTCCAGTAACCCTCAACAGTGGGGTCAGGACAAGTAACCCAAAGGGGGCAGTGTGGTGATTCAAAAAGGCAGCTTCCCAGTCCAGGAGGTCAACCCTATGACTAGCCTCCGCCCACCCTTAGCTACAGCCTGTCCTCCAGCTGAATCTCTCTCTGGCAAGACAAAATGGCTGCCCCGCATTCCTCCTTATATAGGCTGACCCTCAGTGGTCCAGAATGGACCAGAAGGTTCTAGAATGCCCTATGCTAGGCTATGGCCAAGTTCTGAGTGTGACAGTTAGGGCAGTTGGTAGCCACCATTTTGTGTGGTGCCAACTTTCCTGTCAGAACAGGCCTCTGGGCCTGAGGTGAAAAATTATGAGGGGGGAAAAGAACACCTATCCCCCTGGCCAACACCTATAAAAAGTCAGTGGACAAAAAAAATTATCAAGGGTATGAGGGGCAAAAAGGGGACAAAATAAATAATAAATAGGAGGGACTACGTCAAAAAGCCAGACCGGTCTAACAGTGTCACTATTATTTGTCCTGCTTGATGCAGACATTTCATTTGCTTTAGTCTCCTGCTCATATAAAATCTTTTCTCTTTCTTTTAGTTCGGCCTAAGAGGCAGCAAAAGTTGTCTGGTTGCAAAAGGCATACTGTATGTTTAATAAGAACATACATGGGATTGAAGGACACCCACTGCTTACCACTTATTGGCTTTACTGTCATACTTATTTACTTGCTTTGTATTCAATGGCTTTCCTTGTTTCAGCCCGACAATCTTGTGTTTGTGAATTTGTGACTGCGGTGAAGCACAGCCTTTTTACCACCTCTTGGATTTGGCTAGTTTCTATGCTTCCTCTACTCATTCTTATGGAACTACTTTCTTCTTTTTGTTTAAGCACTGCATGAAAGTGCATGTTTTTCCAGCTGTCTCTCTCGTGAGCTTTCTCCCCCACACTTCATGTTGCCGTCTCTTGCCCATGTGCTTCTACCCTGCACTCCACGTTGCTCTCTCAACCCTGTGTTTCTTTCTCAATTTTCCCAAATGGTTTCTCTCTCATGTTGCCCCTACTCATGCCAGCAGTGGTGTTTCACCCTTCTCCCCTCCACAACTTGCTCATCAGTTTTAATTTTTGTTGTAAGAAAGCGCTTTCACACTAGGTTTTTGACACTTTTGAGCTACTTATTTATTATTTACTCATCCATCCAGGATGGGTAAATAAAAAAAAAACCTGTGTCCCTCGTAAGCATGGGCCTGCATATTTAATATGCATGCGCCACCAAATCATAAAGCCTCTGCATCTTTGCGTTTTATACATTTATTTTTAGCTATGCTGCACAGCTGTCCCAAAGCTGTACATTATGGCTAAAAAACACCTGCAAAGCCAATGGGTCTTTCTCATAAGCGAGACCTACTGGCTTTATCAATGCTTGTTTTTCTAAGGGACTGAATCCTCAAGTCACTCTCCAATATCTCGGTCTGATTCAACCTTCATTGTGTTCAGCTACCTCTAATCTTCCTTCCTTCAGGTCACTCTAGTCTTTCCTCCCCTGCTCCCTGACTTCCACTACCCTGTGTGCCAGATAATTTCCCTTTTTAGGTCTCGCACCAGGCGACTCAGCGCGAAGCGCTGTCGCCAGCGAGATCTATTGCTGCTGACTTGCCTCGGAATTGGGACAGGAGATGGGCACGCGCAGGGCGATTGGAGCTGGTGCACACGCATGTACAACCACCCGGTGTGCACATCTCCTGTCACCCTTCCGTCCAGGTAAGGCAGCTGCATGCAGTAAGTGCAGCAAGAAACATACACACACACACACACCAGCTGCCCCCAGCCAGTGCATGCGTACTCATCTCCCTCAGCAACAGAGACACAACAACACACGCACCAGATGCCCCCAGCCAGTGCACGCGCACTCTGCTCCCTAAACACGCGCATGGCGTGCGTTCACTTTCCCTCCCTCCGGCGTTTCAGCCCACGCTCTACAACTCGGCCCGCTCTCACCTGCTGAACTCCAGCAGTGCCTGCTTCGTCCTGGTTTTTTTTTTGCTTTAGGCGCTTTGGCGGACCCCTCGCTGGGCCGCACCAGCCGCGCAGCACTTATTCAGGTGCTGCCACTGGTCACGAGCCGTAGGCAACGTCGATGTGCATGCTCACGCTGTGCTTACAATGTGCACGTGCTCTTTCACTTTCCCTTGTTACTTCTCGACTCAATCCGAGGCTGTATTCCTCATCTATGTAATTTTCCTCTATGATAGCGTCTTTTGGGGGTTTCGATACTTCCCGTCCCTTGCAGCGCTTCGCATCCAGTGGAATGTAAATGAAGTAAAGTTCCCTGGCGAAAGAGACAGAAGCAGCCGATCTACGAGTTAGGCTTATCAGCCAAGCTGCGTACTTTCCCTTGTTTTTGTTAGGCGCGGGGAGAATAAGTGATTTGCCCAGAATCACAGCAGACGCGGAGGCCAGCAGCTCTGGCCCTAAGGTTACATCCTCTCCCCGATTTGAGCTGTATAGGTACGGGCACTTCGCAGCACTGCTCCGGACAGTGCATTTAAGGGGATAGTACTGGCACTTCCTCTATCAAACGGGCACTCCGGGACAAAGAGCACTGCACTTTTATATTTCAATTTCAAGTATTGACCACATTGGTAAATCGGGACTCTGATGTTCGATGCTGTGGGATTTGGTAAATCCAGGAAGGGCCATTGCTGCAGTATTAAATTCTTTGCCGAGGAATGAGGAACAAACTACGAAATGGATTTCCGCATGTCATTTTAGGCAGTTGTCCAAAAACACTTTCTTTTAGGTTTTACCAGGACAAATGTACCAGAGGAAATCCCGAATGGTGTGAGGTAAAATACAATTATTATAAAATCGATTTGGGCGGATGTTCCAATTTACTCACAAAATGGAGTTACAATGAAACCGGTCATGAAGGCCGCAGTCCTCATCAAATTAGGAATCAAAATTGAGCATCTGTATGTCCTTACTACTAAAATAATACATTCACTCAATAACCCTGTCTTCTAGAAGCTGTAGCTGGAAAAGCTGTGCACCAAACCCTTTCCATCAGGAAATGTGTTCCATGTTGGTGGCTCGCTGCCCTTGCCTCAAGCTCTGTTGTGGCTGCCAGAGTTAAGCCGCTCTCTGCCTGCGACGGGTTTATCTGGCCTGCTCTGTGGGCGGAGGATGAGCAAGGGCGGGCGAGGGCATACCAAGCTCTCTCCTGGTACCACTCTCCCCTCCTCCGCGGCGGCCACAGCACGGCTTGGCACATGGTAATCACCGCCGGGCCCGGCCCAGACTCATCAAGAATCGTTTTTTAAACCACAGGCCGCCCACAGCTCCCACGATGGATGGATCACAGATGCGACCAGGCCCATGCTACTTTGGCAGGAGTGCTGGTTATTCTGTTCCCAAAATCCACCTCGATGTATGCATATACATCCATAGAGGCCTTGCAAATAATGTGTTTTTATGCAAAGTGGAGTTCCATACTACTAGAATAGGTAGTGATATATAATCTAATATAGTGAAACAAACATAAGCATCAAACTAGTCTCGGCTCTAACTTGATTCTAAGAGCCAAGAGCGAGCCCAGCCATCTAAAGATTTCTCATGTAAATGACATAGGGAATGCCATTCAAAATATGAACAAGCATTTTCAATGCAATAGATCTCGTAGTTGTGAGAGTTTGAGCTATTAGCCTTGTAAATGGCAATGCCTTTTATTTACGTGTTGGTTTTTAAAACATAAATAAAAGGCTTTGTCATTTACAATGCCAATAGCTTAATCACTCGCAAATGCGAGACCTATTGCATTGCAAATGCTTGTTCATACTCCTTCCTTCTCAAATGCACAATCTGCTCTCAACAGATATCTGCCTGCTGTACTTCTGTATGTGAACATTCACACATATTGGAGCAGGGTGGAGATAAGGTAACACTTCTACAGTATCCCAGTTTGCTTATCATCTTGGGGTTCACCAATGCTGCTCTTTTGCTGCACACTTCATGCCCTAGAGTGCGGAGTAAGGTAAGTGTAGCATTTCTTGGGGCCAATTAATAACAGGCAGTTTCCTGCTTTATTGTAGAACGCAAAGGTATTGACATGTTTGCACTTTAATTTACTCGTCCATATTTCCATACTTAATTTGATGCAGCCAATTGTGTGCCTGCCAAGTTACAGGGCTTGAAGTAGGACCATGGAAGACAGTGCTTTTGAGACAGCTTGTGACTTCTTACTGCACCCTCAGATGGATGAGCACACTATGGGAGGCTCTCAGTGGTCATAAATGAAGAATGTTGATAGTTCTCTATTACTTGCTAATGTGTCCTGCCTCTACCCATATTTCTTAGGCGAACCACCAAAACTAGCTCTCAGAATAAAAAAAGGTAAAGTTACTTTCCTGTAATACTAGTTCTCTGTCACAGATATTCTCTCTGAATCCATAAACAGTACAATATCTGCGCACACATATGGAATCCCCAAACACAATTTTTATAAATCAAAGAAAACACACTTTTAAGAGGTAACATTTGCTACATACTCATCTTCTGTGGCTATAAAAATTGTAAATGTAAAATTGACCCTATAAATAATTTGACGGAAAACCCTTCTCAATACGACCTTTTTTTTTAACCCTATAAATAAAGGGAAAGTGTTGCCTCCAATAGGTGCGGTTGTTTGTCGCTGCACCTTCAAGGAGCTCCAGAGGCTGAAAGCCTTCCCAGGAGGCAGTCTGTTTTGAAGGAAATACAGCGGAAGGATCTCGGACTTTATCACCTCATTGCTAAAAACCCTTGGAGCAGAGGGAGGCGGGTGGTCTATTTATGGATACAGAGAGAGACAATCCACGGAGGTAAAATTATTACAGAGCACATGATATGAGCCAAGACATCTGACATACCCAAATATTTACCCTGAAGTTAACGTCTAAGAAGTAGCGCTTGGCAAAAGTATGTACTTGTCTTCAGGCTGCCACTTCCCAAAATATCTGGAATCGGCACACTGCGCGTCAGAGCTGTAGTAGCTACTCCAATAGCAAGCTCTTACGCAATAAACTATCTGTCTCACTAGTGTTTGTTTTGAAAAAGCCAATCTCCTCCATACAGCACCATAACTTGCAAATATGAACCTTTAGAATATATCATTTATATGGACTTATTAAAGTAGCATTTCAGAATGTTTAGGGCCTCATTTATGGCACTTTGAGATAGGGTGGCATTGCAAGGCATCTTCCTACGCTGCCCTACGCCAATGTGAAAGAGCTGGAAAGCACTGTGTTTAATCAATTTGATGCATTCCTGTCCTTTCTATCTGCGCTGGCGCTGTTTTGGCAGCCTAGCATCAATATAAACACCCACCCTTGCACCGAGGTGCAAGGGTGCCTCCAGTGGGGTAGCTAGCCCCATAGCCACCTGTGGCGGTCATTGCATTTGCCACCCTTTGGCTGCCGCTTGAAGAGCAGGGAAAGGGGTGCTGGCGAAATTCGCCAGCCCCCAATATAGAGGGTGGGGGGGGCGCAATTTCCACCTGCAAGATGGCAGGTAAGAGCGGGAGGAGCCCGTCGCCCCCAAAACTTGTGCTCTCCTAATATTATCACAAGTGTACTTTTGACCTGTTGAGCAGTAAATAGGCACTATTTCCCATTAAGTATGGAATAAGCTGCACACATCTCTGCAGGGCCTTGCTAGATTCTGCAAACTGCACTTATTCAGTGTAGAACCAATTATGTCATAAATCAGAAACATTCTAAATGTATACATTTAGGTAACTGGTCGCAATGCAAGTAAAGTGCAGAGTAATTTACCAATATCACAATTAACTGTATCCTTCTAGTTAAATATTGAGTGGCTATTCAGAATAAGATATAAAAGCGCTGTTTGCCAGGACAGTTACTGTACCTGGAAAATTGCCATTCCCTGTAATGTAGTCTGGAAATTAATTTGATACTCATGCAAGAAAAATAAATGTATGTATAACGCCTTGCATTTGGTCTGACCATGCTACTATCCAGTTCATGCTAACTATCGATGGTTATATAAAAAATCCACCTCTGGCGGGCGGCGAAACCAGGAAATGGAAAGCCATAGATTTACCTGCCTTTATTGCAACACTGGCATCTACATAACATAACATAACATATAACATAACATGTGTATTTGTACGGTACCATTGTCCGGAAAGGAGGTAAACTTAAATCTTATGGAAGAGGACATTACACACTGGCTCTCAGAGGCAACTGACTCTCATGCTCCTCTCACAAAATTTACACGTGCACGTACCAGAGATGCACACAAATGGTTTACCTCGGATCTCAAACATCTAAAGCTCGAGGTACGCCAAAAAGAGAGGAAATGGAGAACAAAATATAAACCTCAAGATAAGGAGGAATATATTATAGCCCGGAGGAAATATGTGAAGCTTATCCTACAAAGCAAAATTAACTACTTCTCTGGAAAAATTCTAAACTCCCAAAACAAAACAAAGGAAACTTTTAACATTGTAAATGACCTGTGTAACAGTGAAAGGACTGTGCTTCCCCTGGCGACCTCACAAGAGCTTTGTGACTCCTTGAATGACTTTTTTATAGAGAAAATCGCCACTATTAAAAAGGGCATTCAAGGTCTCTCTAATAGGGAACCTATTGAAGATATCTACTTCAATCCAACCACACTAGACACACTCCCCCCCATCGATGAGAAGACCCTGTTTGAACTTCTTTCACGTGTCAAATCAGGCTCGCCTTTTGACAGCTGTCCCCCTCACATTTTAAAGGAAGTGTGTCTAGCAATCCCATCAGCAATTCTTCCCCTCCTGAACGAATCACTCAACCAGGGCAAAGTCCCTGACGGGTTTAAAAACGCCACCTTGATTCCATTATTAAAAAAAACCAGGAGCTGATCCCTCAACTTTAGTTAATTATAGACCCATTTCCCTTCTTCCTTTTTTTTCTAAGCTTCTGGAGGCACATGTCTCCAGATGTCTCTCCAATTTCATTGAAAGCTCTGAATACTTGGAACCAAACCAAGCAGGATTCCGGCCATGTCACTCCACGGAAACTGTAATTCTGGCTGTTCAAGACAAACTAAGATCTAATGCTGACAAAGGCATCCACCAGGCCCTGGTGCTCCTTGATTTGTCGGCCGCGTTCGACACGGTTGACTATAACATCTTGATCAACCGTGTCGAACAGGCCGGCCTCAGGGGCCCTGCTCGGAACTGGATTGCCTCTTTTATCACAAACCGCACACAATCGGTGCGTTTGGGATCATTTACAGCCCCCAAGATGTCATCGACCTGTGGTGTTCCCCAAGGTTCATCACTTTCCCCCTTATTATTTAACCTTTACCTACGCCCACTGATTCATTCCTTAAAAAATTATAACTTAACCCTATTTAATTATGCTGACGATCTTCAGCTGATCATCCCTCTAAACTCCCCAAACTCCGCAACCGAATGCTCAGCCATAATGTCACACATACAGAAGTGGATGACCTATAACCATCTTAAACTGAACCCAGGCAAGACAGAATTGATCTTGCCTGGGGAAAGTGGACTGAGCTGGGGGCAACTGTGCTGGCCAACAGACATGGGATCCCCCCCAACAAAGACCCAATCGGTAAAAAGCCTGGGGATTACACTCAATGAGGATCTATCCCTCAAAGGACAGGTGGCAACGGTAGTCTCTGCTAGTTTCTACCAACTTAGGAAGATTAGAAAGATCGCCCATCTCTTAACACATTCTGCACTTGTTCAAGTGGTGATTGCCCTTGTTCTCTCCCGGTTAGATTTTTCAAACAGTCTCTATTTAGGTCTTCCGATGGGACTACTAAAACGCCTACAGATTGTCCAAAACCAGGCGGCAAGACTGATTTGGAAACAACCAAAGTGGCAATCAATTAGAGCTGGGTTAGAAAAACTTCACTGGCTGCCAGTGGCCCAGCGGATTGCTTTTAAAGCAGGATGTATCACCTTTAGGGCGCTCCATGACTATGGCCCTAGATTTATTAGGCAATCTATTACCAACTACGCACCTTCGCGCAACCTACGCTCTAAACATCTACTTCTTGCAAATGTCTCCTCATTTTAAAAAAACGCCAGGGCGGCAGCTGTTTTCACCATCTGGCTGCCTCCTTCTGGAATGCTCTCCCCCTTTATATTAGACAGAGCAAGGATCTACTGACGTTCCGAAAATCTTTAAAAACTTGGTTATTCCAACAGGCCTATGCTTAAGAATGGTGTTGTTGTCTTGATTCTATAGCGCCAAGAAACCTAAGGGTGTACGTGCGCTCAACAAATGACTATTAAGATAAGATAAGATAAGATACTGATGGTACAAAAGTGTACAATGAAACACGTGACTCCAGTGTAGGCTGCCAGGAGAGAATAGAGGTGGAATGGAGCTTTGAATACAAGAGCTTAACCTCATGGG